>NC_142687.1:28125000-28750000 GCF_056320005.1 Nelumbo lutea | reverse complement strand
TATATTAATATAAATGCACGAGAGTGTAAATGAAAAGATCACGAATTCTAATTTTATTTCGTTTTGGTTTTACTTTATTCTGCGTCAGGTGTTATTTTACTTCATTTTAGATATAAATCAGAATTAATTTACATCTAAAACCATATAATCTTGCATCAGCGCAAATAAATTTGCCCTGCAACCAAAGGCAACCTAAATATAAAATAAACTGAAGTGGCAAATGTTATTTGATGATTATCGGAACTGTGAGTGAAGATAGTGGATGTGCACTTAATTAATTAATGGTAAAATATTAGTTGTCCTCCAAAACCACTATTTGTCTCTTTTCTGAAAGATGGACACTACAGTGAATATATAGGTGACAAAGTTAAAAAATACAAAATAGTCCATAAAATTACAAGAGTTTTTCTTTCTTTGGTATTCATTTTGCCATGTGTGAGCTTGTCTTACAATGCGGGTTCCACGCCCGTATAAAGGAAGATTCGGCCAGGTTGTATGAGTTGCATCAGATTGGCAGCCAATATTTAAAACATTTGTCACTCTAATGATTATACATCCTAAATTGTCCTTTTGTGCTCATAATAGAACATTCGCCGAGAGATGCGCTACTATAAAACAATGAATACAGCATTACATAGATTAGAATGGCAGAACAGAATTACTGTAGCCAATCCCAAATGCATGATTGGGGTTAGGATAAGACATGGATGATAATGTTGACATAATGTTCACAATGCTTGAGACCTTGTGAAATGAAGCACTACTACATTGCAGCAACTCCATCTAGTAGCCCCCCCCCCCCCCCTCTGATCTTGGCAATCATAGATTATTGTCCCTTACATATCTTAGAAGCAATATTTAAACATTTCATTAATGCTTTCCTCCTTAGAAGCATGAATACGTATTTCCATTTATTATCAATGCATCTTTCGGAAAGTTACAGAAAATGAATTTTTGAACCTTCCAGTATGGGTTAGTGGTACTGTGGTATATATTATGGTTTAACCCACTCAAAGAAGGCCCCATTTGGGTGGTCTGAGCTGAAGATTCAGCTAAATGTAAGTTTATTTGAATTTTTCAAAATTTTCAGTGAGCATAACTTACAGCTTTCCATGCATGTAATTAAGGCCTACCCTGCAATGCCAAAACCACTGCATGAAAGTGCTTCCAAACAGACACAGCTTTTTCAATGACAGCTGATTTAGGCTCTCCATGTAATGCCCATTCAGTTAAGAAAGTCAGAAGCCATTGCACTTTAGTCCTCTCAAATAGATACTATAAGGCTGAGTTTAGGAGTATAAATGCAAATCTGTAGAATGTAAAACCTTATTTGTATGTATTTATGTTGTTCATATTTGCATTTGTACTGCTTCCAAACTGAGCATAAGCTACTGGAATGATAGCTGATTTAAGCTCTACATGTGAAGTCCATTCACTTAAAAAAGCCAAAAGCCGCTGCACCTTCAGCCCTCCTAAAGTAACCTATGTTATAGCCCACTTGTGTTAACAGCAGGCCGATACAGATGATACCATGATAGAAGCGTTATCCTGAACTCAAACCTACAATTTGTCACTTAAAAGTCTTAAGCCGCTGCACAACAATCTTCAATACCTACAACAACCATTAGTATTAGGTTAAGCTTGAATTAGTAGAGGTTTGATTAACCTCCCAAACCTCTTATTAGTACTACTATATGTAGTGTACCTCTTATTAGTCTAGGCCGGGGTACGTGCTGTGTGTGAGAAAACCACCCCTACAAACTACATATTAAAGGCTTTTAGATGAATTCATGCCGACCCACTTCTGGAATGTATGAGTGACCATTTTCTGCCCTATTTTGAGGAATATAAATCACACATCCAACCAATCCATTAAGACTACAAACACTATTTATTTGCATGAATTCAACTTTGAATTTGATCCAGTTATAGGTGATTTAATTTATTTTTGTTCATTTAGAATTGGATTGAAAATGGATTCACCCTTATCTTATGATCAAAATATATTTAAATATATGTGCCTATATCTACATATTTTATGTTTACTAAAAAAGTCATAAATCAAAGTCTTATAGAAGTTGTTTTCATGTCATTTTATTCATATATGTAAAATCAAAATCGTTTTTAATTCATTCTATTAATATATAATATATAATATCTTGACCATTTTAATGTAACTTATTAATTATATTATTTCATATTCGATACCAAACCAAATTTGATACCAAAATTGATCCAAAACTAATCTAAATCCAATGAATAGGATTGGATTCGTATCTAATATCAAGGAATCAAATTTCAATCTAGGTATATTCAATGTGATCCGATCCATTTGCAACCGCACCATCCATTATCACGAAGGCAGACAAGAGGATTAATATTTTGACCGATTTTTTATTTAAAAAAAAAAGAATTTTGGACAGAATTGCAATAGAGGATTTATGGGGTAATCCTCAACTATTATATTTTATAAATTAGAGTATGTTTCTTATACCTCCTCCCCTTGGGTTTTGGTCAGATGCTAAGAGTAAGACTTTGGTTCACCTATTAACTTATGCATTATTTGACCACAAAATTATTTCAGGTTTGTTAACAAAAGAGAAATAATGAAGTATTTTTTCATAATAATAATGACAATAATAATAATAATAATAACAAAAGAGAAATTATTATTATTACTATTATTATTGTTATTATAATAATAACAATAATAATAATAATAATAACAGTTTAACCATCTAAATTTTTTTTTCTTGAATCTAATTTCAACCTTTCATTAAATTCTCACCTTATCAATAATTTTCCACTTCAATTTGTCCATATAATATAGAAGAAGGCGCCATAAAAGGGTAGAATGAACTTTTGAAAATTCTAAATGTTGTTTGTATGCTTTATTATTATTATTTTATTAAGCCCTAAGGTAAAATTCATTCACCAATCAACAATTAAATTTGGGACAAGAGACCAAGGTCATTAAGATGATTGTATCGAATTGCAATTTAGGGCAATGATGTTCTTCACATCATTCTCAAGATAAAGGCAAGTTAATGGAGGGGAGAAATAGGTAACTCAAAGGAGGTATTTATCCAAAAATTGAAAACCTTCATTCAAAATCAAATTAAAAGAAAGTGAAAAAAAAAAATCAAAACCCTCAATTAAAAAAAAAAAAAAGAGGGATGAAATTGTTTAGTCTCATCACTTAAAGAGGAATGAAATTTCTGCCCCAGCTAGCCAGCTGCCGTGATTCATGACTAAAGATATCGTTAGAACTGTAACAAGATATCAAGTTGACGGAAACAGTAGTGTTACATCAAGACTTCATTTTCAAGTTGATGCCTAAATGGTTTAACTTTGACGACAATAAGTTGGATTACAGAGATTTCAATAATGAAGATTGGATCACGTGAAGGTTTGACACAACCAGCTACAATAGTTTTCTAATTAATTAAATCAACGATGTTTGGGTTGTTGGTCTTGATTCTTAATTTTTGACTCGATGTCCTCTCTTCCAAATCTTACATTATATTAATTTGTAAATGATCAATCTTGTGGTCTTAACTGTTTGGCTTCTTCAAAGATTTGGTTGGTTGAGTCGACCTGCTTAGTTTCTATCGTTAGGAAAACATTCTCCTTTGATGCTTACAAAATTGCAAGTTGCAGTCTCTATTTGTGTTTGATTCTGCATTCTACAATTGATATATTCATTTTAATGTGACAAAGTGATTCAAAGGTCAAAAACAGACCGGACCCTTTATTTTAGAGAATAAAAACCTATTCAGAAATCTTACCTAACACCTTAAGCTTTTAGATTTAAATGTCTGTTGGGATGATATCAAAACCTGTTTGACCAAGAAGTCTAATGTTAGGATTCTCTTACAGTTCCTTGAGACTTTACGCTATTTTTAGTGTGGTTAGTGTAATCGGACCGGCAAAGGATTGTGGCGTCAGCCTGCTGCATGGGTACATGTTTCTGTTAAATTTTGGTTATTGGGGGCCAACAGCCTATCCTGTTGAAAACAAAATATTCAGATTGGAAAAGTTTTGGTTATTAGGGGCCAACAGCCTATTTTAATGAAAACAAAATATTTTTGAAAATACTAAGTTACCATGAGAGTAGAGTAAAATAATAATTGCCCTTATTTTCGTTTGACCGAAAAATTAAACGTGAGCATAAATGAATTAGCATGTCCAACCCAAAAACTCTCTCAACAGCATAGACTATTGGCCCCCAACAGCCATAGCTATCCCATTCAGATTGGATTACATTTGGGAGGGACTGATATGTTCTCTAATATGTTATATAACTCGATTGCCCGACTCATGTGAGTTTAGGGTTCATCAAATCTGATTTTTCCTGTTGTTTGTTTTGACATGGAAAAACAAGAGAGCCACCTCACTTTCCCATGCCTCCCATTGATCACCTTTGGAAAAATATTTGCTTTATGCCAATTCACATATAACTAGACTAAATGGAGTTTAGGGAAGCAGCATTCTAGGAAGTAGGAAATTATATGTGTAGACAAATATACAGAATAATTCAGAACAACCTTTTTGAAATATTGAACATGGACCTGTCTGTTCGGATATAGTCTCCCCTAACTTAGTTTCCTACATTTCAGAACAGTGTAGTCAGACTTGTGATTACTGGCCCGCCGGCCGGTTTTTTCTTGTTTTGCTCGCTTGGTTCATACTTCTTAAGAATGTTGGGTTGGTCAATTTTACACGGTTATATGATTAAGTTGTACCATACAATTTATTAATATTCATTGTTTTAAGATTATTATGATATAAAATAGTTTCAAAAGATTATTTAGGTTTGTATAATGAATAGTAGAACCATACCGTCAAACCGTTCAAATTGGTAGACTATGCTTTATAAGTTTGAATTTGTTCATCACACCTAATTCACAGATTTTGCAGCCATGGAATATCTCTATACTTGTATGTTTTTATTCATGGAAAATATTCTCAATGCATAGCTGCATAGGCTGTGAGGATCAATTTTGTGAGGAGCAAATGGCCAGAATTTTTTTTCTTGCAGTATTCCTGAGATATGTCCTATGTATATAAACTTTACTTCAAAACCAAATCTTTGCAAATTGTAATAAAAAAAAAAACTAATTAAAGTATACTAATCATAGAGAGAGAGAGGAATTTGAAACAGGTATTGAAATTTTGAAACGAAATATATATCTAATAAGTAATAAGTCAGAGGGCATTGAAATTTTTATGATACTATGAGGAAGACCATTTTGTTGAGACCATTGACATTTCTGTTACTTAAGGCTCGGTTTGTTTGCTGTGTGAAGTTAATTGGAACTGGTGTATGTGTAAATGCATGAAAGTGCAAAGACTTGTGTGAACTCTAGTTTACCTTTCCTTCATATTTGACTTTGTTTCATTTGCTTTTGAAAAGTAAAATAGAAATTAACATGAAGTGGTGCCCACTCATATTAAAGGAAATGAAAATATAAGGGGTTATTTGTTTGGGAGTGTGGAAGAAAGCAAAGATGATGAGATCCCCACTTTATATGATAGAGAATTGATGTAATGGGGAGGTAGTGCAAGTTCTGCAATCAAAAAATTTTCACTATTTATCACCTGTGTATAAATGAGACAAAAAGTATAAATTTTGTATCAGGTAGAAATGCAAGCTACAAACAAAATAGCACTGTTTCAAGACATTTTAGTGCTTTTTTATATTAAAAACATTTTAGTGATCAGTAATGCTCTTCTGAAATTATGTGTGTTTACAGTGCCTTAAATACACAAGAGTTCAAATGGGCTGTTTAAAACCTGGTGTACTACTTTTGTTTCAAAATTGATCTTGTTGTATTTGTCTATAAGAAGTAATGAAAAGTAATGGGGGATAAATAAAGTAGGAAGCAAATTGGTGTGGTCCTCATTTTATGAGAGAGAATTAAGTTAGGAAGAAATTGTACAAATTAATTTTGTATCAATTTTTTCAGATGCAAAATTTGTACTGCCGATTCTGGTTGTATTGCAAAAAAAAAAAAGAAAAAGAAAAAGAGCCAAAATAAAATATTTAAAAGCAAAAATTTAAAAAGAAAAACAAACAAGAACGAAAAAAATAAGAATACATGTAAATTGCCCAAGTGGTCGTTAATGGCTTAGGCAAAGAGGATTAAGAGAGCTTAAGACCAAATCCCAGAAGGCAAAATTGAAAAGAAAAAGAAAGTGTGGGCAACGGATGGAATACACACGACCATTCGGAATAAGAACAATCAAAAAAAAAAAAAAAAGGCAAAATCACCTACAATTGGTTTGCAATACTCACTAATGGAGTTCAAATCAGCCCCCATAACGTTCCACACCACATTCCCATCAGAAACATTTCCCAATGATGATAAAACAAGAATGATGATGTCATCATTCGGAGATGTTTCCAATACAGGGCGGGGATGTGGTGTGGGACATTATGGGGGGCAGTCTTGTGTGGGGCTAATTCTGTTTCTCACAAATGGTGTTGCAGAAGTGGGTTGAACAGAATTGTGCTCAAGAAGTATTTCTATGGTTAAAACAGGTTTTAAAAGGGATGACAAATCATGCCATTTTTAAAAACTTTATAGAGCTGTAAAGTGGGCCACCAAACTTCCTGTGGGCTGACAAGGTCCAGCACGAAAGAGTGGGTCATGCCAGCATTGCACCACCTATATATATTAATAATTTAATATATTATTTATATATGTTTATATATATTTTGTTTTTAATTTTATTATACTGTCTTATTCCAATTTTATTGTAATTTTTTCAATTTATTTTATTATTTCATATATAAACAATTATATATATATATATATATATATCATATGAAATTAAAATTTTAACTTTTTTTTAATTTCTTGTTTATCTTGTTAATTTGTTTTAACGTTTTTATTATTTGTTTTCAAATTTTTATATTGTATCACCCATGGCCTAGCCCCAACTCGCCATGGCATAGTCTACCCAGGTTCATGCCGTGGATTGTGCTAGGCTTTACTTTTGGGGGGTGTTCTTTTTTCGGATTTTCAGAGGGGGAACATTAGTCAATGTGATTTTGGTTCCCATTGACCAAGAATCTCATATTCTTTTTTCAGATTTATGTAGGGACCAGGGAAAGTTTATTTTTCTAGTGATGCCCATCTCGTAGGTGGGTAAATAATTTTTCCACTTAGGTGGAAAGTTGTCAACACTTGAACAGGACAAAAATGCCCTTTTAATAATAGATTTTTATGATTAAAATAATCATTGCCCTATTTACATGAGAAATAAAAAAAACATGAATAAATGCATTTACCCGAATAAATATTTCCCATAAAAAAATATACTTAGATAACTATATCTACCCCGATAAATAACTTACCAAAAAGCAAATGGAACCAAAATGCAAATGAAAGGCCAGGCAAACACGATTCACCCAGGCCAGCACAGGCACATTAATTACACCTCTAAGGTTGTAAGGTCATTTTAATTTTATGACCTTTGCCAGTTCGGGGCGGGTCGGATCGGGGACCTGATTTTGTGAGCAAATTTGTCGTCCCTACAGAATTTGAAACGCGCTACAGCGTTTGAAACGCGCATGTCTGACCGTGTTCCGGACTTACAATGTTTTGTTTTCTGCAATTAGACTTTGGGTTTACATCAAACGCCACCTTAGATTAGATGCCAATGTCATCGAATTAAATCATTTTTGTGAAACCAAAGCCCATGGACAAATAGTAAAATGATTCGTTTCAGGCTTTTTCTAGCAAAACATTTACATTACTCATGTTTTTTTTTTAATGTGCTGGTAATTGGTAAACAGTAAGGCAACAGGATAATATTAATAGGCTTGGAGCAACGAGCAACAAAGAAGTCATAGAACAGTTAAGAGGTGTTTTAGTTTTAGAGAACCATGCAGTCTTTTAGCTGTTTGTAATTCAGGCAAATCATGTCATGGTCTTTTTCCGTTTGGTTTGTAATAGATTTAGTTGCCAAAAGTCAGTGTGCCAAAAAGACATAAGAAGTCTATTTTGGATTGATGTCAGGAAACTCCAAATGGAGTTCTTTGCATCTTTCTTGCTTTATTTTTATGTGAAAAGACATGGTAAGATGTGCGACAAACAAACTAAATTTAGGCTACTCAAATCTTCATGCAAAAGATCAATGTATCTTTGACCGTGAAAACTATTAAAAAATCTTCTCAAAAAAATTTGTCAAATGACCCCTTATTAAACCGGCCTTGGGTTTTACTCCTTATCAGATTACATATAGGTTTTGGTGGAGGGAGCTTAAATCTTGTCTTTTCCTCAGGAAGCATAATGATGTATCATTGACATGATTGTGAGAATTTAATCACAATACCTGCAATAACCAAAACATTGTCTACTAACTGAGCTCCTGCACTCTTTGTTGATGAAACAAAAAGAAAGTAAAATGTATAGATGGCAAAGAGAGAAAGAGACTAAGAGCTAGAGAGCTCTTCTATGACAACCCCAGATATAGAAATTTAATATAACGATTTCTCTAGCGACTGAATAACAAATGGATGTATGGTAATATGAGAAAAAGGATAAATATAAAGTTAAAAATAATAAGAATTAAACCTAATGTCACCTAATCTGTCTCTCCCTGTGTGTACTGTCTGATCATTCTTGGTGAGTTAATACATGCTCAAATTAACCTGACCTTGGCAGGGTTTGTAATGGTTTTTGACTCAGTCAACTCAAGGTGGACTCCAGTTTTACCAACTATGATTCGGCCACATGGGTCATTAAGAAGAGAATCATTTAATTACCATGCAGAATTACAGCTCAGAGTCATTTAGATGCCAATAATTAACAATACCACAAAGAGCTTCCTTAAGATATACTCAATGTATAATTTTTAACCCCCCCCTCTATCACTGTTCATATTTTAGACTAATCATGTTCTTTATATTGATTTTTCATTTGATTTGTTCACAAGAGACTATGCAAACAATGTAGGAGTGATAATTCCTGTTACGAGTGGCGTATTCATGCATAACACAGAAAACGTATTGGACTCTTGTGTCTTTCTAGTTGTTTCTTCTCTCTCTTACTATAAGTTAGGTTTACCAGAATTCAACACCTGTTGAATTTAAACAAAGTCATTCGGTTTAAATCTAAGTCCTCTTTTCTAGATTTTTCATTAGACATTTTTATCTCTTATTTAAGCAATATATAATGTGCATAGAAAAAGGCATATATGTCATTTACTCTCCCTCCAAAAACTGTTCACTTATAACATTTAATAAACTATCCACTTATAATTGTTCAAAAAATGTCCATGAATTATAAATAATTTTGTCTTGGAGATACTGTCACGTGCAGAATGCACGTACATGTTTATTAGTTAAATATAAAAGTCTCTTCAATGAAATTTCACATGGTATCTAGTAGTGACATAGCATCTTCTAAACCTCTGTCCCTGTCACTACCCTCACCTCCTCTATCATTCTACCTTCACCAATTCTGGATACAGAACCATACTCCCCTATCAACACACCATGTGCAACCATACCCGATTCATCTGCTCCGGCTACTCCCAACGACACGAGACTAGATCTGTTCCTCACACCTGGCACCTCACAGGCGCCTCACGCACACGTCCTATCATGCATTGGGAACATCTCCCATACTTATTAATTATTATTCATGGGAGATGTTCCCAATGCACGGTGGATGTGCCTATGAGGCACCCATTTGTGAGGAGCAGATCCTATTACCAACGATACTACTCCTGTACCCTAGCCTCCACCCAACCATGCCACTGCCCATGACTCCACACATATTCCTACCATTTTACCCACCGCTGCACCAGCTTCAACCCCTCAACCTATGTTGTGTCACTCATCCCGACCCACCAAACCACCTATTCACCTTGCTGACTATTGTTGTGTTGTCTCTACTCCATCTCCGTCGGTTTCCTCGTCGTAAGGTACACCTTTTCCTCTATCACACTATCTTTCATATAACCGTCTCTCTGCTCCCCACTATGCCTTCTTGTCTAGCATATCTTCCCATACAGAACCTACATCATTTTCCATTGCTGCTAAGGATCCTAGATGGAAGGAGGCAATGGCAAGAGAGATCCATGCACTTAAACAAAACAATACATGGTCTCTCACTACTCTTCCATTGCGTAAATCTGCGATTGGTTGCAAATGGGTTTACAAGGTTAAATATTGTTCTGATGGCTTTGTTGAGTGCTACAAAGCCCATCTCGTTGCTAAGGGCTTCACCCAAACAGAGGGGCTCGATTATCATAACACTTTTGCCCCTATTGCGAAACTTGTGACACTCTGTTGCCTCTAGGGGCGGCCACGAGTTGAGCTTCTCACAAGCTATTCGAGCTTAGTTCAAAAAAAACCTCATCTCGACTTGATTTAAATCGAGCTTCAAGCTGAGCTCGAGCTTGATACGTAGGCTCGTTTTTTAATCGAGCCAAGCTCGAGCTTAGTGAAGTTCACAAGCCTAGTATAATAAATAAATAATTTTTTAGTATATACATACATACATAATACATATACATATAAATATATATAATAAATAATTTTTATTATATATATAATATTTTTGTTTTTATGTATAATAGTAAATCATTTTTATAATTCATATTTATTTGTATGTAAAATAAAAACAATTTTTATATGTATATTTTTTATATGTACAATAATAAATAGTTTTTATTTCTTATTTTGTTGTATATAAAATAAAAAATATTTGCATATGTATAATTTTTATTTTTTAAAAAAAACTTGACTTATAGTCGAACTCGAGCCTAATAATATTTCAACGAGCTGAGCTCAAATAGCCAAATATTTGGCTCAGCTCAGCTCAAATCTACCCCTAGTTGTCTCTTTGTTATAGCTTTTGCCAGAAATTATTCTCTCAACTTGACGTCAACTTATTCCTACATGGCAATCTTGACGAAGACGTCTTTATGAAATTCACTCCCGGTTTTGGTGACAAGACTGATATTCGTGTCTGCTAACTCCATTAAGTCCATCTATGGCTTCGCTTCAAGCAAGCGTCTTGCAATTTCGCAAAAACTGCCTCCGCTACACACAGTTGCGAGCTGATTACTCAGTTTTTACCTCAGTGCATGGTTCCTCATTTATTGTCGTTCTCGTATATGTGGATGAGAATGTAATTGCAAGCAACAATGATCAGGCCATTCAATCATTGAAGCAATTCCTTCACAATTAAAGGATATTGGTCGTTTAAAATACTTCTTGGGCATCGAGGTCTTCCGCTCCTACGCTGCTATTTTTCTGTCACAGCGTAAATATGCTCTAGGTATACTAACTGACAATCTGACATGGGTGCTCTCGGTTCAAAACCAAGCTCTTCCCCAATATAGAACCTTTGGCTGACCCATCTCCATACCGGCGTCTCATTGGCTGCCTCTTTTACCTCACTTTTACTCGGCCGACCTCGTCTACTCTGCTAACACCCTTAGCTAGTTTGTCTCTCGTCCTTACACCTCTAATTGGAATGCTGCAGTCCGAGTGGTATGGTACCTTAAATCATCACCATGTACCGTCATTCTTCTTCCCGCCAACTCAAATCTACGACCATGGGCTTACACTGATTCCGACTGGGCTTCTTGCCCCAGTTTCATGGAAAGCTAATATCATGCCATGGCCTCCACGGCAATGTGAATTTATCCGGCTTCACCATTTACTGTCAGATTATATTCTGCATTGTGACAATAAGTCCGCTATGCAAATAGCCGCCAATCCTATTCATCATAAACAAATTAAACATATTGAAGTTGACTGTCATTTCATCCGATCGTGATAAGATTCAATCTGGCCATCTTCAAATTGCTCATGTTCCTTCTGTCTCTCAAGTTGCCGATCTATTCACCAAGCCCCTGGGTTGTGAACGGTTCCAACATCTTCTCTCCAAGTTAGTCTACTCAATTCACAGCCCAACTTGACACGGGGAGTCCGGATCACTTGCCCATGCCTACCCACAATACACTACCTCTGTGAAATGGGAACATCTCTTCCTGCATAATACTATGCAGTGAATGAGATATTCTCCATGAATGACTCCAATAAATGTGGGCAGGAGATCCGAACTCCTTTCTATAATATAGCTAGCGAACTGTTTCTTCCCTCTCCTATTATAACCATTACTTAGGTTTTTGAGTCCTAGTAGAACTGGACAACTGTTGTAGTTAAACAAAGCTATTCAGCTTCAATTAAATATAAAAATCTCTTCAATGAAATTTCACAATTCCAAAGATTATCAGTGTTTATATTATAAGCAGTTAGTTTAAGAGATGCGGTCAATAAACTATTTTGCAAACTCCCCCATCCCCCCTCCAAAAAAAAAAAAAAAAAGAAAAATTAATGGTCGATAAACTCGTTTCCAACGCAGCAGGCTTTACGTTTGAAAGCTCTTGGATTGAGAAATTCAAATAATTATTGCGTTTTCTGATGCTTGTTTTGAGTTAACCACTCAATTGATTACAGAACTGAGTAGGATAGCTTACGAAAAAATGACGTTTTAGTTGCCATAATCAAGTGCTAAAGAAACAGCAAGTTGGATGCACACATGAGAGAGAGAGAGAGAAGAGGCTAATTTATTCAAATCCTGCTCAGCAATGGAATGCAGATCATCTTGCCAAAATTATTCAATTTCTAAATACAATCCAAGTTAAGTCAAAATCCGATGGATAGGAGGGAAGGACACAAGGCCTCACCTGGTCCTCAAAATAGGGTATACAACAGAGCATTAACTCTTAAACAATATATCTGATGCAATCTGTTTACAGCTAACCCCTACTACAAACCTACAAAGTAAATCCTTGAAATAGATAAGTAAGAACTGTCTATCTATCTTATATATTCCAAATCCATTGTCAATTCTATCACCCATTATTGGAGATAAGTAAGAACTGTCTTACCAAGTCTCCTTGAAATAGATTATAATTATGGAAGTATTATAACCCATGCTTGTATACAAATTTTTTATCACTTGGAGAGGATGTCTATATCTTGTCTACTTATTAAAAACAAGTTTAGCTTGCCAATGAATATTAACAAAACATTAATTTGAGGCAAATTGTTTGCCAGCCCTATTATAAACCTAAAAATATAATTCTCAGGTATGCCATATTTTAATGCATTACTATTTACTGATAATCAGTGTTCATTGGGTAGAGGCGTAGAGCTTCTTATATATTCCCAATCAATTGTCAATTCAATCACCCGTTTTGTTGGAGCTCCCTCCTCTTACCAAGTCTCCTTGAATAGATAATTATGGAATTATTATGATGCTTATATATGCAAGTCTTTTTCATATCACTTGGAAATGAAGTCTTTACTGGGTTGTGAAAAGCTTATGTGTGACGTCCACTTGCCATTGAATATAAACAAAACATTCCACCCAACCTATTTACAGCCCTATTACATACCAAAAAAACACCTACTACATATTTGTCATTTTTTTAGTGAAGGGAAAATTCCTGATTAGTATTTTGGTATTATTTTGGTCCCCGAACTTTAAAATATGACAATTCAGTACTTAAACATTTCAAAATGTGTTAATTTAGTACTTACTGCCATTAAGTGGTATTTGAAAAGATATAAATACCCTTTGAATGTCATCTAATTTTCTTTATCAATCATCCAAATGTTGATAAAAATGAAATGTCCCAAATCATTGCCTCTTCTATTCAAGAAAGTGGGGTCACCAAAATGTCCACTGGGACTATTCATTTTTTGTTAACGTTTAAATGGTTGTTAAAGAGAATTAGATAACACTTGAAGGGCATTTGTATCTTTTCAAATACCACTTAATGGCTGATTAACAGTTGGTTAACGACAGATACTAGACTAGCAGATTTTCAAAGTTTGAGTACAGAATTGTCATGTTTTGAAGTTCAGGGATCAAAGTGGCACTAGGCCCAAAATACAGAGTACTAATTGGGAATTTTCCCTTTAATAAATTACTATTCACTAATAGTCAGTCCTCATTGAATAGAGCTTCTTATGTATATATTCCCAATCCATTGTCAATTCAATCACCCATTTTTTTGGAGCTCTCTCCTCTTACCAAGTCTTTTCTTTGAAATATAAAATTATGGAAGTTCTATGGTGCATGTATATATACAAGTCTTTGGCCTTTCTTGTTCTGTAAGTATTTCTTCGATCTGAGATGTGGCTTGTTTCTGGAATAAGCAATATATTCTTGAGATTATTTTAATCCAAGGTCTTTCTCTTGGGGAGAGAGGGAGAGAATGTGTCTGCATCTAATGTTAATGTTAGGGAGCATATGTTTCTAAAATTTTGCTCTCTCTTTCGTAGTGGAATATAGTAATTATTTTCCCTGTAGACAGACAATTTGGCTGAACCACATGCATTAAAATTTGCAGTTTTCTATCTTATTAATTAATTAATTAATCAATCATGTATTCATTTCTACTAAAAACCCACTTCATGGATAGTACACCTTCAGTTCCGAGTGGAAACTCAATTTGTTTGGGTATTAATTTTCAATTATCAAACAGTATGGTTTCCAATAAAACGCAGAACAAAAATCGCTAGGCCTAATTGCGGTACATGATATGTACAAATAACTAATCTCACTATTCGTCTTACAAATTATTACAAATTATAAATTTGTAAGACGGGTGATGGGTGTTTTAATAATAATTAATGTCTTTTCCACGGGGACCTATAAACTAAATGATTTATGGCTGATCAGTATATGATTGGTTTTGTTTTTGAAAACAAAAACAATTGCCATGTCAGTAAAACTGATACAATATGAGTGTTTTTGTCTTCATTTGTTTTTGAAGTTGCGAAATCAGTATAAAAACAAACACGTTACTGAATTGTATTTTAGTTTTTTTTTTTTTTTTGTATTGAAAAGCATATATAAATTGGTTTTTATCAAAATAATGTTTTTTGAAACAAAAAAAAAAACAAAGTTTATAATATAGATAGAAATGATATGATTTATGGAACATGGTATTAATAACCAGATGAAACATTTCTTTAAACTAGAAATAAGTATAACCAGGAACATGTTTTTTGTTTAAGAACCAATTTGTTTTCAGACTAACTGGTTTTACAGCAAGAAAAACAATTTACATTAGAGAACACCTCCTATTGCAAACTATTGAGCCCCAAGTGGTGTGTTTGAAATTCTGCATTTTGGAGCTCACCAACACCACACCCTTACTGTTATTTTGTACTATAATGGTGTGATGTGTTTTTCAAATGTTTTAACTAGTTCTCAAGTGAAGTGTACCCATGACATACAAGGGCAATAAACTGTGGTGTACAGTTCAGAAACATGAAAATAGTTTTTTTTTTTTTTTTTTTGCCACAAGAAAAAAATGAATGAATGAAGGGCAATTAACCCACTTTAGGTCATCGTTTTGGGAAAACATATAGATACTTTGAGTGATCAGTCCTACCCATCAGTTGTCTTGGCTAGAGAGGTCTTCCTCCCGCTTCCAGATTCCATGAGTCTTGAGTCTTGACCTTGTTGATTATTTCTTGTCATCCTTTAAAACCATTGACCTTTCACCTCGCATTATTTCTAAGCTATAAGACCTCATCTCTCTCTCTCATCCACCTGTCAACCTAAAGAATTTATCATTGCAGAAATCTCTTTTGGAAATAGTCAATGCTAATAAGATGCTCTAAGCCTCTAACATATATCATGCAAAAGGACTTGACAGCTTTTTCTTTGTGTATTTTCTAGGCCTCGGATATCTGACGGAAATGTGAATCATCTGTTACTTTACCATTGTGGACGATTTCAGTCTAGCTTCTTCAATTCCTCTCAGCATAAAGAAAGCAAACATCACAAACTCGAGAATCTTTGAAAACAAGGAAGTGGGTGTTGAAGTTATTATTAATCATTCAAGGGTACTCCATTGGTTTTTCAGAATGACAAGACTATGCAGGTGTTTCCATAGGCTCCATACTGAGGATAGCAAATCATGGGTCGTTTTAATTTAGCTGAACGACCTTTGAAGTTCAACTTAAATCGATGCTCAATCCTGATGCTTAAGACATGGGACAGCAAGATAGCATCTTATGAAGTTTCTCTGGACCAGCAAAAGAAACTCTCATGGGCTTAGCCACATGTTCTTCCAAAAGGACTTAAAGTTGGCCCATTCATCATTATGGAATGGGCTACCAATCACCCAAATGGTCATGTGCTGGAAGATTGGTTAAGGCTGAGGGTCCATGGGCCACTCATATATATTCCCTTTAGGCTGTGTTTGGTTTGACAGAAAATAAGAGAGAAGACAGTTGATGGAAAGTTCAACAGTTAATTTGCACTGGATTTGACTTTAGATTTGACTTTGTCCTATTTGTTTGTGACAAATAAAATAGGAAGTAAAATGAGGTGTGTCCCCACATCAATTATATGACATAGAATGAAGGTAGGAAAAAGGTAATTGCTGGGGAATTTTACGTCAATTTTTGGGATGTAAAATTTACAGTCCTAATGAATGCAAATGAGATAAAAAATAGAAATTTTGCATCAGGTAGAAGTTCATAACAAATGGACACAAAACTGAATTGATGCAAAATTTGTATCCGGAAGGGATTTTGTGGGAGTCAAAGGTCTTATTACAACCTTGAACAACTCTTTCAAGTTAAATGGTTGTTTAGGTGGATGCCTCTGCCTCTGCTGTCCACAAGGTTATCCCTGCGGAACATGTTGGTCCATATGAACTCCATACAACATAACAGTGGCAGAGGCATGGTTATATGAACTAATGTGTCGTGTGGAGAAAGTCTATGACTCTATAAACAGCATAGGCTGCCAAATGTGGATAGCCAAAGTTTCTCTGAAATTATAGGGGGTTTGTTTAAAGAAGAGTTGGAATCAAGACATAAGAGAATTCAACAAGAAAGCAATTGGCCAAAAATTTTGACAAAATGAAATATATTGATCTCTTTATGGAGGTTCTATAGGAAAATACCACTTGATCAAGTTGAGATGTTGATTGGTAGGTGGACCTTCAACAATGTGGCAACTTTTTTTTTCTTTTTGGGTAAATACTAAATAGTCTGTGACAACTTGGGAGTGGTTAGAGTACTGAAGGAGACCAGCCCAGTCAACTGTCGAAGTCGGGCTCTTTTAGCCTGATATGATATGGATTCTCTTTGCAATGGATCATGTGTTCAAAAGCCAAGCCCATTTTCTAAAATTGTATCAGCCCAGGTGTAAAAGTAAACCTGGGCAATCCGTGAGAGTGTTAAAAAAAAAAAAAAGAAAAGAAAAGAAATGAAATGATCTATTCTAGTTTTGTCACTCAGATTGTATACCTTTATCAAGCATTATCTGAATTTGATTCTATCTGAACACGAATGTCAATGCGACAAGCTTGAATGCCAATGATCCGTCCAAGTCCAACCCCACCAAATTGAGAGAAATGAAATGGATAATAATAATAATAATAAAGCTCATTTCGCAGACCGGCCACACTCGCTACTTTAGTTGGTATTGTGTCTGGTGATGGTGAGTGGTGGCTCTAGTCCCTACTTCAATTAAGTGCAGGACTAGGAGTGTCACTGGGTTAAGTTGTAATTACTCAATATCTGATTGGCTAACCTATTTTCAGAAAGGACTGAGGTTCTCACATCAACCGAGTTTCTCAAAGTCACAGGCTTCTCTACCTGGGCCACTCTGTAATTGGGCTAAAGCTCGAGTTAGATGGGTCCTAACAAAGCAGACTGGATTCGTAGTAGAAGTCTAAAAGATATAGCCAAAAGTATGTCTAGTTACATCTTTTGCAGAAACGGTTGGACTCGTTACGGTACCATGGAAGCAACTCCCAACTAACAATGTCAAGCCACCAATAACCAAAGCACAAGATTCAGAAAGGAAATGATTTGTTTAATGCAAAATCCAAACCTAGACTCTTTGATTTCAATTGATATTGGTTACAAACCATACCTTATATCTATTTATATCGTCAGTAGAGCATATAAATATATATAACTTCCCCCGTACCCCTTTTTTTCCAAAGTGCTGGTTGTGGAATTCATTCGACATTAACACTGGAACAACCTAGTTTAACACACCAACGACCTAGCCCTTGGTTGGTTGAGCATTTATTATATATAGTCCTTTGTCTTCTGACGATACCATGAAAATAGAGAGAAAAATTGGCAGCCAATCACCTTTCTCTTAAGGAGCTTTAGTTTTTGGGATTTTGAGAGGGAGGAAAGTTGGTCAATCCCATTAATTAAGAAAATCATGTTCTTTTTTTTAGATTTATGTGGGGATTAGGGAAAGTTTATTTTTCTGGATATCGCTTACTCAGGTAATAGGTGGGTAAATTAACCTTCCCATCTAGGGAAAAGTTGCCAACACTGGGATGGAACAAAAATGTCCCTTTTAATAATAAAATTTTTATGGCTAAAATAGTCATTATATTATTTACCTGAGAAGTAAAAAACATGGAAATACATTTACCCAAGTAAGCAACTTACCGAAAAGCAAATGAAGCCTTAGTGAAATTAAGACAAAAGAGCTTCAAAGGATTATATTCTCTCATGTTCTAAGAGAAGGAAACCAATGTGCTAACATAATCTATTTCATTCCAAGGTTAATGGTCATGTGTTATGGTATGTATTTTTTCTTTTGTTTGAGTCTTGTTTTGGACCGGGTTGAGAGGGTGAAGAAGTGTGCTTTTGTATTGGGTTTTGTGGGGCAAGGCAGGCTACATCCTCCCTTGTATTACTTTTCATACCTTTTGATAATAGTTAATAAAAGGGAAAATTATTTATATATATATATATATTTGACCTTTAAAGGGTAAATCTAACAGATAAAATGTAAAACATAAAAATGTCCCTAACTAGTTGTAAATTTTTAAAATATGTCATACTCTTTCTTCTTCTTCTTTCTCTCTTCCTATTTTGTTACACCTAATACGGCTCCAAACTACGATAGCTTCTCTTTTTTCCAATGATAACCCGAAGTCCAAATTTGAAATTTGTAGCTCTCTTGAGTAGTGATGATTGGGAGCCAATGTATCCTTCTAATTCTTCAACCAACACTCACCAAACAACTAGATCTGCCATAGACGTCTTGATATTGGTTTCAATCATTTCTACTCTATTCTCTACTAAAGTTATGAGGGTTTCATCTATTAGTCATGTGCCCTAAAACCATTGCTACATATTCTTAAGTATGCCAAAAATTTGAGATATGCTTATCATTGCTACAAGATTCTAACATTGTTCCTGGTCATAGGATTATCAAGAGAGCTTTGATAATCTGAATAGACTGGCACATATTATGATTGCCTTAATGGGTGATGAATCTCAAGTCACTGAACTTGATCCATTAGTAGAATAGTTACATGGATGCTTATTAGAGAACAAGTTCATTTAGATTGATCCATTAGTAGAACAATTACATAGAGACAATTGTTAATGACTTTTTTTCTTTCACATGTGGATGATCCTTATACTTGAGGTATCATGGATATGTCATGTATGAAATGTTATAATTCGATGGTGTAGGCACTTATGGCTTAACCAAGGGATTTAAGGATGCACATGTCGGCTATAGTACTGTCTTATGCATCAAGATATGTAAATGTGCAAAATAGAATCTATTGCTTTCCATGATAAGGGAGAATGTCCTATGCAACTAAAATTGATGTGATTCAAGAAGTGCAACTACACCATATGAGTCATCATCAGTTCAGTGGGACATGTGATTGAGCTAGTAGGGTTTTACATATTCATCATGCCCTTTGTTCTATATATAGCATCTATACTTGGTCGGTCCGTTGAACCGTTTTTTATTCATGTTTTTCATTCTTTTTTCAAGCAATTAAGCATACTAGCTTGGGGTTGGAGGTGGAGAGGGTGAATGTAGGATTTGATCCAATGTCTAAGACGTCACATTTATCAGCTGTAACCAGAAAATTTTGTGGTGGTTAAAAACATTGACTGACACCATATATTCCTATTTATTTTAAATGGAAAGCATCGGGTGATTTAGTTTTTGGACTCACAATGCTGGCATGTTCATGTTTATAATTTACAGGAGAGGTTACAGTGTTTTGTAAAATTATGGTTGTCGTTTAAAATAAAAAACGTTTAAAGTAATGTTCAAGAAAACAATAAAAACAATTAAGTGTTTAAAGTAAAGTTGTATAAATAATCGTTAAAAGCAATAAATGGCCCACTTAAAAGCATACATTATGAACATGTTGAATAAGCACTTAAAAGCTTTTATCGATACAAGGTGTAGAATATTTTTATTTTGTGCTTACAACGTTATGCCTACTCGATCCAGACTCCGTTAAACACCCCAAATTGATGACTTGGCAGTTTTCCACATTTTCAGCAAAAATATGTTATATATATATATATATACTTGTGTATTTTCATCAAAAACATTTCCCATGCCGAACCTTTAAAAGAAGCAAGAATACATATTTTATGTTAAAACATATAATGGGTAAAACTTTTTTTTTTTAATTTCTACTAATCAATAATTATATAGAAAGCTTTTAACTCTATCAATATTGTCCCAAGCCCAAAGGAGAAGGGTTGGTCAGGTTGGTAGTCCGCATTAAAACTTTTGTGATCATGCATAATGTATTGTCTTATCATCCCACAATCTCTTAGGCTGTGTTTGGTTTGATATAAAATAAGAGACCAATAGAAAGATAAGAAAAAATTCTTAAGAAAATTTTTATAATATTCCTTGCTCAACATTCTTTTCAGTTTTTCTCTTATTGTTTTCTATCAAACCAAAGATGTCCTTGAATTGTTTTTCAACTTTTTCCCTTTTTTGACTTTTGAGATCCCAACTTTCTGAATAAATTCCAGAAATCCATATGTGCCAAAGTTTTGTTAGCCATACCAAACTTTTTGAACTCTTAAAGATATAGTTCAACAATTGGGGCCAGGTTGCTGGATTTCAAAATATTGATTATAATCTTCCTTTTATTACAAAGAAATCATATTCATTCAAGATGTGCAGGCATTCTGTTCAAAGCTTGAAATTTTGTAAAAGAGGCGTTAATATTGAACTTTCACAACTAATTGTGCTTACCAAGGACGACTATAAAAATGATTTCAAGAATTTTAGTTTGTTTTGGAAATTACATCAATTACGATTTCAATGGACTAGACTTATTTCATTCAAAATTTAGCATTATATTAAAAACTCACCATATTAAGTATAAAATCTCCTGTGAAAAGCAAATTTTTATATTCTTACTTTTGGGTGAGGCGAACATTTTAACTTATTTTCTTAAAATATGAAAAAAAAAATCACCTTCACTTTAATATGATTAATGTTATCTAACATACTAATACTATCATAGAAGCACTATATATGTTTAATTGTTTTCAATTTAGTCGAGCCATTCATTATACAAGAGCACTGGAAGAAATGGAGGGGAACACAAAAATTGACAATTTTGACTCAAGATGAAAAAACAAAAAAAAAACAAAAAAGAATAGTATAGCATTCCATAACAGAAAAATAAAATTGCCGTCAAAATTCAAAACTTTGGAAAGTGGAAATTAGGCTCAATTTGTTTTGAGGGAAAATCCAAAGATGGGATGCAAAAGTTGAACCTAGTTTAGATTTGCGTACAGTTAATTTGTTTGTGTTTATGGTCTGCATCTCTACCTGATGCAAAATTTTTATCACCATTCTTTGTGATATAAAATAAAAACCTATTGAGTGATGACCTCACCTAATAGCTTAAATAGTTGGTTGACATGCTCACATGGTATATGATCCTGTTTGACCAAGTGGTCTAGTGTTCAATATTTACCACCTCATTATGATTTAGTTAAATTTTGGCATAAAGTATGAATATGTACCTGTGCTTATTAACGCTTCAAGCCCAATAAGCTTTTATGTTAGAAAATAAAAGGCCTATTATTCTAGTTTAAGCTTTTATGTTAATACTTCAAGCCCAATAAGCTTTTTGTATTAAGTAGAGAATAAAAATCTGTTCAATGACCTTACCTAATAACTTAATATACTTTTAAATTAAATTGTTTGTTGAGGTTTTATGCCTTTCGTATTAAGTGGGGAGCCACCATTCTTTTTCAGTCCTAAGGTTAATTCTATTATTACAAATGAGTTGCACCTCCCTCTTAATAGTATTCACAAAGAAAATGACGAGGGGAGCATGAAAAAATTGTACCATTACAAAAAGTAACAAGCCTAGCGACAGCATGGGCCACATTAGACTTGTCTCAGCAAACAATCACGGGTCCAGGACCGAAAGTAATTGCACAAGCAAAAGAAGATGAGAACAATGCTCATCTCTGACCCTGATAACCACTCCACCAACATTCACCTTAATTTACAAGGCTGTGGCCTGTGCCTCAGGCATTTATCATCTCGAAAGCCACTCGATTTGGATCAAGTATGGGTTTGAGAATTGATTCCTTTCCCATTACTATATATGATGTCCTTGATTGGCTACATTATTGTTAGAGCACAAACATTCATTTATAACATGAGTCAGACTGTTGGCTGATGGTAACCCATGGTGTAATTATATTTTATGTAAGGGATCTGCCATTTTACTCCCCAAAAAATAACCTCCCTCCTACGACTGCCCTGCCTTTATTGTTATCTCCTTTAGATCTGCAGAGTAGTCTTTTCAAATGAGAGACTAATTACAGGATTGTATCAATGAGTTGGGAGTTTCTTATTCACACATGGACAACATTTCATCCTCTTATTATACACGGAGAGGAGAGATGTTCCCATTGCACGAAGGTAGTATTTTGTGGATAAGCGTGGATAGAGTTATTGTAGGTAGGAGATCAAGAATCTATATCAACTGCACTGTAAATCCCCCACCCTGGCTTAGAAAGTTCCTTTCTCAGCATGGCCATGTGAGATGTTGTAATCTGGCTCTTTAGTAATGAATTTCCGTTTTGGCCAAAATGAGAGAAGTTGGTATAATCATGTTTGATACAAGTATAGTTTGATCAATCAAAACCACGCTCATGAGTTTTGATGAATTTCCATGATTTGTATGTATGTCATAAATATGATACCAGTTCACTGGTTATCAGTTTAATTTTTTAGGTAGTATGCCTTTCTAGGGCCGGCCTTGAGTAGCAAACCATGGCATTCCCAACATCCTGGCACATATATTGAACATGGAATGACAGAATATTCTAACTTTGTTGTTTAAAGTGATTCTTTAGGGATGAAAATTTAGCTTCAGAAAAGAATCAGGACAAATACTTTTTAAGTAGTGGTTATTGGTTTCACAGATGGAATGTGTCATGTGTCTAGTGAGCCCAACTGCAACAATCTGATTGCGATACTTCTTGGTGGGATAAATGGCCACAGTTTGTAACCCCACCACACCTATCAATGGCTTTGGATCTATCTACTCTTCTTCCTGCCCCAAGTGCAAAAACAAAATTAGCTGCTAATTTCAAAGGGAGACATTTGTTTAATTATGGAAAGACATTATCCCCAACTCAGATGTTTAGAAGAGCAAGGGTATAAAGGTGTGACTTGTTTAAGGATTAGCTGAACCCAATGACTATTGTAATAAATTCATGAGCCTCACTATCACTACGAAAGGTAAAGATGTGGCTCGAATATTATAATTGGTTCCACACCCTGTTTGAACGGTGATCGCCTTCAGCTAATCCAAATTAGGCAATGGGGCTTGGTCTTATTTTCTTTAGAGGAATAGAGTTGAAACATGAAAATAATGAGTGGTTTGGGGACAATCAAGGACACTTGATAATACTGTATGTCTCATTGATTTCCATGAAGCCACTCCTTTTTAATCAAGGAGCTCTTGTTCATTCAGATTGCAACAGTGACCATATATTTACAATAAAAAATGAAATTGGTACGTTTTGGATTGATTAAAACAAATTGACAAATAACTGTTATTTAAATGGCACGGGCATGTGTCTTCAAAATGCTCATGTGGGACTGAACTTTGATGGTTATAGTTGAAATATTAAATGGATGCTGCTCAAGGAGGGTGAAGTCTAATCATTTTACAAAATTGGTATGTCGTGGATGTGATAAAGATGAGATTTCAATTTTACAAAATTGGTCTCACAGATTTTGCAATCATACGCTGGAAGCTCGAGGCTGAGTTTGGAAGGAGTATAAATGTATTTACGCTGTGTATATTTGCATTTATACTCTTTCCAAACTGAGCCTCAATAAAAACATACAAATATGGATATGTTTTCTAACGAAGAGGAAATCTGAATGACATCTAGTTGTAATGATCATGCCAGGTAGAAACAGCAATGGTACCAACCACAACCTCTAGTTGTTTTATTAAGAATTTAGTGCAAATTCAAGCTGGTTCAGATTTTTTTGATATTTAAGGCAACACACTTAACAACTCTCTAAAGTAGGTGGTAATAGTGAGACTCCATTTCGCATATCCGCTGGCACTACCCACCTAACATACCAACTGAACATGCATTTTGTCTGTGACTATGATTTTCATCTTACTTGATACAAAATTTTCACTTTTTTGTCTCATTTACACTTGATGTTTAGGGTTGCAAGTTGAGTTGAAGAATTTCAACTATATTGGGTTTAGGTTAAGCTTTGGGCCTATTGCAGAATTAACAAATTTTAATTCAATCCCGCTTGCATCCCCTATCATGGTTGTATCTCAAAATTTGATGGAGAATAAACATCTAAAAAAAAGATAAAGAATTTTGATCACCTTCCTTCCATCTCCATTTCTCTCTCATGTGAATTGGGTACCACATTGATTTAAGTTTTTCTTTTGGGAGAATTGAACTTTATTTTACTCCAATTCCCACCAACAATCTTCCCCTTGTTCCAATCTTCTCATATAAAGTAATATTTTTTCTTGAAACCCATATAAAGTAAGAATCACATCATTTTAATTCCAATTCCGGAGAACAAGCAAGACAAATTTAAACTTTGGGGTCAATTCATTTGTACTCTATTTTGATCCATGGGGCTACACAACCGAGGTAATCCATAACACCCCTTGTGCATGAGTTGAGATCTTCTCTCAACAGATCATTTTCCAATCCTCTACCGATTTGATTTAACATCTCACCATGAGATTGGAACCCACCATAAAAGTGGTACCCGCCATGTATGATCGGACTCCTTGTGCATATGGGATTTGATATCAAATCTCTACCAACTAGGTGTGCAAAATGGGTCAGATCATGATCCGATGCAAAAGTCCTAATCTATTTTGTCAGATTTGAATAATTTGACCTAGTTTCGGATTTTCGGACGGAATACTAGGGTCCGATTAAAAAATAGGTCGAATTTTTTAAACCTTAATTACCATAAATGATAAACCGTGTGAGCCCTAATGTTTTCATTAGGGGTTGAATCGAAAATTAGAGCCTTATGGCTGAATCATCACTCTTCCATGATCTCCCAGTTGGCACTCAGTTCCACGTGGCACAAACCAATGTCTCAGCAAGGTCTAAAACGTAGAGGGACGAAACAGATAGCTCCTTTTCATTTTCTTGGTTTTGTAGGTTGGTCAGTAATGGAGGTTGCTACAAAAGGCAGCAGAAACCGTACTTGGGTCTCATATAACAAGACGTTTAGGATAAGGCGTAAAAATGTTGCCCAAGAGAAGACAACGGTCTCGATTCGCAGGCTTTCAGACGGCCGGGACCACCACCACCACCACCGCAACCATCACCACCACCTCTCTCGTGTGATCGTGTCTTTACGAGGACGGACGTGAAACACATTTACTTCTCCCCTCCACCACGCCGTTCCGGTTCCCTTGCTAGGGAGTAGGGACCACATCCATGTGGGTCCCATCAAGATTTTAGAAATACAAAAAGTGGTTCGTTACGGTACATCCACGCTTAACTTAATTCGATACTACCGCTGGTTTTTTTTTCTTTTTGAAACGGGTTCTTGTAGCTGGAGCCTTGGAGGGGATCAAGCGCTACGGCGAGACTGGAGCCCACCTCCACAAATATGGCGGGTGGGACCCATAAAAACGCACTGCATCTACAAGTCAACAAGACAAGGTTGGACATACTTCTTCGTGGTCCCACCCCTGTCTGTTGGGTGAGGAGTCTAATAGAGTTGCTTAAGCTCGTGTAGCAGCACTCCACGCAGGAAACGGGCCTACAAAAGGATGAGGAGATCAGACGGCTGTGATCATGTAGCACGTTTAAATAGTCAAAGTCAAGCAATGAATATGGGGCCAATTTATATGCTAGCAGTAGGAGGAGTTGTTTTAGTGTTGACTTGACTCACACTGTACTCCGGATTCTATTGTCTAGACTCTAAACTCAATACAAAAAAAAGAAAAAAAAAAATCTGGCTTTCTCTGATTATGACATGACTGATCATTCCCCTGTCCTTCGTTTCTGTGGAAAATTTGACATCTCCCTTAAACTTCTCCGTTATCTAGGCTTCTTCATTTGGTAATTACCGATTCCTTTCTCAATTCTTCGTAAAGAATTTTTCCGGTGCTTGACAATTCTTCCTGTTTCTAGCAACGATTTTTTTTTTGAAAAGTTTTGTCTTCTCTGGTTCTCATTTCTGTAATTAAGTAATTAAACCCCGCTTTGCTTGCATATTGGAAGACTTGGATGACTAATTGTTGCCTGGAGAGTGAACACAGAGACCGATTTTGAGGTTGGTGTAATTGAAAATGGCGGGAAACTGGAGGAGGGATTTATATGTGAAAGAAGCCGTTGAATTCTTCAACCATTTAATGGGTGAAAGGCCTCTGTTTCCTTTTCTGGTTCCCTTGGTAATGCTCGCTTGGGCTGTTGAACGATGGATCTTGCCGTTGTCGAATTGGGTCCTTCTCGCTGTCGCTGTCTGGGCAACTGTTCAGGTGTGTTCTTTTGTGAATTCATTTATTCCTTACCGAATTGAGTTGCTCTCTGGTGTTTTTCCAACGGTATCATCTTCAAGATTTGTTCTCCTGGTATACTTGACGTTAGAGAACTGGGTATTGAGCTTGCTGTTTTATTGGAAGGAAACTTAAGAGGTTCTGTGCTTGTTGAGTCCAACCATTTTGCGTTTATTGGTTGGATTTCTGCTCTTGCAGTCCGCTACCTTGAATTCTGTTATTTTGGTTGCAGAATTTCAGTTTAGTTGGGTACTTGGCCAGCCGGCGTGGTACTTTTCTTTTTTAATGTTTTTGGACGATCTAACCGTTTTTCAATGTTCTCTCTCTCTCTCTCTCTAGTAAAATGGATGCTTGGAGTTATCCTTTTTGCTCTCCCTTTTTATAGAAAATTGTCAAATGGAGACTAAATTTCACCGTTTAGCCGGGCACCATATTCTATATGTGCATAGTGATATTACTGTTATTTTCATCTGGTAATTTTTTGCTGATTTCTAGCTCAGTAGGTTCTAGTTCAATCAACTGCTTTCCACTCAGTTAATGGAAGGTGAACAATTACTTTATCACCTAAACAATTCATATGCACACTCATTCCCTCTAGCAGGAAAACAATCCTAATATTTTGTTAACTTCAACAACCTTCTTTGTTGAACCTTGACCCCTTAACTACCATCTTCTTTGCCGTACCAATAGCTGGTTACAATAAGGGTGTGATAGTCTGGTAGAGGGATAGAAGAGATGAGGAGCCTCAAGAACCCTTCACTGATCGATCACACTCCTGTTGCATGCAATCCTTCCTCAAGGGGTATAAGAACCTTACTCATACCTCTTTACTAATAGTCAAAAAGGTAAGCAATACTAGTAGACATCAGCAAGGGGTATGGTGGCCTTCCCAATAGATATACAAGTCTAGTTGATATTATTACCATACTAAAGAAAGAACCAGCTTGCATAATTATTTTTCCTTGATTGCCTTTGATATGTTAGAGTTATAGAAAATCTTGTAATTCTCCCATCAGTGTATGCCATCTTCTAGCTTTTTGATGTTAAGGGAGAGAGAGGAATAGAAATTTAGTCACATGGCAGAAGATATGAGATGCTAATCTCTTTGTTTGCAGTATGGGAGGTATCAAAACAGGATTTTAGTAGAAGACCTCAACAGAAGATGGAAGCAGATCATGTTGAACACATCGGTACTTTTTCATAGAATTAGTGAATACAAAATCTTAAGCATGGTTTCTTTCATTTACATGGAGATTATTTATTGTTTTTTTTTCATAAATTTACAGCCCATAACACCATTAGAGCACTGTGAGTGGCTGAACAAGTTTTTGATGGAGGTTTGGTCAAATTTCATTAACCCAAAACTTTCAAAAAGGTTCTCATCTATTGTTGAGGTCAGCACCCTACGACTTACTTGAATAGATGCTTCTTTTTTTCTTTTCATTGTTTACTGCTTTGATACATGGATACCTGTTTAATGGTGTCATATCATGTTGGATACTTCAATTTTTAGTGCAAATTTTATATCTGCCACCTTTTCCAGCAGTGTCCTTGCCATATCCAGATAACAGTTTTTTACTGTGTGCAAAAAATATATATCCCAGCCTTAGTTCATCATGTACTGTCTCGTTTGGAAATGCATGTTGAGGGTACATGTGTAAAGGGTCTGTCCTGGGCCCTGAACGAATTCTGAGTCCAAAAAATAAGATAAAATAACTTTCTTGTCTAAAACATATTCTTTCATTATTTAAACATATTAATGCAATCAATATTTAAAAGTTCCCGGTCTTTTACTTATAAAAAAAAAAACATATTAATGCAATCAATAATTAAATGGATTTGTTTTTCTGATATAAAGAGCTACAAATTTCACAATATAAATTTTAAGTCATCAATAGTGTGAAATTTCTAAAAAATTAGTTTTTGCTTGGTGTTAATGATTAAAAACTCTGTAGTCAGTCATTGTTATTTGTCGGGACTGGTTTCACATATTGTGTTTTTTTCTCCTTTTTCTTTTAGGTAAAAGTAGAAATAGATTGTTGCTTTTCTGTTACCTTTTCCTTCCATGTATATTTTTGGAAGAGCTTAAAAAAGATATAATATCTATAGGTGTTTCTCATCATACCTTTTTAACATTCTGGTATGCAAACATAAACATGCTGGCGTTCTGGATGTTCAATTCTGTGAATGCTATTCCTCTTGAGAATCTCTTATTACAATCATGACCATAACAGAATGAAGCTAACTTTCCCTAAGCCCATAAATTTCTGTGGCATCTTGTGCATGTGATATTATATTTAGCCCTCCTTTTCCGGAGCCCTAGCAAACCCCCCCCCCCCCACACACACACACACACAAAAAAAAAAAAAAGAAAAGGAAAAAGAATGTAGTGTTAAAAAGAATTTTATCTTCTTCCTCACTTTATCTTACTAATAAATAGAAAAGGCCATCTATAACGGTTTTCTGATCAATGCATTCTATTATTTCTTGGGATTTTTCTCATGTTATTTGCAGTGGCATTATAATGTTAAATAATGATAAGGTCCTTGGTTGTTACACTTACATATGAATAGCTAATTTTTTAAACTTTATCTTCTTCCTCTTATTTTCGTTAAATTCCAACCAATATGGGTTCTAAGATATTTTAATTGGGAAGTGAAATATATAAGAATGCATGTAAATGCATGATTGGTATCACCCAAGGCTAAACTAGTAACAATTTTAAGGGGAAAAAATGAAAAGTAAATGCTGTTTTTGAGAGTTTAAACCCAAGGTTTAGGTTTGTGGGTTTAGGGAAAGGTGTAAGAAGGGTGGATGAGAGTTGATCAAAAGAGAACAAAAAAGTCAATATCTTAAGATTGCAGTTTAATTTAATTGAACTATTTTAGAGTAGTGTTTAGGGTGAAAAAATAAAGAGGGGGAAGATATTGATTAAAAAACTAAAGAGAGGAAGGTCCAGGGGAGGTGGATGAGGGTTTATCTAGGGTTAGAAAGCTATTTTAAGGCTGAAATATCAGCATCTTGAGATTCGAATGGAATGTTCTAAACTATTTTAGAGGAGTGGTTTAGGGTGGTAAAGTAAAAAGGACAAAATACTGATAAAAAAACTAAAGAAGGGACTGGAATGTTAATGGATTCTAAGGAGGGATGCAAGAAAGGACCATTTGGTGAAATGGGAGCATAGATGCAGATCAAAGGAACAAGGTGGGCTAGGTATCGGGAACCTAATTCAGAGGAACACAGCTTTACTAGGAAAATGGTTGTGGAGATTTCCACTAGAAAGTGATAGGTTATGACACAAGATGGTGTTTTGGAAAATGGCTGGGATGCAAAGGTGGTTACTCACTCTTCTCCAACCTCCCCTTGGAAAGCAATACATGAGGTACTTCCAACTTTTCTTAACTTTACTTGTTTTGAAGTGGGTTATGGTAATAAAATCTTGTTTTGTGAGGATTTGTGGATTGGTGATTCACCCCTCAGAGCAATAGAGCATGGTTCTCATATCTTGATATTGAATAGTGTTTTTTTCCCAATTTTTTGATGGCTATTAGTTTCTGAAGTGAGAAAACAACAAGAGAAGAGAAAGAGAAGAAGAAAAACTTAGAAGTCAGTCCTATGGTTCCAAAAATCTTTCTAGGGCTTTGGGAATCACTCACCAAAGTCACATATAACAGATAATGATCTCCAAAATTTAGTAGCCTTTTTTTGCAACTTTACACATACTGTCTATGGGTAGCCTTACTAGGGGTGCAACTTAGGCCAGCTTATCCCAATCACAGCCCCAAAACAAGTTGGATTGGATTGAGTTGGGTTGAAGTTTGGGTTAAGGTTGAAAAATATGAACCCGACTTAACTTTGGTTTGGGTTAGGGTTGGGCCTTGGGCAATCCAACCCATGTCTTCATATTTGCATGTATAAATATTTTTATAAATATGTATGTATGAAACTATGCATCCATGAATTTATCTGTATATATATAACCAGGCCAACATGAACCCAACCCAGAAAAGTCAGGTTGGGGGTTCAACAACTTGGTTGGGTTAGCGTTTACCTCAACCTGACCTAACCTGGCCCAACATGCACCCCTAAGCCTTACTAGAAATAAGAAAATAAGAATTTACAGAATTGCCACTGTCATTACTTTGACTCAGAGGTTATGTTCATATCCACTCTACCCCTCTCAAGACCTTAGATAGTAGGGACCATTATTTGATAATGGCCTTATACTTTTAAATTTTAAACCTTGTTAGACTATGATTAGAAAAATCAAACAACTAGCCTAGATCCCATAGAAAACTTGTAAATGACCAAAGTGCCCCCTACTTAGCTCTTGCACTAGCCTACCATATATTATAACTGTTTTGAAGTGGTTGTATTACAACTACTGATGGTCCTTTTACTTCATCCTGTGTCACAATAAAAAAAAGAAGATGGTGGATATTAGTGTTGGCTTCTTACTTTTTTCTCTTAAAGTTGTTTTGTACAAATGTAATTACAATGAGGGATTTTTTCAAGTTCTTGTTTATATGTCTATACATGGGTTTAAATTTTCTTCCTTGATTTGATAACATGCCTCAAAGTGTAAAATTTAGACTGAACCTTATGCAGATGCAAATTTCTATTGAACTGAGTGTGATTCCGAGTATTAATGGTTGCTCAGTTTCGCTTCTCTAATATATGACATGATGTAGTCATCTAAAATGTCAAGGCTATTAGCTGGCATGTTTTGTAAATGTTGCGCAATAAATAATAATCTTCACATATAGATGATATATAACTGAAGCAAATCCTTTTTTATTTTACAGCATTATATTTATTTATTCAGTATAGCTAGATAATTTGTTTTTTAATGCAGAAGCGGTTAAAGCACCGAAGACCAAGCCTTATTGTAAGTCTTTTATATGTAAATCTGTTGTTAGAAAAGATAATTGTGGATTAATTCCTTGGTGGTTAGTAATGCAATAATTGCACGAGGATAAAACTATTTGTGTTGTAGGATAAAATTGAATTGCTGGAGTTCTCATTAGGCTCATGCCCACCTAGCTTGGGTCTTCATGGGATTCGTTGGTCAACATCAGGCAACCAGGTCTTTTTCTGGTTTACTTATGAAAATTCGCAACTTTTTGAGATTTCATTGGAAACATTTGGTTTTTATATTAAAGCTATCAGTCATCTTGCAACTAAACCTAATTGCATTATATTTGATAGATATTTATTCTATTATCAATCATTTATGTTGTTTGGTGTGAATATCGTGATACATATTCTTCTCTTGTACATTAGAATGACATGTTTATTAGGACACTATACCATCCTTCTACTTGTGTTTCATTGTGGATTAGAGAGTTAGTATTGTTGTGTAATTGGTCGATGTGAAAACTTATGCTAGATAATTCCATTCTTTTTATCTGCTTGTATTCATTAAAAATTTTCCTTTGAAAAGAATTTTAGTGCATAAATACATGGTTTTGTGAAGAAGTTCATTTGCATATCATGGTGGAGATGGAGCTGCTCTTTCTCTAGGTGTAGATAAGATAAGATGCTCCTTCCCAAATTCCTGTGGTTAACCTAAAAAAATGGATTCTTTTCGAAAATATCAAGAAAGTTCCATAAAAAGGAAAATATAACTGAAATATTTCAGACTTAAAACTTCTTCACCTCTTTTACATTGAAACAAATCGAGCCTTGGGGTCATAAGTTACTGAGTTGGAGAATTAAGTTCTCCCATTAGCCTTAGGAGTTGACTTGTTCAAAAATCACTACAGTTAAAATCTCAGCGACCTTGAATTGCATATACAGATAAGTTCTAAGGGAATTGAACCAGACAACTGGTACTTTAGAAAAACCAGTAGTAAGGGCCTTTTTGTATAGTTGTAATACTTAATAATTTCTTGGGTGGATTCTTGGATTTTGCTGTCACACATGTTTTGTTTATACACTCCTCCCTTTTATATTTGAAAGGAAAGTTACCTTTTCTCAATGAAGAAAAAGTGCATGACTCTTTAATTTTTAAATTTTAAATATAAAATTAAATATCAAACAATTCATAGCAGGGAGTTAGCTAAATATGGCAATCCTTTTATCATACAGCAAAGGGTTTCAGCCATGAGCTGTGTTTGTACTGGCTCTCACTTCCCTATTCATGGCTAGTGAGATTTCCTTACTTCATTAATGAATTTTAATAGCATTATTGATCAAAATAAGCATAGAAGCCCCTCTCTATTATTAATCATCATCTTCAGAACAAAAATTATGTTAGAAGCAACGTATGAAGAAATTGAACATGTGTGTACTTATACATATATATATATATATATATATATATATATGTGTGTGTGTGTGTGTGTGTGTGTGTGTGTGTGTTTGTGTTCAATTAAACCTTCAACAAAGTTAAGGGCATTAAAACCATCCTTTTCATTTTCTCTTTTTACTGAAAAATAAAATAAAATAGGAAACCAAATATGAGATAAAAGAGAAAATAAGAAGATTTTGTAGAATGATGTACAAAATAAATGGGAAATTGTTATTATTTGCACCTATTTTTAATGATTATGAAAAACAGATTGGATTGGATTCGGTAAAGAGTATATCTGATCCTGTTCGATAAGAAATCCGACCAATCCAAATTTGATAAGAATCTGTTGGATCTCCAAGATTATGATTCAAATTTGAATTATAATATCTTATTGGATATCCAATTCAATTTGGATTAGAGTAAAAAAACATGGTGATATAATATAAATAGTACATTATGTTATATATATATATATCCGAATCTGTCTCTTACTGAATTGAATTTGGATTCAAATTGGATCTGATCCAACTTATTTGCAGCCCTATTGAGAATGCTACTAAGCTTTCATGAAGTTGGAGTCAGAAATGATGGAAGAACTAAATTGGCATATGCAATTCTTCATTTACATTATTATATGGTGAAGATACTTAGATATTTCAATAATGTTTAGCTCCTTTCTTTTGTATGCTTAGAGTTTTGGTGGGATGATAAACTTATTTTGTTAAGCAATGGATTGTACGAGAAAAGGGTCCATACACTTTGGGATCAGGAGTAACCATTTCTTTGTGTATGTTGACAGAAAATTATGAATGTTGGTTTTGACTGGGAGACGAGTGACTTGAGCATCATGTTGCTTGCTAAGTTAGCAAAGCTGTTGGGAACTGCCCGGATTGTTATTAACAGCATGCTCATCAAGGGAAATGTATGTAAAGTACCTTTATTTCTCTTTTATACTTTCTTAGAAAAAATAACAAGATGCTTCATAAAAGGGAAAAGAAATAACTGTGTCAGAGGAAAATAAGGAAAAAAATTGTGATTTTGATTTGGTTCTTTTATTAAAGTGCACAGTGTGAGATCCTTGTAATTTTTTATTCCAAGTTTATTTCTAAAATTTATGCATGCAGTTTACAAAAGTTTTGTTAGTCAGAAATTCAGAATGTTATTTTAGTCTTTGTAACTGTTATTTATTAGTATCCTATTTACTGTACACAGCTTCTCTTGATGCCAGTGCTGGATGGAAAAGCAGTTTTGTTCTCATTTGAATCAACTCCTGAAGTTAGAATAGGTGTTGCCTTTGGAAGTGGTGGAAGTCAAACACTTCCAGGAACAGTACTTCCGGGTGTTTCATCTTGGCTGGTATGTTTCTCCATACGCATGAATTTGTAGGAAAGTATAATTACTAATGTGCCTTCTAAATAAAATTCAGCACTTCTTGTTTGGTACATGAATAAGTTTCTTTCACACAGGTTAAGCTTTTTACTGATACATTAGTCAAGACAATGGTTGAGCCTCGCCGACGATGTTTTTCTCTGCCATCAGTGGACTTACAGAAAAGGGCTGTTGAAGGCATACTTTCAGTAACAGTTATTTCAGCAAGTAAAGTGGGTGGAAATTGCTTGAAAGGAAGCCCTTCTGGAAGAAAACAAAACTCCATAAGAAATGGCACTTTAGAAGAGAACCCTGATAACAAGTTTCTGGAAACATTTGTGGAAGTTGAACTTGAAGAATTAACCAGGAGAACAGGTAAGAGTCCAGGCTCAAGTCCTAGATGGGATGCAACATTTAACATGGTTTTGCATGAAGCTACAGGAACTCTTAGGTTCCATCTTTATGAATGTACCCCAAGCAGTGTGAAGTATGATTATCTTGCCAGTTGTGAAATTAAGGTACCTTTAACTGGAAGTCTGGAACTACTAATTTTTTCTTGTAATAGTTGTGCCAGATGTAATTTCATGGATTTTTTTTCTTGAAAGTATGTTCTTTGTCCTTCCTTGGGATATTTCATCTGGATGCAAACAGCATATGTTTGACGGTTTTCCCTCATGTGAGCAGATGAAATATGTTGCTGATGACTCCACAACTTTCTGGGCAATAGGACCTGAATCCACCATATTAGCTAGAAGTGTTGAGGGCTGTGGAAAAGAAGTTGAAATGGTAGTTCCATTTGAGGGAAATAATGTAGGAGAGGTAAATTCTTGAAAATTTCTACCATCTATTTCTGAATAAGTGTGATGAGACTGATTCCTCATCCTATGGTCCTGTATTACTTTTCTAAATCCCCTTTATGAACAGTAACCAGAATGTTGAAATGAAACATTGTGTTGTCCTGAAAGTATCTCCTGGTCACCAAGCCATCTTGAACAATAATTAGGAGCTTTTTCTTTTGTCCAAGAAAGGAATATTTTCTGAAAGGAACAAATCAAAACAGATTTAGTGTTAATTTTTAGTTTTGACCTACTCCCATAGAAATTTAATTTCAGGAATACTTCCCAAAATGAACAATTCTTGTTAGTATTATATGTTGATACTGAATCTGTAGAAACATTACTACTGATGGAAACACAGTTTAGAGCTTGATTGTGATTATCAACGGGAAAGAAACACAAACAAGAAACAAGCTGAAATAGTTGGATTAGAACCTTATTGGGGGACAAATGCTGATGCTTGAACTTACAATGTTTTAGTTTTGAGTTTTGATTCTTCCTGGGTAAATTTCAGTTTCAGCAATATTTCCAAAAGTTAAATCCTTACGAATATTGTATGTGGACATTGATCTGTAGAAGCAGATCTTGAAGTGTTGAATAGGTATACGAGGTTTAAGTTTGATTGCAACTTATAATTTATGGCAAGCTCAGAATTCAGATAATTGGATTGGAAAATGTTCGTGGGTAGGCAAACCACATACTTGAATTTTTAAGTTATGATGCTGTGAAGAAAAGCAGTACAAGATCTTTCTGTTGTACTGCACTAGGTTAATGTGTTTAGTGGACTTGGTATTTCCTTGCATTTGATCATATAAATGTTATAAAAACAGCATACTAGTGCATCTATTAACCAAGAACAATTAAGATATTTATCACCCAAGTTTTTGTGACTATTGCTTTCCCGATTTTATATAGAGGCCAAGATACTCCTGGTTTTCATCACAATCAAGACATGTTATTGGGTACTAACAAAACAGACAAATTTGCAGTTAACTGTGAAGCTGATATTGAAGGAATGGCAGTTTTCTGATGGGTCATATATCCTGAACAAATCTTCCCATTTTAGCACTCAACAATCTCTCTCATCAAGCATTGAATCACGGACAGGAAGGAAGCTAAACATCACTGTTGTAGAAGGAAAGGATTTTGTTGGAAAAGATAAGTTTGGCAAGTGTGACCCTTACGTGAAACTACAATATGGGAAGGTTGGTAATTCTCTTCCTAGCATTAAACTTTAAATTTCTTTACTCAATTTGATTATTTGTGGGCATATTATAATTACAATTGAGTAGAAGGGTCTGGGAGAATGATGATGACAGCTAAACACATTTTATCTGTAATTGGTGTTGGTTCATGTTACACTTTTTAGTAGACAATTGATAGTTTCTTTACTTTTGTTTTCAGGCCCTCCGTAAGACAAGAACAATCCAACATTCCATGAATCCTATCTGGAATCAGAAGTTTGAATTTGATGAAATAGGAGATGGTGAATATCTTAAGATAAAATGCTATTCTGAAGACACCTTTGGAGATGACAACATTGGAAGTGCACGAGTAAATTTGGAAGGACTGATTGAAGGCTCACTGAGGGATGTCTGGATACCCCTTGAAAAAGTAAATTCAGGAGAATTGAGGCTTCAAATAGAAGCAGTGAGAAATGATGATTATGATGGATCAAGGGTATGCTTTCAACTCAAGAATCAAGAACTAAGCCATTTAACTAATAGTAAAATAGTAAAATACTGGCTAAATAGCAAAAGGACCAGAAAAAAAAAAAAGACTATTTATAATCTATTGGTTTGCAGTTATGTATTAGATTTATCATATATTGTGATTTTGAAGGCCATGAGTTGCCCCCATGCTGATATTTGTATTGTAATATTTTTCTCTTTGGTCTTTCAATATCTATACAGAGTGGCATGGCAGGATCAGGAAATGGTTGGATTGAACTAGTTCTGATTGAAGCAAGAGACCTCATTGCAGCAGATTTGAGAGGAACAAGTGATCCATATGTGAGGGTACACTATGGAAACTTGAAAAAAAGAACAAAGGTTAGAGACGTCTTGTTTAGACTTGAGTTATTTTTATTCCATAATTTGTTATGTTACATTGACTAATTGTTCTAGATTGCCAAACATCATCTTGAAAATACATAGACAAATATATACATATGAATGTACATTCTTTTAAAATTTTCTTCTTTTTTTTCAATGATGATTAATAAGTTGATATAGGATAAACTGAGATGGAAGGTAATGGACAACTTTTTTGTCCATTTAGATATCTTGAAATTACAATGGCAATCAGAACTTAGAAGAATAAAATTTGTGGTTCTTTCCATGTCATCTTTTCTTTCTCGTATTATCTCTTAGCATACTCTCCCTTCATGTGCATGCTATGCAGGTTATGTTTAAAACATTGAATCCTCAATGGAATCAGACACTGGAGTTCCCTGATGATGGAAGTCCCTTAATGCTGTTTGTGAAAGATCATAATGCTGTCCTACCAACATCAAGTATAGGTGATTGTGTTGTAGAATATCAAGGATTGCCTCCAAACCAGATGGCTGACAAGTGGATACCTCTCCAAGGAGTAAAGAGGGGAGAGATCCATATACAAATAACAAGACAAATTCCAGAGCTACAGAAAAGGTCTAGCTTAGATTCTCAGAGTTCAGACATTAGTAAGGCATATCAAATTTCTGCCCAGGTGAGTAACATGTGTCTCACTTTCAAGAAATTCCTCTTTATTTGGATATACCATTTTAAACATATAAGAGTACAATGTGCATGAAGATTGGTTGATTTCTGAGTGTTTAACAAGATATCTGTAAGAGAAATTAGAACTTCATATCAGTTAGAAGACATTCATAACTTGTAAACTCTAAACTAGAGTATGACATTGATATATGGAGTTGGTGAAACATTTTATTACCTGTCTAGTAGATATGTTAGCCTCTAACCCGATCACCATCTGATTGTGTTAGCCTCTTTTCTTTGTGAAGGGAGGAATAGTAGCCAATGATCCTAAAAGATATTGTATGTGAAATGGGTGGTTTTGGAAAATATCTATTTTCTTTCATTTTCACTTAGGTTCAAGGCCATAGAATGTTCAACCCCATTACCATGTGTACATGTGATATATACAGAACTTCTGCACCTAGATTATAAATATGATCCATTAGTCTATTTAGAACAGTTACTTGTTTGAATATGTCCATTATTTATAGGTCTCTTTGTCATCCATCATCTTATGCAGTTAGTGATGCCTCTTTTCTAAGAGACTGACCCATTCTGCAGATTGCAGTAGCGTAATGCATTTTCCTGAAATGATCATGAACAGGTAAGGCAAGCCATAACCAAGTTACAAACCTTAATTGAGGGTGGGGATACTGAAGCACTCTCACTGGCTTTGAGTGAGATAGAAAACCTTGAAGACGTGCAGGAGGAGTACATGCTGCAGCTTGAGACTGAGAGGACGCTGTTGCTTAATAAGATAAGCGAGTTTGGTCAGGAAATATATAAATGTTCACCTTCTCCTAACAAGAAAATTTATAGAAGTTGATCCCTTTGTTTTGTTCAAATGTATGATTAATAATCATTTGTATTCTATATATTGTAAATTTTCTAACATGCAGCCTTAAATGAAAAGAATAAGATTTCTTGATATAAGTTTCCCTATACTTAACATGAACTCTTCTGAGATATATACAGTAATACTCTCCTACAGAAATAATTACATACGCTGAAATTGGAATCTAGTAAATATTCTTTTTTTTCATCTTTTCTTTTCCTGCATCATTTCCGCGATGGTCTATGTAAGAAACTCTTCCCAGTAGCGGGGTACAACGTGGAAAAGAAGGATTGATTTGCAGCATGTCTCAGCCAACTTTTGTACCCGTATGTTGCAACCATTGCTGTCTAATTGTTTATGTCATTTCTCTTTTCCTTTTTTGTATTTCTCTTTTAACCTTGATGAATTTACTCGAGATGGCATAGAGAGTGCACGTGAGACCCACAGTTATCATAACTCATAAGGCTGTGTTTGGTTTGAAGGAAAAGGCAGGGAAAGGAAGGGAAAGTTGTATAGGTTTCTCTACCTTTCCCTGCCTTTTCCTTCAAATCAAACATAGCCTAAGGAAAATTTTGGCTGTCTACGTATGACAGTCGAGACCAGATCTCTTTGTCAGAGTGCACCTCACATGGACCTCACAGCCTCATCTCACTGAGTAATGGCAACGTCTCCCATCCTTTATGTTGTTATTCTTATTCAGCAGGAGATATTCTCAATACACAATGAGATGGGGCTGTGAGGTCTGTGTGAGGTGCGCTCTGTGAAGAGTAGATTCCATTTCATGACAGTTTCTGCTGTCCAGTGTCTACAGGGTTCTCCTTGCTTGACATGTGTCCATATAAACTTCATGTAACAATAACAGTGCTGAATGCATGATTTATGGACTAAAGAGAATGTGTAGATTTCGAGGTACAATGTTTGCCAGTGGCAAAATTTTCGCATTGCGAGTTTTGGAAGGAAAATCCTCGATTGTATTTCTTATTTATTGAATAATTAAATGCAAATTATCTGTTTCTTTGAGCAAAAAAATGATTTCTAGGAACAAATATGTTCCTCTGCTTGATCATAATTCATAACTACTAAGGGTTGTTTTTGAGAGTTCGGATCTGCTCCTCATAGAGTGCACCTCACCAACATTACAGCACGTTTAAGTCATGCGTTGATTTTACCATGAATAAATATTTTGAAGTGCGGAGATGTTCCAGATGCATAGATAAACGTGGTGTGAGATCTGCCTGAGGCACGCTTTGTGAGGAACAGATCCGAACTCTGTTTTTGATACCATTGTTGGTTGTTTGGGGTTAATCAATATATATTGGCGAGGTACATTTTTTTATATGTAATCTTCTAGGTTGATCAATACAAATTGTTATTTTTACTTGAAACATCATGTTTATATAAATGATTTTTCTAACTGAAGTGATTGATATGATGTGATAATACATCTCAACAATTTGTATTAATAAACCCAAAACGTTTTAGTACAAACCGCAATGGTATCAAACAAAACCTAGGACATTGCCTCTCTTGGTTTGGCATGATTATTCGAATTGGGATTAGCTGAAGGGATAGTTGTTCAGGGGACCGTGGAAACAATGATAGTGTTCCATGCATGTAATAAATTCATAGGCCCCACTATGAAAGGTGCGGATCCCATATATTTTGAATTCGGATTAGCTGAATCAATAGGTTGTAGAACCAGTGATGAGGTTTCAAGCCAATAATAAATTCATGGGCCCCATTGTAAAAGGTGTGGGTGTTAAGGTATTTAAATTCTGGCGTGGAACCTTATCATTCGTTCCATAGCCTGCTGAATAGCCATCATGTTCAGCCAAACCTTGCTCTTGTATTTTATTATTGGTGTGGAACACTATCATTGGTTTCACTACCCATTGAATAATTATCACACTCAACTAACCCTTGCTCTGATTATTCCTAGCATGGTCCAGCCAAACTCAAAAATTGTCAAGATTAAGCCTACATTACAGGACCCAGGTCTAACATATTTTTAGAATTTAAGGCTTAGTTTGGAAGGAGTATGAATACAAATGTGTAGAATGCAAAACCTTGTATTTTGTATGTATTTGTACTGCACATATTTTATATTTATACTGTACAAATACAAATATATAGAGTGCAAATCCTTATATTTTGTATTCCTAAACTGAGCCCAAAGCCCAAATCCCTGGCTTGGGCCTATGCAAGGCCGAGTTTGGGCATATATGGCTTAGATTAAGCCCCTTGTCCTAGGTGTTAACCCACCCCAGCCTTATCCATGATCATCCATGTATTTGTATGGGCAGCTTCCACCATGTTCATGATCTCCCTTGTTTGGAACTTGGATGGTTGGACCCCTGCCCTGATTATTAGCTAACCAGCGTAAGTGATGTTTATTGGAACATATGTGGTAGGGGTGAGCAAATGGGTAGGTTCTACCTGGAATCGAATGGAATTGACATTGAATCAGCTTTGAACCAACCATACTTAATTTGTTACAGGGTAGGGTTTGGTTTCAAATTCTTGGAACCGATCCCCACCCAAGTCAATTCCAAGGTCTAGGGATTTGCCCTACCTAAACTAACCCGATGAAGCAACCTTGGTTGGCCTTGGTAGAATCAAACTTGCCTTGAAATAAACTCCAAAATAGTTATTAAAGATTTAAAGATTTGAGTTCAAGCGCTCATGGTTACAAAAGCCATGGTCTCACTTGACCATCAAATTACTTAAGTGATTTAATCATTTGTTTTTATTTTAATATTTAATTGCATGTATATAATAAATAATATAAAAGGTAATATTTATAAAATTTAAATCATAATGACAAATTTTCAACCATATATTAATATATTATGATAATCTATATATTAAATTCCAAAATATTAATATAAGTTTTAAACTATATATTATTATTATTGAATGTTTCTTTTTATTTTCCTTGAATGGAAGATTAAATAAAAAACAAATTCCATCGGTAGACCATGAAATTGACCCTAAAACCATTAAGGCCAGAATCGACATTCAAAGTAGGTTTCGGTTTCAAACATCTAAAAGCGACTCAAGATAGGTTTCAGCTTTCTGCAACCGAACCGAATCGAACCGAACCGAACCGACCCATTGGCGCATATGGTTCTTTTCGTAATTTTGCATACTCAAAAAACACGAAATGCCGCACATGGGCGGCTTTCAGATTCTCGTTCCACCGTGGATCCGTACCAACGTGCAATGTGACGGTAGCCGTAAAAGTTTGGGTTTTATAAGGGTAATTTTTGAGGTTTAATATCAATAAAGGTAATATATTTAAAAATTTTAAAAAATAGATTAATTGTTTAAAAATAATATAATAAAGGTCAAAAACAATGTTCATCTTCTTCCTGCATTTGTTCATCAGACCATCCGTCCGCCGCCACCTGCCACTGCCGACCGCTGCCGCCGCCTCCGCCTCCGGCAACGTTGCCGGAGATTTGCGGCGGCGGCGCTGATGGTTTCTCTGTCCAACGCCGCCACTTCCGCCTCCGCCTTCGATAATATTGCCGGAGATGATTGGAGACAGAGGTGGCGGTGGCGGCGGGCAAAGGAATGACCATCAGCGCCGCCGCCGCCGCCACCTCTGCCTCCGGCTATCTCTGGCAACGTTACCGAAGGCGGAGGCAAAGGGGGCGGAGGCAGCGGACGGCGGTGGCGAGCGACGGCTCTGTGAACAAATGACAAGAAAAAAATGAACAGTATATTTTTTCTTTATTTATATTATTTTTAAAAAATTAATCTATTTTTTAAATATATTACTTTTATTGATATTAAATCCCAAAAGTTGCCCTATTACACTTAAAAGTTTTTTCTCTGTCTGAACTCTGAATCTCCGAAGACGAAGAGAATTAAAAGCATCAACAAGCCTGAGAACGCGGACAAATCATCTTATGCACGGCTTTTTTTGGCACTCTCAGACATGGAACTCTCTCTCACCTTCCAATACCAACCACCAAAACTACCTCAGTTTCGCCGGAGCTCCCATTATTTGATCGGAGATACAAGAATTTGTCAAGTGTCCAATTTTTCTCGACGAGCGAGTAGAAATTTAACGGTTTTGACTCCAAAGACTTGCGGAGCGATCGTTGCGAAGAAGAAATCGACGATCGAAAGCTTGAGTGAGGAGATGAACTCAATTGCCTCGCAGAATATGGACTTTGCACCTGCTCGTCGTCGGGTTCGATCAGCTTTCATGGATGTGCAGCAAAAGCTCGACCACATCTTGTTTAAGGTCGTTTGATTTGGTTACATTCTTTAGAATCTTCTGTTATGCCTCTTGACTGTAGTTTCGTTAGATTGTTAGAATTATCTTGAACTGATCATTTTTGTACCCCTTTTTATACTTCTTATGAATTGGCGGGTAGACGGTTCCACCTGGGATAAGGACAGAGGAGGTAAGAAATGCTGCTTTTTGCAACTACCATATGGTTGTCCTCTTAAATTGGAACAACTTCGATTCAATTAGATGGTTGCTTTTTGGGCTGGTATAGTGGTATGAACGAAACTCAAGAGGCCTGGAAATTTTCTGCAAGAGCTGGTTGCCCAAGGAGAGTGTTCAAATTAAGGGTGCTCTTTTTTTCTGCCACGGATATGGTAGTACTTGCACATTCTTCTTCGAGGGTTCGTGATTCTATCTCTTTCTGCATTGCGTCATTGAATCCTCTCTAGTACTTCTGAGATTTAAGAATTAATTGACGTCTTATATGAGTTGAGATGTATAAGAATTTCAGAGTTTTAGGGATTGCAAAGAGAATCGCTTCTTCTGGGTATGGAGTTTATGCACTGGACTACCTGGGCTTCGGCCTCTCTGAAGGATTGCATGGTTATATCCCAGATTTTGACGAATTAGTGGATGATGTCTTTGAACGTTACAGAAACATCAAAGGTATATTAATCAAGCTACAATTTTTTTCTTCATTAGTCTCATTATCTCAATCATATTCATGTTATTACAGTCACAGATGTGGGTGTTGTCACACTATTTCGATAGGTTTACTCAGCTGCTGAAGATTAGAATTGATTGTATTTTTTTTATTCTACAACTGACAGGAAGGCCAGAATTGAATGGGTTGCCTCACTTCATCTTGGGACAGTCCATGGGAGGAGCTGTTTCTCTCAAGGTTCATCTGAAGCAACCAGATGAATGGGATGGAGTTGTTCTTGTTGCCCCAATGTGCAAAGTAAGCTCATCAGTGCTCGTAGTACATGTTTGCTTAATGGTTATAAATTATAATAGAACCTTCCTTTTTTTATTCCTTGGACAAGTATCTTTATTTTAGGGTAAATTACAGAGAGCCACCTTATACTTAGGAGGTAGTGACACTTAGCCCCCCCCCGGAACTTTGTTTTGCAACAGAAACCCCCCTGAACTTCTGGATTCCACCATGTTGCCCCTGCTGTAAGCATTCCATCATTAACTTCATGGGATATTCCTTTAAATGTTTCTAAAACCCTATTTTATGAGACTGCCCTTTTAACTTGTTTTTTCTACAACCCTAACTCCCACATGATCCTCTGAACTTTTTTTCAACAAAGTTCATCTTCAGAATGTGTTGATAATGATTGTTTCATTAATGCCTTGAGAATGATTTGTGCTTCAGAATGGTTATTTTCATCATTTTGATATTTGTTACTGTCATCCCCATAAAATATTGAGTGGGCAATTTTGTAATTTTACTTTCACTATCACCCCCCTGTTAGTGGGTCAGGGGCAATGTGCTTGAATCTGGAAATTCAAGAGAGTTGAAGTGGGGGGGGGGATCGCAAAACAATGTTTGGGGTGCTTAGTGTTTCAGAGTTTTGATGAACTTATGCCATTTTTTCTGAATTTATTACTTCTGTGTCTGTTTCCATGCATTTACAAGGATAGTTTTATGTTTTTGTTGCCTTAAGATGACAATTATGGCTTTATTGCATAAGATAGATATGCAGTTTGTTGCTTCTTTCCATCATACAGTCGAAGTATAAACATCATTCTGGAGACATGTACGTGTTTCTAATAATTTCTTGCAAGTAAATTAAATGCAGTTATTCCTTGTTCCTCTAAAGAGACAGAAGATTACTATAAGGCACACCAATAAAACCATAAAAGATCATTTTAACATTGTCTCCAATGTCTCTTTTTATTCTTTATGTAGTGGTTTGCAACGTGAAGGTTTCTATTGGGGATGTCAATTATGCTAGCTTTCTAGAATATTGAAACATGACCCAGAGCCAGTTATCACTTTACATTAAAATATAATATGCAAAACAATTTGGTAAACATATATTCCTGTGAATCTTTCACCTAGTAAATCCATGGCCTCAGATTAGGCAATGAATATCTTAAATAAAACTGGAAAATAATGCAGAGAGATGGGACTGCTTGATAAGATAATGAAAGCTTGCCCTCAATACATGTTATATGTTGAGTAAGAAAATATATAATTCATAGAATTAATCAAAGGCCAAGTATAGAATCCATCCAGAGGAAGAGTAACTTGATTGGAATTCAAAATCTCATATAGAAAAACAGGTGGTGGAAAATCATAGTGGAACTTAGTACAGATATAAGTTTTTAAGGTTTTACCAGGCATAAGCTAATAAGCTTGCAATTCAAATTGCAAATTAGCATGGTAAAGTTAGTACACATATAATCCCTTTTTCTTCAGATTTATGTTCTTGAACTTTAACCATTACCATATCAAGGTGTGCAGCATTGGGGAATGTCTTTAGATGTAAATTTGTGCTAAAAATGTAGTCATATAGTTGACATTATTTGAGTGAATATCATGCTTGTCTACATATTCTGTTGGATCAAGCCTTCATAGGAGGGACCATCACTTGGTGCAATTATAAAATCTTGAGCTTGAAAAGTGTGAGAATTCTGAGTGGCCACTTTGTGCAAAAAAAAAAAAAAGAAAAGAAAAAAGAATGGAAGGTTAGGTCCATATCCAGTCTACCTCTCCCAAGACCCTGATTAACCATCATTGGGTAATTGTCCTTTTATCAAGCCTTTATAGTCCAAAGATACAGACCTTGATAAATTGTTATTGATAATTAAGTAAAATGGAATATATTTCTGCAATCATGACCTTTTTATCAGTTTCTGCTTAGTATGATCACTGCAGATCATCATCTTGTGGACATTAGGTGACAAGCTCCATAATAGGAAAAAATATGTTAACTTGAAAAAGATAAAAAGAAAGAAAATACGTATGAATTTATCATTAATTTCAAAAGAAATTTTCTGACTTTGTTCTGCCAACAAGATTGCAGAGGATGTGATGCCACCACCAGCAGTTTTAAAGATAGTAACTTTTATGTGTAAAGTTATTCCTGAGGCAAAGCTCTTCCCAGAGAAAGATATAGCAGATCTGTCATTCAGAGACTCAAGGAAAAGGAAAATGGTTAGTCTTTCTCTTGCTATTTATGCATACATGTGAGTGAAACATCAAGCTCCTATTTCTGCACTACCAATTTTTGAGTAGTGCAGAAATACGGTTTTGAAACCAGAGCATAATTGAATGATACAAATTAATTGGAATGTCATTTTCTTTCTTTTTCACTTCAATCTCAGCCTTGTGAATAGGTTTGTGAACTTTTATGCCAATTTTCCTTGATGTTGTAGGCTGCATATAATGTGATTGCATACTCTGATCAAATGCGACTGAAGACTGCAGTTGAACTTTTGAAGGCCACAAAAGATATTGAGTCACAGGTGGAGAAGGTCAGCTTCCTTTCAGGCATGCATGTGCATGTAGGTTTAATTTTCATATGTCAGTAAACTTGGACAGTTGCACAGTCTCTATCATTTCCTAACTGCCTGAGGGATGAGACTCCAATGCAAGCATGTAGATATGCACAGATTATTATTACTTTACTCAATTTAGGACATAACTCCACCATACTCAAGATTCATCATAGCTCCTTGACATGTCTGACATTGTCCAAAGCAAGAAATGCCCAAACTATGGTTATTCAATTTTCTAACTCTCTCTACCATAAGAGTATTCCCCCTATGGGTTGCCTGATAACCTACCAACAGATTCAGGAAACACACTACCAATACACCCCGAAGATAATCATATGAAAAATTATTCTGATAGAGTGGGTTTTTTCTGACCAGTAGACTCCAGAATCGATCAAAACATGCTTTTTCCTTTACAGAGAATATGAGATTCATGTGGATTGATCAGCTATATATATACCATATGAGGGAAATTGTGAATGGTTAACAGGCATGGAACTGGGGAGAGGGAGCTTATATTCCTAGAATTAGATAAAAAGAACACCATGATGATATGTCTTTTGTTAGAACTGGTTTCTGGTTAGAAGTATTAGAGTGCTTTATCATTTATACAAAATGTAATTCCAAAACAGGGTTGTCTTAACATCATTAGTGCTGTATGGGATGTGTCATTTTTGTTCATCAACGAAATAAGAACTTCTTCATAGGATATTCAGTATTTAGCAGCACGCAACAATTAAATCTGGTTTGGTTTACATGCTTCTTTTTGTTTTTTTTCCCCTAGGTTTCATCCCCATTGCTTGTTCTTCATGGAGATGCAGACAAGGTGACAGATCCATTAGTGAGCAAGTTTCTTTATGAGAAGGCTTCCAGTAAGGACAAAACCCTAAAGCTCTATGAAGAAGGTTACCATTCCATTCTGGAAGGGGAACCAGATGATAGGATTCTTAACATCCTAGATGATATTGTCTCATGGCTTGACTCTAGATGTGCAGTCAAGTAGAATTGGTGTCTGCTTTGATCGTTTGAGATCCTTGATCCACTGCTTTATTCTGTTCTACCGTCATTCCTTTATATCTGTTTCTTGTATTATTGCCCAGAAACTTGGTGGGAAATGGATTTTGGAGACAAAACCATAATAAATGCAGAAGGCACAATTTTTCAAATTCAGGATTTGTACAATTTTGCTACAAATTGAAGTCAAAAGAAACAAAAGGTTGGATGCCTTGCAAGACACAAGGGTGAGTGAAAATATTTTCATACCTGGAAGGAATTGACATCTTCAGATGCATGAGACATCAATAGAAAGGATAGAAGTCAACCCTAAATACATTGTATAAAATGATAAAATAGTACCATAAATAACCATTATTGTCCATCTAAACTTACAAAGCAAAAAAAAACTGTTTAAGCCTGCACCTCCCCATGTTCTTTGTTTGCAACTTATTCTGAGGCAAGCTCTTTAAAAAAAAGAAAAGAAAATTGAGACAAGCTCCACCTAATCAATATCCAACAGAGAAAAGAGGGAAATACTAATTTGCCAAGTCACAGAATTCTTGCTATGGCATCAATAGAGCAAAGCTCATGGGTGAGACCAACCAGATTCTTTGGTTAGATTCAGTTGAGTAAGTACTTCATTATTTATGCAAGTGCCCCTTATCCTCCTAATCACCGAAAAATTGTAACTAATTTAAAGGGCAGCACAGTATACGAGGCTTTTGTCAATGTGGGGTCTGGAGAGGGAAAGATGTACACAACCTTACCCCTGATGATACACAGAGAGGCTGTTTCCAAGATTTGAACCCTGGCCACCCAGGTCACAATAGAGCAACCCAACTGTTGCACCAAGGCCAGCCCTCAAAAAGGTGTAACTAATCTGATCTTATGAAATAGCTCCAGTTCAGTTTAAGTACAAATGTTCTTGTTATTACTCGTAAGATCTATCCTTTGTACTCATCTTTGTATTTTATCTGGTTTTGTATTTTATCAGATTTTCTACCTATGCAAATTCTCCATTTTATATGTAAATTCTTTCTCCTTTGCAATATTTTTCTATAATTTCTACAAAGTAGTGGTGATAAATCTATCTCAGCATATCCTTGGAACCATGAATTTAATGGCAGGTCAAATTTCAAGAATAGGCTAGTAAATCAAGTTTCTTTTTACATGGATCATGGCAGTTCATCATGTGAACCAAATGCCAGTAAAACTACGAAGAATGATCATGAATTTATTCTTTGAGGAATGTTTGCAAGCATTACACATATTGATGAAGTAGGCAATGCACCGTATGGCTTTTATTTTATTATATTCTCCATTCTGACAAGAAAACGAAGTATTAAGTCAAGCCATAACTCCATAAGCAGGCTTTATATGATAACCCCAACATTAAAACTAAACCCACAAAGCTTACATAAAACATGAAACTGAAGGATGGAACTAGGAAATTCAGCTTTAATGGAGAATTCACATCTCTCCATCCCAGAATTCCTCAAAAGTCTTAAATGGACCATCAGGAAACACAAATTCAGGTATGGTTGCAATTCTCTTCTGTGGTATTGAGGCAATTTTTTGCAACTCTTCCTCAGTCAGCTGCCAGTCAAATATTTCAAAGTTCTGCTTCAACCTTCCCTTGTTGAAGCTCTTTGGTATCAAAGTTACCCCTTGTTCATGTCCCCATCTCAAAGCAATCTGAAACACAGGAAAACAATTTAAGAAACACTCCAAAGATAAAAAAAAAGGATGAGTAGAATGAGAAAAATAGAGAATTTTTCTATGTGAAAATATAACAATGGGTTAGCTCAGATATGGGGAGACAAACACCAGTTGCAGTCTGGGTCTCTCATAACTTGTCACATGGCAGAAATTTAGAAGATAAGGACCCATCATTAGATGAATACCACTACCATGATTAGGTGTCCATGGATTATCTAATTTAGGCATTATTTTCAGATCTTTCAAAGAGTTTAAATAGAACTTTTAATCACCATCAATATTCTTTCTAAGAAACACACATTTTAGATGAGATTCTAGGATAAATTATGGCCTACATAACGTTCAAGTTCAGGTCAATTGATTGGATCCTGATAAATCTAATCCAGGACAGACAGCAAGTTTATCAATACCTGTGCCACACTTTTTCCCTTGGCTTGAGCAATCTCATTAAGTAGCTCGTTTCCAAGAACCACATCAAATCCCCACTCCTTCGCTCCCAGGGGAGAATATGCACTAACATGGATTCCTTTCTCTTTGCAAAAGTCCCTTAGTTTCTTTTGCTGCCAAACTGGGTGCATTTCAACCTGAAGAGTTTATAGTATCGGTATTAATGGTAGTTAGATCTGATGAGAATCAATACATGAGATGAAATGCATAGACACACATATTGATGCCCACAGAGAACATGAAAAGGATCTGCAACAAATCAGTGCCGCCAGATGTTCATGTCAAGTGGATCTTGGGTCATGCTGATGCATTGATCACCAAGGCCTGTACAATTGCTCCTTTGAGCTTCTGTCTGGATTGCTTGGTGATGGTGAGAAATGGACTAACCTGATTGACAGCAGGAGGGATCTTAGCATGGGCAAGTAGATCAGTTAGTTTTTTGCAGGTGAAGTTGCTGACTCCTATGGATTTTGCAAGGCCAAGCTTGTGTACCTCCTCCATGGCTTCCCATACAGACTTGATATCCAGAGGGAAAATTTCATCCTTCTTGCAGGTCATGTCAAGTATGTCTTCCTTAAGTCTCACAGGGAAATGTATCAAGTACAAGTCCACATAATCCAATTTTAGTTTCCTGAAACATTAGTAAATCATGAACAATCTAGTATCAAATTCTTACTTCTATATATATGAGCTCCCATTTTAGTTTCCTGTATATCATTCTATTATGGATTATAGGTCATAGGTCATAACTACAGTGTATTAAGTAGTGTGGACATGAGCTAGCATACACGTTAAGCGCTCAAGTTCTATATATTGGGGGGGAGGGGGGGGTGATGAAGATGATTTCCAGAGGTGGTATCCAAGGAGAGTTGTTTCAGGCCTTCAGAAAAGAGAGAGAGAGAGAGAGTTGTTTCATGTATTCCGATTTCAAGAAAATTGGGCCCCACAGCAATCAGTTCGAAAAAAATATATTATTTATAAAAATAATTCCACAAAAACAAGCTTTTGGTTGAAACCGGAAAGAAGCTCTACACTTTCTAGTTTAATTTAAAAACATATTTTCCTGTGGCGATAAAGTTTCACTGACTTTAAAAGATATAAGCTTACTTTTCTTGTTTTCATTTTTATTTATACTTCGGACAAGTCCGTCTGAATGTGGGTTAGTATAATTCAGAAGAGTACTTATAAGAGGGACAAAAACATGTTTTTGTTTTTGAAGGAAAAATCTTTTTTTTTTGTTTCTCCTGAATCAAACTACTATGTTCTCAAGAAACATTCATGTCGATTGTTGAAGAACAAGAACACCCATGGTGGGTGGTTGTTAGTTTATAGTTACAAATTAATACCTGAGAGATTCTTGGATGGCAGGGAGTACACGATCAGGCTGAGTGTTGTTGCACCAGAGCTTGGTAGTGATGAACAGCTCGTCCCGACTCTTAATCAGGCCCTTCTCCAGGGCGGCGGCAATGGCAACACCCAACCCTTCCTCGCTCTGGTACAAGGCGGCCGAATCAAAATGGCGATACCCCACTTCCATGGCGTCCAAGATTGCCTTCTTCAGATCCTCAATGGGAGGAAAAGGAAACGACGCCGTCCCCGTGGCCAACATCGGCATCTTGTGACCAGAGTTCAACGTCACCTCCGGGACACCACAACGTCCAATCACCACCTCGCTCCTCTTCAGTGAGGCCTCTGTGTTTGTGTTGGCATGCACATAACCACCATTGATCGTCCCACCTCCCATATTTTTTCTTTTGAGATGATTGATGCACCTCCTACAACACACCTTGTGTTCGACCGACTTTATGGTAAGAGATTGAGCAAGCCCTCCTCTGATTTTATACTTGGTGATCAACGTTAATTTGTCATAATCCTGTCATTCAAACTTCAAAGCTCTAGTAAGTCCAAAAGTATACAGTTTTCCTTTGCTCCCCTTTTTTGTTCTTTTCTTCTCCTTCGCTTTCCGTTCAAAGATCAGTGGAAATGTTGTTAGGTTCACAATCACAACCTAACAACACAACTCCCAGATGGATCTAATTGTGGAAATGTTGTTAGGTTCGATCGGTGCAGGCCAGATGGTCGTCACAGTGGAACTGTAATTGGGCTCGAAATGTAAGGCTGCTTAAAAGTTGTGAACCGTTGAAATTTGGAAAGTATGCTTATCGATGCAAATATCTGTATTGATTTTATCGATGTTATGGCTCGCTTTGAAAAAAGTAGTACAATACAAATATATATATATATATATATATATATATATATATATATATATAAAATAATACAAAATATAAGATTTTAAACTTTAGTACTTTTTGTAAACTAAGCCTATATTTATAAGGATTATCGATGTATCCATGCAAAATTCTATCATGTATCGAGTTTTACATCGATTTAAATACGAAGCAGAATGAATTTTTACACCGGACTATATCTAAACCGTAAACAAACCCGGCCTAAGAAATGAATAGTCATGCTCTTATTTTCCAAGCAAACCATTATTTAATGACTTTTTCCTACGTAACGTTTTCAGTATCATTTAATTTTTTTCCAGATATGGTGGACAAACCATCCATACGACATGTTGTTTAGCAATTTGGCAAGGATCTAATCTAACAACCAGTAAAATGGATATTAGAGAGTAGTGACCTGAGTAACCAATGCATGGCGGGATGACAAGTGGTAGCTAAAGAAAGAGAATGGTAGTTAGGATTTTTTATTGATGGGGCCAAAGCTAAGAAAAGAGAATGGTAGTTAGGATTTTTTATTGGTGGGACCAAATAGGGGCCAAAAGATAGGAAACATTAGTAGGAGGGGCAAAATATATGTAAAAATTAAATGGCTACTACGGGGATTTTCAAGGGATAAGGGGGTCATGGATCCCCTATGCCACTCATGGCTTCACCCAAAAAAGGGATTCTAGCAGGGATTCTAGCAGAGGAGGACAGTTTTTGGGCTCCAATATCAATAAAAAATAATATTTTTAATATAATTTTTAGCATAAATTAAATTTTCCAAAAAAAATGTCCAATAAGAACAGATATTATTCATCTCTTTCCTCCTCCTAAACTATCGAACAAATCTCCCTCATCTGACTTGTTCCAAATTCAAAGCATATTCTCGTTATTCACAGCAGAGCAGGGAAGAGAGGGAGAGGTAAGGTGATTTCTCCCTCTCTGCTCTGCTCTACTGTGAACGGTGCTTAGGACCCAAACGGTGAAGTGTCGTTAAGAGGCGAGTTCTGTAATTTTGAAAGATGAAGACATTAAATGACGTGGCGGCCCTTATTGCTAGTGGAGGGTATATGTATGCGAGTTTGAGAACCAGCGTGGGAGTGTAGAACTAAACAAAACACATACCTCGTTCCCAGTCACAGGAAAACCCTAACTCCTCCTCTCTCATGCTCAATGCAACCGGAACCCCGCAGAGGTCTTGTAGATGAGCAAGCATTCGATGCCCAGATTGGTTCTGACTTTTGTTCATCATTCTGACATTGGCTCGGTTTGGCGCTATAAGTTCCCGCCAACATAGAGTTTAATTATTCAAACTCTTATTACTCTCAAAGATTCAATTTTATCTTTGATTTTTCTTTTTCCTACTTTTTAAACCTCGACAATGAAAAGGTCTAAGTTTTATCTATAATCCATCTTCGCTTTCGTGTAAGGGTATTCAAGATTCAAGTTCTGATGCTAATACAAGTCAAGATTGTTTGTCATGATTCAATCTTTATCTTTGCATCTATTTACTTTTTAGTTCTCCACAGTTTAAAATTTAAATTCGATGGTTTGCATCTATTGAAGATTTGGCAGGTCTGATGCATGTAGTGTCAAAAGCCCACCTATCGTTGTTGCAGTTCATTACCATCCCTTCATCGGTGCTCGATTGAACTAGTGTCTCAGTCTCGTTATTTTGGAGGTTCAATGGTTTCGTAGGAGGAAGGAGGTGAATTGCCTTTATTTGATATTTTTCGAAAAAGTTCTAAAAAATGTTATTTTTATTGATATTAGGGCCCAAAACTCTACATTCACATAGGCCATGGTCATTGACCCATGAGAAAGAGTCATTTACTAAAACCCCTCTTATAGTTTCATGAATTTACTAAAACCTAATATTTTACTAAAACACTAGTGGAGGGCCCCTGCAACTTCAAAAGCTAAATTATTGTATAGGAATAAATGAATTTGCAAAAGGTAAACTTTTTAATTAATATTTTTTAGGAAAAAGGATTTACCTAAAATTAGGTAGAAATTTATGGATAATAATATATTTAATTTAATAAAATAAAATAATAAATAAATAAATTTTTAGTTTTAAAGTCAATTTAATATAAATAAATCAATTTTGTTGTTAAATAAAGAATACAAATCTTTTTTCTCAATTTCCTAGTTGGGCTTTGGGTAGGCCTATAAACGGATCGAATTCGAATCGAATCAGGCTAGATTCGAATTCGAAACCGATTATTAACACTAATATTCGAATTCGATTCAATTCGAAATCGACCGATGGCAGTGGTGGCTAGTGAGCGGTGATGTAGTGCGACGATGGAAAAGGAGAGATAGAGAAGATGATGGTTGTCATTGATGATGGTGGTTGCCGTCGATACTATTGTCACTAACGATGGCAGTGCGGCGAAGGAGAGATAGAGGAGAAGATGATGGTTGTCGTTGGTGATGTTGGTTTCTATCAAGACTACTGTCACTCGATTGTCATCACTGATGTTGTTGTTGGTGATGGTGGTTGCTCGAGCGGCTGCGATAATGATTTGAGATTTGAAAGAGAAGAGATAGAGGAGAAGATGATTAGATGAGATACGGGAGAGAACTGAAGAGAGGCAAAGGATGAGGTGTAGTGGCCCGTGATTGGTACTCAATCGTCGAGTTGCTAGTGTAGCTGGTGTGGTTGCTCAGGCGATGGTGGCGGCGGTGGCAGTGGCGAAGGGAGGATTAGGGTTAGGGTTTACAAGGAGATGGAGACCAGAGAGAGAGAGATCAGAGATTCAGAGAGGTTCGAATGTTTCATGTTTGCTTCATTTGTTATTTACATTTTTTACCTCCTTTTTAAATTTATTTATATATATATATATATATATATATATATATATCGGTTCGGATATTTTTCGGATCAGATCAATGCATATCCGAATTCAATTCGATTGTGCCAAATCTCGGATTCAAACTCAGATTTTCAAATACCATTTATAGGCCTAGCTTGGGGCTTTATATAGAGGTCGAGCTTGGGCTTAAGATCTAGGCCCAATGGTCCAACCATGCTCAGGCTTGGGCCTGAATACATTTTGTTGATATAAAGGCAAAGCCTAGCATGGCCTATGAATAGGTTTAAAATCTTTCTCCCAATGTCAAATCTCCTTTATTTTACTGATTTATAAATAATTTATTTACTTGTATTAACTAAATAAATGCTTATATAACAATAATAATAATATAAATAAATAAATAAATGTCCATTAAAATCTTTCTCTCAATGTCAAATCTCTTTTATTTTATTGATTTATAAATAATTTATTTAATTCTATTAAATAAACAAATGCTTAGATAATTATAGACTAATAAATAAATGAGTAAATAAAAGTTGGGATAAAGAATAGGAGGAGAGCAAGAATTAAGCGAGAGAGAAAAGGGATGACATTTTATTTTATAGGATGGCATAATTGTAAATAATTATATATGGCATTGCTATAATTTTTGAATATCATAGGGGCATTGCTATAAAAAAAAAGTAAATTTGTCTTATATGTTGCATTCCTGTAATTTTTGAATGCCTTAGAGTCAATTAAATTGGAAAGTTTATCTTATATGTGATAGTTTTGTAATTACAAGTTTGAATGATTGTCATATATGTAGTTGTTATGTAATTTTCGAATAACATAGGGGCAATTATAACTCAATCACATAAGGGGTTTGTCTTTATGTGGCATTCTTGTAATTTCTAGGAAAAAAGGGCAAAAGTTAATGTTAGATTCCATTTCTTACATCCTTAGGCTTTCCTTTGTACAATTTTCAGATTAATATATTTATAAAGATATAGATCTTCTATGGTTTACAATCAATTTATTTAATTGAAAATGACAGTTTTGACTCTAATGTTTATTTGAATAAATTTAATCAAAAGAAAATAAAAATAAAAATACTAATTTTGCTCCTAATAAGACATGAGCAACCACTCTTTTTTGTTCTATTTGGTCATAATTGTTTTTTATAAGAAAAACTGTTTAGGGTATTTTTGGGATGAACAATCATGGGCCCATTCCCTAGAACCTTTTCCACTCACTTTAGATAGTCATGTCACTATTTTTAGATGGAAAAACAAATACTTTTTAGAAAAATATTGATTAAGTAAATAAGTTGCAAACTATAGGGAGTGTTTTAGTAAAATGAAAACTATAAGATATGTTTAAGTAAATCCATGAAACTATAGAATTCAGATTAGCTGAAGTGATGACTGTTGAGCGGGTTAAAACTAGTAATAAATTCATGGGCCCCATTGTGAAAGGTGTGGGTCTCGTGTATTTTATTACTAGCGTGGAACCTTGTCATTGGTTCCACAGCTGAACAGCCATCACGTTCAGCTAATCCTTGCTTGAAACTATAGAAGGTATTCTAGTAAACGATCCTTAAAAAAACACTCATATTAACGTGTCATTTACATTAAGTTTCAAAACAGCTCACAATGTTTTTTTTTTCCAAACAGCCAAACAAACTTTCTCTTTCTCCTCATTGACTTGGGCTGACTTCGGGTCCAACCGATCTTGGGCCTGTTCAACCAAAGCCTTAAAATTGAGCCTGGGTCATGGTTTGGGCCGTTTGGCGCTTGGGCTGGCAAGGTTGGCTACTTGGCTTTGTGAAAAATGGGAATGCTATAGATTTAGCAGATAAAGCCTACAGGTAGATAGGTAACGCCATGATCACGATGCAGCAGCAAACGCAACCAATAACATCCATTCCCACCTCTAAATTAATTCGTCCTCGATTTGAAATTGTAGCATGATATCTTCATCAAAATAATCAAACTAAGCTGAAGTCAAGAGAATTGGTTCTCTATACTGTACCAGTATTTTAAAACCTTACCGGAGATCGAACCGGTGTTCCTCTAAATAAGGGCTTGATGATTCAACCATATGGGTCCCACAGTTCAGCCCATAAATATGTTGAAAAAGCACTAGATCTGAATACTTTTTATACTAATATCTGAGCGACATAGATTTAGTAACAAACATGGGCCTTTTATAAGGATTATTGAAAGAGAAGGAAAAGAATTACCACTAAGGGGGCATTCTTTTTTTTTTGGATTATGAGAGGGAGAAAAGTTGGTCAATGTGATTTTGATTCCCATTGATTAAGAAATTCATTAGTTTATTTGCATTTAAGCTTTCAGTTCGCAACTAGAGTATAGTACTAACTTAAACATCGGAGCAACCTCATCGGGTTAGTCACCCCAAGTTCTCTGATCCTTTATCTTGTAGTTTGGTCCAACTTGTTACACAACTAGTGCCCAAATAGTCTTCTAACTAGGAGCTTTCAGATCGCGTACCATCATTACCTATATGGAATGATAGCCCATGTCAAATTAAGAGGGGAATTTACTTAGGCTCACTTTGAAAGGAGTACAAATGCAAATTTATAGAGTGCAAATACATACAAAATACATGGCTTTACACTAACAAGTCCCATCAAAGACCAAAGTTGGATGTTTGCAAGACATTATCAAATTTCCCTAGGCCATATTTATGCTTTTGAACAAAAAATAGAGAGGAATGGATTTATTCAGTTAAACCCGAGTCAAATAAATCTAAATTTTAAAAATCAAATTAAAAAAATAAAAATCAAAACTAAATTATAGAAAAATCAAAATTTTTGGTTTGGTTTTTGGTTATTTGATTAAAACTGAATTTTAATAATATATACTCTATTTATATATATTCTAACATATAATATATATTATATATTATAAAATATATTATGACATCAAATTTTATTTTATTAATTAAATTTTTAATTTTAAAAATCAAAACCAAAAATTAAATTAAAAAAACCGAAACCGAAAATTTTTGTTCAGTTTTTTTGGTTTTAGTCGAATAGTGCCCACCCTAATTGATGGCATAGAGAGAAAATATAAAGTTGAGGGAATTATTTATTATTTTCTGTCGGGTAAAACATGAGGGGACACTTTGCTACTGAATTAACTGAATGAATCTTTTGGTTTGGAGATCCTTCCTCTCTCTAATTTATCCTTCAAACCATAAACAGCATGAGACAATAAGTAATTAAGTTCAGCCACTTCAGCCGTAATCAAACGGCCTCTTCGACGGGACTGCTTTCCTCAGTAGATGTTCCCGCTAAAGACATATCCAATCCAACCTCATCCACCATAATATCTCAGTCTCACACCTCGCGGGCTAGCCGTAGTAGTGATTTGCAGCTCCCGCTGAAGCTGCTGACAGCACCATTCTGTAATCGCGCAAATTTCTCTTCTTCTTCTTCTTCATTGTAAGAGTGTCATGAAGCATAGAGGATCATCATTTAGCTTTAGCTGAAAATATAAACTTTAACCAGTAGAAGAGCAACAGAAGAGGAAAGCTAATGGCTTTCTCAACAGCTAAATTCACAGAACTTCGTCTCCACAATTCGATCCAAATACGCTCACACCATTCTCTTGGTCTCTTGTTTTCTTCGAAGCCTTCGTTATCCATAGTTAGTCGCTTCTCCTCCACTTCTTCTCTCAGAACCAGCGAACGCAGCGACCGTGCTGACGATCGACGGAGCCCTAGGAGCAGGCGTTATCCATGGGACGATGACAATCCTAGAAGAAACCCCACCGTTTCTGACAAATCCAGGACTCCTGCTCCTTGGCTCAACAAATGGCCCTCTGTTAACCCTCCTATCGGAGCTGTCAATCGAATTGCCGACTCAGAGAAACAGCGTAAGGTGGAGGACCCGGTGGAGAGTCGATACTTCGACGGAGATAAAGGGAGAAGTGCAATTGAGAGGATTGCCCATCGATTGCGAAATCTGGGGTTAGGCTCCGATGATGAAGACGAGGAGGTTGGTGGGGAGAGTAACGAGGAAATGCCGCTCAGTGGTGAAGAGAAATTGGGGGACTTGTTGAAACGGACTTGGAGTAGGCCTGATTCAATTCTTCATGAAGATGAAGATGAGAAAGGAAAGATGCTTTTGCCGTGGGAAAGGGATGAAGACGACCAGAGCGAGGAAGAGGACGGAAGGGGATTGAAAAAGAAGAAGAGAGTGAAAGCGCCAACATTGGCAGAATTGACAATTGAGGATGCAGAGTTGAGGAGGTTGAGGACTCTTGGGATGACGCTTAGGGAAAGGATTAATATACCGAAAGCAGGTGTTACCCAGGTGATTCTCGAGAAGATTCATGAGAAGTGGAGGAAGTCGGAATTGGTGAGGCTCAAGTTCCATGAGACGCTTGCACATGATATGAAGACTGCCCATGAAATTGTTGAGGTGAGTGAATTTCTTGATTGCTGATTTGAACACTGAATTATTTTGGTATATTCTTCTTTCGTTTTGGACATAATGTTGGGGCTCTGGTCACTGAATCTCAATGAGCATTGTTAATGTTAGCTATCTGGAATCTACAGATAGGTTGAGAGCATTCTTCTTTGTTCTTTCATTTTGGACATACTGTTCGGATGCTGGTTACTAAATCTCAATGAGCTTTGTTGATCTTGTTATCTTGCTTTTGAACTTTCTTTTATAGATTTTTTGGGGGTAGGGAGTTTTGGTTTTTTTTTCCCCTCTTAATAGTTGGGAGACTAATTGTTACCTTTCTTGAAATCTTCTTTTTTCTTTAATGACGATGCTCTTATGTTTATGCCTACCTACCTTTTAAAACGTAAAAGTATTAAACAGGAACTTATCATTGTAGAATTATTTTCTAAATCACGTTTTTGTTCCTTAACCAAACTTTTTTACTATATCTTTTATTTTTAGAACTGAACTTAAGGTTTTTATTTTTTTGAGAGAGAAGGTTAGGGAATTTTGCTTATAATTTATAAACCTAAACCGTACAACTTAACATAGTACAAGTATATTTAGATATAAAATATAAGTATATGCATCCCAAAATTTTAAAATGAAAACGCATCAAACAGTAGCTTATCTTTAACCAATCTTCTGACATAATCTTTTCCACCATTTTTTTGTGCCTTTGTATTCTATAAATATTCTTAGAACTGAATCCTACATTGGGGTTTCTCGAAATCACATGTCTACATATTTATCAAAAAAAAAAAAAAAACACATGTCTACATCCTTATTTTTACCTTTGTAGACCAGAATGAACGAGTTGAGGTAGTGAGAGAGATTTGACTAATTTTTCAATAGAAGATATAGCCCTAGAATCCCAGATGGATTGGATTGGCAGGAAAATATCTATGACCAACCCCAAATAGTCCTTAGATTAAGGCATTGTTGATTGATTTTCTTTTTCTTTTTTTCTCTTTTGAATTAAAAGATCAAATATTGTTCCTTTTCCAGCAACCAATTAATGGGGAATGGTGATCTATTTTCTGAATCTGAAGAACTCTACTTTCTTTTTTTCTTCCCATTCTTGTTATTTATCTTTTTGCTTTTTAAAGATAGTTACTGAGAAATAGTTGAGGACCTTGTTTTAACTGCCTCTTGTGCTGGTCAGCGCCGAACAGGAGGACTGGTTATATGGAGATCAGGAAGCGTTATGGTGGTGTATCGGGGAAGTAACTATGAATCTTTTTCAAGACTTAAGCCTGTTGAAAGTGAAGGCAATGCTCTTTTTGTCCCAGATGTTTCATCTTCTGCCAATTCAATTTCAAAGATCAATAATGATATTATGTCAGCTCCAGAAAAGAAAGATCCAGGTGTTCAGAATCCAAATCAAGCTGAAAGCATGACAGAAGAGGAAGCAGAATATAACAGCCTGCTAGATGGGTTAGGTCCTCGCTTTGTTGATTGGTGGGGTACTGGAATTTTACCAGTTGATGCTGACTTGCTTCCTCAAACTATTCCTGGCTACAAGACACCCTTTAGACTTCTCCCAACAGGAATGAGATCACGACTGACAAATGCAGAGATGACCAATTTAAGGAAGCTTGCCAAATCACTTCCTTGTCATTTTGCCCTTGGTACTATTCAACTCTTTGTCTATGGTTGTAAATTCAATGGATGCGGTTCCTTGCTTTCTCATTTACTTATGACTTTCATCCTGAACATTTTTCATCATAAAGGGAGAAACAGAAATCATCAGGGTTTGGCAGCTGCAATTGTGAAACTCTGGGATAGAAGCCTTGTTGCAAAGATTGCTGTCAAGCGTGGTATTCAAAATACAAACAACAAATTGATGGCTGAGGAGCTAAAGGTGCCCCTTTTTCCCTGTCCAAAGATGCTGCAGATGTTGATAACATGATTTACCAAGGTTAAATGTGTGATTAAATTGTGGTTCCTTGTCAAAGTGCTTACTTTGAAATGACCAAACAACAACAACAACAATAATGCATGATACATATTATAAAAATTCTGGTGTAGCTATCTGTTCTAGGAGCAAAGAAGCGAAACCTGGATTTTTTTTTTTTTTTTGAAAATTTTATGTACATTTGTATCTTTAAACTGTAAGGGTATTTTGGCCATCTTGTCTGTGGAATCTGGTCTTAGTTGTTTCATTTGTCTAGTCATAGTTTAGTTGCTTTTTAAGTTTCAGTCATTGAATAAATAGTTTAGAGTTACTGAGTTTTCTTATGATTGTGGAAGTCTTATAATTTTTGTTTTTCCTTGTTCTAGTAGATTGGCAAATGGCCACTCCTATAATGTCTATGTATATGTATGTGCCTGGTGCAAAAATGTGAAGATGATTAATTAATGGTGTTTAATTGAGATCTTGTAGCTAATGCTACATGTTGAGTATTTTTGGTTTTTCTCTCCTTTTTTGCACTCCATCTTCTTCTTTTGAGAGGTTATTACATCCAGAAACAACAATGAATTTGTCATCAAAAGGCATGCACTCAACTTCTCAAAAGATTAGAGCTGATCTAAGTTGGTCACCTTCTACCATCATCCATTCTAAACCTACTTATGAAATTTCATTGAAAAACACCCATTCTAGTCTTCCTAGACCAAGTTTCCATATTATGAAATTTTCACTGTCTTAGGACAAATCTGCAATTCTTGTGTTGTAGTGATCCCTTGAGAGTTGAGTGAGGCCTTTTTTAACCTGATCAATCCCTATCTTTAGTCCTAAAATCACCTCTATATCTATCCTAGCCATCCTAGGCTCATCCTTGATTCATTCAAGTCCTACATTAATTGGTATTACACTATCCATCCTTTTTTTTTTTTTTAATTTTTTGTCTGGCATATTAGATATCATCCTATCTCAAGACCTAGAGTGAAATTTTAGGGCGAATCATGGTAGGCTGACCTGCTACTTTACTTTGCACACCATAGAATCTTTTTTGATTAGTAACTGATTAACCATACTTATCATTAATTCAAAGAAGAGAAACATTAATCTCTAGTCAAGTTGGAAGAGTAGGATAGCGAGTACAATTCCTAAAGTATGGGAAAAGGCCATGTGTATGTTGTGTGGTTGTGGGCTATATGGAAGAGTAGAAATGGGACAATATTCAATAACAATGATAATAGTCCACCTTGGATTATTGATCAAACATGGAAAAGTTATTTGGACCTGCAACAAGGATGACACTGCAAATCAATAGTAATTCTGTTCACCTTGGACTATCAACAGTGAAGAACATCAAGTATAGTTCGTGACTGCCATGATATTGCACAAAACAAGAACTATAGAACCTCTGTGGAATACATGAAGCATAGTTCATTATTGCCATGATATTGCACAGGAAGCTGGGTTGGAGTCTTGGAGATATTGTATAGTCATGTTTACAAAGAGGCAAATCAAGCTGTGGATTGGTTGGCCAATCTAGGTCATCAAGGTGTCTAAGTGTCTTTGAACAAGTTATAGTCTTAGGAATAAATCTGAACTGACTGTTATATATTTCTATTATGGGCTTCTGGGTTGTGCTACACATGCTTTGTGTAGCACCTGTTAACTACCTATGAAAAAAACCGGAAAAAAAAAACAAACCATAACTATAATCTTTGCCTTTCAATCACAAAAGTGAATCCATTGCTGATATTGTTTACTTGGAAGTTGGTCTCTCTTAGGACTTGGGCCTTATAAGAGGATCAAGAGTAATGGAAACTCGTCAAGTCACATATCTTCTTATGTTCTTCTAGGAATTGATAAAAGAATCTGATTCTTAATCCTAGGGTTTTGTTCTATTGTTTTCCTTCAAAATTTTCACTCAAACCCAGTACCCCATAGTTTTCCCCCATAAAGCCACGTTTGGCCCCTCTTCACCAAGGCTGAAAGCATTTTGTTGGGAGGCCACATTACTGCATTAGAAACCATCGACATGGATGAGATTCTTCAAAGGAGGCAAAAAGCTTGGTGCCTATCCCCATGTGTGCATCCTATGCCTCAGGAGTGGTAGAGTGTCAATCATTTTTTCCTGTCTTATCAATATGCATCTCAGGTATAGAATCACTTTCTTCTTATTTTTGGAGCTACTTGGATGCTACCATCAGATATTTCTCATTTATTCTCAGATGGGTTGTTGCAACTAATTACAAAAAAAAAAAAAAAAGCAAAGGATGATGTGGCATTGTACTAGAGCAACTATAATAAAGCCTTTCAGGTGAAAGAAATAATGGATCTCTTGAGGATAAGAAACAAACTTTCCAAGACCTGATAGAGTTATTATCAGTAAGAATCTCCTATTGGGTTTTGTTATTCAAGGAATTCAAAGGGAACCACTATGGTTAAATCACTAAGGCCTTGTTCGTTTAGAAAGAGGCCATTTACCCAGGAATCATTTACCCGGGTAAGTGTATTTACCCATGTTCTTTTTTGTTAAATTTACCCGGGTAAATGAGACCTTTCAACTTCCCCATGTTCTTTTGCCTCACCCACCTTCCCAGGTAAGTGGTTAATTTTTCTATGTTTTGTCAGTTTTACCCTTGGGTCCAGGACCATGCTTTTTGATTTTTTTTTTTTTAATGGGCATTTTTGACATATTATATTTTGAGCATTTACTCTCCACTTGGGAAAGTTTAACTTTCCCAAGTGGGAGAAGGGTAACACTTTCCCGGGTAAGTGATACCCAAGGGAAAGGCATTTACTGTGGGTCCCACCTAAATCTTGAAAAAGAACATGGGAGAGTTGGTCAATGGGAATCAAAATCCCATTGACCTACTTCCCCCCTTCCAAAATCCGCGAAACAAAGGAGGCCTAAGGGGCAAGTTGTGGCCAGCAGCCAGCTACATGTGAAAAGACATAAATAAATTAAAACTAAACTTTGATGACTACTGTTTAGGCAACTTAGGTGTTTCAGGTCTGGGGTATCAATGGGCTTTGGCTATATGAATCTGGTTTCACCATTTCGTTCGTTCAGTGCCGTATCCTTTGATAAATTATGGATGCTTGATAACTTCTTATTACTTCACCCAAATCCTTTTTGGTCTGCCCCTGGCTCTTCTAGCCCCTTCAACTTGTAGCAGATCACTTTTCTAACAGGTGCTGTAGATGGTCTTCTATGCACCTGCTCAAACCATCCCAATCTACTTTCTCTCATTTTATCACTCCTAGGGTCCTTATGACTTCAATTCTAACCTTGCCCTTCCTAGTTTGACCACTCGTCCATCTAAGCATTTCATTTCTGCTACATTTTTTGGACATGCTGTTTCTCAACTACCCAACACTCTCCTCCACACAACATAGTTGGCCTTTCAACTGTTTTATAGATTTTTTCTTTTAGCTGAAGTGGTATTCACCTATCACATAAGACTCTGGATGTACCCCTCCATTGTGCCCATCCTGCTCTAATTATTGTAAGCTCATATCATATAGGATACCCATTCCTGTATCTGTCTGGGACCTCAGGAAATGGAGTTGTATCCCTATTTCTCATTGTTGCAATGCCCCTAGGGAGATTGATGGAACTTTTCACATGCTTCTTTTGGTGTAGCTTGCCTTCTGCATTGGATATACTATCTCCTCTTGTTTATGCTATATTATCCTTATATAGAAGCAGTAAAAATACCCAAAGGTATATACTGATATGTTAATTGTCTTGCAGAAATTAACAGGTGGTGTCTTACTGCTTAGAAACAAGTATTACATTGTCATATACCGCGGGAAAGATTTCCTCCCAACAAGTGTGGCTTTTGCCTTAGCAGAAAGACAGGAATTGACAAAAGAAATTCAAGATGTTGAAGAGAAGGCACGTAGTGGAGCAGTTGTATCTGCCCATGTGGAAGAAATTGGAGGACAAGCACTTGCAGGCACTTTGTCTGAATATCGTGAAGCTCAAGCTCAATGGGGAAGAGAAATATCTGCTGAGGAACATGAAAAGATGAAAGAAGAAGCTTCAAGGGCCAAGAATGCCAAGGCAATCAAGCGAATAGAACATAAACTAACTGTTGTAAGTATCTCCCTTCTGAATATCAGATATGGAAATCAATGAGGGCCTTATATTCTAATTGTAGTTTTCCATTGATTTCCTTCAACATAAATAGATAGACGAGCTATTATATTCTTTCTAACCCCTCCCAAACGTTGACTATCTTAAGCCCATTGAAGTCGTTAGCACTAGGTCCCAACCCAATCTGTAATCTGATATCTCTGCAATTCTATTTATGGTTCTATCTTTCCTTATAAAAGGTTATCCTGTTTTCTCCTTCCACAAACCCTGGAGTATGTAAAATGTGCCATCTTTTGCAAAATACACCACTTGTCACGAGTTGGACAAGGGACTTTTAAGAAGCTCATGAGAAGCTTTATGGCATTGTCTCTCCACCCTAAATGACGACAAAAAGAAGCTCCCAAGGATCTTCTCTACAATCAAGCATATATATTAACACCAGTTTTTAAGACATGAGGCAAGGTGTTTCTATTCCCTAATGCATGTGTACAAGTGTATTAATAATCCAGATTAATAATTTATCAATCATCATTTTTTTTATGAATACATCACCATCATCATCATCATTTTGCAATGATAATGTATAACTGCATTGCTATATTTAAGAAACTATAATGTGTGCACATAAATTCCTCTACAATTAGTTGCTATACATTTGGAGCTAGAGTTTACAAGGAATCCTTGAATTCATTGCTCCCCAAAACACCAAAAAATATGGTTATCCCCCCTTTTACTTAGCTCGAAGCTTCCATATCCGTAACATGCCCTGAACGGTATGTAGGAAGCAGAATTTAATGTCAAATATGACTGAATGGTGGGCCCATTACACTGTACTGGATTTACAGTTTATGAATAATCTCCCATTTCTTTGCATAAAACAGAACCTGTGATTGGTAAATCCATGAGTAGAAGAAGGTCCTAAGCTCCTAGCAGTTAGCATTGGTGGAATAGAAGGGTGAGAAAGAAAAAATAAGATCTAATGTGGAGGAAGATAGGGAAAATAAGGTCTCTCAAAACATGATGGATTCAAAGATCTTGGTATTGTTGGATGGATAACTCAATAACCAATTTAATGAGGCTAAATTAAAAGTGATGCAACTTAAACTACTATACAACTATTTAAGATGCTTAACCTTATTCTTGAGACACCAACAAACTATAAACTAACTTTTAAAAGGCTCAAATTGACCAAAAGTAGAACCTCCCAAAAATTACAAAATTTCCATTGGTTAGGAAGTCAGGAGAACATTGATGTCTTGATTTATAGATTCTTTTCTTGATTCTATGTTTGCATAATCATCAAACCAAACCAGTGTGCTTTCAATCCACCTTTGACCCTGGAGGTTGAACAAGAGATATGAATAGTTTACCAGATCCCAGGTTTTTTATGATTTTGATTTTACCAGCTGGTTGGGACCATCAAATCTGCCACCAGCTAGCTTTTTGGGTCAACATCTGCATTGGATTTTAAAGCATTGCCCAAACCTTAAATGCTACCTTGGGACTTGTGTTTCCTGTATCTGTAAATTTGGAAATTTTGTTCTCACAGAAGATTTCTCTGATGCATCTCTGTAAAGAAACCAGAGTAAAAGGTAGAGATGAGAGTGGTCAGCTTTAATCTGTTTCTGATTTTTGTATGATGGCATCTAAAAAAAACTCTGATCCATCCTATAAGCAAACCTTGAAACAGCATCTGGAGGCCTGGAATTGTTGTTCTGCAGCCTCAAAAGTGAATTTTCCATGGGTTCTACTCTCAAGTCTTCTGAAAATAGATTCCTAGACCACATTGTTTGCACCTATCTAGTAGCAGTATCTTACATTGTCATTTGGCAGCAATGTGTAAGGTGGAGGAAAATGTCATTAAGAGGTCAAAGATTGCACCAAGTATCCATCTGGAATTGAAATCTAGAGTCATTTCCCTATCTATATCTAACTTCTTTAATGAACTATTCCTTGCTTAATTTCGGAACAATAAGTAGTAACTTTCATAGCTCCCATCCTAGCTGTGTCAAGCCATATGTGGTAGCTATGATTCATCTCCATGGGCTATCTGTTCTTGACCAGACATCTAGAATATTTTATTTATTTTCTTCCATTTTTCTGTGTCCCTCTGTGTTCCGTTGGGGGTTTTTCTTTCTTTTTTTTTGAAAAATGTGTTTGTATTACAAAAGGGGATTCCCCCAAAAATGTGTTCCATTGGAGCTTAACTTTAACTTACGCTAATGCTAGCTGAACTTGAAAAGTAACACATATTGGAATTTTACCTGCAGAGATTCAATCCATGCATAGCATAGTTTTACCTCTGTTCTCTATCATTTTGAGAACTCTCTTTATTTGCTTCTCTTTCATTGAGGTGTTAACCAAAGTAGCTGCATTCTTCTCGAATAGGCCTTCAAGGTTCAGTTTAACGGTTAGACAACCATAATTAAGTTCTGGAAAGCTTTGTGTGCAGTTAGTGGCCATCCATGTGGAAATTGCATAAACCTGCATTTCTAGATATGAAACCAAATATGATGTTTTTCATTGTGGTTTATGGTGCATTAAATTTGCATTACTTTTACCAGTAATTTTCATTTTCTTTTTGAATGAACTGGCCATTCTATATGTGACAGGCACAGGCTAAAAAATTAAGAGCAGAAAAGTTGTTAGCAAAGATAGAAAAATCCATGGTTCCGGTTGGTCCTTCTGATGACCAAGAAACAATTACTGATGAAGAACGGTTTATGTTCCGGAGGGTTGGTTTGAGAATGAAAGCATATTTACCTCTTGGTAAGTTCCTCTTCTTTGGTTAGTATAAGCTCTGTTTTAACTGAAATAACTCATGCTCTATGGTTTATTAATATTCCAGGCATACGTGGTGTTTTTGATGGAGTAATTGAAAACATGCACTTACATTGGAAGCATAGGGAACTTGTGAAGCTGATATCCAAGCAGAAGACTCTTTCCTTTGTTGAAGACACAGCAAGGTTGTTAGAGTATGAGAGTGGTGGCATATTGGTAGCAATTGAAAGAGTCCCTAAAGGTTATGCTCTTATTTATTATCGTGGAAAGAATTATCAACGACCCATTAGTTTGAGACCAAGGAACCTTCTGACAAAGGCAAAAGCATTAAAGCGTTCAGTTGCCATGCAGCGCCATGAGGTGCAATCATCTTTCCCATGTTATTATTTCCTTTTATTTATTTTTAATTATAGCAATCAGAGTCTTTATTGATTTTAAAGAAAGAATAGTGATATACAACAGGGTGCTGGACACCCAAAGTGTTAGGTTGGCCCCCTGCCACATATCCTCTTCATTTTTTTTATTTACAATTACATACATATCCCTATTTTCCCACTTTATACTTTTATTGATGTTCATATAATCTATTGGAGCATCATTCTTTTAGATAGCCAGTTCTTGATCTGAATTTACACATTCCAGTTCTTGATGTCCCTGTATATGTTAATGTTTTAAACTAATGAATATGTGCAGGCACTCAGTCAGCACATAACTGAATTGGAGAGAACAATTGAGCAGATGAAATCAGAAATTGTAAGCATCAATACTCATTGCTATTTCCATAATATGATGAAGCTCTGGTGGCAACAAAATTAGTTATTTCATGCATACAATTGCTAGTTTCTTTTCTTGACAAACCAATACATTTCTTTTTCTTTGGATGGTTTTTCCATCCTTTGCCTGTGTGTAAATACAGGATTTGTTTGGAATGGATCTTGTGCATAGATCAGCAAACAACTTTTGCTGATTCCTTAGCAAAGAACAGGGTAAACAGGAATAAATTAAACTCTGTGAAACAACCATCTAATTGATTTTTTGTAACATGTGTAGAAAGGGGTTTGGTGGTAGGAGGCAGTCTAATTGAGGGACTGTCTTTCTTGTATATAACGTTCTTTATATTCATTGGTGTTGAGATGTTGGGTGAACAGCTCTTAGTTCCTTTTATCTTTTATTCTTAGGTTTTAGTTGTTATGGGCCTAAGGCCCCTTTTTATTTCTTACTCTTGCAGCTACCTTACTAGGGGCAATCTTGTGAACTTTATTTATGTTTAAATGTAATAAAACATGGTTAGTGGGCTGGGAGTCGGCCACAATTCTTCTTCCAAAACTTTTTCTTCCCTTCTTTCTTCTCTCTTCTTCTTGCTGTTTCAGACTTATTTTTCTTTTGATTTCTTTGATTAAACACAGATTATTACAGCTTTGATTGACAACTTAATATCAGAGAAACCCTACCTCTTTTTTCTTTCTTTAATCCCATACACTGTGTATGGAGAACTAAACTGGTAGTTGATTGGTGATTCATTTGGCCTAGTTGGTGGAAGTTTTTTTTGAGATTTTTTTTTTTTGAAGCAAAGGTAACTTTTATTGAAGAAGAAGAAAACAGTAGTACATGAGAGGATGTACTGAAGCCAAGAATGGCTTGGCAGGATTACAAAGGCAAACAACTGTCACTAAACAAGAAATCTCTAGAGACCCCTGATTTTGCTAGGGTATCAGCAATAGAATTTTGCTCCCTAGGAATCTAGACCAACTTCACATTCATAGAGACTAAGATATCCCTGGCTTCAGCTAAGAAGTGGGCTAGTCTCCAGGGTCCTCTCTTCTCCTGTAACCAAGCTATAGTATTTGCAGAATCCCCTTTAATGGTTAAGAAGGATAAACCTAGATGTTTGGCAAGGCGAATCCCTGTGAGTGCAGCCAATACCTCTGCCTTTGTGGCATCAGCCCTCCCAATCGGACCACTGTAAGCCCAGCAAGTATTCCTCCTTTCCCCTCAGACTACACCTCCAATTCCTGCTTGACTTGTGGATCCTTTTCAGAATAGTTTTGGATGCCCAAGAAGCTTCTTGGAGGGTTATCTCAAAACCCTAGCTGACTAGAGAGGAATTGGAGTTGAGGGTCAAAGGGGTCCTCCCAGAGTGATGCTTAGGGTGTAAAAGACTAATTGGACAACCTTAGTGAGATTGATCCAGGTTGGTAAGATTTCTGACTTCACTGGTAGGAGCAGTTAAGTTTTCTCAGTTTCTCCCAGGTAGCTGGGCAGTGTGAAACCCTGTTTTTGCTTGTTTTCCCCTCCTATGTTTTGGAAGATCTTAATTTGGGTCTCTAGTTGTTTTCATTTGTTTTTATTTTTGATCATTGGAGTCATCTGGGGTTGAAATAAAGCAGAATAGTGAACCTGGAATTGATTCGAGAGGGCTTGTAGAATCCCTACTGGGTATTATGACCAAGGTAAAGCTAGATGGCACCAACTATTTAGCTTGGTCACAATCTTTGAGGATTCATGTGTGTAGTAGAGGCAAAAACCTAAAGAAGATAACCCTAGTTTTGAGAAGTGGACCCAGGAGCATTACACTGTTATAAGGTGGCTTGTGAATTCTATGCAATCTCATATTAGCCAGCACCACCTGTGGATGGATACAGCCAAGGAAGTATGGGATAGTGTGTCTGAAACATATTCTCAGAAGATGAATGTTGCAGTGGCATACAAGCTGAAAAATGAAGTCAATAGTTTGAGACCGGGGAAAAAGCCTCTAGAAGTATGCTACTCTATGTTTAGATCCTTATGGCAGGAGATTGATTTACTTGAAACTGTTGTGTGGGAGAGCACCAAGGATGCAGAAACATACGGAAAGCTGATGGAAAGAAAAAGGGTGTTTTGAGTCCTTACAGGATTCTAGTAGTGCTTTCTCAAGTTTTCTTATTTTTGACCATTTGTTTGATTTGAAACTTTCTGCCAATAAGACTGGATTATTGCTGTTCATACCTTTCCATCTCTAGAGGTAAACCTCAGTTAGTCAGATTACTGTGAAAATTTGGATTCTCCAACTCTTTGCTTTCTCAAATGGAGAAACAGAAACAGAGGGGCTGACATCTTTCCCTCTCAAACCCTCATTGGTTGCTAATATGTGTATCGGAAGGCAGTTTCTAAGGGCCAAAAGCCATGCTATAGAGGGGCTTGAGAGATAGGTTAGAGCAACTAAATGATCTTTACCAAAAAGATCAATTGGTCTGGCATGGTTATTAGGGTGTTTGATGAGACTACATTAGGACATATTTGGAATTTTGTAAGAGGTGTAAAAGTTGTTTTAACTTTTAAGTTAGAGATTAAGGCTGCATTTGGCATTCCTTATTTTTGAGACTTATCTCCTTTTTGCAGTTAAAATACTTCTATGCACACTGAGTTTTTAACAGCAAAAAGGAGATAAGTCCTTAAAATAAGGAATGCCAAATGCGGCCTAAGTTCCCTAACAAAGAGAACTATCAAGGAGGGAGAAGTTTTTTTCTAGTGGATTGACCATGAAACACTTGACAGGAACCTTTGCTTAGTGATTTCCAGCAATGAAGAATCAGACTATTATTTGGTGGGTGGTGAAACTCCAGAGTTTGGGACTAATTCTTCATCCCCCTTGATGTTGTGTCCCTGGATGTGGAATATGAAGGGGTCCAGACTAGCAAAGGTGTCACTTTGTCAGTAGAAGCAAGAGGAAGATAAAGCTCTAGGTGACACTTCTGGTAGGAATGTCCTACGAGTGAAGGATTCAGGGAACCTGGTGTTTCAAGCACCTTCTTGAAGAGCTAAAAGTCTGATACAAGGGAGACCAGTTTTATCACAAGATTGAAGAAATTGGTCTTCACCTGTAACTACAGAGAAATACCAACAACCTCCATTGCATGTTTTGGATCTTCCACATCTATGACCATTTTAAACACTCCAATGCCCGATGATCCTGGATTGCTCAAACTACAGTCATCAAAGTTTAAGTTGACTAAGTTCTTGGATGGGAGAAACCTAGATCTGATAATTGTTACTATTGCCGAGGAAAAAGCAGCCACATTTGCTAAGTCCTAATGATATCAACAGAGAAGGGTTGAATGCTTCCAAAATCTTCACCAATGAACTACATTAACAGATATGCCTTATATTAGAACATCATTGGTCTGGTTTTTGTCTTTAAAAATTTTGTTATTCCCTTCTTCCCAAACATGTGCACCTCCATAAGATTTTGTCCCTTTTTGGTTGAACAAGAGTTACTGAAAATGCTTCCCACGTCCCATGGACTCCACCTTGTGCATTACAGAACTAATATGAAATCCACATGGTGGTTAAGTTTTTCATGACTTGCAGTTTTTTTTTTTTTTTTTTTTTTAAAGTTTTTTTAGTGGTGTCTAAGTCTGTTTGTCTATAATTGCTATTTTTGAGATGTAATCTAATTTAACATGATAACCATATGTATTCAGAGAACTGTTCTTATTTGCCACTGTTCATTACTTCACCAATGTGAAAACCCACTGTTTCCACTTTTGACAGGGTATTTCTAAAGATGTAGATTATGAAGATACCTGGAGTGAAGAGGATCCAAGAAGATTTGGTAATGTTTCAGCATTCACTGAGGTGAGATAATTTGTTGTGGGCAACTGGTTTATTCAGTGTCAAATATAAAGGACCAATGGTTTTTCCCGAGCTTAAGTAAAAATACAGCTAAACCTCAGCATGCAAATGCAGAGTGAAGATGAAGGTTCCTCTATGGAGGATGATGGTGATGAGGATGATGTGGATGTTGAGTGGGAAGACGATGATGAGTCAGATTTTTAGAGAGCTATTCTAGCCATGATCTTTGTAGCAAGGAGAGTTGGAGCATTTTCTTTTGAAATTCTTTTCCAGAGGTAAGGGATGTCGTTTTTATTGGATTCCCAATGTCTTATCAAGGTAATCATTTGTTGGGTGTTTGAAAGCCATGTGTTAAACCGTTTTATGTTTTTTCCTATATAGTTTTAATGCATAGGCTCTCATCTAAGATGTGATCATCATTTGAATGCTTGATGAATGGAAAAAAATAAGAAAAGAATGGATTAAGTTTTTGAATACTTGAATCTTAGAATTTAGCTCCCTATGCATACTTGTTTGGCTGATGAATCAGCTAAATTCTTGCTACTAGCCTACTACTCTCCCAAGTATGAAAGGCATTTCAGACATATTTGCATGTATCATCCAATCATGCAGTGTTACAAGAAGCTTATGAGAGCAGAATAAAATATCTCAAGTTGAGCCGATGCTTATACCAGTGGCCAGTGGAATATATTTATTATATTTCACTTTGATCCCTTGATACCTCCTAAAATAGCTACTACTTATTGGAGGCAACCATTAAATTAAACTTCCCTTTTGCCAATGTAACTACCTTGAAGCTTGCAGTGAGAAGGGTAATCTTCCTATCCTTTATCATCTCCAATTGAAATGTTTTTATAGTGTTTTGTTTTTTCTTTATCTCTCTTTCCTTTCTTTTTTAGCTTAATGCTTAAAACTATTGGCTTTTTGGCACAATGATTATTTCTGAGTGTCTGAAGAGTTGCTTCTGTAATGAAATAATGTAGCTACCGAGAAGAAGAAAGTGCTTTCTTCTGGGGCTACAGGACTTCTAAAATGGTGCTTGCCCCAACTTGCGATGCGTTCCACACTTGAAGATTAAGAACCACCATCGAATGGCTCCCATTGTGGACACTAACTTGGTCAGAAGTCAACTTGGAGCATATTATAATTTATAAGATACATGCTTCTTTTCTCTTTTGTCTATTAATGTCTAAAGTACGTATTTTTACTCCAGAAGATTTGGGCTGTCGGAATGATGTTTTACTGTTCCAGAAGTAATGCATTGCTCTGATGTTTTAGTCAATTTGTCATGATGATATTTTTTGTAGGCGCTCTTTTTAACTGGGGCATTTCATTGTTGGGTACTTACTGATCATCTAAATAAACATTGTTGCAAGTTACAGCTCCAGATGAAACTGCAGCTCCTGCTGCTCCAGACTTGAGAAAAACCTGTTTGAGAAACATTCAAGTAGTTGCAAATAAGAGTGCATATATTCATCATCGCTGGCTTTCTTTGCTTTGGACTTGACATTAATTTGGCAGATGAATGAACACGGCACACATCTACATGATTTTTAGACTGAAAAATTGCCAATGTGTATTTCCTGTCACCTGTAAGCACGTATGTCCTTTGTAATGATCGTTCTGATGTTGCAATGCATAGCCAAAAAAAAACAACACTTTTAAATTCCAATATGATCTCGCTCTGGAGAGTGGAGTTTTTTAGATTTCTAGTGTTAAAAACAGTGGGATTACTCCTAGTTGAGCTTCTGTTTTCTAGATGGTTTCCAGATTTGCTTCACTAACCTCATGTTTGAAACTGAACTTGAATGAAACAGATGGTCATAAAGTCGCATATTTGCATGCCTGAAAGTTACTTTTTCCTTGTCAAACGACCCAAATTTAATATTACAAGCTCTGGTTGATCGTGATATTAAAACCCCACCTTAAAATTTTGTTGTTCTAGTCCTCCAGGGTTCTCTCTCTCTCTACACATGCGTATGCAAGGCTGCAATAGCCTCTATATCTTTTATTAAGAGATATTAGAGCTAAATCCACTTTTGATGAGTTCAGATGTGCATGTTAAGTTTGTTAACACCCAGGGCAACATTATCTCTTGGAAATTGGAAATTTGTTAGATTCTTGATTTGAATGGTTATTCCTCGTTTGGATATCGGTGCGTGCCGATTAGACCTGGCAACCGGGTTGGTCCAGCTGGGTTTGGGTCGGCAAAGGTTGCACCCTAACCCTCAATATTCAGGTTGGGGTTGATCCACAGGTCAGATAGATTAATGGTTCAATCATTCGGATCAACTGGTTTTGACCGTTTTCTACTAAAAATAGAGGTTTAACAGTTTGGTTTGAATAGTTCGAACTTCTGGGTCAATGCCGATCTGAAAAGTTGGTGTAAAAAAAAAGACCAGATGGTGAACCGTGACCCAACGCAATCCGACCCGAAATCTAGTTTCGGTCGGGTCAGCTTATGTTGCCTTCTTAGTTTGGGTTTCTAAGTTGGATTGGGTCAGGTTTGCAGGTTGGGTCGACTTTTGTCCGCCTAGGTAAAAGTTTCCTGAATAAGCCACGTTGATTTTGGGGATATACCGTGAACGGAATAAGTGGTGGCCTTCTCCGTTTTGTTAGGGAGGTGGGATCAATTGTCCTCTTTTATGACGCCAGTTACAAGAACTATTACGTACCCATCTAGTAGATTATGTTTGCCAAATACGAATTACTTAGCCAAATATTTCTTCCTTTCACAGTTACACTAAAAATAACCAAGTGTAATCAAAAGTTCAATATCTCAAGTCTGAACATCTGAGAAACAATCTTTGTCCGCAAAAAAAAAAAAAAAAAAAAATGAGGAACATCAATATGCAAAAACAAGTTCGAGAGAGAATCTTGGTTCTATTTTACTTGTAACGATCCCAAGAGAATCTAATTAAAAATTCCACATATGCATTAAATTATTATTAAAAAGAATACAATTACAATACTGATTACAATCGATTGATCTAAATGGAAATGTAAGCATAATCTGTCACTACCAACTTGGAATATCACGTCATCTGGTTCACCTTCGAGTAGACAATGGTAAGAACCCCTATATATATATATATATATATATATAAACAGCTTCTTGGACACTTTCTCATACAAAACCTTACTTACTACTGATGGATCAGTTACTATATCAGCTTCTCCATGCAGGATTAATAGCGGCAATGAAACCTGCTATGCATCGTACATGCTTTAAATCAACCACGGTGAAGGCCAAACTATAATCTATCACAACTAAACACTTTTAATATTGGCACATGCACTGTATCTTAGCTTTGGCTAAGCAACATTTTTGTTGTCTAAGAACAAAATATTTTCCAATGCTCCCCACAATTGAGGGGAGATTAGTTAAGTATCCAAAATCTCTTCATCTCTAATCGTATAGTTGTTTTCTTTTTCTTCTTTCTTTGTCAGCAGAGGTGAGGTACGTGCCTTTTTTAAGCAAAGCACAAAAATGTTAAAAAAAAATCAAAAAATGCCAAAAATTTTAAAAATGCAAAATATTAAAAAAATAAATAATATTAAATAAAAATGTAAACTTAAATTTTAAAATATATGTTTTAAAAAAACATATTATCTCAAATTAAAATACATAAACATAACATGTAAAACATATTTAAAATGAAAATTAAAAAAATAAAATCAAGCATAACATATAAACATATTCAAGCATTTAACTCTTAATCTCTTTATTCTCTTTCTGTTTGCATTACTTCAAATAGCTAATGTGATGTTAAACATTATGGATTTCTGATTCTATGAGTCACCTTTGTATCAAGTCTCTTGAGGCAAGTCCAAACAAGTCCATATTAAGGTCTTAAATTTTTAATCCCTATGAAAGAAGATTTTATAATTTTAAGTGTTTTAAAAATATCTTTTATTAGGATGAGTGAATGAGCAACATTAGCAAATATGAGACCCAACTGCTAAGCATAAAAAGAAACAGAAAAAAAAATGTATAAATTTTCAAAAGGCACATCTAGACTGAAGCACAAGGCGCACTAGGCTCATGCACACCAGATGCACACCTTTTAAAAGTGATGCGCCTAGGAACAATGTTTTTAATTTTATTGTAATATAGAACAACTAGAGGTTGTGATTGTTTACGATAATTGTGCTATGACAGCTTACTTAATGCATGGTTTGCTTTAAGCCATCCAAATATGAAGATGACAATGATGCATTTCTAGAAACTTGGCAAATAGTTAAGGAGTATACCTATGTCAATTTGAAAATCTTTCTAATAATCGGACCAGAGTGACCTAAACAACACTTAGTAGGGAAACTCAGAGGTTCATCCACAAAGTAAATGGATGAAACCCATTATCAAGCTCTTAGCACCAAGAGAATTTGAGGGGCTATGCTATAATAATTGTTACGATCATGGTTTTCAAAACCGGACCAGATGATCGGACCAGAAAAATCAGGAAACCGGTCAGATGATCGGTTCTGTTTTTCTCAAAAATCGGATTTTCCCCCAAAACCATTGATTTTGATCAGTGAATCATTGAATCAGATAGTTAACCATTTGAACTGTTGGAACCATTTTAACCATTTTTTATTTTTTTATCAGAACAGCCGAGTGTTCGGGCTGAACGGTCAAATCGCTCGACTAGATAACCGGACCCCTAACTAGTTCACTAATTCGGTTTTAAAAACTATGGTTACAACAAATATCTCCTTTCAAGACAAAAAAACTATTTATAATGGAAGGGGATGATGAAGCTGGTAATGATACTACAAGAAAAATCGGATTTATCAATGGACAAAACTGTTGCTAAAAACACCAAAAGATCGTTGCTAAAATCTTTAACAACGCTTTTTTGCCCGTGGTGGATATTATCGTGGCTAACAGTTATATTGCCTGTTGCTGAATGACACGTTTAACAATGGTTTTACTAAACTGTTGCTGAATGACACCTTTTTATTTACAAATTTGATGAACAACATTACAACTTCAGAAAAAATTATGTATTTGTATGATGGAGGATTTTCAAATAAAAGCTTTACACATTTGCACAAAATATCCATGTCTTTGTTCAATATTTACATTTACACAAGCCTTTCCATTATAAAAAGAAAAAAAGAAACACAATAAAAGAGAATTGACAAATTTTCCTCATTGCATCTAAACATTTGTTTATATACGCGTGCATCACACTCAAGACCTTCGCTCCGGTTCATAAACTTTAATCTACCAAATCAACAAAGAATGAATACTTAAGGATTGATATCAATACTTAGCTATATACATTAATTAATATAAGAGTTTTATATGCATTATACACTTACCATTGAATTAACTCAAGCAAGATGAGATCCAAGTGTATCTCCAAGAGTTGCCAAATTTCTACATTTCCTTAACAAAATTAAATCATTAATCATTATTGATTTTAAGGATATCTCACCCCATCCATAACCAAGTGCTTCATCACCAACCACCTTCAATATGTGACTACTATATATTTGTGGTTCTTAGCCAAGGACCTATTCAAGAAAATCCCACACCACCAGTTTTTTGGACATAATATCCTATTTAGTTGATGCACAAATCTTGTTGGAGTATACAACATAGATTTTTGCAGCAATCTGAGTTGGTGTATAGTTTTTGGTTGTAAATGTTGCATACTTGGTCTATACATGTAAATATGTGCTATTATAGTGAAGAAATATAATAATTTTCTAAAAAATATGTATATTAACCCAACAGATGTAGCCTCCATCTACCAGTCTCAATCTCCATGGTAGCAAGCTCTTCTGACCTTAACTCTAGACAGTATATATCCCATTATCATATTGAAGACAATATGTAAGGTTCTCAGTTTTAAACTAGTAATTGAACTGAATAAGCACTAGTAGATACTAGAAAGGGTGATAAGGGATTACATCATAAACCAAATGCAAAAGGTATTTATGCTTGAATGATAAAATGTCATAGAGGTTTAGCTCACAAGGACAATAAGGACCTCTACAAGTCTCTGACATTGAATCCAAGTGGGAAGTTGCTAGTAAGAGTAAATGTCTTTTTTAACTTATTTTGTTTTACCTTTCTCTCACACATATGTGAAAAATTTTCATGTAAAGGAGGTTTTCTTGTCCATCTCTCTGTATCTTTCTAAAAGTATCATTGATGAACTTTCTTGTTACCAATAAAAATGGCATGGAGGCAAAACAATAGCATCCTTAGGACAACCGAATGGAATTGAATTACATAGATCAACAATCCCAAGTATATGTTGTTGAATGTGGCAAAATTACTAATCAAGGGAAGTTTTGTAAATTCTTATATAACATAAGAAGGCTGACCAATAATATCTATTCAGGCAATTCTATTCAAAAGAAAATTTTCATGGTGATAAATCTTGTGGATTCATGATACATAGTGAGTTTAGCTTTTCTGAACTTTTTGGAGGTTAAATTGTGGATGCAATTGACTTTTATAGTGTTGAAGCTTGTTGTATCCTGGGGAGAGGTTTGCATAGCCTTGTTTGTATTCACAGTCACTACTGGAAAGGGCAACTACTGTCTAGAGACAAAATTACAAGCGTGCCTCAAGTTTTCGGAACTCTCTTCTTTCTTTCTTCCTCCATTTCCAATCAGCATTAATTCTTTCACTGCACTTTGTGTTCCTTGGTAGTTCCTTATTTCTTTTATTTACTCAAAACTAAGTCACTTTGGCTAGCTTAAACCCTGCAATTTGTGGCATGCAACAAGTCTTAAACTAGGGTTTGCATCCCATATGTCCAAAAATGCATGAAGTTATTCTCAAGTTCAAAGAAACCCATGGCAGAACAACAACTTAGGTGGGAATTTTGTAAGAGGAGCACTAGAGCAATGAAAGAATTTTCTGAATTCTAACAGTGTTTCCATCTATTCAAAGAAATCCGTGACAGTCCAAAAATGCATGAAGTTATACAAGTTTCTAAATTTTCAAAGAAACCCACTATTCAGTTGAGGCTTAGTTACCAAAACCCTAATCCATATCAGGTTTGGGTTGGAATGTCCTACAAACCAGGTCATTTCACCACTATTTAAGTGAAAGGTTCCCCCTTTCTTGCCTCACTATTACAACTAAGCATCCCCCTCCAATGATCATGTTTAGTTGTCCCTTTTATCAATTTCCTTATCTGTCTTGCCCCAGCCTGGCCAGCTCTGTGATGGGGTAAACCAAGCTTGGTTGCAAGAACATTTTCATAGGAAACCACATATAGGTTTCCTTGTCTTTCCCCTCCTTTCAGGTAACCTTAGGCTATGTTTGGTTTAAAGGAAAATGCAGGGAAAGGAAGAGAAAAATAGGAAACCTTTACAAAACTTGTATAAGCTCCCTTGTCTTTCCCCTCTTTTCCCTATCTTTTCCTTCAAATCAAACATCAGCCTTAAGGACACGTAAGTAGATTTTTAGGAGGAAGGGATGTTAGGATCATAATGAATTGTTTTTCATGGAAATAGCATTTGCTCATATTAGGCTTTACTTTAGGGTGAAGAAAATTTAAGTGAAAGGTGAGTAATAGAAAGGGTCGGTGTTTCTTATTGTAAATACAATTAGTTTCCATTCGCGTTTCAGATTTATAGTCCCCTTCTAGAGAGGACTGCTACTTGTTTTTATATTTGGTTCAACATAAGAACCACATTCATAGAAATGATCAATTCCAAGCTGAAGGTCCTTAAACGCCTCACGAGCACGGCGTCCCATGGGGACATCTAAATTAATCTTCTGCAATTCATCGTACGCCGGCGCCTTCGAGCTTCACTGCCGGCGCCATTGAGGTCCCTCTCGTCTTCCTGCTCTTCTTCTTCTGTGCAAATCCAATCCAATTATTTACGAAAGAGAAAGAAAAAAATCAGAAATAATTCAAAGTTCTTCCTTATATGCCGGAGAAATACAGGGTTAAAATACCATGCATCCAATGAGCATCGCGAACAAATTTTCCCGAAAGTTGCGGTTTTCATCAATGTCATCTTCAGAAAGAGATACATGCGTAGAAGCAGAGAAAAGCCCATACCAAAGTAATCACTTGCCATGCAGAGTTAACGAACCATGGATCATGGATGGAAGAAGTGCGAGAGGAGAAATGGAAGCTTTGCATAAAAAAAAATTCCATATTAGTACCCTGTACTTTAGGTCTAATGCCACTTTGGTCTTCCAACTTTAAAATGTGACAATTTAGTATCCAAACTTTCAAAATGTGTCAATCTAGTACCTGCTATTAATCAGCCTGTTAACCAGCCATATTAAGTGTCATTTAATTCTCTTTATAAACCATACCAAATGTTAATTAAAAATGAATCGTCCAAAATCCTTCTCTCTTCCATTAAAGAAAGTTGGGGTCACCAGAATGCCCATTGAAACGTAACCCCAACCTTCTTGAATAGAAGAAGAGGCAAGGATTTGAGACTGTTCACTTTTTATCAACATATAGATGGTTGATAAAGAAAACTAGATGACAATCAAAGGGCATTTGTGTCTTTTCAAATGTCACTTAACTGTTGATTAACAGGTTGGTTAATGATAGGTACTGAATTGACACATTTTGAAAGTTCGGATACTGAATTGTCTCATTTTAAAGTTCAGGGCCAAAGTGGCAATAGGCCCAAAGTACAAGGTACTAATTGGAAATTTTCCCTAAATTAATTAATGTACATAAGTAATTGGCTTTTACAAATTCTGAATTTCTGATCCGATTCTTACAAGAAAGAAATCTCCAACTTCCAAGCAATTATGGATGCATATGCATCTTGCATGTGGCATGTGAAAGTGCAACCTTGTTGTTGTTAAACCCCACGTCAGCCAATCTCACATTGGAACGGAGTTTAGAGTTCAAACGGGCTCTCCATAGGCTGCACACCACAACACATCTCCTCTGTGCACCAGACACTAGGGATGCAAACGGATCAGATCAGGTTTGATTCTAATTAGGATATATCGAAATCCAATATGACACTATTTATATCAGACTCGATTCAATCCGAAGATTTGATCGAACCTGATAGACTAGGATCTTGATTCAAAACCAATCACCAATCGAGAAGTTAGATCTTTGGATTTGATCTGATCCAAGTTGTTTTCTTTAAAAATTAATAAACTATTAAATGAAAAATAAAACATACCAATTTAAATAATGAAAAACAAAAAATACAAGTATTTTTTAAATAATTTTCATCATATACATGTTTTTTATAAAAAAAATAAATGATATAACAAATTTACAAAAATACAATATAAATAATATATTTATAAATAAATAAATAACATATATGTATTATATATATATATATATATTTATATAAATAAATATATAACATATACCGGATCGGACATGGAGTGATCCAAATCCGGCCTGAAGATTCGAACAGGGGTTATTCGAATTTGACCAAATCGGATCGAATCATGGTCTGATCCATTTGCACCCCTACTGGGAACATCTCCTGGGTATGAGGGGATGTGTTGTGGGGAGCCCCCCCATTCCAACTCGAACGGATGTACTAGAGAAAACTTGGGAGTTGGGATTGTTATTGTGAGCCCAGATCACCTGCCAACAAAATATGTTCCAACACCCTACCAACATCATCTAACACCGTATGTCTCATACATCATGGATCTCACTTTTATGGTGGGCCCTAGTTTTATAGTGAGATGTGCAATGTCGGATCATGTCTTGCTTGCCTTTTTTAACCAAAATAAAAAGAAGAGGTTTTTTATAGTTCAGTCCACCCCTAGAAATCTAGAGCTCCACTCTAGGGGTGGACTGAATCTTGATCGTGGATTGATGCCAAATACACAAGCAGGATGCAATTTATAAGGGGGCTACTAGTAGACTAGGAGGGGGCTGCAAATCAGATTTCTGAGGGTAGAAAGAATACTAACATGACACTGTACATCTCATACATGATGGGTCCCACTTTTATGGTGGACCCCGGTTTTGTTGTAAGATGTGTGGTGTCAAATCTAGTTGGTAGAGTGTTGGTATGTGTTTTATTTGTGGGAGGTCCCAATTCATCCACAATTAATTCTTCAACTCGATGTTCATGGAAAGAGTTCACATTGGCACCCGATAGTGCCTCACAACGCATCCCAACCGTGTATTGGGAACATATTCCAATAACAAGTATGAAAGATGTTTCCAATGCATTTTGAGATGTGCACGTGGGGTGCCTATAGTGCACTGATGCAATCTTCCAATGGAAACGTGCTATGCCCTAGGAATGGCACTTAGTCCGGATCAGATCCAAACATACTTCCAACAAATGATGGCAAATCACATGTCTCATTAGAGGAGACAAAATTTGCATGTGCAGTCGCTCATGTGCATAAGGAGTGTAGATCACCTACCAATGGAATACATTCCAACACCCTACCAATATGTTCTAACATCACACATCTCATACATTATGGGTCTTACTTTTATGGTGCCTCCTAGTCTGGTGGTGATCACACATCTCATACATTGTGGGTCTTACTTTTATGGTGCCTCCTAGTCTCATGGTCATATGTGTGGTGTCAGATTTTATTGGTACGGTGTTGAAACATGTTTTGTTGGGTAAGATCTCAATTCGTGCATAAATTCATCATTTCTCGATCAATAATTCCTACTTTTTAATTTTATTTCTTTTTTTCTCGAATGGTGGTAATTTTGCGAGAATTCTAGGGCACCCGACCAATTATGACCCTAATATGATCCATTTATCAAAACCGTGTAGTCGGTTGCTTCAAAGCATGGGAATTATCCACCATGGTCAGATCTTCAAAGGTTAGAGAATTAGCAAGAAAAGTTGGAGTTTCTTGTGGTGATTCATTTTCAATGATAAAATCACTTACCACTAATAATGTGGTTGTCTTTCACCCAAAATTCATTTCTTTCTTCAATTATATTATGTGTTTAATCTAAGGATAGTAGAGGTGACCCATGTGATGCATGGGCTGGTGTTAAAAATATAACTATGTTACATTTAGTTTCTTAACCCAATTGGTTGTCATGTGTGTGAATTAAATACATATTTAATTTCTTATTTTAAAAATAAAAAAATACAAAATTCTAAAGGGTAAAAATACTTACATCTCCCCTGACGTTTTTGGTAATTACTTAAATCTCTCCTCATTTAAACGTCCCTTCACTGCTCATCCCCTTAACCATCCAATTTCTCCTTATGCACTAAAAAAGAGAGATATTATGGGCTTGTCCCTAACTTCCATTATCCACTTGTTTGAAGGATTCCGACATATTAGTAGTTAAGTCATCATTCTTTGCGCTGACTTAAATTCTTCAACTTCAACATTGTCTCATTGAAATTTTGAACTGTATAAGCCCTTGTTGCATCCTAAAAGGTGAGGGAAGGTTTAAGTAATTATTAAAAACATCAGGGAGGTTTAAGTACTGTATAAGGTCTTGTTTCCTCATCAAGTATTTTACCTAGGCATGATTCATGGGTAATTTGGGTATTTTAAAAAATTAGAGCAATAAATTTATATTTCTGTTAAGTTTCTAACTTGTAAGTTGTAACTAATAAGCAGGTTTTACACCAAAAGTCAGAGCCTCAGAGAAGGTCTTTGCAACGTTTAAAGGTGAGGGGAAAGGTTTAAGTAATTACCAGAAACGTCAGGGGAGGTATAAAACTATAAAAGTTCACCCAATTCTAAAATTCTAAGGCGCCCACATGCACATCTCAGCATGTATTGCAAACATTTTCCGTAATTGTCATTGGGAGATGTTTTTAATACACGGGTGGGATGTGTTATGGGACGCTAATATGAAATCCTCTTCTACATCTGTTAAATTAACTATCGGACCTTCAGTGTAGCCATTTGCCAGGGGTTTGGAGAGAGCTTGGGGTCTTGTATTCCTGTTCAAGTGGGAAAGTGATTAGGGGGATGTTTGGAACTGTGGCCGTTTTTAAAAAAAACGATACCATATTGGATCCACATAGGCATTTCAACAAACACCCATGTATCTCATTGTTTGGTTCAGCCAATTATTAAAAAATCGAGCATGTCTTGAAAATTGGGACCCCACGTTGTATGAAATGCCAAGCATCGGTGAACTGTTTCCCCCAACAGTTGACCGATGTGTATCCTATGTGGTGCTTACCTGTCAGCACAAATATGAAAAATTATGATGAAAATCACCTTACCAAACAGTATAGTATTTCTCATTGTCTAAATGGCAGAAGCATTTTTTTTTTTGTGAAGAACAGGTCTTAAAAACATTGACATTTTTTCTTAAAAATTGGTCCCAAAAACGCTCACACTTTCAAATACCATGGAGGTAAAAGTGATGTATTTCAGAGGGCTAACAATCATTTTGTTAGGAGCATTGATGTTGGAAGTGGATCCGCACTCTAACCTTCACTCATTTCAGACAGAGCTGGTTAGCAACTTAGCATCAATTCTGGTTGTGCTAAGTGCTAACCAGATCGGACCATACCATTTGGATTGGTAGTTTTGTTGAGACAATGCACTGCATATTTAATGCACATGAAATTTTCTTATTCGGCCCAGGCCCAAGCCCAACAGGTAATAGCCCCAGCCGGCTGGTTCCCCCACCCTCAATCTGTAGGGGTGTTCATTATATGATGTACAACGTCTGAACCAAATTGAAATTTTGGTAAGAATGGTTTAATTCGATTTGGAAATTTTAAAAAATCGGTTTATGATTTCATCTGATCTCTAAAATCAGAAATCCTACCAAACCGTATGGTGGTTGTCTTAAGTGTAAAGTAGGTGTGATGTGTGTTAAACCACTGTGCCCTCCTGCGATATGGTTGAAAACTTGAAATTATATGTTTCAAAAGACTGGTGTGGTTGGGATTCAGGAATATGCAGAATGTATTCATGAATTTATTATATTTTGAGTTTTAGAACTATGGATTGCTGATTTTAAAATCAAATTAACTTGATGAAAAAACATCCCAACGTCATGGTGTGCTCTAGAATCGATTAAAATGCAAGTAGAACGTTATACCAAATATCAACTAAATTATTTTTATATATATATATTGAAGATAAAATTATTTATATTAAATAAATGATCGAGCACCATTCAGTTATTCACAAATCTAACTATGACCTACATTATATTATTAGAAAATAGAAAAATTAAGTGGGAATTGTGGGCTGAGCCCATGTTAGATCATAGTCTCTATTATAGTAGGTTACTGCTAAAACATAATACCATATCTGTTGACAGATCAACCCAAATCTAACTATGACCTACATTATATTATTAGAAAATAGAAAAATTAGGTGGGAATTGTGGGCTGAGCCCATGTTAGATCATAGTCTCTATTATAGTAGGTTACTGCTAAAACATAATACCATATCTGTTGACAGATCAACCCATCTTTGATTGCTGTGCTTTTAACTTTCAGTGGGTCAGAAAACAAATGTTTAATGGATAAACTAAGGCCCTGTTTGGTTCATGGTAATAAAGATTTGGAATTGGAATAATCCAACTATTTGGATGGATGGAATTGGAATTTTATTCCCATTTCTGGTGGAATGATATTTCTCTATTTGAGAGAATGGTCATTCCCTCTCATTCCTTTGGGAATAGACCATTTTGATTTCAATTTTGAAGGATTTCGATTCTAATTGTGAACCAAACAGACACTAAGATTAAAAGGAGTTGGGATCACCTGCCAACAAAACAAGTTCCAACATCCTACCAACTTGTCCCGACAGATTACCGCATATTTCGCTATAAAACTAGGACTCACCATGATGATGTACGGTATCGGATGTTGTTAGTAGGGTTGGTTCAAAGAAAAAACACTTTACTTGGTTGATTCAAACCAAAAATCTTATTAGGGTTGGTTCAAAGAAAAAAAGAAAAACACTTTACTTGGTTGATTGGTTGAGGATGAGAAAACAAAAAAAGAGGACACCATATCAGTTTGAGCTTTAGTTCCGCTATTGGCCTTAGGAGAAGACAGTGGAGAAAAAACTATCGAAATTATGGCTGGTTCAAAGAACAAAATGGAAAAAAAAAAAAAAAAAACACTTTACCTAGTTGATCATTTGAGGATGAGAAAACGAAAAGAGAGGATACCTTACCTGGTTTATCGACCAAGTTGTAACTCTACTACTAGTTGGAGAAGACGATGGAGAAGAAACTATCGAAGAGACAAAACCTATGTTTTTGGTCGATCAAAGGGCATAAGTGACATTTTAAAATCTAACCAAGGAGTATTTTAGAACCAAAATTTCGAATAAGTGCTTATACAATAAGCACTTTTAAAAAGCTAGAATTTTGGGGTTCTTCAATAAACTCTTATTTCAAGCTTATTTCCCAAATGCTAATAAGTGCTTATTGGTGTGGTCCTGACCCAAAATAAGTGTTTTTTTTTTAATAAACACTAATTTTTAAGCACTCCCATACTTGCCCTTTGTTCCTTACAAATGTTTTATGGAATTTTCCTTTTTTCCAAAGTGATATTTTCCTATCACATGAGACTTTGGATGCACTCCTTTATTTTGCCCATCACATTTTATGGAGGAATTCATTGAGTTATCTCTTAGTTTCCAATCTTAGGTATACCCTCATTTATTGTTGTTATTACATTTACGTTGTGTGTGAATGGCTTTTTACCTAATGTGGCCGAAGGAGTGGCCCTCATAGACAATCAAAATTGTTGGATTGAAAGATCAAGCCCTATGAAAACCCTCCATTGAAACTTTGCAAAAATAGGCATATTTAGATGGATGTGCAAAATGTAGACTTGGAAATAAACCTGTTCATGGGCCAGGTAACCCAATGGGCTAGCCCGATCTAAGTCGAGCTTGGATAAGATTTCAATCCTATGGGCTTAGGATCGGGCCTGACCTTTTTTTGGGTCAGGCTTGGGCTTTGCCAAAAAAGCCCGATCCGAGCCTAAGCCAAACCCAACTTGATAATGTATTATATAATAAAAATATATTTTATATAATAAATAAATATATAATATTTTTTTTCTTTATTATTCTTCTCTTTTTTCAAGTAATAGTGAGATATTCCATTATTTTTTAGGTTTTGAGGTCTTTTAATGTAAATAAAATATTTTTTTTATTGAATAAAAAAAGAAAAAAGAAATATTTTTCCAATTTTCTGGTTGGGCTTGGGCTCGAGCTCAGGCTTCAGTTTTTATATAAGGATTTTCTGGCTAGGCCTGATGGTTGGTCCAAGCTCGGGCTCGAGCCTGAGTATATTCTGTTAATATAGAGGCAAAGCCCAGCCTGACCCATGAAAATGTCTACTTGGAAATGGGTAAGCTTGGATCGGGTTCGAGTTGGGTGAAGGAATATTTGGGTCACTTTTTCAAGTTGGGTTGATAAAGGCTAGAGCTTAACCACAAATATTTAGGTTAGGATTGTCCCACATGTCAGACAAGTCAATGGTTTAATTGCTTAGGTTAGCTGGCCTTTGACCAAGTCAATGGGTTTTTACCAAAAAATATGGGTTTAATCGTCTAGTTAATGGTTAGTTATCTGTTTAGTACAAGTGCAACTGGGGTGGGCCCCACTCAAGTCTAATCCGACCAAACCCATAATTTTACATGGGCTAGGCTTGGACTTTTAGTCCTTAGGTTAAGCTTGGACCCAAAAGTTCAAGCTTTTATTTATTTATTTATTTTTTTGGGCTAGGCTCAAGCTTAGCCCTTAGGTAGCTCAAACTGTATATACATTTACGCATTTAAAAATACATATGTATATGTATATATGAATATATACTTTTGTTTTTTATAAATCGTACATATTGATGAAGGAAGATTTGGCCCGACCTTGTAACCACTCAACATGTGGCAAAGGCGATCCGAACTCCCTACAAGGAGCCCAAACTCCTCGTAAGGAGCCTGAGCTCTCCCTTAGACCTCGAGCCTTACAAACGCAAAGGGCAACAACCCGAATTGGCCCGCCCCATGGCAGTTCGGGCCACACCTCTATCCGAACTCAAGACTTCACCTCGCACACCACTCCAACACTTCGTCCCCAGGACGCCGAACTGAACAACCGCACCGTACCTGACACCGAAGGAGTCCGTATCCAGGGACGACACACCTGACTGACTTGGGATCTGATGCTTGACAGCCGCACTTCAACGGCCACCTGCCACCTCCACCTGCCACCGCCATCTCCAGTTACAAAGACGGCGTCGACAAAGAGAGCAGTGGCGGTTCTGCCCCGGCAGAGGTGATGACACCCGAACTGACAGAAGCACAGAGATAATCATACTCAACCTGACAGAAGCTTAGGAGTGAGTGCGCAAAGTGGTTATAAAAGGCTCTCTACCCCCCAAGAACAAGGTATGTGAACTTTGCGCCACCTGGTTTTATCTTGCCTTTGAAGAAATACTAACTTGAGCTTTGGAGCAATCTGACCGGGTTCCTCCCCAGAGATTCTTCACCTTCTTCTCCATTTCAGGCCCCTGTTACTCTAGTCAGAGGCAAGGTTGTTGACAACTAGGACCGGTCGGATTGCGCACTATCAATTGGCGCCGTCTGTGGGAACACTTCTAAAAACCTCCATCTAAAACTCTCATAACCTCTTTTTTTCCAAAAAAAACCCAACACTCATGGCTTCTTCTAGCCAGAACCAGTTTGACAACCTGATGCAATGCATGCGGGCAATGCAAGCCCAAATGCAACAATTCCAACAGCATCAGCTCCAACAGCACCAAGTACTGCACTACATCTCTCAGTATCACTATCAGCAGCAATTCCCCCAACTGCCTCTCAACCAACCACTGCTTCCACCTCAGCACCCTGCTCCAAAGCTGGTTAAGCCCTCCCCTCAGGGTGGACGCCATCACTGAGGAGAAGCTTCCCAACTTCAGAACCCCCACAAGAGCCAGGCCTCATCCTCGGGCCAAGGGGAAAGAAAAATCACCCCCGTCTTGTAGATCGCCGGCGGGTCGGGAATCTCGCCCACCAAGTCAATATCTCGACACTCCAAGTCTGAGCTCCCGTTGACAGAGAATTGATTCAGCGTCCTAGCAGCAGACTACCAATAGTCCGGGCCCATCGAGCTCAGCAACACAGAGGCCAATAGGGCGAGGAATGATCTTCACCCACAGAGGAAACGGTCGCAATCCCAACTTTGGCTATGGACCCAGTTCGAACGCTACAGATCGGTGCTTCCGTCAAGGAACCTCTACGAACCGAACTTGTGAGTTTCTTACTTCAAAATTTAGACATTTTTGCATGGTCCACGGCCGATATGCCCGGTATTGACCCTAGCCTTATAACTCACAAACTTAATACTGACCCTGTAGTCAAACCCATTAGACAAAAGAAATGCAACTTAGCCCCGGAGCGTTGGAGGGTGGTCGATGAGGAGGTCGAAAAGCTCCTCACAGCAAACTTCATAAGGGAAGCTCATTACCCGAGCTAGGTAGCCAACCCAGTGCTAGTGAAAAAAGCAAGTGGTGCATGTGCATTGACTACACCGACCTGAACAGAGCTTGCCCAAAAGACTGCTTCCCCCTCCCCAAAATTGACCGCCTAGTGGACATGACCTTGGGACATGAGTTGCCAAGCTTCTTGGACGCTTACTCGGGATATAACCAAATCAGGATGGACCAGTCTGATGAGGAAAAAACCAGCTTCATAACCGAGTTCGGCCTGTACTGCTACAAGGTCATGCCCTTCGGACTGAAGAACGCTAGGGCGACTTTCCAAAGACTTATGAATAAGCTATTTCGACCCTTAATTGGCATGAAAATAGAATGTTATGTAGACGACATGGTCGTCAAGACACAGTTTTCATAGGAATTAATACCAGACTTAGATTTTGTCTTCCAAATTCTACGTCAATTTAGCATGAAACTGAACCCAAACAAGTGTGTTTTCGGTGTCACCTTGAGTAAGTTCCTAGGGTACAGTGTTAACCGGCGCGGTATTAAGGCCAACCCGGACAAGATAAAGGCCATCCTAGATATGAGACCACCCCGAAAAGTAAAAGAGGTTTAGAGGCTAAACGGCCGCATAGCCACTTTGAGCCGCTTCATGTCCAAATCAGTAGACCGTTGTCTGCCTTTCTTTAAAGCAATCAAAGGCAAAGGGTTCGAATGGACCCGAGATTGCAAGCTCATATTCGACGAGCTAAAAAACTACCTTGCCAGTGTGCTGATCTTAATCAAGCCCGAGGAGGGCGAGGTCTTAGAACTGTACCTCTCGGCAAGCGACGAGGTGGTAAGTTCGGTACTAATAAAAGAAGTAGATCGGGTCCAACTACCCATCTATTATGTTAGTAAAATTTTGTAGGGAGCAGAGACGAGATACCCGCAGATAGAAAAGCTAGCATACGCATTGGTAATTATAGCTCAGAAACTCCGCCCATATTTCCAGGCTCACACTATCATCGTCTTGACTGACAAACCTCTGAGGCAAGTCTTACTCAAGCCCGAGGTTTCCGATCGGTTGACGAAGTGGGCCATCGAGCTTAGTGAGTATGACCTTCAGTATAAACCACGAACTGTTATTAAGGCCCAAGCCTTAGCAGATTTTATCATCGAGTGCACGTTCAGCCTCGAAGTCCCTAGGACGGTTGAGCCCGAGATCCCCAGTTCGGGTGAGACCGAAGCTCCCAAGCCAATAGAGTTTGAACCCCGTGAAGTAGCAGCCAGTGTGGCATCTCTCCTGGTTAGGCCAAACGCGAACTGGGATGAGGAGCCCTAGATCCTTCATGTAGATGGCTCCTCGAACCAGCAGGGCAGCGGAGCTAAATAGTGCTACGCGGCCCGGGTGGCACGAAATTGGAATATGCACCATGCTTTGAGTTTGCGGCATCCAACAACGAGGCGGAGTATGAGGCATTGATAGCCGGGTTGAACCTAGTGCAAAATATAAGAGCAAAACATAGTTATCTGTAGCGATTCCCAGCTTGTGGTCAACCAGGTTATAGGCGAATACGAAGCACGTGAGCTCACTATGATCGCATACTTGGCAAAAGTAAAGGAAACTCTACTCAACTTCCAGTCACACATCATCAGGAAAATTCCAAGGTCAGAGAACACTGAGGCCGATGCCCTGTCCTAGTTAGCCAGCACAAGTCACAACACCATGAGAACTGTGTACATAGAGGACTTACCTCGGCCTAGCATTCTCGGTGGGGCAGAGGATGTCACTCCCGTCCTTGAAGTAGAGTCGAGTTGGATCGACCCACTCGCGAGCTTCTTGCTAGATGGAACCCTCCCTGCGGACCGCAATGCAACTAGGAGGGTGTAGCGCCAAGCAGCCAAATACGTCATAATAGATGAACGGTTGTATTGACGGTCCTACACGCTCTCCTACCTGCGTTGCTTGCGACCTGCCGAAGCCGAGCTCGTACTCCGCGACACTCATGAGGGTTTGTGCAATGGACACTTGGGAGGTAGAGCCCTCGCCCCAAAAGGCACTTCGACAAGGGTGCTATTGGCCAACGATGAAGGCAGAGGTCGTCGAGCTCGTCAGAAAATGTGACAAGTGTCAGAAGCATGCCAATATCCACCATCAGCCTGCTGCCGACCTCAAGTGCCTCACCAGTCCATGGCCCTTTGCGCAATGGGGCATCGACCTCCTGGGGCCATTCCCGCCTGCAACAGGTGGGAGGAAGTTCCTAGTGGTTGTGGTATATTACTTCACAAAGTGGATAGAAGCTGAACCTCTGGCAACAGTTACAACCCGAAATGTACAGAACTTCTTTGGGAATAACATAGTATGTCGCTTCGGGTTACCACGGGTACTGATCTCCGACAATGACAAGCAATTCGAGGATATCAAGTTTCAGGAATGGTGCCAAGATATGGGAATCCGGCAGAACTTCACATCGGTCGCACATCCGCAGGCAAACGGTCAGACAGAAGTAATGAATAGAGCTATCCTCCACGGATTGAAAGAACGACTAGACCGAGCTAAAGGGTTGTGGGCGGATGAGCTACCAAGTGTTCTATGGGCTCACCGAACCACGAAAAAAAACGCCACAGGAGAAATCCCCTTTAACCTCATCTACGGCACTGAAGCGGTAATCTTGGCGGAGATCAAAATACCTACACTGCGACTAGAAGCATACGACGATCAAATAAATGGAAATGAGTTACGTACCAACCTCGACCTACTGGAGGAGGTAAGAGGCCTCGCGTACATCTGGACCGCAGCTTACTAGCAAAGATAGCTCGGTACTACAATGCCAGAGTAAAAAAGTGAAACTTCTGCGTCGGCGACCTGGTTCTCCATAAGATCATGGCACCCGAGCCCGGCGTGGGCAAACTTGAACCGATTTGGGAAGGGCCCTACCGAGTAAAGAGAGCGCTCGGGGGGTCATACGAGCTCAAAACTTTAGAGGGCAAACAAGTACCCCGAGCTTGGAACGTCGTTAACTTGAGACGATACTACCTATAGATTACTAAGCGAAGTGGACTAAGTCATTACTAGAGCCAAAGGGTTAGGATGCCGAACTAACAAGGACCTCGACATGGGCAAGCAAAGGCAAAAGCTGCAAACTAAAAGCTCAGGCAAAGCACCAACAACGAACTAATAGGGGCATCGGCATATGGTTAGCTTGGCAATACGGTCAGTTCGGAGGAAAGAGCGACCAACACTTGATCAAAAGAAAATCATTCCATTACAAAATACTTTGTGTACATTTCAAAAAAAAAACAACAGAAGCGAGCTCACAGGCCCGTACTTCTTCACCATCAGAAGGCACTTCAACGATACCTGAAGGTTCTACCTCGTCCTCAGAATCCGACTCACCGTCAGCGGCATCGGCCATTTCTTGAGTAATGCACGAAGTGGTTATGGCACTAATATCGAGCTTGGGGTACGTATTCCGGATCATCCACCTGCTTAGTTTAAAGCCCCTTTTGTACGAGCCCACCATCAGGTCATCAAAGCACGATGAGGCGATGTATTCATCGACGACCTTCTTCTTGGCATCCTTAATGCCTTGAGAAAAGATCTGTGTCCTCTCCCTAATATCCTCTTGAAGGTATTCAACCTGATGCTGCAAATCCAGCCTCAGGTCCGCCATATGCTTCACCACAACTCCCATGGCCTTGGCATTTCTCTGAGACCTCACCTGTCTAGCCTGTGTAGCGTGAGAAGCCGCCTCAACAGCTCGGGAGGCCGCCTCGACAGCACGGGAAGCCTCTTCGATAGCTCACGCCTGCCTTGAGCTCCTTTCCACTTGGGCCGCCAAGGCATGGATAGAAGGATTCACCTACCAAAAGGAAAAAACAAATGATCAAAAGAACGATAGCAAGAGATAAAAACAAAGAGCCCAACAAGAAATCACTGACTTACCACCAAGGCATGAGTGGCAGCACGACAAGCTACCTGGTTCAAAGGAAGCTTGGTCCATTCCACAACCTCCTCAGGATAAATGGCCTCCCTACTCTTCTGAAGAGCGTGGTTCAGCAACAACACTCTCCTGAACTCGCCTTGGGCTCCCGAGCCTGAGGGCCCAGCTCGCGTATAAGCAGACTCAGAGTAAGCGGGAGCCCCTGTGTAAGTAGCCTCGGCATAAGGAGCCCCTACCGCTTCATGTACTGGAGGGGCCATCTTAGGCTCCCTGGGTGGATCCACTGACGGGTAGATTGGTACCTCGGGCTCTGCATCTCGGGGCAACTCGGCACAAGTTCGCTTGGCGACTCGCTTCCTCCTCTTCATGATGTGAAACAGGTTCCTGCCATGAGTCTTCTCTGAGTCCATCACACCTGCAAAAAGAGCTCGACATCAGGAAAACGAAAGAACAGAGCAAATCCAAAGACAAGCCTCTGAGTAAGGAACCTACCCGAACTCAGACCGGCCTCAATGAGCTTGGCCTCAGTTAAATAGTGATAGCATTTTAGCCCAAGACGTGCCCATTTTTGGAGGCCCTTCGCCGTCTCCCTATCAAGCGTAACACCGGCATCGGGGGCAGCCATCCCCCACCCGGTTTGGAACGGCCACCCCAATGCACTTCGCACCCCGAAGTAGTCCCGTTTCCACGTCGGACCTTGTTGGGAAGATCATGTAAAAGCTTAAAACCCAGGCGAGGAGACAGGTAGTGCACCTGCCTACGCCCAGGAAGGGGACCCCCTGCTTCTTAAGCATTAAGATGGAAGAAAAGATCTCTAGGTCTAAAGGCAAGATCTGTTCGCAAAATAGGGAGATTGTCCCCACCAAGTTATGAATAGAATTCGGGTGAAGCTGGCTGACAGTAACGCCGAAGTGGTTCATAACCTCGACAATGAGCGGGTAGAAAGGCAGGCGCAACCCAGCAATGAGCTGCTCTTGGAATATCATGATCTCATCAAGAACGTGTTCCCAAGGGAAACTGCCCGAGGGTATGAAGTAGGTGTACTCCCTAGGCAAGTTGAACTGGGTAATAAGGGAGTGAAGCCCCTCAGGCGTCATGGTTGAGGGCCCAAACTTGTCTAACGTCCAACCTCGACGAGAGGAGGACGCCAAACTACTCGAGGCGACTCAGCCTCTCTTCCTCGAGTTTTACCTCGGGTTCACTAGGACTGTCGGGGGATGCAACTCGGTTCGTAGAACCTGCATCTGACCCCCTTGAAGAACTGTCTGAGCTATCCGAGCTAGACATCGGAAGGAGAAGAAGGATTCTAGAAAAGTACTCACCCAGAAAAAAGCAAACGGATTACGGGAACGTGAACGCGAGCTGAAACTTGGAAGCGAGCTCAAGAAGCAAAACATAGGAGAATGACAGCGATTGGGGTCCCCCACTATTTATACCCACAGTAAACGAAAATCAACAGTTCTGATCAAAGCAAATCCAATGGTCCGCAGTCACGCTGGCCGCACGTCTCCTGAGACCGAGACGTGACTGGCCGCACGTCTTTTGAAACTGAAAGAGTGCCAACGCATGTCTCCTCGCATTAAAGGCGGTAGCGGCGCGGTTTTTTCAAATTTGAAAAGACGCCCGCTGTCACGTCTCCCAGCGGTGCGCTTTTTGAATTTTGAAATAAGCGTGCGTTGTCACGTCTGTCAGCATTCACGTTTGTCAGCATTTATAGACAGAATGGCGTGTTTTTCGACTTTTTGGCGCTCGAGGAACCCAGAAAAATCCTAACGAATGTGCACTTCGCGCTATCAGTCAAAACCAGTTCGAAGTATAGGACAAATCCACCCGCCACCTCGCGAACTCCCCGCGCCAAGGCAAGTCCCTTTGCGCGAGGATTGGGGGGCAATTGATGAAGAAGATTTGGCCCAACCTCATAACCACTCAACACGTGGCAAAGGCGATAGCTCGGCACAACAGTACGCCCAAGGTGCGAGCTCCAAAAGGAGGAACTAACAGTCCGAACTCCCTACAAGGAGCCCAAACTCGCCGTAAGGAGCCCAAGCTTTCCCTTAGACCCCGAGCCTTACAAACACAAAGGGCAACAACCCGAACTGGCCCACCCCATGGCGGTTCGGGCCACACCTCTATCCAAACTCAAGACTTCACCTCGCACACCACTCCAGCACTTCGTCCCCAGGACGCTGAACTGAACAACCGCACCATACCTGGCATTGAAGGAGTCTGTATCCAGGAGCGGCGCACCTGACTAACTTGGGATCTGACGCTTGACAGCCGCACTTCAACGGCCACCTACCACCGCCATCTCCAGTTATAGAGATGGCTCCGACAAAGAGAGTAGTGGCGGTTCTTCCTCAGCAAAGGTGATGACACCCGAACTGGTAGAAGCGCAGAGGTAATCATACCCGACCTGACAAAAGCTTAGGAGTGAGTGCGCGAAGTGGTTATAAAAGGCTCTCTACCCCCCGAGAACAAGGTATGTGAACTTTTGCGCCATCTGGTTTTATCTTGCCTTTGAAGAAACACTAACTGGAGCTTCAGAGCAATCTCACTAGGTTCCTCCCCAGAGATTCTTCACCTTCTTCTCCGTTTCAGGCCCCTGTTGCTCCAGTCAGAGGCAAGGTTGTTGACAGCTAAGACCGACCGGATTGCGCACCATCACATATATTTATACATTTTTATCAAATTTTAGTGTGGGTTGATTCACCAACCCGAGCTTGAGCCCAATCTCAGTGCATCAAATTTAAGTTTGGGTTGGGCTCAGGTTGGACAGTTCGGGCTATAGGTGGACATGAATCGAGCTTTTCACAAGCTATTTGAGCTTGGCTTGTGAAAAGCTCGATTTGGCTCAATTTAAACCAAACAAAACCCACCATGAATTTTGATAAATAACTCTTGATTGGCTGCCATGTTTATGATACCAGCTAATTGGTAAAAAAAATTTCGGATATCATATCTTTTTTATATCATAGTCGAACCCTTAATAATAATTAAATTTTATAGTTATTAATTTTTATATGTAAAATAAAAAAGATCTTTTATATGTATAATTTTTTATTTTTATAGGAAACTTGGCTCAAAGTCAAGCTTGAGTCAAGCTGAGCTTATTTTTTTATGCATATATATATATTTATTTTTATTTTTATATGAAACATATCTTGTTGAACTCGGACATACTAGCTTTTAGTTGAGCCGAACTTCCGAGGTAAAATGCCATTATTTAAAAAGACCATTTTAGCCATAAAATGCCATTATTAGAAAAAGTCAATTTTGTCCCATTCAAGTATTAGCAACTTGCCCTTGTGAAAAAGTTAATTATTCACTTGAGAGATGTGAATTACTTACCGGTAAATTATACCCATGGAAAATAAAATTTCCATAGACATCACATAAATCTAAAAAAAAAAAAGAACATGGATTTCTTTGACTAATAGGATTCCCATTGACTAACTTTCCCCCTTTCAAAACCCAACAACCCTAAATCCAACCCAATTCGCCCGACTTACACCCTACTTAAATTCTTCCATGTCAACGGTTTGATCAGCCATGTGAGACCACGGGTGACTCATCCACAGTTTAATTCTTCATTACTCCATTGCGCTGTGTTTGATTGCAATGCAAAAATTTGCCCGCAAAACCATGGCAATGCAAATTATTTGAGTATAAATTTTGACATATTTTTGTTTTAAATTTTAACTTATTTTGTTTGATTATAGTACAAGTTAAGACATGAAACAGAATAAAGTAAAATCTAAAACAAAATTAAACAAGAATTTGCATTTTTTACATTTGCACGCCCGTGCATTTGTACTAATGCAAATAAATTTGCACTGGAACCAAATACAGCATTGAGTCCATAATTCCAATCAAAACCACTGTGCTGTGTTTGGTTTGATAGAAAATAAATTTCTGTTTCACTCTTATTTTCTGTCAAATCAAACACAGAGGAACGCACTTCCCAACTCCTACACAGCCTCTGTGCCCTTGCATGATCATAGTGGAGCGTAATCGAAGTGGATGTAGCCGAGAAGTAACTTTTCCGATGTCCCCACGGAGGAGGGAGAAATATCTAAATAATAAAAGCATCGAGAGGGTCCGTATTCAGTATTCTCCGTTAGGGCGATGTCACTCCTAAATCAACTCTTCAACAGAGGCCTTCTTGGCGCAAAATGGTTAGTTGAGATCCTTCTGCACCTCTTATATTCTTCGGTTTTGACTCATCTCGTTGATTTGCTTTGTTTTTCTTTTCTTTACTTTTTTTTTTCAATTCCCTTATTGTTGCCCCCCACCCACCCAACCCCCAGCTCAATTGTTAGGGCAGATCCCTTCAGCTCAATTGGGATAGTTGTCTTTTGACATGTTAATGATTTATTTTGGTTTGGGGATTCATAAAGTTTGTCTCTTCATTATATTTCTCTATTTTTGGTGGTCAACTTGTGCACCAAGTTCGGACCTCCATATAGATATAGCAACTGTGTTGCTGCTCTCATCGTTTCTATTCAACCTTATATAGATTCCAGTTATTCGTTTATGGATTTTGGCAAGTGGGTTTTATTGAACTGTCAATCTTCTGTCCAGACTCAATATTTTTCCCGGTTCTGTCGTTGTTTTGTTTGTACGAATGGTACCAGTGTTTTTTCTAGTAGTTGAATTTCCCTCTTCTTCTTATATGTAAATATGAAATTCTGAGGTCCATTGTTCTTGTTATAGCAAAACATGCTTAAACTTGGCTATATCACGTATCAAACTGCTGCAAAACAAGAGAGATGTACAACTGAAACAGATGCGCAAGGAGATAGCACAATTTCTCCAGACTGGACAAGAAGCCATAGCTCGAATCCGGGTATCAGTATAAAGTTTAGTTATTTAGCATCCCCCGATTGGCTATTCTTATTGGTATTCTTATAGTTTTATTTCTTAACGTTCATGTATATTTGTTAGGTGGAGCATGTCATACGGGAACAGAACATATGGGCTGCATACGAGATCTTAGAGCTGTTCTGTGAATTTGTTCTTGCACGCGTTCCAATTCTTGAAAGTCAAAGGTAAAGTTCCCTGATCACATGGATTTGTTTTTTTGAGAAAAGTTAACTGAGAATTTTATTCAAAAAACAGGTATACGAGAAGATGTATTAAGAGGCAGAAACAGAGTTACACAGTCAAAGATGTATCACGAAACATAAATTCTTTATGAGCTCCAGATTTGGCTAGGCTGTCAGCTACTGTGTTTAGGTCCCTAGGAATCCAAACCAGCTTCACATTCAATGAGTCCAAACTCCAAAATATCTCTAGCCTCAGTCAGCAGATGTGCAACCCTCCAAAGCCCTCCGTCCTCCCTTAGCCAATTTACCGTATTTGCAGAATCACCTTGGATGGTTAGAAAAGGACAGATCTAACATTTTATCATAACGAAGACCTCTGAGAGTAGCCAAGATCTCTGCCTTAGTAGCATCAGCCCTCCCAATAGGACCACTAAAAGACAACAGATGTTGCCCCCTCTCTCACGGATTACTCCTCCCAATAGGACCACTAAAAGCACAACAGATGTTCCCCCCTCTCCCATTGATTACTCCAATTCTCACTTGTCCTGTGGATCCTTGAACACTGTCATCAAAGCTTAGAATTGTCAGTCCCTCCTCCCTAATACAAAGTCTTTGAGTTAAACCACTCCAAGGAGAGGAGTAGAGTACTTCTAAATTTCTTTGAAGATCATTTAAAGAAAAACCTTTAAAAACATCAGAATTAAGAGCCCAGATGTTGCATAAAACATCAGAATTTGAGTTAAACCACTCAAAGGTCCTGTTATTTCTTTCTTCCCAAACGCTCCACAACACTGCATGTGTCACTGTGCTTCAGTAGAGTTTACCTCTTCTTCCTTACTCATTGCCATGCCACTGTCGTAGAAGATCCAGAACCTTCTCAGGAAACACCCAGCTGTAGCCCACTAAGTTGAGGAATAAACACCAGATTTGTGCCTACCTGATCCAGAGTGGTAGTTTTCTTCATGCCTTTTGGCACGCTATTACAGCACCATCATGTTAAACCTCTCTGACTTTCTTGATACCTTCTAAACTTCTAGGCACCTGAAGAATGCCACACGTAAGTTATACTCTAAAAAAGTGGCAAGATACTTAAATGTCTATGCACTTGGAAAGTTATAAGCTATAAATATAATGGGAGCAGAGACAGCAAGGTACATGAGTGTACATATTAACCAGCAAGTTATACTCTAAGAAAGGTTAGCAATCCGATGCAAGGACCACCCAAACAATAACTAATTGTGGTGGATTGGAATGAAAAGGGCAATGACAGCCAATTTTGGATTAAATATTGTTAAAAGGAGACTTGTTACTAGAGTCCAAAAAAAGGGAAGCAAGAAGGGAGTTAAGTGTGAAGCAGTGTTTTAAAATGCATGGGGCCTCCAGGTGAGGCACCGCCAAAATGCCCTGAGGTGTTGACACCTCTGAGCACTTGAGGCATATGCCTCATACACCTTTTTCATGAGGCGTGCTAGAGGCATACTAGCATACACCTCATGCACCTCATGCACACCTCATATAAAAAGAGAAAAAAAAAGAAAAAAAAGGAAATGATTGAAAAGGGAAAGAAAAAGAAAGAAAGAGAAGAAAAGAAAGAAAATAAAGAAAAGAAAAGGGGAGACCCCCCCTTTCAGCTAGTGTCATGCATCTTTATTCTTCTTAATACAAAAGATTTTTATTAAAAATAAAGAAAAATGAGGTCCTTCTTCCTCTTCTTGACGAGGCACCCCCAAAATGCCTTGAGGTGTACATTCATACACTTTTTCTATAGGCATATTGGTGTATGCATCATGCGCCTCACACACCTCATATAAAAAGATGGAAAAAAAAAAAGAAAGAGAGAAAAAAGAAAAAAGAAGGAAAGGAAAGGAAAGGAAAGGAAAGGAAAGGAAAGGAAAAGAAAGGGAAGGGAAAGAAAAAAGAGAGAAAGAGAAGAGAAGAAAGAAAAAGGGAAGAGGAGGGAAGTGCTTTTGGGGCTCAGTTCTAAATAAATGTAGTGGGGAGAGATAGCAGGGGCTATGTTCTCTAGAGATGTATTGAGTATAACAGTCTGTATATAAATCTTTTACTTTTATTAACAAGTTTTTCCAAAATCATCAAAATAAAAAATAGATAAGGCTACTGGAGTCAGCACTGGTGATTTTTCTTTAAGTCAGCACCCACTGATGGAGTCAGCACTTTCAGAGAGCTTGGAGCACCTATAATTAATACCCACATAGGTGCTGTATCATATTGGATATTTCAAAATTTAGTGTAAATTTCGTATCTGATACCATATCCAGCTGTGTCCTTGCTATATCCAGTTAACATAGGTTAGCACCAAACCAAAAAAGTTTTAGAACTAACTCAACTTCCATTCATCATCTCAAAAGAATATTTACAAGGATATTTATAGATTACACCACATTTCTTTGAGATCTACAAGCTATTTATTTTCCTAACAAGTGCAACTAAACATGAAATATTTGCTAAAATAAAAAACATTTAAATCTAAATAAATATTAAAAAAATATTTTCATTATCTTTCAAATTTTTAAGATGCAATCAAATCTTTAATTTGATTGAGAGAATTTTAATCAGCATATGGAACTCACTTGTGTTGAATAATAAATTGTTAGAACTGCTGGAATGGTTCTAAGCTCATGGAATTTGGGTTCAACTGAAACTTACAGGGGTTGAATTTGTTGGTGGAACTTTAAGGTCCCTAGTGTTAAGTTGGGTTAACATGAATTGGAGGTCTATGCAGACCTAGGGAAAATAATGGTTTACTTCCCTTTTCATATTCACTGTCTCTGCATCAGGGGATAAGAGAGACTAGAAATTCAAGGGGATCCCCAAGTTATAATTAGGATGGATGACTGGTAAAGGGGAGCAGGAAGCAAGATCTTTGGCATGTAGCTTGAAAACTTCACTTAGTTGCATCCACAACCTCACTCAGCTCAACAAAGACTTATCCCAATTTTATGTGATTGGCTACATGTATCCTGTTTCACCATTTCACTCTATCTAGGGCTTCATCTGTGGTTAAATTATGATCTTCAAATGTAAAAATGGTGCTTTCCAAGCTCAGTGAAAGTACTTTTAGAAGAATGGCAGGTTTTAGGAATGTCCGAGAAAACAAAATACTGTTGGTCCAGTTATTCCAATTGCAGTATTGTGGGTCATCTATTTGAGAGGAAAAATAGAACTTTTGAGCAGAAGTCAACCACTGAAGCTAGAGTGATTAATTTTGCAGTTAAGGAACTTAGAAACTGGTTGTCTATACATGATGTATATAATGATGATGTTTTTCTGCTTCTTTTTTCGGGGTGGACTTTTTTGGGGCCCTTAAAAAATGGAATATACATGTACAGAGGACCATTCATATTTTGATTTTAATACAATGTACATAATGTTTTCTGAAAAAAAAAGATCTTTAATCATTATCACCATCACAGCCCGTGACATATTCTTTCAGGCCTGCCCTTAAGTCACTATGCCTGTATTAAAATGCTGCATATTGCTTTATGGAATGCCCTAACATGATCTTAAAATAATGATTGGGGATTCTTGTTCATAAGGGTTTAGCAAAAGGCTTTTTACTGGCACAGACAGGAGATGCCTTCAACACCGCTTGGGAGAGGCCTTGGGGATCGTTGGTAGCTAAAGCTTTGCCAGTTTGCCTAGGGCTACCTCTGATCATTGTCCTATCAAATTAGGATCAGAATCCTTTGTCGCCGGACCTAGACCTTTTAGGTTTGAAAATATGTGGCTAACCCACCCAGATTTTGTGAATAAGGTGAAAGAGTGGTGGGGGTAAACTGGAAGAGGGTAAGATTCCACAAGAAACTAAATAGATTAAGAACTAAGATTAAAGAGTGGAATAGGGATCACTTTGGGAGATTGGAGGAACAAAAGATGAGTTTGATCACTCAGATAGAAGGTTTGGATGAGAAGGAATCCCAAATTATATTGTCTGAAAATGATAGAGAAATGAGAAAACTACTAGAAAGGGATCTTGAAGAGGTGCTCCTGAGAAAGGAGGTCAGCTAGAGGCAGAAATTTTTATTAATAAAATTTTTGTTACTGATAAAAAAAGAGGGTGACGGGAATACTAGATTTTTTCATGACTTGGCAAATGGAAGGAGGAAGAATTTTGTGACTAAGTTAGAGTTAGATGAGGAGGTGATAACCAACCAGGTTGACACAGCTAGGATCTTTGTGTATCACTTCAAATCAATTTTTATAAGGCATTTGAATGAGATTAGTAGCGAAGGATTGGATTGGCCAAGGCTGGATGATGAAAGGGTAAGGTGGTTGGAAAAGGGGTTTTGAGGAAAAAGAGATAAAGCAAGCAGTCTATTTAATGGACAGGTCTACCAAGATTGCTGGGAGGTGCTGAAAGATGACTTGTGTGATGTTTTTAAGGAATTTGCAGATAACCACATAGTAAGCCCTGGAGTTAATGACACTTTCTTAGCTCTTATTCTTAAGAAAACTGATACTAACCACCCTAAAGATTTCAGGCCGATTAGTTTGATGAGAAATGTTTACAAAAATCCTAGCGGAAGTTCTTTCCTTGAGGATTAAAGAAGTTCTCCCCTCTATTATTATCTAAGCCCAAGGGGCTTTCATTCATGGGCAACAAATAACAAACCAAATCCTAATTGCGAATGAATGTGTTGAGGAGATGAAAAGAACTAAACAAAGGGGTTTTGTTTGTAAATCGGACCTTGAAAAGGCATATGATTTGGTGGATTGGCAGTTCCTAATTGAGGTATTGAGAAATTGTGTGTTTGGGGATAAGTGGTGTAAATGGATGTTTGGGTGTATCAATTCATGTCACTACTCAATTTTGGTCAATGGTATGGTAAAGGACTTCTTTCCAGCTTGCAAGGGCCTAAGGCAAGTGGACCCACTTTCACCATTCCTCTTTACTCTAGTAGCCAATGTATTCAGTAGAAGCATTACCAAGGCTGATAGGGAAGGAATCAAGTCTCAGTCTCCCATCTCCAGTTTGCGGATGACCTGGTGATTTTTGTGAGGGGGGTAGTAGTGAGAAGTTGGCAAACTTGAAAGACCTAATAAAAAGGTTTTGAGAGGATCTCCAACCTGAATAAATTTGGAAAAAAGCTGCATGGCGGTTATCAACTTGGAGGTGAGGGAGATTGAGGTTATTGCAGAATGTCTTGATTGCTCCATCTCTTCTTGGCCTATGTCCTACTTAGGGCTTCCGTTAGGGGCAAATCCTAAGAAGAGTAACTCTTGGACTCCGGTGGTGGAAAAGTTTGAGAAGAGACTAGCCTCATGGAAAAAGAATTACATCTCCCTAGGAGGTAGGATCACTTTAATAAAGGCTACTTTGGTGAACTTACCCACTTCTTGTCTGTATTTAGAGTACCACCTAGGGAAGCAAAGAAGCTGGAGAAACTAATGAGAGATTCCCTGTGGGAACTGGGACAAGACAAAAAGGATCTTTTGGTTAGGTGGGGAAGTTGTGTGCAGAAGCAAAGAGGAGGGCGGATTGAGCATAGCAAGGGTGGTCCAAAAAAATTTAGTATTGCTATGAAAATGGCTTTGGTGTTGGCCTTTGGAGAGAGAGAGAGAGAGAGGTTATGGCATGAGGTGATCGGAAGTATCCATTGACAATTCAGAGAATGGGTGGGATGCTGGTGTATCAAGATGGGCTAATTTGGCAGCACCTTGGCCATTCACAACACTCTTCCTTAGTTTCTCAGGTATATTAGGTATGAGGTTTGTTTTGGAAACTTTGTCCGGTATAGGAGGATGTTTGGGTGGGAAATAATCCCGTAAAAGACCTTTTCCCTTTGTTATACTCTATCTCTCTTTATAAAAATGAATGGGTCTCAAAATTTGTTTCAACATCGGGAACTTTGGCTTTGAATTGGGATTTTGGCTTTTGTAGAGGGTTAAGGGATAATGAAATTGATTCTTTGTCTGATTTGCTCTCCCTCCTCAATTTGGTTTGTTTGGACTCAACTGAGTCAGATAAGAGGGTGTGGGCTTTGAGGCCCAAAGGGACCTTCACTTGCGCCTCTTATTTGAAGTCTCTTTACCTTTTTTTCTGGTCATCAGTTGTTCCCTTTCAAGGAAGTTTGGTGTAGGCTGATTCCTCCAAAGACCATGGCTTTTCGTTAGGAAGTGCATCTTGGGAAATTAAATACTTTAGATAACCTACAAAAGAGAAGACCTCGCTTGTGTATTTTTCCCAATTGGTGTGTTCTCTGTAGAGCTCATGGGGAGGATTGCTATCACTTGTTGATTTCTTGTTTGTTCTCAGAAGAGTTATGGGTTTGGCTCCTCCCATTGTTTGTTGTTTGGATGTAGTTGGAATCTACCGGCAGATGTACACATGATTTTTCACCATTGTACCTTCTCTTGGCCTGAAAAAAGAGGGGCAGTAGTGTGGAGATGTGCTTAGGCAGCTTTTCTTTTGACCTTATGGGAGGAAAGAAACACAAGAATCTTCCAAGGAGAGGAGCAGCCTAGATTTGAAGGGTTGTGTTCTGAATAGGGAAATGCACTGGCTAAAAACCATGGAGCTCTTTCAGCAATTCTCCTTTAGTGATCTTTGGAGAAACTGGTTGATAGTAGCAAGTTGTTCCTCCACTAAGATCAGGGTAGCTGTGAGGTGGATTCCCCGTCTGCAGGATCTGTGAAGCTGAACTTTGATGGGAGCAGCCTAAGCAACCCAGGACCTTTTGGAATGGGGGAAGTGTTGAGAAATCAGAATGGAGAGGTAGTCCTTCTGTACTTGGGTTCTCTAGGACATGGATATTCTGTTAAAGCAGAATTACTAGCCGCTGTATAAGGGGTTCTTTTTGCAACTGGCTGAATAACCCCCAGAGCGCTGCTTGGTGCTACAAAAATGAAATCAAGAAGTTCAAATGGCTGACATGGAATATGTCTACTTCTATACAGTGGGTGGGGAGTTCAGCAAATGCTTTGGTGGATGTGTTAGCCAAGCAAGGGGCAAAAAGGAAAGATCTTTTCTGGGCTCAATTGTGATTTGTGTTGTTTTTCTCCTTGTAATTTGTTGGGGGAGGCGTGCTGCAACTCGCGCCTCCCCAAGGGTTGTATGAGCTTTCATTCTCAAACCTTTTTATGATCTAATAAAATTTCAGTATTTATCAAAAAAATCTTTTTTCTGGCTGCCTACCTGACACAATTCTGTTCCTCTACTTACTGGGGACCGGCAGTGTATGATAATTTCAAGCTAGTGGAGTTACTTTTTCAACTGGATTCAAAGATCTGTAAATCGCTAATCAGATTTATCAGCTAGGAAAGGAGCCAATTGGGATGACTTTTATTGGGGTCTGTCTTAAGGGGTAGACACGTATAACTGGGTAATTTCTTGTTGGGATATGCAGTATGCTATTTGCTATGCGTTATTAGCTATGTCAGGCTAGCTATTTTATGTATTTTCCTCTTATATTTCAGCAATATAATATTACAAACTCAAGTTTCTCAGCTTTTCATAAGAAATCACTGTTGTAGGTCATTGATTCATCATAAATATGGGAGTAAACACTATAAATATCAGAAATATTATTAACCTCCACATGTTCTGGCCTGATTACATGGAGTCTTGTTGTTGTTGGCCTATGCTGATATAGCCTAGGTGAGACTTCTATTGGCAGTGCCATAGCTGCAGTATCTCCTTGACCTTGGACAGTGAAAAAGGGAGAAGGATGGAAACAAGTGCTTAGGAGAACAAGTGAAAGTTGAAATAATCGATGCCCTCTCCCAAAAGATATACTTCATTGCAACATTTTTGTAATTATAAGTCTGCACCTTTAACATAAAGAGTTCCAATTTACCCCTACAGACTAGGAGTGCTCACGGTTCGGTTAACTGAACCATGGGGTATTTTTTCAAACCAAACCGATCTGATTGGTTTTTTAAATATCCAAACCGAAATTGAACTGATGCAATCGGTTAACTGCTGTTCGGTTTTTCGGTTTTTTTATGCACTTAAAATAAAAAAATAACTAAAACTGTCGGTGGTTGCTGTCGAGTGTTGCCTGAAGTGAGAGCTTGAGAGGTGGCATGGCTGGTGCCTGGCGAAGGCGCAGAGAGGAGAGGTGAGAGAGAGAAGAGATGGCATTGGACCGTTGGTGCTTGCTTGCCGGCCAGGCAGCGACCGACGTTGCCACTTGGTGCTGCTGTGTTGGTGTTTGGTGCGGGCTGCGTGGCCGTTTGGAGTGAGGAATACAAAGAGTTAGAGTCCTGAATCGAAGAAGAGAAAAGAGAAAGCTGAGAGACAGAGAGTGAGAGAGACAAAAGAGAAAACTGGCACTCTGGCAGTTTGGGGAAAAGACAAAAGAGAAAATCAATCGATGGAGACTGCCAGTCTGGCACTCTGGCAGAGGCAGACTGCCGAACTTTCAATTGAAAGGTTCAAATTTCAAAAAAAAATTGAAAATTGAACCTTTTAAGGCTGAAAGTCTCTTAGACTGTCAATTTAAAAAAAAAAAAATCAGTAGGCGCCGAATAAACCGAACTCTTATTCGATTTTCAGAAAAACTAAAACATATTATATAATATTATATTATTTATATAAATATATATTACTGTATATATCAGTCGGTTTGGTTAACTGCTGATTTTTTTAAATGGTTAACCGAAACTATCGGTTTTTTAAGAATATTGAACTGAAACTGAACCGACTGTTTCGGTTAACCGATTTTTCGGTTCGGTTTCGGTCGGCTTGTTTTTTTGGTTTTTTTTGGTTACCCCTACTACAGACAAGTAGATAGGTTTCTTAATCTCAACACATTTATATGCATTTTTAAGTGCACCATACTATTCTAAGTGATTCCTTTTTATATGGGTTCTGACATGAACTAAATTACTCTAGATTCTCTTCTATCACATGTTGACATGAGTAAACCATATGGATGTATTTTGTGATCTGGTGCTATTGAAGTCATTATGTTAGGCACTGGTTTGTGTACTTGTTATATAAATTTGAGGCATGTTGGTGGTTCTTGCAGCCACATCAAAGAGTTAAGTGTGGCCTCAAAGGAAATAAAATGGGGAAATTTGTTAACAATGACCATGAGATGAAAGAAGAATTCAGGAATTCAGTAATATATTTCGAATTCAATGTACTAGTGTGATGGCTTGCACATGGTCGGTTGTTCACATCTAAACCCTTATCTAACTTCTGCAATTCTGCTTTAGAGAATATTATTGACTCTTCAAATTTTCTAAATCATTCAGACAAAATTTGTAGGATTGTGTAGTGGTATATAACCAGGTAGGGGTGCGACTCGGGTTGGCCTGATTTTGCATTTTACACTGCTTCAGGCTCAGGCCATCATGCTGCATCCCTTCAAATTTTGTCAAAAGCCCAACCTGAGCCCACCCAAATTGCACCCCTATAACCAGGTTGTTTCAGAAAATATATGGATACAAACATGTCCTTGGTCTTTGAATGTTTAGAAGATAGAAGGTGCATAAGATTAATAGGCATTTTAAATATTACATGCATGATACATTCTCGATGTTGTTAAAACCTTAGAGACTAGAACCTTCTATCAAGCTATAATGTCACAATAATTTGTCGAGGATCTAATAATGGTTTTATGCTTGACGTATTATTGGTTTTAAAGATGAGCAAAAGCTTAGGATGCACTTTGTTTTATTTTATTTAATATTTTTGAAAATCCAAGTGTATTGTTTTCAAAGAAAAATTTACAATATCTCCTTTACAGCCAAGGTGCTACAGAGGGCACCAAAAGTTCCCTGTAACAAGCCTTTACAAAAATCAGTACAGCTTATACAGCAATGAAAAATCGGAAAACTCCTGAGCCCAAACCCCCTGGAAATCCTTATGAATAGCCAACCTTGTTGATACAAGCCTCTCACTCTTCTTAGCACTACCTCTATGGGCACCTTTTTGCTTTCAAGATTCTGGAATTTCTGTACAGATCATCCAAACAGCAGCAACAGGGGCCCTTTGGGATCATACAAGCCTCTCACTCCTACAGGACTTTGGGATAATCCACCCTTCCAAAGTCAAACATAGGGATTGGGGAAAACACCAGTTCACTCTACCCAGGATATAATTCCATATTTGATAGCTGAAACTGCAGTACAGAAATATAAAATGAAAACATCTCTGGATCAATGTTATTTCCTTTGGGGAAATTCTATTGGTTTCTGTGTTAAAATTTCCAAGGAAGCATGGCCAACATACTGTCTTTCTCAATGATTCAGTTTCCTTCTTGTACAAACGATTTATATATTGGGCTATACCTTTTCAGCTGCTAACTTTGACCATTTATTAGTTTTTATCTATCTTTTCTGGGAAGTCTATAAAATTTAAAGAAGATTCTTGAAAGTTGATAAAGCAGCTACTATTTGGAGTTCTTTTTTGTTTGTTTTTTTTTTTAATTAAAATATAGTTATTGGTGTTGGCATCTTCATGATCATTTTGTACATGTGACAGGGAGTGTCCTTCAGAATTGCAGGAAGCCATTGCAAGCATAATCTTTGCTGCTCCGAGGTGTTCAGATTTGCCAGAGTTGTTGCAAATACGGAATTTGTTCACTACAAAATATGGAAAGGAGTTTGTCTCATCTGCGTCTGAACTTCGTCCTGATTCTAACGTCAATCGTGAAGTAAATTGGATTTCATGCATTGCTTGTTCTGTTTTTATGTTCTTTGTAGGAGTACGCATATCCCAATCATGATTCTGATTCTTCTTTCTTTCACAATTATACTATCTTTTTGCAGATAATTGAGAAACTTTCAATTAGAGCTCCATCTGCAGAAGTAAAGCTCAATCTTTTGAAAGAAATTGCTGAAGAGTACGATCTGGAATGGGATTCTTCTAGCACCCAAATAGAGTTCAGTAAAAAACATGAGGATCTGCTGGTACTTTTCCTTCTCAAATTCAGTTTTATTTTCCATTTGTATCTTCAGAGGCTAAGCCTATTTTACACCAGTTTTTTTTTTTTTTTGTTGCAATTACACTAGCCATTGTTTGATAAATATGAGTTTTAATCAAGAAAAAAAGGGAAAAAGAAGGCTACAATTTAGTCCCCCAAGAACAACCACCCACAGCTAAAGACTCCTCAAAATACCAATTAAAAATAGGCAAGCTCAAAACTTAAAATAAAAAATGAAAACAAAGGAGGCAAGGGAAACTTGCATTGTTAAAGCCAAAAGCAATAAACTGCCAATCTAACCTTGTTCCCCAAGATGAGAAAATTTAAACCCATGAACTACAAGCATAATGTGGTAACTGCAAACCCTGATACACTGTTTTTAGTAAATGCAAATTAGGAACTCTATCTTTGACATTTCCATTTCTTCTCATCGAATACATAAGGTTTAAACTTTCTGGAGTAGTAGTTGATGTTGCATACCATATTCCTCACCAGTAGCTTATTTAGATTTGAAGATGATATAAGATCAGAAAGGGGAAAAAGAGGAGAGAAGAGTAAGGAATTGAGAATCTTGAAGAAGAGAGTTAGTTAGGGCTGTAAGCCCTCACAATCAAAATAGTGTTAGGACATTTGAAGTACAAGATGCCTATGGATATGGCATTACATATAGGTCCCTAAATATGTATTAACCCATACTTCCACATAATATAGATTTTCCCTTAGACATGTAAGGCCAATTTTCTTTATACTTCCTCAAGAAGACCGGGTATTGTTTTATCTGACAGTAAAGAAGAAAAGAATTTAATTAAAAGAAAAAAAAGTTATGCTACATAGCCAGTGAAGGGTTTTCACCATAACCATCTTAACATACATTGGCCAAAACAAAAACAAGTAACACAAGTGAAACATACATTACAAAATTCCCCTTTCAGACTCCAACAGAACCCATGCATCTGACTGAAGATCACTCCTATTAACGTCTTTAAACTTTTAAAGTTTAAATTCCCTTTGAGAAAGGATCGGGCCTACCAATTTCCGCTTCTGCCTGTATTTGTCTTCAAAGGTTCTCATGCTTCTCTCTTTCCAAGTTCCCCAGCATACCACAATCAAATGGAACTGCGCTCCATTTGCCGCCCACTTTGCTTCAAAAGCGTAAGGTGCAAGGCAAAGCATGTGCCTTTCTGAAGCAAGGCACCAAATTTTAAAATATTCAAAATAATCAAATAAAATTAAAAATATATATTTAAAAAGCCAATTGGCTCAAACTATAATAAAGTTAAAAATAATTTTATTGGTCAATTTAGCATTTATCACAGCTTTCAATAAATTCCTGTTGGTCTTGAATGTAGGATGGGACAAATCAGCTATGCGCTCGAGCTGCAGGTTCTGGTGTGCCCACTAGACAAAGCTCTCTGAACTCCAAACCGATGAGTGAGGGATGTCCAAACATGCCTGCAAAAAGGAATCAAGGGATTCAAGAACAAATTCAAGCTTCCACCCCATCCAAAAGCAGCGTATCCATGATTAGTCCTGATAGAACGGCACCACCAGCTATGGATCACAAGAATGGACAAACTAGTGATATTAAAACTGAGTCAAAATCACAAGCGTCAGATATCTTGGAGAGAGCTAGAGCTGCTATTGCCTTTGCAGAGCGTGCATCAGCTAGTGCCCGCGCAGCTGCTGAGCTTGTGAATGTCAAGTATGGTTCGTGGATGCAAGAAGGAAAGTCTATCCAGTGCTCAAAAGAATGAGGATGGACATCTTGGTTCTCTACAAGGAGCTTGGTACTTGAGAGAATAGTGTAATTTACTTTAAATAGTCAAAATTAAATGTTTTTTCTTACTAAAAATATAAATTACTTATACTGTATTATTCAATTTACAATTTTCTCTTATTTACAAAGTTTTCACTCTATAGTAATTAAAGGGCCAAATTGTCCTTTCGGCCTTAAAAAAAAGCCCAGACTAAAGAAAGTCATGCTATTATTGTAGTTAGAGTGCGAATCTAGTAATGTTAGTGGCTTGTTTATAATTTAATAAAAAATATTCGGAGTTTCATTATATGTAGTTCTTTGATGTTCACATTATATGTTATTGAGCAATGACATACTCAAAATTACAAAATAGATATGCGATACACATTTGCCTGAAGATAGTTGATGCAATAAAGTGTTTAGAAAATGAGTAAAAAAGGGAAGCAAAATTGCAACTTGGTAAATACAGTAAAAATCACAGTTTTTTGGTAAATGTAAAAACCCTATATTTAACCATAGTTAAAAGCTGAAAAAAAAAAGCTTTTTTTTTAAGAGGCTAAGAGACTATCTTGCTCTTCTGTCCATAAGATTACAAATAATTGCATGGTAGAATTTTAACGCTATCAATTGGCACTATATCTGCCTATATCAGTATATGTTTCTGCAGTTTAGGGACTCCCCATTTTTGAAGGATTAAAATAGAACATTCTTGGTTAATATTGGCATGCATCAACGGACAACTAATTGGGATATATAGGCAATGTAGATGCTCGAATATGTAGCTCCAAAATTGGATGTAGAAATCCTATTTGGGGATGGGTGCATATCCATTTTTCTCGAGAATCCTACTATATCACTAAAAAAATGAGGCTTCAAAAGGAATATAACATCAGCTAGTTACAATTATCCTATAATTGCCACATTATCAAAAGATGGTGATAGTGATAATCTGGCTAAACGCTATTAACTCCGAAGTTGCTGAGAGAAAGCATTCTCAAGAGTCAAGAAGTAACATGCCACAATCTAATGGCTCGATGTTTAACTAGGGCTGTTCAGAAGACCCAAACCGACCAACTCGGTCCGACCCAATCTGAGTTGGCCGTCGGTTTCGGGTTATAAAAAATCATAAATTGATGATTCGGTTCGGTTTTGGTTTTCATGTATAAAAACCAAAAATGATCCAAACTGAACCGATTTGGTAGTTAGTTCCTAATTAGTAGTTAGAACCTACTTAGTTCCTACTTAATTAAGTTGTCTCTATCCTAGTTATAACTTACTTAACTAAGTTGTCTCTCAAACTCTGCTCCTTCCACAACTTGATCCATGGATGGGTCATAAAACATTAAGGAAATGCTAGTTGCCTTTGGGAATGTAGAGCCAGAAATGAACACTTGAACAACAACTAAGTCACCACTAAGTAGAGTCGAAACCGACCCAAACCGACTCAAATCAATTAGGTCAGTTTTGCTTAACACAAGGTCGGTTTCGATTTCAATTTCAGGTAACCCGACTAAATCGGATCGGTTGGAAAAACATCAGTAAACCGACCCAACCCAACCCATGAACAAGCCTATGTTTGACTCTGTTTAAAATTGAAATAGTTTTTTCCTTATATTCAGTTTGGAAAGAGTATAAATACAAATATATAGAGTGCAAAATCTTGTATTTTCTATTATTTTGTATATATTTATACTGTACATATTTGTATTTGTACTCCTTTCAAACTTTCGGCCCAGTTTGGAAAGAGTACAAATACAAATTTGTAGAGCACAAAACCTTATATTCACTCCTTTTATTTAATACATTATCTTTCTTAGAAAAAAAAACCTTTTATCTTGCATTATTTTGTATGTATTTGTACTGTATATATTTGTATTTGTTCTCTTTCTAAACTGAGCCTTAAGATCCCTATAATAGATTGGAAGAGAATCACATTGTGCTTGCTACATCCTCATGAAAGCTTAAACCTACTGTGACTTTTACTTCCCAAACCAACCATTTTTCGCAGGAACATGACTACTAAAATCAAGTTAAGCTTGAAAGTTGACTTTGGAATGGTAAGCTCATGTAAGTCTCTCTCTCTTTCTGAAGTTAATTTTTTGTGCTTTGGAAAGATCAAAAGGTCAGAATATTATGTGTAATTTACATCATAGCATGTCTATTTCCTTTATTCTATATGGGTTGCAAAGGGGAAATGAAAGGAAGTGTGAAAGATGAGTTGAAATCCTCTATCAGAACTAGAGGACACCAGACCAAACATGATACCCACGTCAGCCTGAGATGTGAGCTCCTACATGTACAGAGTTAATGTAGTATTTTGTGATTATAATAGAAAAACTATAGATGATTTGAATTCAGAGCACATAAGTAAGAATACCTACAAAACTGACCAACCTGCTCGCCTGACTAAATCTGCCTGTGCCCATCGAGGCTTTGGATGTGTTTGATTTAGCTTGGGCTGCTTGTCCAACTTGGGCTTTAACCTTGGGTTGGGCCAAGCCTGGTCTTCAGCCCTGGGTCTTAAGGCTGGGGCTGAATTGGCTATAACCTATAATCCAAGTTGCACCCCTCACCCCTAGTCACTGTCGTACTGAGCTTCAATTCAATCACTATATGAAATACATTTGGTACCTTTCTAGACTATGGATAACCTTTCATTGGATCATGATCTGGATGTTATCCAATTTAAGCAGGAATTGATCTCAACTGGTAGATCCATTTATAATCGGATCATATCTTAGCTAGATTGCTCCTAAGTTCTAACCCCTACCCTTGATTTGCCTACTGTAGACTAGTTCCAATCTTTATATCACATATATCAAGGTAGTAACAGAAACTTTCATATCATCAAACCAAGAAAAATACTGCAATATGTTTTATTTGACTAGTAGTAAATAGACCTACAAATTATGGAATTTAGAGTAATTAAAGTGCTATTATTATAAAATAAAATCCAGTTTTATCATCATAACCCAGGAAAAAGATATGTTTATGCTTCATTTATTTTGACTGAGAATCTTATCTCGAGTTCTTAATAAAATTTTGGTTTGGTCAACATCATGAAAGTGATAGAACTGAAAGATTAGTCAACATCATGATAGTAATGGCAAGGTTTTTAAAACCGGACTGGACAGGCTGAACGGTTTGATCGTCTGGTCCAAATAGATGGCCCATTTTAACAAAAAAAAAAAAAAAAACAAAAAACAGCCAAAAACCATTGTCTGGGTCAACGGTTTGTTCGCATGGGTCAGTGGTTTGCTAACTAAATCAACGGTTTTCTGGCTAAAAAAATGGTTTTGGGGTGAAATGGAACTGGTCAGGACTGGTTCCTGGTTTTTCCAGTCCGATCATTCAGTCTGATCCAGTTTTGAAAAGAAAATATATTGTTTTTGAGATGACATTTCACAAACCATTTATGGTGTCCTTGAAGTATATATGGTGGACGAAATTAATTACCCAATATGAGTGATCTTAACTGCTTAATCAAATTGTGTTAGTTGTTAATAAGTTTAGAAAAATATTTGTAATTAAGCGAAATCCATGTATTGTTCTGTGGTAATAGAAAGAGATCAGAAGAAGGCAAGAGTTGTCATGTACATGCAACTTGGGAGTTCCAATCCCTCTTCAATCAATGACTGTATCTCTACTTCTCTACCAGGTTGTAACAGCAGATCAAGTGATCGAGCATTTTGTGAGTGCAATGGGAAGAGATGATTATTGCCTGAATGCATGCCACCCGACAGGGTGCAAGATATATAATAGAATTGACACAAAGGGTGTTGCAGTTGCGCGACGGACGATAGCATCTGATGCAGTAGTTATGCTGGGCGATCGAACAAGGAAAAGTAACGTCTGTGTTGAAAAGAATGCACTTTGCATAAGCAACAATGGTGCTGAAGTAATGAGAATGCGACATATCAATCTGAATTTCTGTACACATTCCAGAGAGAAGAGGCACAACGCATTGCAAGACAAGTTAATTTGTAGTACCTTCCGAGCTGATTTTCGTGCTCATCGGCACCAATACATATACTTAATTACTTCTCTACTCGATGACTGTATTTTCTCTGATGCAGTTTTGTCTCTCTCGGACTGGAACTGGACCGACAGTAGAGCCGTTTTAGTCAATGGGTGGGTCACAGACCCCCCATTGACCATTCCCATTAGACCCACTCAAATTAAAAATGCAACCCCCCCCCCCCCCCCCCACCCAAAAAAAAAAAAAAAAGAAAGAAAATCTTTTAAAGGGAATAATTCATTTTAATTACATTGGAATTAATAATCTTAAAACAATAAATGTTAGAGCTTATTACAAAGACTGCAGGTATTTTCTTTTGGGTAAGTTTTAGACCAAGTCTTGGAATAGTCTGAAAATCCGGTCCGGTCTGAGTGTGAGAACACTGAAAGTTTCACTTGAAGAGTGGAGCGAGAGAGAGAGGTAAATTAAGCAACTAGTTTGGTTTCCCTTAATTTCCTACATACACCCACGCACCTAGGTGCAGGGAAGTAGCCAGTAGCAGGTAGGCGTAGCATAAATCCATAAGAGTCTCGGCTGTTTGTTAAGGACAGAATCAGTGTGGATACATGCATGCATTGATAAATGATTTTGATTTTAGGGTCGTCCAGGGTGTCAAGGTCATTGAATAATTAATTAAACTTGTTGATAACCTTCCGATGGATGCAGAGAGTTAGCAGAGGTAGCAGCTGCTCTCTTCCAGTGGTCGATCTGTCCCCACCAACGCGTGTTATCTGACAAGCGTGTTGGATTTCCTGTGTACCATACTTGTATATTGTAGGCTGTACTAAGAATCTAGACTCAATACTAAATGACAACAGATATCAGATCACATCCCACCAAAATTATCTTGTTGTTTTTCCATGTCTCACACCCACCTCATATATAACACGTACACTCCTTTAAAGCAAATGGAGATGTTTGTTTGGTTTGGACGAATGTAGATAAGCACGACTCTACCATGAATGAAAGGCATTGCTTCCAAACAACTCCCCTAGATTAACCCCAGCAGTGACAGTTTGCAAGAGACTCAAGAGGATGGCTGATGAGGGCGGGCACAAACAATTATGTGAAGCTTCATCAAACAGCTCTGTTAAAAAAACAAGGCGTACACATTCCAAAAAGTCGATCAAAACACACAGACACAGAAACAGAAAGGCGCCAACTACGGACAAGGATACATCGTTTTCAGAACAAGTGAGAGGCCACCACCACAACCACAACCACAACCAGCGACAGCGATAAGCGATCAGCGAGCTAACCAAATAATTAAGCAAATCTTGTTTGGTGATTGCCCGCCCAGTAAGGAGAGTTGAGATATCAAACGGCCCATAAGACTGTAGTCCTCTTGAGAGTTGAGATATCCTTCCATCTCCCATATTGTTTCTGTTTATGTGAAAAGTCGTTTTCGTCTTGAATTTTGCTTAAATACTGACATATTTTCATTGGGAGATTTTAATTTTTTCTAACATATCTCTGTTGTTACTCTTTTTGTATAGATGATACAAATTAATTAATACGGCCAGCTTTTTCTTGATTGTTTTTTCTTCTGCAATGAAAAGAGAAAAACTTGCTGTTTTTTTTGCTCACCTGTCAAAACCCAAAAGTGCAGTGATGGTGGTAATGGCGTGCAACAGGAAAGAAAAGGTGGACGTGTTCTCATTCAGTCATTCTCTTGAAAGGAGGGTTTTCGTCTATACCTTTCTAGTGTAATTTTACAGAAAGAAGGAAAAGGCAAAGAGTGCAAAAGATTTTGCCATTTGTACGAAGGGGGATGGGTGGGTAATTTAGATTGGCAACAGGTTTTGGTGAAGGCGGCTCTAGGTGGAATGTAGTTCAATCGGGAAACAGAAGGGTATAAAGTAGCAAGGGTGTCTCTCCTGTATTGGAATTATAATCTATATCTGCACATAAGTCAAGTGTGAGTAGAGTTGTGGGAAACCCATTTGAGGTTTTTCTCAAAAAAAAAAAAAGAAAAAACTGAAGTTTTTTCATGGATATTGGAAAATTAAATATGGGTTAAAATAATTTTAAATAGCTAAATTTTTGTTTTTCTATTTGAGGTCCAATTTGTATTCAGCAGCAAACAAAAACAACATGATAACTTTATTCTAGGTGGTGGATTTTGGAATTCTGGCCATGAAAGGAGGCTTTGGTAGATAAATGTTAACTTTATCTAATTTCACAGCCCAATTGTGTTTAAATAAAAGTTACGAAAAAAATTCTTGTTCGTTAATGTGTTTTTTTTTTTTTTTTTTGGTATTACAAATCACACATTAGGATTAAGGGGTGGGGAAAGAGCAGGGTGCACGTCCAGTGACCTAATTACCACGGAGAGCCTCAGTAGGGTTTGTGTCTCATGCGATGCAAATATTAGAAACCGTATGGTAAATAGAAATTTACCACCATGCTATGCCAATATTAAACCCAGTAGGGTTTCTATTCGTGGAGTGTTGTCTGTTCTTGTGGGCTTTTATTATTTAAGAACTTGAATGCAGCCAAATTTTGCACAGATCCATTTGATGGAGTTTTGACACCGTCCGAGGATTTCATCTCAATACATGACCACCAGCCAAAGCAAACAAAAAGAAAAAGAAAAAAGGAAGTCGGATTGTTTTGTTCTAGTCCAGTTCTCTCCTAAGTCCTGTGGCCTTTCTTTCCATCTCGAAAACTGAAAACCGACATCAATGCCGCCCAAAACCAAATAGCCGCTACTAACAAGTAATAACTCATGAATGCCGATAAGACAGTACGAACTAAAGTTTCTATACATATTAAGACAGTTAAATTCAGTTTTCACATTTCTCTTCTCTTGGGTCTCGGCCCATAACTCCCCACCAAAATTAAAGATAGGTTAGCCAAGAAAGGAACAAAGTGGAAGCCAACTAGAAAGAGAGAGAGAGTTATTTATTGAACTTCTGTAAAAGCTGCTTAAAGATGTAATTATCAAAAGAGAAAAAAAATGGAAAGAAATAAAGAAGAATAAATAGAGGGGAGGGTGTTTAAAGCCTATGGTTAGCTCACTTACTCAGACATGCATATGCAGCTTTAAACAATCACTCAATTGTTTATTTGCATGTAAGTTGGGGTTGGCAGCCGCCAACTTTTACATGCAAGCTTGGATTTTCTTTGTTGCTTGACAATTTACAAGATGTATTAACAAAGCCTACAGCAAGGAGGACGAAATTAAATTATAAGCTAATCTACTTTCTCATTCACATTTAAAGCCCAAAAGCTCGACACTTCAAAAGTTGCACTGATTTTTTCCAGCTTACAAAGCTGTACGGATCTCAGTCAACCGACAGTCTTGTACCTTTCTTGAATATCTCTCGGGATCACACCTTCAGAGAGAGAGAGAGAGAAAGATTGCTTGTATTGCATTTCATGTTAAACTTGCAAAAGCAAAATCTGCAATCAAAAGTACAACAAAGATGGAGGTGGTAGGACTTGCAACAGTCACTGAACATCAACTGATTTATCGCTTTCTTTCTAGTGCAACAGTGACCGAGTTTATTTTGTTCAGAAGGAAAGGACAAAAAACAACTAAAATATAAATCATAAAGAAATAAAGAAATGGTGAATGAAGGGGATGAACGCTTCTTGCCTCGACAACACTGATTCTCGTTGGGTCGGGGGGGGGGGGGGGGGGTTTGTTCGGCTTGTACATTCAGCTTTTCTTTGAACCTGTCGATCGAGTTTCATTGAAATCCAACCGACTGCGTAGACAAGGTGCGGTGGTAGCATCATGTGTACACGCAGCTTTGGCATCTATGGCAGCGTAGCAGCTCATTCGCCTCGTGGTTTGGTTTATGGCCTTTGAGCTGCACTGCTTCGCTGTCTGCTGGTTCGGTTATGTTTTGTTGTAGGAAAGTACCAAAAGCTTAGGAAGAGATTGGGTATGCCTCAGCTCAATCAAGGCTTAAACAGATTTATTTACTTAATTATTTTTAACTTTTACTGAAAGTCTAAAAGTTAATTGGTAGTTGTTTTCTTGAACATTCTCTGTCGAAACTAGGGTAAATCTCTTCAGTCACTATTGATCTTTCTGTAATAGTTTTGGTAAGAAGTACTCTTATGAATGTGTGTGCCTCTCTTAGTGAATTGTAAATGCTTTGGGTATTTGGTTGTATTTTAGCATAAATGAGAACAATATTAAAGCTATATATCCTTGTGGTGGAATTCAAATGGCCAAGTGGGTTTCCTCTGTAATTTTTGCATGTGTGTGCACAAACAGTTTGACTCATGACATCATTTATCATCAAGAAAACAATAATGAATATTTTAATGATGTAAGAAATGAAAATAAAGAAATCATTAATTAGTATATAATAAATAGAGAAAATATCAAAAAAATAATATAAATGTAGTAGTCAGCATAAAATGCAATAGAAAACATTACCTGATAACTCGGATGACTCGCAATTTGAAGCAAGGTGGTTTTTAATTATTGTTGTAAATCAGTGAAGCTTCTGCTGTTATGAATTTTATTGCTGAAATGGAGCTAGAGTACTTGTTGTTCACTTTCACCGTGAGTCGTAGGGTATATATAGAGTGAGAGGATTGCTTCTTGACTTGAAACACAAAAAATTTGTAAAATGGTAGTGACATTTAATAACTCCATTTGTTTCACGCGTTAAAGACAAAAATGCAATATTCTGGTCTTATTGTTTTCTTCCAGCCTTGAGTAATCACTTTGAGATTTCTTTATTCCACTTTTTTTTTTGTTTGTTTCCCATTTTATTGGCATGGCATATATTGAGGATAGTTGACTGCCCCGCTTCCTGTCACACCAATGGGTGATTATTTTTTATTCAATTGATTTCCTCATACTGAGCTATGTAGATTCATACTTGATAATGATAATGATAGAGGGTATATATGATCTTGTTTATATATATATATATCACTTAGACTAGGGCTGCATAGGAAGCTTCAAATTTGATTTGTTCATATTCAAATTTAAACATGATCTTATCCGATCTTTGTGTTGGATTCAATTGAATTTCCATTGCAATTGGATATTGAATAGTATAAATAATTTAAATTAAAATGAACAAAATATTATATTATATTAATAAAATGAATTAACACATTGAAATCAATTTTATTAATAGATACAACATTAAGGTATATATGAACACATGCATATATTAATTTGAATCGAAATGGATTATATAAAATCAGATCCATATTCGATATACCCAATTATACACATTATACACGGATCAAATTCGGACGTAATCAACCACGCACCTTGGTTTAGAAATACCTTTTATGTTTTAGTTGTATTTCTAGGTTAGAAGATAGGCTCTGCCAGACAAAGTAATAGTCAAGACATTTATTCTTTCTAGCTGGCATCATCTTGTCTTCTGAAGGCCCTCAAGATTAGTGCTAACACTTTTAAATATTATGGACAACTATATTAATAGTAAGGTTACATTATTTTATCTAACCGATTAAGGGTTCGTTTGGTTAGTTTGTAATTGAAATCAGAATTGGAATCGTTTATTATCATAATCTGTTTGATTCAGTCATGAATTGAAATGAAAGTTGAATTTAGCTGGAATGAGATTTCATTCTCAAGGGAGGGAGATCCTCAAATAGGAAAATACCAATCCATCGGGAATGGGAATGGGATTTCGATTCCCCCCAACCAAACAGTTGAATATGATTCCGACCCCTATTCCCCCAAATCAGGCGGGACCTAAATCTAGATAAATATCAATTAGGATTATATTATAATTAAGAATTTAAGAGTTTGTATTGAAAGTATATGAATAATGAAAGCTGGCCAATTTAATCCTTTCTAAATGACAACTGATCTAAATTAGTTTTACATAATCTTCTTTTATCAGGCTAATAGTTAAACGTAATCTTATTTGATAATAATTGGCACTTCATTGACATCATATATTTTATCCTCAGAACAATCTGATTATCTAAAAAATATCCTGTTCTTGTACATCTTTTCACAAAACAACTTGTTATTCTTCAAAAAAGTTGATTATCTCAAGTAGTTAACATTGACAATTCATGGCAACAATCATGCTTCCATATGGACATTCAATAGAAGTTGGATATGCTGATTGTACTTGACTACTTGTGCTTTTCTCTATGCTCGAGACAGCGGATTATAATTGATTAGCTAGGCAAGTTTCCTCACATCTTATATATGTAGTGAAGTTCCTCAAGGATATGCAACTTCATATTGTACAAAGCATTATCAAGTCAGTGTTCCGTCCCGTTAGTGCAACTCCTTTGTCTCATAGCCTATTGGTTATTTGTAGATTACTAAAACCAAAATGCCTCAGGGATGGAGTAGATTTTGGAGTTATTCCTTTTTTTTTGTGACCTCAAAAGTTTATTGACTGAACTTCATCTTTGTGATAACATAGACTTTAATCACATCTTGTAAAGTTCAAATTGAATCATTATTGTTAGTGAATGCATAGTGTAGGTGATCAGTTGCCATCCTTCTCTGTTAGGAGGTCTGCGTTCAAATCCAAGGAAAGGCAGGTTTTCTGCCTTAATTAAGATTTTTGGTTGGCTTTCTATACATCATACATGCTTCCCTATTACCCTAGCCCCACTAACCCATTAACAAGGTCAAGTCTATAATACCTTTTTTGAAAGTCCATAGGTTGATTTCATTCAATAATTCATCCCTGAATACAATCATCAGTAAAAGAAGAGCTCAAAAACTCACGAATAACAGTCCAACTTTGGGAGCCAAAGCCTATAGCACCTTCCCCATATAGGGGCAAAAGGCCAGAGCAACATTGTCACAAAGAAGAAACCATTATTTAGTTATATACAATGAGCCCGAATCTCCTGCAAGTAAGAACCATGTTCACATTAACATCCAGCCATACATTGGGAATATCTTTCATACAAGTATATTAAATTCATGGAGACCAACTTCAAGCAGTTTGCTGAGACCAACTTCCCTAGGATCTTTTTCTGAGAACTATAGGCCCACAAAAATGCATATTCCTTTGGGTAAATTTTTGGGCCACTTCTGGCTTCTTAGGCTGCGTTTGGTTTGAAGGAAAAGGTAGGAAAACCTTTACAAACTTTATATAGATTTCCCTAATTTTCCCTTCCTTTCCCTATATTTTCCTTAAAACCAAACATAGCTTTAAGGTAAGTGTTTCCCTTCTCCCAGGTGAATAAGTCACTTTCCTATAGAGGGGGGAAGATATTCAAATTATTGTGAAACTAAAATGTCACTACCAACACACAAAACTCAATACACATAGGTAAAAGTGGTAATGGAGAAAAAACAACCAGGTAAATTTTTTGACATAGAAGCTTCTATCTCTATCAATGTACTTATAACTCATATCTGACAAATGATACATTAAAATAGTTTCAAATAAAAGGTTGACTAAATGAAAGACTCAAATAAGAAAAACAAATGAATCCCAAAAACACTGCAATTAGATGCTTGTTAGGGTTGCAAAACTTGGCCTCATCGGTTACCCTGAATCCAATCCAACAAAGTTGGGTTGAAAAGTTTGAACCTGACTTAACATTGGGTTGGGTTAGGGTTGAGGCTGGGCCAACTTGTCCTAACCCAAACCCAACCTAACTTCATATTTGTATATATAAATGTTATATAAACAATTTTTTTTTTGTATATATAATGCTTAAGAAATAGAAATGGTTAATTAGTAAAAGTAGAAAAATCAGGCCAACCTGAGCCCAATCCAAACCCAATCCTATGGTTGGAGTTGGGGGTTCCACAGATTGGGTTGGATTAGGGTTGATCTCAACCTGACCTAACCCAGCTCTTTGCATCCCCGATGTTTGTTGCAGTAACTCAACCGCTAATATGCCAACTCATATATCCTTTTGTTTGTCGCAACCCTAAAACCAACTAATTAGTTGCGACAAGCAATTACTATTTCCATGGTAATGATTACCAATTGGTGGTCACAAGCACCACTGGTGCATTTAGGATTGTGTGAATTGAAATTTCACATGGAAATTCAAATGCATATAAATTGGAATAAATATGTATTAGAACATCTATGAACTAAAATTCTACTTTTTGGATGATACATGAGAATTGATTCACTTGGTCGAGCAAAATTCAGAGTACTCGTGAAAAAGTTCCAACAAAAGAATTGATTTGGTAGATTTTAGCAAATATGGCTCTATATAAACTAATTAATTAAGTTTTAAGAACAACAACTACTACTACTACAGTTATTATTCAAATATATGTTTTCAAGAAAATTAAATTTGTAATACTGTTATGTTTTATCATATATCTTCTATAAAATGGCTAAAATTAAGTTTTATTAAATAATTATTCTTAAAAATTTTATGCAATTGTGTTTTATTTATTTATTATTACATTGCATGATGCCACAAAAAAAAATTCTGAAGATTTTATTTTAACTATTTTATGTTTAAAGATGAAAGGATGTTTGGCCTATTTATCTCATTATAATATATTTACTAAGTCATATGATGATATGAGCCAAACCATCATAAAATGCTATGCACAAAAGAGTTAATTTTATGGATAAAAATAATTTATTATTAATTATTTGATTTTGTACTTCTACTTTTAACTACACTTTTATATGCTTTATTTTTCTTTTTTTTGATTACTTATATTTCTTACATTTTTATTATTTTAGTTATCATAAGATTCATAACATCAGATCTAATGTTTTGGGTTAGTTATTCGAAAAAGCAGGGGGTCTGTCATTGTTGGGTTAGTCCATTTAACACCTAATTCTTATGGATATTAATCCAAGAGACACCCTTCCGGTCGAAGGTTTGAATTACCTTAAATGTATCAATTAAAATACCATGAATGTTCTAATTCACACACCCAAATACCTAACCTAGCTAAGATATAAGTATTCCAACTCATACCCCAGACCTTAGTTCTCAGTGTCCAAATACAACAAAATTGCACCACAAAAACGTATGTATGTATGCTGTATGCATGCTTGTAGTGGGGCCATGGAACGATGGAATTCTTTCTAGTTATAGGCTTGAACCCAAAAGACCTATTATTACAGGAAGAGACAAAGAAAAGAAAAACCCTTGATGAAAGGCTAAAACCACATGCACAGCGGATTTTTTCCTCCAACAGTGCTTGAACCCAAGAGGGAGTTGATCAACTGTGAGGATTTTAGCTTTTAGAAGGGAAATTCTATGACTATTGTAATATAAAACATTCTGGTTGAATTTCTTAAACTTCCTCACCGTTACTGATTTGGCTGCATGATTCGAGTCTCTAGAAACAAGCCAAGAACTCTTAGTGTGTCGTCACCATTACTTTACGGGGTTTAATTCAGGACTTGGAAAGAGAAAGGGGAAATAGAAAACCTGGACCTCAAACATATTGAACGCTGAAATAAATGCTTACCCGCCTAAAAGAATAAGAGAAACAAATGAATTTACAACTTCTATGTTTTTTGTATTATATTTTTTTGGTAATATATGTTTTTTGTATTATAGAGGTAATTGTTTTTAGCATTGGTTAGAAAATAGCTAGAAAGGTTTTATGTTCATCTCAAGAAAGAATTAGTAATGGAACAAGGGAACATCACCGTTATTCTCTAAGTCTATTTCAAATATTGTGCTTGCTTCTTTCACGAAATTAAAAGAGACCCAAATGAGAATGAGAGAGAGAGAGAGAGAGAGAGCGCTAGATTCCAGATATTAGTAAAAGAAAAGAGGGGAAAATCTTTGTCATGCAAAACGAACTCGAAATGCAAAAAGGATTGGAAACTTTTAGTTGATATCTAACTTCTTGTTCGTCTGCACCACTCATCTCCCACCTCTAGTTTCCCTTTCACACACATACACACAGAAACCAAGCACAAAGCCAAAGTAGCTGAGGGTATATATGAGCTCAAAAGCTGCCTTCAACCTGTTAAATTGATTAGGAAGGAAAAAAAAGGGCTCCTCTTTCTTGCATGACCCCATTTGCCAGTTGTTTTGGTTTATCTTTGAGAATGGCGTGTCACTGCAGGTCTTAGAACTTCCGCTTTCATTCAATCTTAAAACCCATCTTGAAACTGATTGGTCGAACAAAGATCCAGACGTTGCTGCGTTCCTGCATAGCTACCATCCCAATTCAGTCCATCCTCCTGATTCCGCTGTGACCCGTCTCCTCCACCACCCGATGCTGACAACCCCATCTCACGGACATTTCCATCCTCCGGCGGGAACCCATGTCCCAGAGGAGACCCAATGCAAGTGTAGTTTGATTCCGCCGAGCCCAGCACGTAGTCCTGATTCGAGTGTCGGTGAGAGTTGCCAGCAAGGACGTTGCCGACAAAGTAATCGTTCACTGGGTGAGGAGTGTACTGAGCGGAGACTGGAAGTGATGAAACAACGCGAGAAGTCGATGCGTAAAGGTAAGGCTGAGGTGGTGGTACTGGTGATAAAATTGTTGATGAAGAACCCGGAAAAAATCTTGACGGCGGGAAAACTGGTCTGTATGGTAGAGATGGATCTCCCATGTTGCCACATTGGTGAAAGTTCGCTGCTGGTGTTGGGATGAATTGGCCGCCGCTGCCCCCGAGGTTCAGATCTCTCAACCTGCATATCTAAACTCAGTACAAGGAAAGGTTTGGAAAGAGAATATAAAGTGAAGATATTGGAGAAGAAAAAGAGGGTGAAGAAGGTTCAAACTTTGATGACTGTAACTCACGGTTTGGTTGATGACCATTTTCTTCTCTGTTCACTACACAAGTGATAAAATCAAGAAACAGTAGGATACCTTCTTTTTTTGCCAAATCTGTATATGCCTCATCTTAACTTATTTGTTTAGGTTTTTATATTTTTCTAGTAAGAATTCATTAAAAAATTATTGACAATTGCTGAGCAGAGGAAGAAAAAGGTGGACAAAACATAAGTTAGTGTGTTATGTGGTTCCGTTACATACCCTAAATGAGGGACCCCCTGTGCTGCTAAGTTTTCGTTACTGAATACCAGCTGACGAGCTCGGTTCAGGGTCTCTGTCTCCCTCTCTGAACTCACAAAGATCAAATCAAATCAAATCAGACCCAAGCCCAGAAAGAATTTCAGCTACAATAACAAATTTGCTTAGAAAAGAGGGGAAATTAAAACGATATTTTTTTTTTCAATTCAAACTGTGCTTTCTTCAATTCAAATCAGTAATGCTAAGAACTTCCATTTACACAGTGGTTTCTTCTATATGTAGTAGCTTTTGTGGATGGGAGATTGATTTATGTATTTTTGTCAATATATATCACCGGAAATTTTTCATGCATAATGAACACCTGTGATGATTAATTTTTAATTGTGGCATTAAATGAACTTGCCTTGGCGATGGCGATTCATGTGTCCACCAAGAGCTTGAGACTTGCAGAACTTGAGGGAACAAAACCTACACTCGTAGACCTTCCCGTACTCATCTTTTCCGTCCTTTCCACCACTTTTCTTTCTCCTACAACCTACACACAAGGCAAATAAAGCAACTTCTTTGAGACATTTCGTGAACGAGCAAAACCTTCCCTGCTCCTACATATCATGAATAAAACTGAAAATAAACATAATAATAACTGTTATCTTCTGAAATATTAGCAGTGGTGGTGAAATAAACCCAGAATCTCTCCTTTTCTTGTTTCATTCAACTAATCCTTCTTGTTGAGTCTTCACTAGGAAAGAAAAGAAAGAGATAACAATGGCTGTCTCTTTATGTGTATGTGAAAGAGGAAAATTGCACTCTTTGCTATCACTTGGGAAAGCAACTGGATTGAAGCTTTCTTCCATGAAAACCAAGAGCAACTATATATGATTCTCAATTTTTTACTTTTTATATTGATTATAAAGACAGTCCTACCAACAGCGGAGCTCTCCTCAATGACCTGTTTTCCGTCTCTCCCATACTCCTCGGGCAAATTGTTCAGGTCCAATGGGTTCCTCTCAGGTCTCCTGCAAGCATAAAAGGCATCATAGAGGCAGATATAGAGATGCTTGATGGATATGGGAAAGAAAAGATGAGGAGATAAAGATTGGAACAACAATGATGGTTGTGGGTGCTTACATGATACCGAGACAGAGAAAGACTGAAAATATGAGATGAAAAACTTCAGACAGATGATAACAAAAGCTTGGGAAATTATAAGACTTCAGTTTGAGACTGCAATATAGAGGCTAGTTGAGTTAAGTTGGGGAAGGGAGCTTGAAAGTTCTCTATCAGTTTCTCTGCCAGCCGGTCTGGACTCTGGAGACATCCTCTCTCTCTCTCTCTCTCTCTCTGGGCCTTGTAACTTTTGTAAGTGGATGGGTAGGCAAGTGGTAGTGTTGTTTGGGTAGGTTGAGATGGGAAATGGGAGAGAAGTTGCCTCTGTTTTGCCCTACAAAGGGCTAGGGCCATTCCCCTATTACTGATGGTATCACATCCACTGATAAATATAACTAATTCTTGTTTAATGTTTTGAATTACCTAAGAGCTATGAGCAAGTTGGAGTACACCTGGAATGAAGTGATATATTTTTCAATTTTTCATTGCATTTGAGACCATGTATTTATCATCTAGAGAAAATTATCATAAAGGTATATTTTTAATTCCCTATGCCAACAATGGATGATGCAGAAAATTCTTTTGTACTAATTTTCCTTATTTTTAAAATTGTGCCCATTAAATTCTTAACCTAGCACAAACTCCATTTTGAACGAGGTTATCCGAACTGAAAATGAACTTAGCCTTTTATCAAGTTATCCGAACTGAAAATGGAAAATTAATTAAAATAGAGTAAAAATAGAAAGAATAGGAATTGGAAAAACATACATTTGGGCTTTGTAAAGAAAGTAAGGAGAGGAAAAACAAAGCAAAACTCACTTCGTCTTTGACGGATGAAGTTAACATAAACCGTAATAACAAAGGTTAAATATAAAGAGGACCTAGTGGGTATAAGTTAATTTCCTGATTGTAAGTGAAAATTTACAAGTACCATACATAAATAATTTTCCCAAAATTGTATAGCTAGATTTATTTCAGAAATGTGAATAAAAAGTGAAATGTGGTTATTCAAAGAATTAATGAACATAACTAACTTTTATTGAAATTATTGTAATAAGACCTTTTAGATGATGTATTTAAACGATTTCTCATGCATCTGCTTCTTTTCTGATTTTCACTCCAGGCGTAGATTATATATATAAACACCTCTTTTTTTGGTTTCTTCTTCTATCCTAGTTAAGTTGATTCTGAATTCCATCTAGTTAAGTCAATTAGGTGAAAAATCATATAGAGAATTTCTAAATGAATCAAATTAGAGTGAATTTTTGCATTGATTGATGGAGCACTTGTAAATAGTTAAATGAAATAAATTCATATTCATCTAATTAAAATTGATTCACTAAGAGAGTGGTTAATGAGAATTAGAATGGTCTCTTTAGGAATTATTCAAGAAATGAACTATTTCTCAGCTTTACTTAAACTCAGTTTGTGAGTCCATTTTAGAAAATGAATTTTTGCTGTCAAATGTGAAGAAAAACTAAAATGGGCTGATTCCATTTTATTTCAAATACCAACCGAGTTGATCGTGAGCAACTTCTCCAAGTTATGCACCTTACTACCCTTTTGGATATCTTTTCGCCCATAACTAGTTTGGAATGAACTATAATAGTACAACTAGGGCAAAATCATTTTGTTATGAAATCAAACCAAATTAACTAATTTGCACAGTTTACTAGGTTTACTTTCCAATTCAAAGTATTAGGAAGCCCAACTAACTATACTATATGAAAGTAATAAGCTGTTTAGTTTGGGAATTAACGATAAAAAAAAAGAACTGGGGAGAGCCCACACATTTAGCATTTTTGTTACTTAAATTGCAGGTATCTGCTAAATTAAATAATAATAATAATATAAAATTTGGAATAAAAAAATAAAAGAAATTTTAAAGTAGTAATTAACAATGGTACAAAAATCAAACCACCCGGATGTTTGGCTAGGTTTCCACTATTATCAAATAGATAGACACCTTTTTCCTTTGCACCCTAAATCTATTCCAGGTGTGGAAGGAAGGGTGGGTGGCCAGCTACCTAAAATTCTAATGAAGCCTGAAAACATAGGTATAGCTAGAAGGGAAGGGGGTTTCTTTCAACCTTCTTTACCCCCTGTACAAATGCTTTTACAATCCTCACTCGAACCCAAATTACAAACTGGGGGGGGGGGGGGGGGGGCATAGACCTGACCTCTGGGCGGGCGCCTGACCATCCCAGCTATACAATCACACCTACTAGGGGAGGGGATTACTCTGATGTTTGGGAGCGGTCATCTATCAGGTCGCGCATGCTCTTTGCATTCTCTGGGGAGTTCTTCTTCAGCTAGCACAAAAGATCTGCTAATGGGTTCCTCTTGTCGCTACCCCAATTACGTCTCTGTTGCACTCTCTGTACTCTCATCGTCTCATTCCCACCGGTAAGATGCACACCATGGAGGTTGTGTAGTGTTGCTGCATAACAGGGACGAGTTCAATCAGAACCGTGAAGTTGGTTCTTGTTGTTGGCCTTTCCTTGGCGTGGGTTAACAGCGCCCGGCGGCCCCCATTAATTAAAGCACTATATAGGCCGGGGGATTTGCATCTTTACTCATACCTCCCTCTCTCTCTCCACACCTTAATTTGTCACAAGAACTAGTACTTGTAGTAAACTAGTGCTCGTTGGATTCTATTTGGATCCTTTTCACACAGCATTTGCATTTGGAGCACAAGGGGATTCCACCAGCCTTGTACGCTAGCTACCGGCGGTTTTCCTTTTAGTGGCTTCCAAAGAAAGTTTGATATCTTGAGGGGCAAAATGTTTTTGCCATATCCTCCACACCTAGCCCCATCGGAAAGGATTCTTTTTTTTTTTTAGTTCTTTTCCTTTTCCATGCAGTTTTCAGTGTAACGGTCAATGGCGTCCACATTAATGAGTCCTTACCTTGGTAAGGTTTAATCTGATTCTCGATCTTATACCGCTTAAATAGTTCTTCTAGGGTTTGCTCGAATTCGTTAATTCTCCGATGACCATCACCGTTCATAAAAATTCCTGATTTGGAGGTTTGGGTTTGGGATGTTGCAGTGTAAAGTATTGCACTTGCTTGTTGTAATAAAGGACTGGTTCTGACCCAAAGTATTCATCCAGCCAATAGCGGATATGCAGCTTTATTTCTACTATATATCCTCCATCTGGAATTCGATTGGATTTCTGCCATTTTTCTCTTGGTAGGTTGGTATTCAATCACCGAGGTGACCCTGTGTCATTTCCACCACGAGTATAATGTACTTGGCATGCATGTCTCTTCTCCATGATGGGCTCTGTCTGTTAATAAATTTCTAAGATAATTTTAACTGCATTTCATCGGTATGTCGAACACCTAAGCCGTCCTCCTCCTGGTCCTGGGGTTTAATTTGCAGATCACTTCACCAACTGGTGCCTGCCTGATGCCCTCTTCACTTTCGCCCTAGAAAAAGGTTACTCAACATGGATTTTATTCTGCTTATTACACTTGTGGGTTTCTGATCAAATGGATATATTACACTCTTAAAACTATTTCTCTTTTAATCGTTTGACAGTCCAAATACTTTTTCACGGCTTAGAAAGCTTTAGTTAGTCTACACCAATCTTATTGGGGTCAATTTTCAATTTCAACCAAAACTAATATCATGAGAAACAAAGTGAAAATGGCGTTAATCACACTACTAGAGATTTTGAGTTTATTTGGTTTTATGTTTTGTAAGCTGGGTTGGAGGTTTTAATTGTGACATCATTATGTTGTTCAAACGCCGTTTATATGAAGATTCAGTGCACCCCCTCCCCCCCCCCCCTCCCCCCTCCAAAAAAAAAAAAGAAATCTGGACTGGTTTTGATTATCTCAGGAAAATGTTGACGTGTTTTGAGAAGATAAAGATTCAGTATATTCCCCAGAACAGCGAATGGTATTACTCACAGATTGGCTTGCTTGAATTGTCCTGCTAGCTAGAGGGGAATAGTTGTTTGTTCCCCCTAACTGGCTCAGTTCGTTTCTCCTTGTTGAGGGAATCGTTTTAAGCGTTGTAGTTGCAGACTGTTTGTGTTAAATGATTTTTCGTTTTTCACCCCCCTCGCCCGCCCCAAAGAAAAAGAAGAAAAAAAAAAAAAAAAAAAAACTGTCTGATGATGGACTGTCAATAAGAGAGTTTTTAACGCCTTAATAAAACAGTTCTTTCGGATTGTAGCTCAAGGAAACCTAGAAACGTACTTCTCTTTCGTGGGAAATATTCGGCTCCGACCTGATCGGAGGACATGCGTTCCGAGCAAATGCATTTTATATTTTCACACTTCGATTTTAGGGTTTAGACTTTAGGGTTAGGGCTTAGAGGTTAGGGTTTAGATACGAAAATCAAAGAGGTGGTCTGACGCGTTGGAAATTCATAGGCATTCGCTTTTTTTGTCTTGGCAATTGGAAAACTGGAAATTCATTAACTTAGCTAACCAAAAAAGAAAAATTCATTAACGTACTAAAGTCCAACAAGCAAAAGAAAAATAGGAGATAACATAATGCTACATCGTTAACTTAGATGGCATTTGAGAGAAAGAATACTAGTTATTTTAATTTTATCCCCTATTCCCTTCAATGTAAAAGTAGCGATTGAGATCGATGATGCCAGTGTACTTTACAAATTAAAATATTGGGAGGGTTTAAGATTATTATTGGTTGCCCAGAGTAATTTAAACTAAAACGAAGGTGCCCCAACAGCCCCAGGAGAGAAAGCAATGCCACGAATTTCCAGAGAAGGCAAAACCTCAGACAGAGGCAAGGTAATTGGCAAAGCCAAAGGCAGGTTCAGATCAGAGAAGGTAACACCGTGGCATCTCTCCCTGTGCCCCTGCTAGGACCAGGCATTGCAAATATTGAAAGCACTTTTAATTAAGGTGCATCCACAGTCCACACATCCTCACATCCTCAGACTCAGAGGAGGCAACACCTGTGAAAAGCTATATATTTCTCTTTTAGCTTGCTTATGGAAGCTTAAAGTTCTCCTTTTGGATTTATCTGCTGAAAAAGAATCTTCCCCAAATCCTATAATTTCTCTCTCTCTCGATATCACCACTCTCAAGGGATTAAGAGATCTTGCTGAGTTGAACCTGTCTAGTTAGATTTTAGAAAAGCATAGATAACCAGAGGCTCTTTCCTCCAATCAGCAACAATTGGATAAAGCTAGAGATGATGTATGCTTGCTAATTTACTATGTTTGATGTCTCACATCCTCCTCATTACTTAGTACACTAGTTATAGCGTCGAATCAGCAGATGGGAGACCCTTCAAAAGCAATTAATGTCATTGTTGCTTGGAATTTCCCATATAAGTTGGGAAATATGAATTTTGGTTTTTAACAAGCGGCAAGTCACGTGCAATTAATACCGAGGCACTATCTATGATACGATGTAAGGAATAGATACCAGAAATAGATTATTATATTGGAAAGATTCTTTACTAAAACATCTTCCAAAAATTTACTATCTTTCATTAGATGAAAGTGAAAAATGGCAGTTTTAACCCCAACATCTATTCAAATAAATTTAATCAAAATAAATAAAAAAATAAAAATATTATTTGTGTCCTTAATAAAATATGTACAACCACTCCACTTTTCTCTATTTGGTCAATTTTGAGGGTGTTTGGAACCATGGGCATTTATTCAATAAATGTTGTCACATAGGCACAACTTCAGTAATTCCCCTCTCATGTTCTTCTATATGCATCGAGAATAGAAAAATGTGTCTTCGGTTTCTATGCACGCCTACTGTTTGGGGAAGTTATTTTGTAAAACTTCCTCAAACGATTAGGCGTTGTTTCATTATTATGCTGATGTGGCACCTAATCGTCATAAACGGTTGTAATTATTACTTTTCTCGGTTTTGCAAGCAAACAAAGTATAAACGTTGAATGAAAAATGTAAACGGAACCAAATATATACTTTGTTTTCTATACAAAAAAAAAGTGTTAGGGGTACTTTTGGAATAAACAACAATTGATCCATACCCTTGAACATTTTTCACTCAGTTTAGGGGTACTTTTGGAATAAACAACCATGGGTCCATGCCCTTGAACATTTTCAACTTAGTTTAGGTGATCATATTACTATTTTTAGATGGAAAAACAAACAATTCTTAATGAAATGTCAATTAAGTAAATAGGTTGCAAACTATAAGGGGTGTTTTAGTAAAATGCAAACTATAGGGTAAGTTTAAGTAAATCTTTGAAATTATAGGGGGTGTTCTAGTAAATGACCCTACTGAAAAAATGTGATCAATAAGGCGGTATTTGTCAAATTTAAGAATGGCAAGGGGGCGGGCTGGGTAGGGATGGGAGTGGCTCCCCATCCTTGTACTTGCAAAAATCCCTATCGCTGTCCCATTCCCATCCCTATCCCACAAGGTTTCCTATGATTTTTTTATGATCTTAATCATTTTGTTTTTTCTTTTTATTTCATTTAAAAAGTTAAAAATATAATAGTTAAAATCGACAATCTTATTAAAAAATACAAATATATTCAACCATATTTTTTAAAAAGGGTAATTAAATTACAAAAACTCTCATTGCACTATAGGGTTAGTGACAAAGACCCCCTTTACTTTAATTTGCAACAAAGACACCCTAAACTTTTATCATATGACAAATACGCCCTAGTCGTTAAGTCAATGACGAAATGCATTAAATTATCAAAATACTCACATGAACTTTCCTTGTTTTCTTTTTATTGCCCTTTTTCTCTTAAACCCTAACCTAATCTAATATTTGCTTTCCCTTCCCCCTTTTTTGTTGCTTACCAATCACCATTTTCTCCTCTCCCCTTGCTTCCGCCTCTACTCCCCACCAGTGTTGATCACCACTCACCCTCAACATTCACCACCAGTTACCCACACGAATAGTGGAATAGGATGACCAAAAGACCTCCAATACTAGCCTCTTTCCAAGTCTCTTGATATCATTCACAAGAGAAAGACCAAAGTGCTACTTACCTTTTACAAAGAAATTACTATATCAAGCAAAGAATGGTACAAGGAACAAAAACCACCAATTTAATTGAAGAGGATTGAACAAATCAGGGTGAAAACAAAGAATGGAACAACCAGCAAGATCACCAGTCATGTGATTTTTTAGGACAAAAACCACCAATTGAAGAGGATTGAACAAATTAGTTGTCGTTGTGGTCATTGGAATCCATGGTGATATGGTTGGTGATGTCTTCTCACCGTTCAGATAAAGAAGAAAGAGTAGTTTGTGGATTTAAAAAATTTTAAACAGTTGAATGGAATTTTTTTTCGAAGTTAACTAACAGAACGCTAATGGAAGGGACCTTTGTCTAACGGCTAAAGTTCAGTGGGGTCTTTGTCGCAAATTAAAGTACATGGGGATCTTTGTCGCTAACCTCATAGTACATGGGGTCTTTGTAATTTACGCTTTTGATAATATTAATGTACATATATGGATACATACATATATAAAAGCAGGGGATAACCAATGGGGATGAAAATTTCCCCATCCATATCCCCATGGGGGAATCATCCCCATTCGGGGCGGGTCCCATGGGGATTGGAAAAATGGGAAAAATTACCATCCGTACTCAAATTCACAAGGTGTTTTGTTTGGTCAAATCTCTTCTAGAACCATGTATTTCAAGTATCATACATGCATACATACATACATTCAAACCCCATGAATAGCAGTGGGTTACCACTTTTAATATGAGTTGATTGGTTATCAATTTTTATTAATCATACTTAGCTTAAAAGTGGCAAAGCACTTAGAAACCATATATATTTAGCTGATGGTGGGGTCTGAATCCAAAAGGTCCTTATATTTCAAATCTGTTTTAAAGTTACTTTATTTAGTAACTTTATCCTTTCTCAAAGCCATTAAAGTCAATGAATTGTGAAGGAAAAATTGGGCTGATTGGTTCCTTTCCTTATGATTGGAATTCTTTACCCTAGACTGCCAACATAATTCATATATGCATTAGAAGAATTTAGAGATAAGGGTAGGTTGTTCTATGATCTAGGTGATCAGGGTTCAAATCTTAGAAACGGTCTCTCTATGTATAGATCAGCAAGGGTCAGGGTAAAGTTGCATATATTTGTCACTCTATAGACCTTGCACTGGCAGGAGCCTTATTCACTGAGCTGCCATTTTATATATATAATTCAAGAATAGGCTTAATGTCATCATTTAGGCTATGTTTGTTTTGAAGGAAAAGGTAAGGAAAAGAAGGAAAAGGTATGAAAATCAATACAAGGTTTGTATAGGTTTCCTTACCTTTCCTTTCCTTTCCCTTTCTTTAAAAATTTACTTATAGTATGTAAAGATATAAAGGCAAAGGATGTTAAATTAAAGTAGCCTATTATTGAAAGAGCAAAGAAAATATGTAGGAGGCTCAGTTGGCATGTTAGCTGGTTTGCTCCAGTAGAAATGGGGCCTGCCGGATTCAAATTTTGCTATCACCAAATTTGGGGAGGGGGTTATATGAGTGTGGTGCTGCGCTTGGCATAGGGGTGTTGATTGGACTGGATTTGGTCCAATCCGATCCAGTCCAATGTGAGTCCATTACAAATGAATCATGTTCAATCCAATCTAATAAATAATTTGGACCATTTTGAATCGGTCCAATTCAATGTTCGGATCGTTCAATTTGTTCAAATTCATTTTAATTTAGATTGATTTCAATCCAAACCCGATCCATTGACACATATATTCTTATCTTATATCAATGGACCGAATATTGGTTTAATCCAACCAAATTCAAAATAAATTTATTACAGACAGACCAAATCCAGTCTAATCTAATAAATATTTTGGACTGGATTGGTCCAATCCACTATGTCTTTTTGGTCCGTCTAATCCATTCAAATTGATTTTGGACTAGATGGGGCCCAGTCCAAAACCGGTCCATTGACACCCTTATCTTGGCGTCCCCTATGGGGATTCAGACATATCACCAAAATACCAAAGAAAAAAAGAAAATATGTAGGAGGCTAAACCATAAAATGCTTTAATTAGATAAAACAAAGAACTAACTGTGATATCTTTTAAACCAATGCTGTTTAGTTCTCTAGTGGTAGAATGAGATGTAGCCGATTCCAACTGTCCATCAGAGGGGAAGTTCTGTATTAGCTACATTTCCGTTCTACTACACCTCAGACCATAACCCATTTCTCAAGTGATATAAGCCATAACCAAAGTTTCTATATTTTTTTAACTTACAAAATTTCCATAAAAAAAGTTTCAATTTGGACATGCTCAAGATTTTGAGCTGAAAATTTCCCATCAATTGATGGTTAGATCAATATATAGTTTGAGTTCCTCTCTGAATTATTTTAGTCACAAATGGGTGGAACAAGTTTTCAGGTCAAAATATTATCAAATGTTAGAAGTCATTCATATTTGTAAAACATTAATTGCATTAGGGGCCTACTGTACTTCAATTTTTATTGAAAAACAAAATTACTGATAATATTTTCATTTTTAAAAGTAAGTTGTCAAACTAAGGTAGGGGGACCGAAATATCCATGTGGATTTTTGTTTTGTTAAAATTTTTGAACCTCTTGATGCTTAATGATGAAGGAAGATTTGGCCCGAACTCACTGTTATGCGACACGTGATAGAAACAACAGCTCGGCAAAAGGGGCCAAGCCTAAGGCGTGAACAAGGGGACACCAGCGGACCAAACTCCCTACGGGGGGTCCGAATTCACCCTTGGCCCAAAACCAGAGTAATCTGAACTGGCCAACTTTGTAACAGCTCGGGATACATCTCGTCGAACTGACCAACCTTGTAATAGCCCGGGATACACCTCGCCGAACTGGCCAACCTTGTAACAGTTCGGGATACACCTCGCCGAACTGGCCAACATTGTAACAGTTTGGGATACACCTCGCCGAACTGACCTGCCCTATAGATACCTCCGAGCTCAAGACTTCGCCTCGCTCAGCACTCCGCATCACCTTCTGTGCACCAAAACCAAACAAGTCGTACCATGCCTGACACTGAGGAAGTCCGTGCTCGAGGGCGCCGCACCTGACTGACTTGGGATCTGACGTTTGGCGGCCGCACTCTAAACGGCCACCTACCACCGCCACTGACACTGCCATCTCCAGTTAGAGAGACGGTTAGGCAGTGACGGTTCTGTCCCAACAGAAAGGACGACGGCCGAAATGACAAGCACAAGGGTAATCATACCCAACCTGACAAGGGCCTCGGAGCGAGTGCGCGAAGTGATTATAAGAGCCCCCTGCCCCCAACAAACAAGGTATGCAAACTTTGCGCTATCTGGTATTATCTTGCTTTTGAAGGATTCTAACTTGAGCTTCGGAGCCGCTACGCCGGGTTCCCCCCCGGAGCTTCCTCATCTCCTCCGTTTCAGGTTCCCTGCTACCCCGTTCAGAAGCAAGGTCGTGGACAGCTAAGACCGGCCGGATCGCACTTCATCAATTGGCACCGTCTGTGGGAAACGCTTCAAAAAGCCTCCCTCCAAACTTCCATAACCCCTTTTCTTCAAAAAACCCAGCACTCATGGCCTCCTCCAGCAACGCCGAACGTGGCACGGAGACAAACACCACCAGGGAACAACTTCAAGTCCCTGTGGTGTGCGTTGGACAGTTCACCATCCCCCTTTCGGTGGATGGGATCCCCAGCTTGAACACGACACAAGTAGTGGCGCTCGTAAACCTTCCTACCACAAGCATCCCCTTTCCTCTCCCCATTGAGACAACCTTTACTGAACCGACCGTCGTCCCCCTGGCAGCCAACCAAAACCGGTTGGATGACCTGTGCAGTGCATGTGGGCAATGCAAGCCCAAATGCAACAGTTCCAGCAGCACTAGCTTTACCAGCACCAAGTACTGCACAACATCTCCCAGTATCACTATCAACAGCAGTTCCCCCAACTGCCACTGAACCAACCACTACTTCCACCTCGCCACCCTGCTCCGAGGCCGGTCAAGGCCTCCCCGCAGGATGGACGCCCCCACCAGGCGAAGGCCTCCCGGCCCCAAAACCCCCCTAACAGCCAGGCCTCATCCCTAGGCCGAAGAGAGAAAAATATCATCCCCGCCTCACAACCCGCAGGCGGGTCGGGAACCTCGCCCGCGAGGTTGGCACCCCGACGCTCCAAGCCCGAGTTCCCGCTCATGAAAAACCGATTCGGCGCCCTGGCGACAGACTACCAGCATTCCGGTTCCATCGAGCTCGGTAACACGAAGGCCAGCAGCGCCAGTACAAGGCCCACTCAACAACGAAGGCGCCGGCGAAGTCGTCGAACTGCCTATCGTGCCTTGTCAGAACTCAGAGGCAAAGATACGAGCTCGGACGAGGTAGGTGCTGCCCGATTCTCTTGGTTCCTTCCCCCTCGCATCAGAACTCCTAGCGGTCCCCTTACCTAGAAATTTCAAGCTCCCACCTCTGGACAAGTACAACAAGTCCTTCGACCCCAACGACCACGTTGACGCCTTTCAGTCCCAAATGCACCTCGCCAGGGCCAGCGAATTGTGCATGTGCGTGGCCTTTACCACCACCCTCAGGGGGGTAGCCCGCACTTGGTACAGGAACCTGGCCCCCGGGTCGATAAAGTGCTGGGCCCAGTTCGTGCAGGTCTTCACCGCACACTTTGTCACCAGCCAACGGTGCCCCAAAACAGAGGAAAGCATCTTCGGAGTAGTCCAAAGAGAAGGAGAATCCATCCGGGGCTACATCAAGCGATTCAACGAAGCATGCTTGCAGATACCGCGGTTGGACTCCGCAGTGCAGCTCGCGACGGCCAAAAGAGGGGTGACGCACAAAGAGTTCAAATGGCACATGGTGGCTAACCAGCCCGCAACCATGGTCAAATTCCTCAAGCTCGCGGATAAGTTCATGAGGACAGAGGAAGAAATCAACAACGAACCGAATGTGGGAACGAGAAAAGAAATAGGGAAGGTGAGCTCTCCAACTCGGTCAATAGAAAAAACCCAGCCCGGGAGCCGAAGCTGAACCAGTTGCTCCGAGCCCCGCTAGCAGTTCGGACGGACTACACGCCGTTAAACACAAGGCGTATCGAGATCTTAATGACGATCAAAGATGCCCCGTACGTGAAGTGGCCACCTCGCCTAAAGGGAAATCCGAATGAGAGAAATATGAATTTGTATTGTAGTTTCCATAGAGACCATGGTCATAGTACCGAGCAGTGTAATAACCTCCGGGACGAGATAGAGGGTCTCATTCGTCGCGGATACTTGAGAAACTTTGTACAACACACCAATAATAAAAATAAGGCAGGTCGGCAAGGGGAGCACGAAAAGGATGCCCCCAAGTCTAGCAACAGACCTATCGAACCGTTGCAGCAACAGCCTCCGGAAGAGAGGCCAGTTCGGGGAACCATCCATGTAATTGTGGGAGGTTCGGTGGTAGCGGGGTGTACCTCAGCAGCGGCCCGGACTTCAGTTCGCGAAGCGGCCCTCGAAGAACGAAACCCCCCAAAGAGACCAAAGACCAAAGAACCAATCTTCTTCATGGAGGACGACGCGCGAGGGGTCCGCTACCCCCATGATGACGCGCTTGTCATTAAGCTAAGGATCAGCAACTTCGAGGTCAAACGCGTACTCGTAGATTTGGGCAGCTCAGTGGACATCCTCTTTAAATCAGCATTTAACTAGCTACAGCTACAGAGGAGCGAGCTGAAGCCTGCGAGCACTCCCCTAGTGGGTTTCAGCAGAGAGGAAGTCAAGCCCCTCAGAAAAATAACGGTACCTGTGGAAGTCGGCACATGGCCTTGTGCGGTCAGACTCAACCATGATTTCCTAGTGGTCGCGACCCCCTCCCCATACAATGCCATAATAGGGCGGCCGATCACGCATATCCTACGAGCGGCGGTCTCCACCTACTATTTGGCCATGAAGTTCCCTACGGACTTCGGTGTGGGGGTAGCGCGGGGCGACCAGCTTGAGTCCCGCAAGTGTTGTGTTGCCGCCCTAAAGGGAAAAACCAAGGCGGACGATGACCTCGAACTGGAGCGGCCTGCGGAGCAAGGTGAGGAACGAACTTCGCCCACGGAGGAAACAGTCGCAATCCCGACTTCGGCTACGGACCCAGCTCGCACACTTCAGATCGGAGCTTCCGTTGAGAAACCCCTACGAACCGAACTGGTGAGTTTTTTACTTCAAAATTTAGATATTTTTGCCTGGTCCACGGCCGACATGCCCGACATTAGCCCCGGCCTGATAACTCACAAACTTAATATTGACCCTATAGTCAGACCCGTTAGATAGAAGAAACGCAACTTAGCCCCAGAACGCTGGAGGCGGTTGACGAGGAGGTCGAGAAGCTCCTCGCAGCAACCTTCACAAAGGAAGTCCATTACCCGAGCTGGGTGGCCAACCCGGTGTTGGTAAAAAAGGTAAACGGCAAGTAGCGCATGTGTGTCGACTACACCGACCTGAACCGAGCTTGTCCGAAAGATTGCTTCCCTCTCCCCAGAATTGACCGCCTAGTGGACGTGACCTCAGGAAATGAGTTGCTAAGCTTCCTGGACGCCTACTTGGGCTACAACCAAATCCGGATGAACCCATCCGATGAGGAAAAAACCAGCTTCATAACCGAGTTCGGCCTATATTGCTACAAGGTCATGCCCTTCGGACTAAAAAATGCCAGGGCGACTTTCCAAAGACTTGTAAATAGGCTGTTTCGGCCCCTGATTGGCACGAAGATAGAGTGCTATGTAGATGACATGGTCGTCAAGACTCATTTTTCACAAGAATTAATACAAGACTTAGATTATGTTTTCCAAATCCTACGTCAGTTTAGCATGAAATTGAACCCCAACAAATGTATCTTCGGCGTCACCTCGGGCAAATTCCTAGGGTACATTGTCAATCGGCGCGGTATTGAGGCCAACCCAGACAAGATAAAAGCCATTCTAGATATGAGACCTCCTCGGAAAGTAAAAGAAGTTCAAAGGCTAAACGGCCGCATAGCCGCTCTAAGCCACTTCATGTCCAAATCGGCAGACTGCTGCCTACCTTTCTTCAAAGCAATCAAAGGCAAAGGGTTCGAGTGGACCCAGGACTGCCAACTCGCGTTTGACGAGCTAAAAGGTTACCTCGCTAGTGTGCCAACCTTAGCCCGACCCGAGGAGGGCGAGGTCTTAGAATTGTACCTCTCGAAAAGCGACGAGGTGGTCAGTTCGGTACTAATAAAAGAAACAGACCGGGTCCAGCGACCCATCTATTATGTTAGTAAAATTTTGCAGGGAGCAGAGACAAGGTACCTGCAAATAGAAAAGCTAGCATACGCACTAGTGACACCAGCTCGGAAACTCCGCCCATACTTCCAGGCTCACCCCGTCATCATCCTGACTGACAAACCTCTGAGACAAGTTTTACTCAAACCCGAGGTTTCCAGTCGACTGACGAAATGGGCCATCGAACTCAGCGAGTACGACCTCCAGTACAAGCCAAGAACCGCTATTAAGGCTCAAGCTTTGGCAGATTTTATCGCCGAGTGCACTTTCAGCCACAAAGCCCCACAGGTCGAGCCCGAGGTCCCTAGTTCGGGCGAACCCGGAGCTCCCAAGCCAATAGAGTCTGAACCCCACGAAGTAGCAGCTAGTGTGGCATCTCTCCTGGTCAGGCGAAACGCGAACTGGGATGAGGAGCCATGGATCCTTCACGTGGATGGTTCCTTGAACCGGCAAGGTAGCAGAGCTGGAATAGTCTTATGCGGCCCGGGCGGCACGAAATTAGAATATGCACTATGCTTTGAGTTCGCGGCATCCAACAACGAGGCAGAGTACGGAGCACTGATAGCTGGGCTGGACCTAGCGCGAAAGGTAAAGGCAAAACACTTGGTCATCTGCAGCGATTCTCAGCTCGTGGTCAACCAAGTTATGGGTGAGTATGAAGCACGCGAGCTCTCCATGATCGCATATTTGGCCAAAGTAAAAGAAGCCCTGCTCAACTTCCAGTCACGATCTCATCAGGACCGTGTTCCCAAGGAAAGCTACCCGAAGGAATAAAATATGTATACCCCCCAGGAAGGTTGTAAGACATAAATATGGATTGAAGCCCCTCAGGCGTCATGGTCGAGGGACCAAACTTGTCTAGCATCCGACCTCGGCGGGAGATAGACGCCAAACTGCCCGAAGCGGCTCGTCCTATTGGTTCATAGTCCTCGAGTTCCACCTCATGATCACTGAGGCAGTCGGGGGACACGGCTCGGTTGGTAGAACCTACGTTGGCCCTACTTGAAGAATCGTCTGAGCTATCAAAGCTAGACATTGGGGAAAAGGTGGATTCAGGAAAGTACTCACCGGAAGAAAGTTTGAAGGCTCCGGAGACTGGAACAAGCCAAAGAACCTTGAAGGCTATGTAACCAGCCTTGACGCGAGCTGGAAAAAACTTGGACGCGAGCTGAAAAGTTGGACGCGAGCTCAGTAGACAAACCGCAGAAGTGACAAAACGACTGGGGTCCCCCACTATTTATAGCTACAGTAACCAAGAATCGACCGTGCAGATCGAAGATGATCCGACGGTTTCGCTGACCGCACGTCCCATAAGGTCGAGACGTGATTGGCGCACGTCTTTCTGAAAAAAGCGAAACGTCAACGCACGCCTTTTTGAAACCGATGTCGCGTCGACACGCGTCTTTCCGAAACTGATGCACCGCACATCTCCCTGACAGCCGCCCGCGCACGTACAGCAGTGGCACGCCTTTTTGAATGACCTGCTGTCACGTCCCAGCGGCGCGAATTTTTGAAATTTAAAACGCACGCTGTCACAACCATCAGCATTCATGAGTAGGCACGTTTCCAGCCTTCTCGGAAACCGAAGAACCCTGGCAAAAGTAACTCGCGCAATCAAGATTCGAAGGACGGGACAAATCCACCTACTACCTCGTGAAACTCCCCGCACCAGGGCAAGACCCTTGGTGCGAGAAGTGGGGGGCAATTGATGAAGGAAGATTTGGCACGACCTCACTGTTACGCAACACGTGGCAGAAACAACAGCTCAGCAAAAGGGGCCAAGCCTAAGGCGTGAACAAGGGGACACCAGCTGATCGAACTCCCTACGGGGTGCCCGAACTCACCCTTGGCCCAAAACCAGAGTAATCCGAACTGGCCAACTTTGTAATAGCTCGGGATACACCTCGCCGAACTGACCAACCTTGTAACAGCTCGGGATACACCTCGCCGAACTGGCCAACCTTGTAACAGTTCGAGATACACCTCGCCGAACTGGCCAACCTTGTAACAGTTCGGGATACACCTCGCCGAACTGGCCAACCTTGTAACAGTTCGGGATACACCTCGCCAAACTGACCTGCCCTATAGATACCTCCGAGCTCAAGACTTCGCCTCGCTCAGCACTCCGCATCACCTTCTGGGCACCAAAACCAAACAAGTCGTACCATGCCTGACATTGAGGAAGTCCGTGCCCGAGGGCGCCGCACCTGATTGACTTAGGATCTGACGTTTGGCGGCCGCACTCTAAACGGTCACCTGCCACCGCCACTGACACCACCATCTCCAGTTAGAAAGACGGTTAGGCAGTGACGGTTCTGTCCCAGCAGAAAGGACGACGGCCGAATTGACAAGCACAAGGGTAATCATACCCAACCTGACAAGGGCCTCGGAGCGAGTGCACGAAGTGATTATAAGAGCCCCCTGCCCCCAACAAACAAGGTATGCAAACTTTGCGCTATCTGGTATTATCTTGCTTTTGAAGGATTCTAACTTGAGCTTCGGAGCCGCTATGCCGGATTCCCCCCAGAACCTCCTCATCTCCTTCATTTCAGGTTCCCTGCTACCCCGTTCAGAAGCAAGGTCATAAACAGCTAAGACCGGCCGGATCGCACTTAATCACTTATTCATCACTTACTATGTAATTAGATTTATTTTATTTTATTTTATTTTCTTCCAATTGAGTTTCTGCCCACTCCTTCACTTAGTATTGGTTGTAACTTGTAATAAGAATTGAAAGTAGTAACTTAGGGCCAGTTCCTGGAAGGTGCATGCCGAATTCATCATATGTGTAAAATGCCTTAAACGTTGTTGGTACATGGTTTGATGGTTGAGGTACTACGACTGCTGCTGCCATCATCTCCAATAAAGTGTACAACTCTCAATGCATCTCTACTTAATTAAAGGCAGTTGCTTTCTTATCTCTGCGGAACCAACCCAACCCATTTCATAAAGCATATTGCTAACATCGATCATGCATGCATGATCCTCAACTTTCAATATCTTGCAATAGTTAATTTAATTTCTTTCCTTTCATACAACTCTAAACCATCTGACAATAATTCCTGCAACTTCGTACCAAGTGTGCAGGTAATTAAGAAACTAAGAACTTTATATTGAGGATGCCTAATTTGATGATGATAAGAAGCATAAGTTCCATTATTAGTTTTTCTGCTGTGTGAATGAAATGTGTCTTTTCCAAGAAAAAAGCACAAGCTCCATTATTTTCTTCATGGGAAGCTTTTGAATCTTTTTATTGCACATTTCTCATGAGGCACTACTGATCCAGAATGGCGTACTAGAGAGGCCTAATTTAGATTATTGGGTTGTGACTTGGTTTTCTTCTTATTTATTACTGTATTGGCACTCAGTTGAACATAGAGAGTGAGTGCTTTAGGTGTACTGGGGTTTAGGGTTTTCTATCCTTTATAATACAGTTTAATTAGTGAGCATCTGCTCCTTTGCCCAAGGATGTAGATCAAATGTTGAGCTTCTGCTCCTTTGCTCCAATTTTTTTCTTCTTCTATTGCTTTACTAATCCAATCTATTTAAAGACATATATACATATATCTACTATTAAATTATCAGTGTTTAATTAATTTCTTACTACCCTTTTGGTCTATCCTTATCCTTTTTAGTCTTTTCAATTTGTAACATATCACTCTTTCTAATTGTTGTTTCTATGCATGTGACTAAATCATGTTAATCTACTCTCTTATTTTATCATCACTTATTAGGGCTATTCCTAGGTTTTTACGAATAATTTCATTCCTAATCTGATACTTTCTAATTTTTCCATTCATCCATCTAAACATTCACATCTTTGTTATACTCGTTTTTTGAATATGTTATTTTTTGCCCAACACTCTCCTCCATGTAACATAGTTCATCTTACAACTGTTTCATAGATTTTTTTTTTTTTTAATTTGAGTTTACATGTAACATAAAATTCCAGATGCCCATATGCACATTTTTAATATCTATAAATTTATTAGGGAAGAAATTGAACTAAAGCTTGGTTTTGAGTTATTTCTCCCAAGTCTTCCTTTCCCTTTAAACAAGAAGCTTCTACTCATATATGCGGAGCTATATATACTTGTCCTCGTGGGAAAAGAAAAAAGTTCAAGTTAAACAAAGTTAGAAAGCCGGATGTCTAGTTTGGTAAAAGTGGGATAAATTGGATGCTAGTTTAATCAAGGCAAACAGTACACCTGAAGGTTAACTTAATGACACGTCCTAGTGGGTGTGGGTGTAGGTGAAAGCCTTTGATTGCGAAAAACCACACTTAATATTTTTGGATACCCTCCAAGGTTAAGTTGATAAAATTAGCTAATTAATTTTATTAAAAGCTCAGCGGAGGTTAAGTTAATGACAGGTCCTATTGGCCTAGTGGGTGGAGGGTTTCATTGGAAAAGCCTTTGTGGATAATTCATCCAAATTAATTCTCGATCCATTTGATTTCCTTTTCGTCTCTTTCACACAGTACATGACTATCATCATGCATGGCATATCTTCTTCTCTCCCTGAGGTTTTCCAGATAATGAGCTGATGTATGTGGAAGACATCAGTTTGAACCCTTTTAGGCCTCCAAATTAAGCAACTACATATTAGAAATAGGGTTATCCAAAAGCACTTTTGATAGTGATGGATGGCTTGTTTAGATAGAGGTAGGCTTGTGTCAGGGTAAATCCGTGCCCATACTGTTTCAATTGCGATTGGGAATGAAATAAAACACATAAAATAAGTCGGTTCTAGCTAGCGAGGGGACCATCTGTTTTAGTCCGTCCCTAGGTGCAACAATCCCGATGAATGGTTCTGACGTTTTAGTAATTGGTGTTCCTCTAATATAAATATATAAATATATACGCGCACGAGTAAATAAGAAATAACCTCCTCCTTGATTTTGTTTTCCATAGAATCGCCCTTGGGTTCAGAGTTAGACAACGTTTCAATTCTTCTGAAAAATACAAGTCAATAAAACGGTATCTGATTTTTCATTTTCAAACCCAACAACCAAAATAAACATCCTGAAATTTCAGGATATTACAGGACATTGGAATCATCAATAACCATTGCACTACTGAAGGATATATATATATATATATATATAACAGTGCTATGCTAGCTAGAGACCATACCCATACCTTAAGGCTCAGTAGAGAGTAATTTGTATTCCTTCCAAACTGAGCCTTAAGTAGAATAACATCGATCCGGACAAGCCAACCTTCAATTCACAAAGATGGCTTCCATATTAACAAGTTACTGTTAGGATTGGTCCAGTACTAGTGCATATAGGCCGGACTTAATGATTATCATGGTTTGAAAATTTTTCTACCATACACTTTCTTTCCTGTAGCTATCATCTAGCTGGGGGATGTATAAATCAAAGAGACACTAAAATTTTCATTTGTTTCTTTACAAGTAGTATCCACTTATCCAGTACGTTGATCAGACGACAGAGTCAACAACATACATATACATAAAGCACAAAACAACACATTCACGCACAAAGGGTCTGTTGTCTGTCTGTTGGTATCATGGCTTCGATTTCAACCATCTCCGTCTTAGTCTTACTACACCACGGAACTGCACTCTTTCAATGAAACTATGGGCGGAACAGCTTCAGGCTGTCTAAACCTAGTGGGAAGAGATTAACTATGGGCTATAGTTAGTAAGTACTAAGTAGGTATATGCATGACATAACAGAAAAATTTAGTAGAACAATGATATATATATATATATATATATATATATATATATTATAAACAACACGAGTTCATACAACTTTGCCCTACAGGCTACAGATATGGTTGGACCCAAGAAAAGACAGGAATCCTAGAATGTCACAACTGGCTGGTTAATATTATTCCTCAATTTAAAGAAAATGGCAACAAGTCAAAAATTATAATAAAAGACCAAAGATGGGTTCGACTTTAACGCACATTATTTAAAAAAGGTTCAAATTGAAATATTCTACATTTTATTTTATGTATAATAATATATAATTATATATTTTGTACAAAAAGAAGAAAGCAAAGGCAATTAATTTCATATTTATAATTCAAGGACAATTTTTTGTTCATGCAACTCACTATAGTATATATAATTATTTTATTTCCCTATATAGTTTTGTTCAGTGTTGTAAGACACAGATTGGGCTGGACGTTTTGAAGTGGTGGTCCATCTAGTAACCCAATGACCACTCGGTGTGCCAGTTAAATAACGGTTTTCATGGTTTGAACGGGCTAACCGACCAGGAAACCATTAAAAGCGTGACCCAACTGTGAGCAATATCCCCGTTTTATCATAAAACAGTCCGATGCGAAATTGGACCGGCCTGGCATGGCACGGCCCGACAGCCTGTGAGCCATGCCAGGTTTGATATGATGGTCCGTGATGTGATGTGCTGAGTCGAGGGTTCATAGTTCACGGGCTAGCACGACATGGCCCAAAGGGCCCATAGAAGGCCGTGCTCTGCCTGTTCAAAAACTAGCCGGTGGGGGGGTGTCCAATGGCTAGTTTCAGCTTTTTGGGGAGCTTTTTACATAAATACCCCCCTAACAGCTATATAGGAGGGTATTTATGTATTTTGCTTATGAATGAGAGAAAAAATGACACAAATGCTCCCTCAACAGCTATATAACAACTAGTTTAGGGGGGTTTGGATAAATTTATAAATAACTTTACAATGACCAAAATACCCCTCCCAACAACTAAAAAATAGCTAGTTTTTTTTGGTATTTTAGGTAATTGAATTATGCTCAATTCCTATAAATAGCCATATCTTCCACCAATCTCATCACACCAATTCAACAATTGTCTTAATCTCTTCTCTCTCTCTCTCATATTCATACATTCTATGCAATCTAAGTAACTCTAATTGGCTGATTGTTTGATTCTCCAATTCTCAATTTTATTGAAGTTTCAACAAAAAGAAGGTTTGCTCAACCAGCTCAAGTATCTCAATTTGAAAGGCTTGGGCATTGAAAGGTTTTAACTGTTGAAATCAAGTTGGGATATTGAACTGGCAATTCGGGTAAGTCCAATTAAATTAATTTTTATCTTTTTAGAATTAAAAAAAATGTTCAGTTCTTCCTAAAACCGATTCGCTAACATGTTCACTATTAACGATATTCAATTGCATCATGATAGTGTTAGCACTGATGCTATTGATATTGATGGAAATGAAACTTTCACCCCTGGTACTGATACTAGGGGAAAGGATATTGAGGGGAAGGGAAAAAGAGTAGTTTGCCAAAAATGTAGAAAAGACTTTAGCTATTGTAGCATTGGTGGTACTGGTCATTTGAGCAGACATTTGCTCACACATGAAAAGGAATAAGGAAAAAAAGGAAGAGAAACAACACAAACACAAATTGGGAGGGGAAGTTTTGGTACATTTAAATATCCACAAGAAAAAATGAGACAAGAATTAACAAAATACATTATACATGCAGAACAACCATTTATGTTAGCTAAAGACACTAAGCTTGAAAAATGGTTGTATAATTCTATAAATCCACAATATAAAAAGTTTTTAGGAATACTATTAGATCGGATCCTTTAAAAATTTTTTATTCATATAAACAAAATTTAATTTATTTGTTATTAAATCTTATTTCTAAAGTTGCAATTACTTCTGATGTTTAGACATCTAAATTTAACATAAGTTGTATTTGTGTTACTGGCCATTTTATTGATGAAAATTAGCTTTAAATAAAAGAATTTTAAGTTTAATAAGCTTGAATGGCCAGATACTGGCCCAGTTATTGCTGCAAGCATTTTAAATACTTTACATCCTTATGAAATGGAAAATAAATTATTTTCTATTAGTTTTGATAATGCCAGCAATAATGATTTTGCAATAAATATTTTAAAATCTCAATAAAAATCATGTTTAAATGGTAAATTATTTCATATCAGATGTGCATGTCACATCTTAAATTTATGTATTCAAGATGCCTTAAATATTATTTGTACTCATATTTCTAAAATTAGAAATTGTATTATATATTTTAAAAGTTCGAGGGCAAGAAAACAATAATTTAAATATTTATGTCAAAATTATGGTTTAAAATATAAACATTTTATATTGGATGTAAAACATAGGTGGAATTCTACCTATGCTATGTTAGAAAGTTGTATTTCTCATAAACAAAATCTTACTGGTTTTTATAATGCGGAAATGCCTAATGATATTATATTTGAGGAAGATTGGGAAATGGTAGTTTGTATAAAAGATTTTTTAAAATATTTTTATGATGCAACTAATGAATTAATAGGTATTTATTATCCAATTAGTTGTAATTTACCTTACCAATTAATGGTAATTAGTGATTGTTTTGAAAAATATAGAAATAATTCATAATTTAAATGTATTGTGAAAATAATGAAAAACAATATTTAAAAAATATTGGGAGAACATTTCTCCCTTTTATTGTTTAGCTACAATATTAGACCCTAAGATTAGAAAATATGGTTTAAATATTTTACTTGAAACATATTGTAAAAATATGAATATTGAAATTGGAAATAAAAAAGAAGAAATTAATAATTTGTTATTTGACATGTACAGTTTATATGAATCTGAAGCAGTAGGAAATATTCCTACAACTTGTACAGCATCTTCTACTTTTGATCTTAAGCCCAAAAGTACAAGAGAAAAATTATTTTATTTAATAAGTAGAAAGTAGAAATCTGCTACTTCTACAACAAGTTTATTTACTGAACTTAATTTTTATCTACAAGCAAATTTTTCTAATTTAGGTGAGGGAATAAATAATTTTGATATTTTAGCCTGGTGGAGTGAACATTCAAAAAATTACCTAGTTCTTGCCCATGGCACGTGATCTATTAACCCCTCCGGTGTCTATAATTCCATTGGAGTCTTGTTTTAGTGCAAGTACCAGAGTGTTGGACGACAAGAAAATATGCATGAATGATGAAAGTATAGAGATGTGCATTTACTTTAAGGATTTTCTAGATGCAGAAGATAGATTACAAGACAGAGGGCATGATACTACATCGGATTTTTCACCTGATGCAGATGATGAAATCATGATTCATGAAGTTGATTAGTTGTATAGAATTTTTTTTTTCAAATTATTGTAAATTTTTTAATTTTATTTAATTTATTTGCTATTTTTTTAACAATCATTGTATTTGTAATTTGTATCATTCGAATTTAAATGAAATAAAATTCCTATTTTTCTTCCAATTTGTTATTCCATCATTCTTATTTGGTTAAGTACTTTTTTTTATTTATGTGTTAGATAAATTAGATTTCTCATTTCTTAATTTTTCAAATAGTTCCCAAAGTTCAAAGGAAAGTTAAATATTTTAGTTTTACACTTTTACTTTTCTAAATCAAAAATTAAAAAAAATCAAAAAAATCAATCTAATATGATTCGGCCCAAGCCCAATAGGCCTACGACACAGCACGGGCCTGGGTCATGAGCCGTGCCGGGCCAACCCCCATAATTTTCACCAAAGAGGGCGATACAAACCACTTTACACCTTAGTTTTATGTCAGGTCGGAGTCTTACGGCATTGCTTTTGTCGTTTAATAAAACAATGCATTAAATGCCACCTTTTATAATAACGAGTAATTTGAATTCAGTCCGCCTCAAAATTTCTATATATCCAATAGTATAGTTCGGGCCAGTACCAAGGGGAAAAATTCCCGATTCAATGGAAAAAGGGTGTTTATAGAGGAGTGGGTATAAATATATTTGCGAAATCAATAAAACAATTCTGAGGAGGATTGCACTACAAGAAAGTAGACATTTAGCTACAGACAAAACCGTAGCTACAAGTCTAAAAAACCGTAGCTATAGACCTATATACGGTCTTGCTACGGATAGAAAACCGTCTGTGATGTTCGCGTGGTATAGGTTATAACTACAGATGGTAAGATCCATAGCTAAAAATTGCCTTTAGCTACGGTTATTATTCGTAGCTAAAATCCAAGATCACAACTATTAATATCTATAGCTACAGACAAAAAATGTAGCTAAAACCACCTATAGATACGGTTTCTATGTTGCCCGTAGCTAGATGTTCTATAATGTGATAACCTTTAGCTACGGATTTTGAAGGTGGCCGTAGCTATACCACAATAGTAGAGAAAAAAAAATGCCTATAGCTACGGATTCTGTAGTATCTGTAGCTATAACCTTTAGCTACGGATTTCGAAGGTGGCCGTAGCTATACCACAATAGAAGTAGAGAAAAAAAATACCTATAGCTACGGATTCTGTAGTATCTGTAGCTAAATGTTATAGCCCATATTAATCTTTAGTTACGGATTTTGAAGGCATTTGTAGCAAAAGCCAGGATATAGTGGCGGTATAGATCATAAAACTGCTACTATAACTATATCCCAACCATTGTTGCAAACTTATGGTGGTATTTTTTTGAGACCTATAATGGCAATTAAGATCGCTACCATAGCTTATATTTTTAAGAAATATTATATATTTGTTAAATTTAAATATAGAAAACCTGAATCATTTCTTATATATAGTAGAAACATGGAATTCACATCTATGCTCCACAGCACATCCCAACCATGTATTGGGAGCATGTCCCAACGACAAGCAAGTGAGATGTTCCCAATGCACACTGAAATGTGCTTATGGGGCACCATCTGTGGGGCATAGGTCCATTCGTACATTACATAAAACCTTCACACAAATTTCTAATAATAGAAATTCCATTATAAAAAGTAAAAAAGTTACATCTCAAGTACAATTTGCATACATCCATAGGTTCAAAATACATTATAAATTTCAAACTGCTTGAAGAGATTAATCTACAATTAACATTTGAAAATCTGATCTAACATGTCTCCATCCAAGCATCTATAGTTGCTCCTTCAGTTCAACCTATAAAAATATAACAAGAAAGTATTAGAATTCCATGAAGTGGTTTTATGAATTTACCACTCAAACAATTCATAATACAAACAAATTGCAAAATTAACTCAAAAAATCTTGTCAACTTATAGTTATTATTTTGTAAAAATAAATAAATACAATTTGTAAGCCATCTTTGAAATGCAACCAATTATTTCTCAAGTAAAATGAAGAACCTACCAACACTAGAAACTAAAAGAGAAGTGTCATGAAGACCTACCGTAACTAGGTGCTCACATTTGGTTCCTCAAAGTGCCATAAGAGCTAATGCTTTAAAACTTCTAGAAAAAAATTTGTTGAAGTGCTAGTAGGCAAGACTCCAGAGAAGATAAAAATTAAAGGCATAGATCTCAAGAGAAATAGGGCTCCATCCAATTGAAGCTTAGCTATATATATTTTGACCTTAACTTATCCTCCCGACTAAAGTTTGTTAGGTTTATATCAAGAATCTTTGATACTACATTTGACAAAAAAAAAAAAATTGCTTACTAATTAATCTAGTATTCCATCTTTTGCAATTTGTGTAATCAAGTCATTGACTTCAATCAAGCTTGGCTAAGTAGGTCTTAGTCCATAAATGCTACACTCAGCTAAGCTTGGAGCCAATCAAGGGATGGGGCAGAGCAGGGTGCATGTGATTCCTACTAGCCATAACATGGACAACCGTTTTGTGGATTTGCTTCCACACCTCCTACTTGGAGGGGTGCTAAGTGACCATACCAACAACTAAATCTATGTTTTGTTGCTTCATATTTAATTTTCTCCTTAAAATTTCCACATAATACCCACTTATCAAATATCCAACAATGTTTGAGTTATAAAGAGACAGCTTTTAATTAATATATTAATAATTGTTGTAAGTGACAAGGGATTTGCTTCTTGGTTCAAATATTTTGAGTCAATATTTATTTTAGTTCTAAAAATGTGTAATAGATGTATAATGAAGAAATCAGCATAGAAACCATGAGTTCTAGAATATGCATGTTCTCGTCTATGCTTTCTAAACTGTTTACAATGGGGAGAGAAATATATATATTTTTATGAATAATGAGAAAATCTGATTAAAATTAAGATCAAAGAAAAATCCAGAGCACCCTTTACATCAGGGGTAGAACCCCGCACCCCTTATATTAGGGCCATATGGAGTTGGAGGTATGGTTATCAATCAATATGGATCATCTGAGTCATTCTAAATGGGCCACCGTCAAATCAAATCAGTTATATTTTATAGATTATATGAGGCTGCACATCACTTTATGATTATCCTCCAAAGGATAGTAGCTAATTGGATTAAGACAAACCACTGACAATAGATCTCTAGGAATGATACAGATGTGAAGACTAATTCCATGCACATGAAATTTTCTAATAAAAAAGGTAGTATGCCATTTTCACCAAGTACCAATGTATGCATTTGAGAAGAGTGTGCATAATTGATGACGAAATTGCCAAATGCAATACTGCCAAGGAAGCTGGATTAAGAAAAATCACTCAACCAATTGGGTTGTTGGCCCAAGTCACTCAATTAAAAATAGAAAGTGATACAGAGCTTTGGATCTCTCTTGCTGCCATGTTCCTTCAGTAGTTGTTAACCAATAAATTTCTTAAGTCATTAATGTAAAGCTATAATCGTGCCAAGTGGAAGGTTGATTTAATCAAATCCAAAACATCTATCTAGTTGGGGTTCCTTAAGATTGGCAGCACCAATGGTTTATCCATGTCAGCTTCAAACCTTAAAAGTTACAAGTTACAATCTATCCTGGACCCATCTATCTATCCTCTCTTGTGTTCTCAAAATTTATATTAATTTCCCACATTGCCTAAACTTTTGCTTCCTTAGTCTTAGCATTGGTTGCTAATTAAGAACTTCAAATTTATTGGTATTTTTATACATAGTTCTTATTTTATAAGTAACCATCAGATTTATTAACTAAAACAGTAAAATAAAATATATACAAAGTTTACATACACCTTTAGAAGGACAGTCTTTGCTACCTCTCCCCCCTTATGTATAATTTACAATTGAGCCCAAAAGACACTGATCCCTGCCCAATCCTTGTTTCTAAAGCACCATCCATACAATTTTCTGACCTAGTATACACCTTTCTTAAGCATGAGATTTATTATATAGTATCTACCCTTTACATTTCGGGGAGCAAAACGATTTGAAGTCCTAATGACTCAACAAAGGCTGCAAAACTTTTCTAAATCCAAGGAAAGAATGGCTTAAAATTTTCTTAGTTTTTTCACTAATATATATTGAGAAATAACAGAAACTTAACAAAAATGCTGTATTTTATTTTTTTCTAAAGCACCAATATTTCAATAATTTACTACCTCTTAGAGTCTCCTCAATAATTAAGTACTACCTCTTAGAGTCTCCTCAGCAGTCAGTGGAGAATCATGATACCAGTCAGGTGTTTCCAGATAACTTACTACAAGGCCAATAGTCCCCAGGCCAAAAACAACAATGGAACCTGGTTTTACCTTTGTTGTGTTCCAAACTGCCCCAAGACCTAAAAATAAAGATATATTTATTTGGATTACACAGGGAAGATGAATAATCATAAAATAGATTTCGAAATATACTAATTTCTAGAACCAATGTGCTCTTCTTCAATCAAATAAAACTATAACAGTTATTTACAATGAGGAAAAACTGATGTGATCATTTTGACAAAATGACAGAAGTAATTATGGGGTTTTGTGAAAAAAAAAAGGCTTAGATAGTGTGAAACCAGAAAATACCCTAAATAATTGGCCATGTTTAAGGGAATAAAGGAAATAAGAAGTGATTTGTTCCTGTAATCTTACCACAACTTGTTTCAACGAAAGAGAAACCGTGCATTTCTTCATAGTTATCTTCTTCTCCATAGGTACAGAGTTATTACGCAAGGGTTTGTTGAGATAGAAAGATAGAAAGAGACCATGGACAGAGAGAAACCGCGAGAAGGAGAGTGAAGGTTTGTTGATGGAGAGATGGAGTGAAAGAGGGGAAGAGAGTGAAGGTGGAGTTCATTGCAGGTTTTTCGCAATAGAGAGGCGAGGGAGAGAGACCACGCGAGAAGAGGAAATTCAATGGAGAGGGAAACTTCGTGGTAAGCCGAGGGTTATAATCAATCGGGCCTGACCGGGTTTTACACCAATCATATGGGCTATGGCTTAAGATCGGGCCAAGTTCTAGGCATGAAACCAATGTTTTAAATAGGGTTGCTCTTCACGGGTTGGGTTGGATCGGTTTACTGGCGTTTTTTTAACCGACTCGACCTGGTCGGTTTACCTAAAAATGAAACCGAAACTGATTTGGTCGGTTTGAATCGGTTTGGGTCGGTTTTGTGAATGATTCTTTCGGTGTGAACGGCAAAGGATTCAAGTCTAACAAAGCAAGGGCTGGATGTCCGGAAATTAAAAATGATTTGATGGATTAAAACTGATATTTTATATATCAGAAATTTTATATATAATATGTATATTTCTGAAATAAATCTGAAATCCACAAATATGTATTAAAACTGAAATATATCAGATATATATCTATATATATATATAATATCTGAAATATATTATATATATCTAAGTTGGTTCGGTTTCGGTTTCCACACATAAAAACCGAAACCAAACCAAACCATCGGCTTATGTTTTTTTGTAACCCGAAACCAATCGGTGCTGAAGAAAAAACAGCCAACTTGGGTTGAATTAGACCGGGTTGATCAGTTTGGTCGGTTTGGGTCTTGTTATGAACAGCCCTAGTTTTAAAAACTAATGAAGAGGTTGAATAGTTTTTTCCTCCGGGTCGTGGGTCAGCTCGACCATCCGTGTCTAATAGGTCAAATTATTCCATGTCAGCATTTTACATATTTAATTATATGTCTAATTAATTGTTTATTTTCAATTATTATTAATTAATCTATTTTAGTTTTTTATCTTTTATATATAAAAAAAGCTACAAATTACACTTTGAGGGGCAAAAAAAGGGTTTTCTTGGTAAAATACTAAAATGGGTGAGCCAAGGTGCCTTTGGTCCATGGAGCACATAGATTTATTAATTGATTAAGTATTCATTTATTAAATAATTACTATATTATTAATTAATTAATAATCACTATACTATTACTTTATTAATAATTTGTTTATGAAATTAAATAATCCAGTTTAATTGTCAATATTGTTTTTCATTGATAATTAACTATTATTAATTTATTTAAATTATTATTTTGTTTAAATAATTAAATTATTTTTTTATGATTAGTTTTAATTAATTAAACAATAGTCAATATTTATTTGTTTATATTTTAGAAATTATTGTCTTTTTATTAATGTACTTATGAAATTATTAATAATTTAGTTGATAGTTTAATTATTATTAAATAGCATTCATTAATAATCATTGTTATTCAATAGTAATGAACTAACAATTTGTTAATTATTAATTATTAATCATATTTATTAATTTTAATAACTTTTGTAAATATTTACTTGTTTATTAATTTTTATCTATTTATTAAATATTTATTAGTTTATTACATCTTAATATATTTATTGTTTTATAATATTTTCTAATCAATTTATAGCTTTTACCCATAGATAAAGAGCTCTTTAACTACGAACACGACCGTAGCTATAGGTCTACTTTTACTTTTGTAATTTATAGCTACATATACTTTAAAACCGTGGCTATAAGTACCTTTTAGCCGTGGACAAACAGCTTTGAACCGCAGGCAAAATGTTCGTAGCTACATTTCATCTTTTTGCCACCGACATGAACTTGTCCATGGCTATATCCCATGTTTTAGCTACAGTTTTTACGACCATAGCTAAAGTGTAGTAGCGATAGCCCCATTTTCTTGTAGTGTTGATAAATCTAAGGCATATTGGCTTCTCAGTAAGTTATTTATCTAGGTAAGCGTTTCCTATGAAAGATTTATCCGGATAAGTGTATTTATCCATATTCTTTTATTTCCCATGAAAATAAGGTAATGACCATTTTATCCATAAAAGTCAATTATTAAAAGAGTCAATTTTTATCCCATTTAAGTGTTGGCAACATTCCCTCCAAGTGGGAAAGTTATTTACCCACCTAAGAGCCCAAGAAAATAAACTTTCCCTAATCCCCACATAAATCTGAAAAAAAGAATATGGGAATCAAAATCTCATTGACCAACTTTCTTCCTCTCAAAATCCAAAAAAAGATCGCCCCCTAAAAAGACTTTATAATAATTGATTCAACTTACAAGTTAATGCTTAACATTTTCCCATCACTCGTCTTTGGATTCTAAACTTGAGCTATAAGTTGTTTGGATCAAATTGTATATTATATAAATCCAAATTCAATCCTTACGCTCAGTTTGGAAGGAATACAAATACAAATATATAGAGTGCAAAACCTTGTATTTTCTATATATTTTATACATTCAAAATAATGCAAAATACAAGGTTTTGCACTCTACATATTTGTATTTGTACTCTTTCCAATTTGATCCTTAAGTTCAGTTTGGAAGGAGTACAAATACAAATATGTAGAGTGCAAAACCTTGTATTTTGTATTATTTTGAATGTATTTGCATTCTACATATTTGTATTTGTACTCCTTCCAAACAGTTTGAAAGGATTACAAATGCAAATTTGTAGAGCGCAAAAACTTATATTTGGTATTATTTTGTAATTCTTTGTATTATACATATTTGTATTTGCACTCTTTCCAAATTTTGCCTTTGCATTCTAATCGAATCTGATCCATTATGGATACAGATCAGATTTGGATATTAACAGCATTAATAATTTAATTAAAAATGACCTCAGAGTATTATTCTATATTACTAATAAAATGGAAAAATAACTATTATATTGCATATAATAAACAAAATGATTTAAACATAATATCTATGAGATTTAAACACATGACTATTTAGTAAACATACAACATTAATTCAGACAAAGGGATACTGTTTTCAGACTATTCTAAGCTCCAACTCTTTTGCCAATTCTTTTATACTGATCGTTATGAAGCAGTGTATAACTTTTTTTATTTTTTTTGACACATGATCAGAAGAACTGAAAAGAAAGTTCCCAAGGAAAAGAAAGAGGACTCCTGGTTGCAATCCTATCCTGGCCCTTGTTTGCTAATCGATCAGCTGCTGCATTGCCTTCATGATGCGTGTGGTTGTATAACTTTTCAGAAAACCACAAAAGGAAGCCCTCCATTGGCTTAACTACCATCAAGATGAAAATACGAATATTCATGTATTATATGTTTGATTCAAATCATTTCTGCATTTCCTGTTATGTTTTGAAAAGCATGCAATTTGGTATATAAGCGTGTAAATACTCTACCAAGCAATAGGGATGCAAAATGGATTGAATTGGATTTGAATAAGGGTATATCCAAATTCGATGTTACTTGAAGGTCTTGCCTGATTTGAATATTCAACTGGATCTGATAGACATAGATTTGAATTCGAATATGATTGGGAAGTTGGATATTTGGATTTGATCCGATCTGATTTTTTCTTTAAAATTTAGTAAATTATTAAAAGAAAATTAAAATGTACAAATTTAAATAAGGAAAAACAAAAAATACAAGTATTTTTTAATTACTTTCATAATATGTACATGTTTTTATAAAAAATTTACAAAAATACAATATAAATAATATATTTATAAATAAATAAATAGCATATATACGTATATGTATTATATATTTATATAAATAAATATATAGCATATATAACAGATCGGATAGGGGTGATCCGAATCCGATCCGATACAAAGATCTGAACTAGGGTGATCTGAATTCAACCAAACAAGATCGGATCTTGGATCGGATCAGATCCATTTGCACCCCTACCAAGCAATTTGGTATATAAGCATGATTTGAGAAGCATGCAGTGTGTGTGTAGGGGTATCAATTGGACTGGATTTGGTCCAATCTGATCCAGTCCAATATGAGTCCATTAGAAATGGACCAGGTCTAATCCAATCCGATGAATACTTTGGACCAGTTCAATTCAATGTTTGGATTATCCAATCTGTTCAAATTGGTTTTAATTTAGATTTGTTCCAATTCAAACCTGATCCATTGACACCTGCATTCTTATCTTCTATCAATAGATTGGATATTGATTATATCTAACCCAATCCTATATAAACCCATTACGAATGGACCAGGTCCAATCCAATAAATATTTTAGACAATTAAATCTAGACTGGTCCAATACAATATGTGTTATTGGTCTGCCCAATCTAGACTGGTCCAATCCAATATATATATATATATATATATATATATATAAGCTTAGGGGACAGCTTTTGTTGTTTCCATAAGTCAATGGATATCATTAAAACTCAAAATCTTCCGCATACCTATAAACATCATATGCTTCACTGTGACCGAAGTCCACGTTTATCTTTATTCCTATACAAGGCTGAAACTTGCTTTTGCAACCAATCTCATGGCAAGGATGCCATAAATGCAGAATAAAAGCGTAAATTGGATGCATCTTTTTTATCTATATATGAATCGATCGCATGTGATATCAACAAAAGATGAACACCATAACTGACCTCTCTCTCTCTCTCTCTTTCTCTCAAAGTGATTGATTTCAATAAACCTCTCCATACGTCTAAGTCTCCATTAAGTATTGTTTCTCTTAGTCCTGGCATTTGCTCCTTGGAATCCAACAGCTCTATTTTCTAAATGGGCATCTCTATTTTAAACCATAAGCAGATTTAGAAAAGAAAAGTGTCATAATCAACTTTAGTAGCTCTTTAGCAACTTATCGTTTCTAAGTATTATCCCTAGACTTCATTCATCAACCGTTCTTAGTGTTTAGGACTTGTTTAGCTCATCAAATCCGGAAAACGAGCAAGGGTGACAAACTATTTATTCCACCGGTACAAAGTCCTATGAAGAAGATAAAAAGCGATAGGCTTTGACGTGGCTTCCCTCAATCTGGTTGGGTACATTAGATTGATTTTTAGATTTATTTTGTCAACCTTTATGGTATTAGTCCTACAACACAATTCCCATTCAGTTTGAAGGATGATTTTCGGGACAGTGGTTATTGGAAACGCTGACAAGGGTGATATTTGTTTCCATGGGTCGCAATCCCGAAAAGTGAAGCCAAAATACTTGTTTGATACGTATGATACATTGTGTTTGTAGTTAATAAAACATAAACTTGTACAACGCTGTCCTTGGAGATCAAGACGGTTCCTATAAACCTATTTATATAATACGGTGGCAACATTCATGATAACTGCGCAGGTAAATTAAAATGAGAACCTGTTTACACCGAGAGATTAAAATTGAACAAACAAAAGGTGATATTGGGACGCTTGCGTAATTGCTTAAGCAATGAGCAAAATACTGAAAATTGGAAATGGTGCAAAGGCGATTTTTGTATGGCCTATGATTTAGGATACTTGTTAACGAGAATGCCGTCCAGCCATTATTATGTTCTATCAAGAAGACTTCAAGAGCAATTTTTACTAGTTTAAATCATGCTTTCTTTTATCTCCTCCTTGCTCGCTCTTTTATAACATTCAATTCGCACTAATTCACTCCTACTGTGATCATTTATGTCTATGTACTAATAAAACAATTGATTTTCCACTGCCCTTACGTCCTTCTCTAATCATCCCACTGTAACCAACCATTGGTGTCTATGTATATAACCCGTCAGGTCAGACTGCACACATGATGCAACTCTCCCCATCAGGCTGACTTCAGCCACCCCGCTATATTTCAATGGGCAACATCTTTGACTGCACAAGCTAATTATATTAACAAATAGACATCTCTGTAAAAGAGGACTTAAATCTCCCAAACTAATCAAGGAATTAGTCCAGAACCGAAATCCCTTCTAAAAAAACTGGTCCATTTTGTAATCTTCCAAATACCATCATGGTGGGGTTTAAAGGCTATAGTTGCTTTCGTCTTTTTCTCACAGGCCTAAAGACCGGACAAATGTTGAAACATGCTCTCTGAAAAGCAAGCACATGTGGGAAAGCCGAAAGCTACAAATGTTGCACAGAGAGCGGACCACACATATACATGCACTAGTCAAACATATGCAATGCGTACCACATACCCATGACTGGACGTCTGGACCCCTCCCGAATACCCACCAGCACTACTTACCCTGCAGCTTCCAGACAAAAGGGAATGGAAGCTGCACTAAAAATTGTCAGCAACCATACCATACCAGTATGATCTTCTAAATCTAAACGCCATATTGATTATATAATTCACAGTAGTAAGCACTAAGCAGAGGGAACTTCGGAAACGATAAAATTTTACAGACATGAGCGGCAAAGATAGATGGGAATCAAATTAAAGATTAACAAGAAAAATCCTCAGCAATGTGGATCACCATCAACGGCATTGGATTGGCTGATGCAGCATTGAAGCTAAATAAACAGTTTTGCATGCTCAATTTTGCTCGCCTTGCACCGGATCATCTTGATGACTTCTTAATGATCCTTCACCGAGGCTGGCCAAATAATCTAATATGATGGTGAACCGTGCTAGCACCAAGTCTAACAGATAGTTATACAGTCAACGCTGCAACGTGAACTCATGTTTGGCCATGTAATTGTGTGCCAATAGCTCATCATTTAGCGCAGCATCTGCTGTAGTTGAAGCACCTGGTGCCTTTGTTCTGGAGGCAGAAGATTAATCTGTTCTGGCGTGAGACTCATGACTTGTTGAAGCAATGCCTTCTCCATCTCAGGCGTTAACTGTGCCAAAATTAAAAATGGAAGCCAATAAATGTACAAGTTGTTATAAACCCATGAAAATATATTTTGCTAAGGACTGATTAATTTACCTGTGGTGGACGTGGAGGCTGGCTACCAGCGCCAATATGACCAGGTACCAGTGGTTGTGGGCCTGGAAGCTGCATTCCTGTTGCATTGTCTGCTGGATTGTGTACCCAAGCACCTCCTCGTTCCGCTTGCATGGAGCTTCCTGCCTGACTATACTCCACCAAATGTGAACCACCAACCTGAAAGAATGGCAAGTAAGATAAGCTAAATACCAAACTCCCCCCCCCCCCAAAAAAAAAAAAAATTAATAATAATAAAATAAAATAAAGTAAAATAAAAACGCACAAAGGGAAAAGGAATATAAACTAGGATATATTTAAAAGGAATGAAAACAAACCAATCAACACTAAAAAGCACCTGATTCTCCACAGGCTCAAATGGACATAGCACAGATATTTCCTATAACATAAAGCCCTACCAAACCAAATATCAAACGGAATCGCTTTTGTATACTCGGAAACCCCAAATATAAATATAAATTCCAACCAAATATCCATCACTCAGGAATAATTACAAGATATGATTCTCTACATATTAGTGGGCCATCTATATTCACTCATTCACACACACAATACAACAGAAACAACTATAAAACATCTATAAAGAGGAAAAAGAAAGGGGAAGTAAGGCTCTGTTTGGTTTGTGGGAAGATTTAGGTGGGATGAGAAAGTGTGAAATTTTCACTTTCCATCATTTGGTTTGTGGGAAGATTAGTGAGAGAAAACATGTTGAAATATGTCACATAAATCAGAGTTCAAAAGAAAACTATTTAACTCCAAATATCAATCATCTGTCTAAAAAGCTTCAAACTCTTATTGAATCCACCATTTTTCATATACCTACAATATCATGATTCATGAATCCTTTTTCTTCCTGTAGTGATTTCAATTGCTCACAGGCTCTAAATTAGATGATAGGGATCACTACTGGTTAGATGGGTTTGGATGAGATTGTTCCAAGTAAAGGTGTTCAGTGGATGGCTGCAGTTCTGCAAATTTAGAGAACAGGAGATTTAAAGGTGGGCTTGAACGCTACTGGCTTGCCTATGCTGGGATTTGTTTGTTGGTTTCTGATCTTTGAAACCACATTGTACCTATTACGATTGAAGGGCACCTCTTTGTTCTACAGTTGGATAAAATTCTGAAAATAATTAATTATCAGGATGAGAGTGCATTTGGAAATAATTTCTGAAAATTACCATTCTAATACAAGGAATGATAATGATGTTTGGAAACATTTCATGAGAATCATCACATTAGCAAATGAAAGTACAATAACAGTACCATCCAAGTAGTAGACGGGGAAGAGAACACAGAGTAAATGATGGATAGAGAAAAAAGGAGCCTTGTTTTTTGAAAAAACAGGTTCTATCTATTAATCTAAGTAAAATGGTAGAATGAAATTAAACACCAGAGAGAGAGCTGGCCAACTGATACGGCAGACCACCGAAGAAGGCAGCCATGGTCGTTGGTCGTTGGAAACCATCGCAGCCACGGCCTACTGTGGTTGCACCAGATATCTATTTGGGTTTTGGAGCTCAAAATATAAAAAGGAACTTAAAACAACTGAAAAGGTCACGGAAGCTTGAACGTAGCTATTGGGCGGAGGAAGTGGAGAAGACAGACAACAGACTCTTTAATAGGCAAGCCTAATACTCTTCCCCTTTATTTTCTCACTGGGGTCGCACTGTTTTGGTGTGACCCCAAATCCCAACTTTTGAGGAAGTGCATCCCCCTATTTTCCCATCCCTTTTCTGTGCATCTCACAAAACAAACATGGGAAAGTGGAATATTTTAGGAATATTCCATCCTTCCCACCCTTTTCTCGCAAATCAAACAGAGCCTAAAAGTCAATTCTGTTGGATCCAAGGCCAAAAGGATAGCAAATAAGCATTTTAATGAAACTTCCCATCTAAAACACATTCCAGTTCAGCTATCTTTCCTCATTCTCCAAGGAAAGTTTGATCAAGCATTTGACCCAAGTACAGAAACCAATTACTCTTTCAAGTTCTGGATACTGCACCAATTAATATGAGGGAGCTGGAATTCTACAAGATCCGTTTTCATACATATTGCCACATGCTTTATTCACTCTTAGAAAAGAGAACATCAAGATTAGAAAACAAGAGGAAGATGTGATAGCAGTCCTCATTTCAAGCTCCACCAAAGCAACTACGGTTCACCAAGGTGCTCAAGGAATTCAGGAGTCAGGACAGCTCAATTACCTTGATGCCTAAACATGCCTTGCATACTGGTGTAGGGCACATTAAGTACCCAATCCAGCATCTAATACTGCATGGATACTTTAAGATATATTCTATAGCATTAACGATTTTAAAATATGTAAAATGATGTTTTTCATGCTATAGGAAAATCTGAATATGTAAAAAATTTAATTATATCCACAAAAAGACAAGTATTGAGAAATGATAGTTTCAAAAACTAGATATGAAGACATGCTATAAGCAAATCATATCAGATCTGTACCCATATCCACATCTGGCATTTTAGGAAATGGAGACTTATATCCCTGTTTCCCATGTAGGTATCCTTATGGGCATCATAGGTATCTATCAGGACAGGGAACCAGAGCTGGTCATCCTCGACTAACATAGCCGACCTCAGTCAGCCATGAGAACTTGTTGCATCAATACAACAGCATTTCCTTTCCTAATTGAGCATTAACTTTTAAGGTCTATCAAAAAACTATAGCAACTTAAATCCAAAACCAAAATTACAAGTATACCTGATATAGTGACTGAGGCGGTGGCTGACTTGGCAGTGGTGGCTGTCCCTGTGGAAATGTAGAACCAATTGTAACTGGGGGTTTGGTAACTGACTGAAAAAAATGCACACTTAATTAGCTCCATCCTTTTTATATGAGATAAAATCAATGCTCACTTTAACTTTCAAAATTTCTGCAGGCATAGCTTACATGAAATGTTGGTTGCGAAAGGTGAGGCTGTGGTGCACCAGATGGCTGGTAACCCAAATTCGGCCCCATCTGTGAATGAAGCTGATGTGGAAAAGGTGGCATTGAAGGTGGCCTAGGCTGTGGTGGTAATGGTGGTTGCAGTGGCAAATGAGGAACACCTGTAGTCTGCATTGATTGTTGTGACTGACTGGAGATAGCAGGTAACTGGGGTGGAAGAAGTGGGGGCATCTGTGGAGCAGAATGTAGTGGAAGAGAAGGTATACCATGAATTTGGGAGGATTGTGGAAGTGACATTGAGGTCATTGCTGAATTCAAGTGCCCCTTAGCCTGCTGCACTTTCTGTAGAGAATGTGATGGCATTGGCTGTGATTGATGGGTTACCGGTGGAACAGAAGCAGGTGGGAGAGGCATTGCAGGTTGGTTCTGATGTTGCTTTCTAACTGGAATTTGGGTCTGGGATGCACTTGCTTGATCCTGTTGTCCAGCTTGGATTGGCAATGAGTGTGCAGCCTGAACATTTAGTTGCTGACCTGTTTGTACCGATTGTTGAGAATGCTGAGATAGAGATTGTTGAATGTTTGGCATCTGAACCAAAAAAAAAAAAAAAAGATAAACAACTTTAGATTCAAAACAAATGCACAAATGCCAAACTGGAGAAGAAACAGTCAAGGGAAAAAAAAAATAATACCAGTTGTGGAGGTTGTACCATCCCAAGCATAATTTGTGCCTGAAAAAACATGTGAAGGAAAAAATGAAATTGCCAACTCTAACTCTATGTAGTCAAATGCCACCAGTAAAATGTCATAATATGCCAACTACATGACTTCCTCATAAAAATAAGACCCAAAAAAAAAGCAATACAACATCTACATTGCCGCACCAATTTTCCAATAATGGCAATTCTGTAAGTTCAATTTAGTCCTAGTGAAATTGACTACACTAAGAGCTTATACACATGTTTCAGAGTGTCAAAATGTGGCTGGTAAATGGGATGAATCGTTCAGTTTTTCAGAAATGTGCATCAATAATTTTCCTTTTGGTAGTAAAGGATTTTTTTTTTGATAAATGAGTGGTAATTTTATTAAGAGAAGAAAGTGTACAGTCCCCCAAAGAGGAGGCATGAGATGTTACCTCCCCTTAGGAACATGGTTTAAAATGTCCCTAATTTCCCTAATATTTCAATGACATATTTCCATTTCCATGGGTAGCGACAAGAAATTTTATGGGAATCAACATATTCCCAAATAAACATTACCAACACTCTGTGGAGTACAAGAGAGTTTCTACAACATATTTCCATTTTCACTTCCATGGGTAGTGACATGAAATTTTACATCAACATATTCCCCAATGAACACTATTAGCACTGTGCAGAGTACAAGAAATAGTATTATAACAAAAGTAGGTAATAATATTGTAGTTATGTAGAGCAACAGATTTTATTACCCACCTAACTTGCATGATTACTGCTTTGAGCTAGCTCAATATTCATTTCAAACAAGTAGTTAAATATTAGTTTTTGTTTGTGTAATAGATTATTTGGTTGATCTATTAAAACCATTTACATTTTCTATGAGTTTAAATTTTGCTTTAACTCATTCTATCATGAAGTTTTGAATCTTAAGGTTTACGGAACAACTTCAGAATGTATTCTTTTGACTATAACCCTAGTTTCTTAGTATGGCTTAATGATTTGGAACAAGATAAATAGATAATAATTTAAAAAAGCTGTTTCTATGCTTCTTCCATCATTTCATAAAATACCATTCTATATTTTTGCATATTTTACAATGTTTCCACCATGTCTATAAGGAAGCGCATCCGCCCTATCATGTGCATCACATCATGTGAGTTAGTGGGAGGGGATGAATAAGCGGCATTATTAAACTAGCAAATTAGAGGGGTGGAGAGGAGGAAAGAGTGAGGAGAGACGAGACGATGAATAGGTGGCACTGCCGGTCTGGTTTTACCAAATGGTTGATAAAGAAAATTAGATGACACTTGAAGGGCATTTTTGTCTTTTTGCATGCCACTTAACGGCTGGTTAACGCCAGGTACTAGATTGTCACAAAATGAAAGTTCGGGTACTAGATTGTCGCGTTTTAAAGTTCGGACACTAAATTGGCACTCAGCCTAAAGAACAAGGTACCGTACCTATCAGGAATTTTCCCTAAAAAATTTCCACATGCTTGCACACTTGCTAGTTCACAAAAAGGTCTGAAGCTTTCGGCCATAGAATTGTTCTTGTCAATATGCACTCCTTTACTCCAGCTAGACTTCTTTCCTTTCCTTGGAAAACTCTAGCATTCCTCTCCTCCCAAATGGTCCACATAATAGTTGCTCTGACACATTTTCACATCAGTTCCCCTCTTTTTGTTGGCCACTCGAAGGTAGTCAGATAAAAAAAGGAAAGTTTTCATTAAGGCTGCATTTTGTGCATTTGGTAAGAATGCAAAGGCGGAACCAAAACGAACTTGCACTCCCATTTGGTTTTGCAGTTCTTTGGTAAGAATATGTTTTTGTACTGAGAATGAAAGTAAATTTTTTTTCAACTGATTTTGCATTCAAAATGGGAACAATGGATGCAAACTTTGCATTCAAAGTTGGTCAATGTAAAATAGGTCAGTTCCAGCCTTGAGATTCATGTTTGCACCCATTACAACTGAACAAGACACTGTAAATTTATCAGTGTAAGATAAATGAAGAGATGGATTAATGGTAATAAGACAATACACTTCAAGGTTTAAGGTTGGCTAAGCAGAGCGGGAAAAAAAAAGTTGGCTAAGCAGTTGGGCCTCCACCAAATTGAGGTGGAAGGGGACTCTAAACTGTTAATTGGTTGGATGCAAGGGAGATTGGGGTATTTTTCAAGTGGACTAGAAGGTCGGCAAATAAACTAGCTGATACTTTGGCAAAGCAAGGAACCTTTAGGGACAATTTGCTCTGAGCTGTTTTGTAACTTTGAGATAATTGGTTTTGGGCTGTTTTGCACTCTTAAAAAATGCAGCCTAAAATAAAAAGGGAAATCTCTCTCTACAAGTTTTCTGATTCTAGCATTGATTAACCATCAATGACCAGGAAAAACCATCATCAAATCATATAGCAAAGGTCTGATATTGATCCTACATAAATTCCTTCATGAATTTCTCATTACAGCAGTTTTGTCCATTTGTGCCAAACCACCTTTAAATGTCATCAACATTATGTTGTTTCTTGCAGACTTTATTCACCTTTCTATCCTACCTAAGTTTCATATTTAAACTCCCATAGAACCCTCAACATCATCACCATCCAAGCCTTATCCCAACTACTCTCCATTCTAAACCTATATTTTTTTAATTGTTTCTATTAACAAATTCAGTCACCTCCCTACAACTCTCCATTCTAAACCTACATTAAAATTTTCAATGACAAATTCCAACCAAGGTTCAAAGTATCGATACAGATCACACTGTATCATATGATATATATCAGTTTTCAGGGCCGCTGATAATGTGAAATACATGGAGTTTGGGATTTTTAATAGATTTAAATGATAATAATCCTAATATACGCATTTGCAAATTATCAAACTGAAAAAAGAACTATGAGTATCAAGCATATCAGCTTAGAACCTTGATTCCAACCCTCTACCTATTTTCCTCAATTCGAAACTTTTTACATTTTGGGAACTGAGACCCTTTGTAACCAAATCAAACTTTCAACAAGCTTTAAACAACCATCTTGAGTTGAATTTTTCCTATATCAGTTTGGTATCAAAGTACCTATTCAATAGTCATACATGCCTAACATACCCCTGTTAGAGTTGATATGTACCCAATGCAACCAAGATATAAGTGTTGAAATATGACACTTGAGGGAGGTGAGCTGCATAAAGAATAACAACCAGTGTTTTAAAAGCGCAAGGGCCAATTTGTGCCTGAGGCGTAAGGCGCAAGGCGAGGCACGTGCGTTTTTAAGAAAGGCGCAAAACTACAAAAAAAAAAAGCTAAAAATCAAAAAAAGAGTCAGATAATTCAAAAAAAATGCCAAAATTTTGCAAAAAAAAAAATTAAACATAATGTTAATAAAAATATAAACTTAAATTTTAAAATAAATGATTTAAAAAAACCTGTTATCTAAAATTAAAATACATAAATATAACATGTAAACTGTATTCAAATGAAAATTTAAAAATAAAAGCAAACATATAAAGCATTTTCAAGCATGTAAAACCCACAATCTCTTTTTTTCCTTAATTGCATTGCTTCAAGTAGTTAATGTGATGTAAAACATATTGCTTTCTTGATTATATGAGTCGCTTTTGTACCACACCCCTCGAGGCATCAGGCGTGGTCAGGGGTCCGGGGGCAAAGGCCCAGCCATTAGACTCAAAAAAAAAAAAAAAGCAAAAAGCGCAAAATTTTAAAAAGGCACACGCCTAGGCTGAGGCACAAGGTGCATCAGGCACGCGCCTTTTGAAAGGGTGTACCTAGGACCTGGGCGAGGCACATACCCCAAAATGCGCCTCGCCTATGCACCTAGGTGTGCCTTTTAAATCACTGATAACAACCAGGGGTTATGGCAATATAGACACATTTTAGAGAAGTGAAACAAATTGCACAAGAACCGAGAGTTGATTTCAAAATGATCCAAGGGACAAAGGTATGTTAGGCATTGAATAACTCAAAATACTACTTTCTTTTTTTTATTTTTCTTATTTGTTAGGGTCCAATCAAGATGTATATTGTCTTGAACCCTCAAAGACTTAAACCTCAACTAATAAGCATGAAATAACTCAAAATTTTGTCCAATCAAAACATATTGGTTTTATCCTCCTTTTCTTTTCTTCTTCTCCAAGGACAAAAATAGAGGCCAGACCCTCTATTTTATGAAATTTCTGTTCTTTCTTCCATTTTGTCATGAATATGCTGATTTTCTATGTTTTAAATGAAATTTATCCATTTCTTTTATGAAGTTTATAGACAACAAGGTGCCCCCACCCCATCGCCTAGCCTTGCCTCAACACCTTGAAAAATATGGTTAAAAAGTAACTTTTATCTTTTAATTTCCTTCTATAAAAAAAAATGAAGCAGAGTTGGATTAAGTCTGACAGGATTTCGAATCTGATTCGGATTTAATATTTCATTAGTTGGATCAAATTCGGATGCTGCTGATTGCTGAATCCAATCCAAATCCAACCTGATTACAGCCCTAAGATGAAGTGGTTGAACTGAAAAGCTTTTTTTTTTCTTTTAGGCAATAAATGTCTTAGGTTTTTTTTTTATTTTTGTACTCCATCACAATGAACATGAATTTAAACAGTAGTCAGTAAATAAAGATTTTGATCCTTTTATTCCATAATTCCATGAGAGCCGAGGTGAGGCCAAAAAGAACATGGTTTTGAAGTAGTGAAAAAATATCTGATAACGATGGAGGAGAGTTGAGGATGCTAACTAGTGCATTGGATGAGGAACTTCGTGGTTGTAGAATAGGGGTGGTCATAATGGATATTGATGAACTTAGAGAACAATTAGAGTTGCTAGATTCACGCCTGGTTGGAAGATTCATCAGCTTTGGTACAGAAGATGTTCAACGAGGGATGAGAACTTAATGGAGACTAGGAGGTGATGTCAAGGTCAAAAGATTTTGATTTTTTTCTTTTTCTTTTGTTTATGGTTTCTTTTTTTTTTTTTTTTTTTGAGAGAGAGAGAGAGAGAGAGAAAGTAAGGTGTTGAATTATATTATAAATGAAAACAAAAGAACCATATACAACCAAAAGTTGTACTCAGGGACTATAGTATACAAAAGGGAAGGTAGAAGAATGGTTTGGAAAAGGAAACAATGCGTTCAAATCCACTCCAAAGTTTAGTGTTGGCAAATGGAACTAATGGTCGGGCAGTTTAGAAGCTCAACTGGTAGCAGAACGGTTTGGATTAATGTCATTGGGGCTCTTCTTCATGCATGATGTACACAAACATTTGTGGCAATAGGCAACTCGTGCGGAACATAAGAGACTTGACCTTCCTAACAGGGTTATTTTGTTTTACTTTTCGAACAAGCAAGAAGTTTTATATGAATCGACAAGTACAAAATTTTCATTATTTCATTGGCATTAGGAACTTTACTAAATTTCCTTCTTAATGTTTTACAAGCATGTGTATCTCAACAAATCCTTGTATCCCATACCCAACAATATATGTCCATCAAACCTAAATTTTAAATCATATTACCACCAAGTGACTGTTCTTTGAAGAGAGTATCATAGAAATAATGTCACTATAACCTAACTTATCTTATATTCGATTTTTCATCAGCTGCGCCGTGACAGAAAATATAGCTATGGATATAGAACCTCAATTAGACCAAATGGCATGTGAAAAACAGAGGAGAAATAGAAGTTTTGCGGACAGGGGCGTTCGATAATTAGGATTGAGAAAAAAGAACAAGAAGAAGCCAGTCCTCTGGAAACCAAATATTTCATTTTAAACCCTAAATCAGAAGGAAGGAGAAAAGAGGCCAAAAACACACCTGGAAAAGGGCTTTTGTCAAAAGAGGATTCTCGACCAGTATCTGCCTCGCTTGCTGCTGATTCTGTTCGATTAGAGTCTGAACAAGCAAACCGAAACATTGGTGTTGTATTTTCTTTTGATAAGAGTGAACAACGATATTATTCAGGAAGAAAATAATAATGATAAAGGAAATATAATGGAAGGGCAATAGTATAAAAATTTCTTTCAGAAAGGAGTAAAGCTTACTTTCATCTGCGACATGATGTCGTAAAGCTGGTTCTTTGACATCCCAGCAAGATTAGATGTAAAAGAGTCACCTGCGATCTGCTTTCCCGCCATGCTTTCGACGCAGAGAGCAGGTTTTCACTTCTGTGAGTTTTAAATTCTTCGACGGTCCGAACTCCGAAGCCAGCGCCACGGGGGACGAGCGATAGCTTCGACACCCCTAATTCCGTGTATTTGCACAAATGAATCGCGATTTCGCGATTAAAGGAGGGATTGAGGCTTGAGGGTAAACGGGGCCGTGGGATTTCTAGGCCGTATACTCTGGTGGGAGAAATAATTGGGCCTTAAGTCTGCTCAAAACGTTATGGGCCTAGTCCGCGAAGATGTTCAATGAGAAAGACCCAGAGAACCAAAAAGAATCATATAGGGTACCGAGCTAGACTCCAATTCATAATTTCATATCGGACGAAACAACTTAAATGAGTTCAAATTTCAACTACGTGCAGAGAAAAAATGCTGCAGGACATGCAGTTGGTTCTTTAGAAAATAACTAGGGCCCATAACATGATCAAAACTAACCGTTAAATGGATCCCTTAATTAATGGAGATTATAGGCAAAAATCAGCTTCTAGCATGACAGTAGTAGTTATGTGTTTCATAGTCGATCTAGTCAATAAGATTAGTTTAAAGGTATTAATTCTATCTGCTGCAAACTCCCACATAAATGATGCAATCTTACTGAAGATAAGTAGAGCCCAGGCCCCTGATATTCAGCCTTTTAAGGCATACTTCCAATTCAATCAATGTGGATGGAGCCTCAAACTAATTTGGGTTTGGGAGATTTGTTTATGCCAGATGTCAAAGAACAGAGCTAAGCTCAACGCTCAAAGACCAGTTACACCTGGTCTTCACCTCCTGAGTTTACCCGGCCTGTACTGGAAAAAGATTTAATGCATATTGATCAAGCCTACAGGCTTTCTTAAAATAAAAATTAAATCAGATGGATAAAATTGGTTCAATTAAGGTGGGACCCACAAATGATGATTTCTTAGTTCCCTTTCTAGGTTATACCATCCAAAGTATTCGTGTTATGGAGGATTAGACAGTAATTGGCTAATTGCAACTTCCTTGTTCAATTGACTTGAATTCAGTTCGAACCAAATATATGAAACTCGAATCGAGTTTTCAGCTTTGTGTTTTTGAGACGAATTCGAGCTCTACTAACTTGATACTTATCTCGATTACAGCCCTAATTGTTCCCGAACACAAGCCACTCCATTCTCCCAACACTTGGGTCTGAGTCGCCAAGAGGTGACTCAAAATTAGTAATGAAGAACATGTATAAGTCAGTTCGTAAGAGGTGGGAATGCCTCAAGCTCAGCCTTTGAGTTGTGTAGCATGTATGTCTCTTCATCACAATTCACAATCAGGAGGTTGAGTATTAATTCCACCCTATCTCATTTGGCAGGCAACCAACACCACAAGATATCTAGTAGGTTTAGGCGTGGAATGGTGCAATTTGTACAAAATGTGTGCCCAATAAGGGTCATTCATGTATTAGAAAACCTTAAATTTTAGTTACTCATCTTTAATAATGAACGATAAACCTTGCTTCGATTCACAATTTTATTATGTGAGATAGTCAGGCATATCCCTATGATAGGATTGAGAAGGTTTTTTTTGAAAGCAAGCACATGTATCCATGGTAAAAACCGGATCTAGTAGGGACAACATAGTAAAAACTGATGTGGCATGCCCAAATACTCGTACTCGTATTGTCCATACGACTCGTATCAACTTACTCATGCACTCCATTGGAATCATCTTTAATCGACTTGTAAAGCCTTTTACTTTGAAATTGCAAAATCCAGACATTGGATCCAATTCCTCAATTTGCATAAGATTTTGGATCAATGGGTTCCTGATCTTCCACCTATCTGTTATTGGGCTCACTTGGAAGGGGATTGCATGCTATGCCAGCATCTTAATATACAGTTAATGGCTTCAGCTGTGTTTTCTAATATAAAAATCAATGGGAATTTAATTAATAAAGTATTTAGGCCATGTTTGGGAGTGCTTAAAATAAGCATTTATTCGAAATAAGTGCTTATTTGAGTCAGGACTACACTATTAAGCACTTATTGGTGTTTGGGAAATAAGTTCAAAATAAGTGCTTATTTTAAAAATAAGGGCTATATTTTTTAAGCCCAAATTACTAGCTTTTTTTAAGTGCTTATAAAATAAGCACTTATTCATTTTTTTTTCTTTCAAAATTATCCCTAGTTGATTTTTAAAATCACTTATAAAACTATCCCTAGCTGAATTCTATAAAAAAGTACTTTCATAAAAGTGGTTTTGTAAAAGTTCTTTTATAAAAGTACTTTTATTAAAGTATTTTCATGAAAGTTCTTTTATTAAAGTACTTCCATAAAAGTGCTTTTATAAAAGTACTTTCATAGAATTGCTTTTATTAAAGTGCTTTTGTAAAAGTGCTTTCATAAAAACGCTTTCATAAAAGTGTTTTTTTTATAAAAGTGCTTTCATAAAAGTGCTTTATGAGCATGTTTTCGTAAAAGTGCTTTAATAAAAGAACTTTTATAAAGTTCTTTCATAAAATTTGAAAGAAAATGAAGGACAAAAATAGTCACAAATGCTTATTTGAGAAGTACTTGAAAAAGTTGGGTGCCAAATGCAAATAAGTGCTATTTGAATAAGCACTTATTTTTAACATAAACACTCCCAAACATGACCTTAACCAATCTGGAAAGGCATTACCCAATGTTGGGTCCAGCCATCTAGGGTCTTGGAAGAACTCAGATTCAGTCCTCACAAAACTGTGCTCATGTCATCCACTCACTTCGATTCCCAATGCACAGCTGCAAGTGGCTATGAGAAACCACCCCTAGACTTTAACCTGGATTCTAACACTTGCTTGCAGCTTGATATTTTACCATTGCACCTAGGAATGGCAACGGGTAGGGTACCCATGCAAATTGCCTTACCCATTCCCAAACCCGCCTATATATCCGTGATTCCAAACCCGTCTAACTTTTCCTCTCAAATTCCTAAACCCGTCCCGCCCCAAACCTGTCCCACCCATTAAACCCCTTGACCAAACGTTTTCTACTAAAAAATATAATAGTTTCTTAATGCTTTAGTGTGACTTAAGCCCGGATCAATTAATGATAGTGTCAAATCTCTTAACACTACTTTAAACCATGCACTAAGCCATCTCGCCTTTTGTGTTATTTAATGAAATAAAATAGATTGTATTAACTTTTGTGTTCATCAAAACAATCAATGCATGTATATGATTAACAATTCTAACTAAAAATTAAAAGAAATAATATTTAAAATTAGCATTTTATAATTAAATAAAATAAGCAATCTATCAAATTCAATTTTACATCAAATAATGATTTTAATCCCAAGAAATTTATACAAATAAAATATTAATAATAGAATAATTACCTTAGTACTTAAAATTATTAAATTTGTGCATGATATATATAATAGGTTCATATTTATGCATCTTGGGTATCAGGTATCGGATACCCTAAAGTCAAAACCCAAACCCTATAGGGTTTTGATGAACGGGTCCTATTAGGGCTGGGACGGGTTGGATACCCAAAAATTCCCATGAAATTGCCATCCCTAATTGCACCAAGTAGGGGTGTATTCGAGCTGAACCAAGCCAAATATTTGGCTATTCGAACTCGTCTCATAGAAATAGTGTTAGCCTCGAGCTTCATTTGATCTAGAGACTTGAGCTCAAGCTCGGCTCTGTTCAAAAGCTTGCAAGTTCGACTCAGTTCGACTCGAGCTTGACTACAAGCCAAGCTTTTTCTAAAAAATAAAAATTATACATATAGAAATATTTTTATATTTTACATACAAAAAATTAAGAATTATAAAAACTATTTATTATTATACATAAAAATAAAAATATTATATATAAAATATATTATTTTTTATATAATAAAACTTATTTATAATATATACATGTATATGTATGTATGTATGTATAATAAAAATTATTTATTTATTATATTAGGCTTGCAAGCCTCAGGAGTCGGGCTTCACTAGGCTCCTTCAATTCGAATAGCAAATGGGCCTATATATCAGGCTCGAAATTGGCTCAAAACTCGATTTAAACCGAGCTGAACCAAGCTCAAATAACTCGCGAGAAGCTCGACTCGTGGCCACCCGTAGCATCAAGTAATGGCCCCTAAAAGCAAAGACTCCTCTTGTATTACTTACCTTCTCTCTCCTAATTAAAATTTATCACTTGTTGGGTTAAACAAACAAATTTCATTTGATGTTTTCAGATAATTATATTTCATTTTAATTTTTCCACATATGCATTTAATGGGGAAATCATCCTTTCCTAATCAATAACCGCAGTAAAGGCATCTTTCTCAATTCTCATGGACGTTTTCAGATAGCTAAGAGCAATGGGCAAGTGATAATAACATCATAAGTATTATTTTTAAACGGAGGCTTTACACTTCGAAAAAAAAAATATAGAAAATAAAAAACAAAAACGCGAAGGCTTTACGTCCATACTTTGTTCAGACAACCATAACATGTATATAGGATATGAGATTTTATAATTCTTATGAAAATCCATCATCACATACATATGTCTTTGAATGAAAGCCAAGAGTTCCATACTTCCATAGCAATTTATAACAAGATATTAAAACATTAGTTAGGTTACGTTAACTAACTGCACCATCTTAGTACAAGTTGATTCTTCTCGTAAGCGCTTGACGAAGGATTTGGATAAGCGGTCCCAACGTCTGAGTCATGGTTGCGATGCTATCTGATGCACTACTCGAAAGAAGGAAATGGTGATAACCTAAAACAAATTACAAATGGCGTACGTATTATGAAGCGATGGCTTCAACACAGCTTCACCAAATAGAGTCCACATTGAATTGTTGTTGCTGCACAGAATCAATGGAAGAAGCAGGGAAATTAGAACTCAAATCAGTTATGAAGCGAGAGTTTCCTTGCGTCGGAAAAGAGCGTAAGTCAGTCATTGCAGCTTCTCGTGGTTGATACCCCCCCAACTGTAATGCCGTCAAAATCATGGAATTCATTGATAAATCCGGACCAAGCAAGCTTGGAGAGCAGCTGAGAGACGGATTGTTGGTTGCTTCTTTTGCAGAAGTCCAATTCATGTTTAAGTTGACATTGTTGGCATTGTTGCTATTGTTAGTAGAAACAGAACTGAAACAGCTTGAAGAATTAGCTACACTACTTGGATGCGATAATTCAAACCCTTCTAGCGTGGTGTCATCACAATCAGATTCAAGAGACGGGTGGAATGGAGTGAAGTATGGTTTCTTATTGATGGCGTTCTTATGAAACACCCTACAGACCACCCATTCCTCCTGTGTGTGAAGGAACAAGCAAATTAAGATCATTGGATCAATCATATATATCCCAGAATTAATGAAAATAAATAATTAAGTAAAGGAGACGAAGGGTTTCAGTGTTCCATGTGTTTATTACCTTAATGGGTTTGTAGGTAAACTTGGTTTGCAGCCTATATTCATGCATCACCCAATTACTCTTCTCTCCCTTGGGAGCTCTGCCCTTGTAAAATACTAGGGTTTTCTTCAAACCTATCAATACTCCACAGTGGAAGATCTCCTTGTCTTTGCCTGTTGTTTTCCAATACCCTGCATCTGTGGCTCGGTTTGTTCTAAGCCCAGTTGGGTACTTTCGGTCCTTCAAGCTAAAAAAATACCATTCTTTCTCCCCCATGGTAGCCTTGCCTATACAAGGTTGTCATAACCCAAATCAATTCGACTTTTCATTTAGGCTAATAACAACTCTGAGAAACTATATATGTGACAATTAAAGTTCTTTTTTCTTGGTGCAGGATCTATTATTGTATATATGTAAAACTAACACAACTCTGGTAGAACAACTTCACTACCCTTACATAATATATGCAGGATCTATTATTGTATATATGTAAAACTAACACAACCTTTAGTGTGCATGTCATATTAATTCATCTTATATCTATCTATTCATGGAAATTAAGGAAAACCCAAATAAGGATTAACATTCAACAGGATTACAGAAGTAGTCTATGTCGATCTAAAATCTAATAAAAAAAAGAAGCAAAGAAATTAAAATAAACCAACATTTAGTTAGAACAGAACAATGAAGAAGAAGAAGTTACCTGGGAGGTCCCAAGGTTCGCACTTATTGAAGTCCACATCTGTAATAGCTCTTGATACGAAACTAAAATCAGCAACTTTGCGGGTTAAATAATACATGATAAGCTCTTCATCAGTTGGATGAAATCTAAAACCAGGAGGGAGATTCTCTTCCATATGTCAAAGACTGGAAACTAGTGGGGTTCGATCAGTCTAGCCAAAGCCAAAGAAAGGAAGGGAGGCTTAAAAATGCAACTGTTTCAAATGTTAATATCATGCAGTCGTTTTCTATATACATCCTTGAATGAGAAGCTGTCGTCTCTAGATTACTTTATCCCATCTAACATGTTGACAAAATACATGGTTCATACAAGTTTAAGATATATTAATAGTGAAGATTTCTGTAAATCCCACCACCAACAACATTAGAATTTAGAACCCGTAGTTTGCTTTTTAGCTCGTCAGTAGTATTGAAAGGCTAACAGATGAATCTTCTAGCTAAGAGGCACAGACATCAAACAAAATATAGATGGGTTGGTTAGCATAATCTAATCAATCAATCAAGGTGATGGTCAGTGGGCTTATATATAATAATACCCCAAGTAGGGCCCATCGGATAGTGGATCATGACATGCCACGTGTGCCCCAAAACTTTATATTGGGCAGTACCCTAATTTGGCCTTACTAGCTAGTGTGGCAAAAGTGATTGGTTAAGAAGGTTCCATCATCCAAGGATTCAACATAGGTGACGTTGTTATACCAGATATTCTTGTTTATTTGCACCAGTCCGACCAGCTCCAACCGTTTCTACCCACCGGGCCGGCGGGCCCGTCATCTCTCACGCTAGTCTACTGAGAAGAATTATTTAAGGGGGAAGAATGACGGTGATATGTTATACACCGGCCGCACGAGTGATATGGTAGACTGTGTACATCGTCTATGTGGACTTTAATTAACCGGTTGGTTCCTTCTTTGAACTCGATCTCTTCTTATTCTTCTTCTAGATACACGCATACGCACGCGCACAGGGCCATGACTATCAGGGTAATACAAGTAAAAGATTGCATCATTGGTTACATCATAAAATAGCCTAGAGTCGCCCGGATTTTTCATTTTTCATTTTTCATTTTTCAGAGCTATCATGTAAACAGGAAACTGAAATATAATCGGGATTTGGGAATTATTTTGGCCACTGATTTTCGGATTGACGGTTCGATCATTCAGTCCGAATGAATAGCCTGTTTTAAAAAATAAAAAGTAAAAAATAATGAAAATCATTGAAGGGATCAATAATTCAACCACCCAAATCAATAGATTATTAATTTTTTTAACGATTTTTTGTGAAAAAATAAATTTAGAATTAAACAGAATCGATTATCTGGACAATTCACAAACCGAACGGTCTGACTGTCAACCAACACAGCCTTGTTAATCAATGGATCTCGAAAACTAAAGGGATTTCCGACTGGGTAGTGGGTACCTCTTGCATCGATCCTTTCGGCTAAAACTTGGCGAGTCACTTTGAAACCTTGCCCAGTTGACCCAGATGACTCGTTGTATATATCAGCTTGGTCATGTTTAATTTTCTTCATTTTCTTTAGAATAAAGGCCATTAATTCTGTCGTACCATGCAAAAAGGTGCCGCAACTAAAATATTTTCATGACCAATTAAGATCTTGTGTGAATTTATGAGAATACCCTTGATTGGTAATTAATTAATTAATTTGTTAAATACCGTACCTTAAAAAAATTAATTAGTAATTAATTAGAGTAAAAAGTATAGGAGGAAAATGTAATATATTTTTTTCATCTTTTATTTATTATATACATTTGCCTTGGCTTCACCTCGAGATCACCATATGAAAATTCTTATCCATTTATTTTACTCTCTCCAACTCTGTTCACCTCTATCGATCTCTTTCGAGTACAGTGACGTGCCAGTATAAAATTACACTTTTTAAATCTGGAGTCCATTCATCTAATTTCCCTAGTTAACAAAATTCAACAGAAATCCAAGTTGTGAGAAAATAGTTGATGAATCATATTTGTCGGCCGGAAATTTTAATCACTATTAGTTAAAAGTGGCTAAAGTGACCACTAAAACGCAAGGCCATATCTTTCCTTAATTAGCGTTGTTCCTCCACCGTGATATCTTCGAGATTTTTTTTAATGTTCCTCCGGCTAGTCTTTGGTTATTGTAAATTATATTAAATTATATATCGTCCTAACCCCTTTTATACTCTCTCTGTTATAATATATTCAAGATAATGCAGGAGAAATTATTGTAGTGTTCACAACCTCAACACGTTTAGAATTTGGGTGCTCCGTAATGGACAAGGAAAGGCTTTATTTTCTTTTGGTAGATGACAAGGAAGACCTTTTAAGAAACAGAAGGTCTGTGTTTTTTTTTTTTTTTTTTAATGAAATCACCTGTGTCTATCGTTACTACATATGCTCTTTTCGCTTATGTATAGAGTTTGATGTCATCAATTCAGACTGTTGCATCCAAGCTCAACGCTCAAAGACTCTTGCATCCGACAATATCTACCAAAACCAATCTTTCAACAATTTACACGCATTACCTTCACCCAATTTGGTTCCTTAAAATATACAATGATGGGCTTATGGGTGGCAATGTTTAATTGTTTACCCAGCCACATAATGTACCCGCTTGTTATCCATCCAAACCCACCCAGTCTGTGTTTCTGAGTTGTATATTTTGGATTGAAAATCTATTTGGATCAAATTTAGAATTCATTTGATTTACAGTCGGAACTAGAATTAAAATCGGAATTGGAATGATCTATTCTATAACCTGTTTGGTCAAGACAGGAATCAGTATTAGAATTTGAGTCAATTGAAATGGGATTTCATTTCCCAATAGAGGAGGGAGGAAATGGCCATTCCCTCGAATGGGAAATGTCATTCTGCCAGAAATGAGAATAAAATTCTAATTCTGTCCAATCAAATAGTTGGAATTGGAATGGCCAGACCCCTATTCCTGCAAACCAAATGGGCTCTTAGATGAATGACTTAGATTTGGTCATGGTTAACCATCACTATGAATTGCTTGTTGCATGCACATATTTTCATTTGCGTTTTTCAGGACGTCTCCATTATGAGTTTATGACTCTTTTAACTTGGCAGAAACTACCTCGGTTTTGGAAGTTGTTATTTGACCCTCATATTTTAACCGGAGATGATCAGGTGCCTACTGTCTGTCTAGTATATGATGATGTCCAAAAGATGTGTTGTGGAAAATTTAGGGGGTACTTGCATCTGGCAATCAATAAATCAGATACTCTTGGGGAATGTTTGGTAGTGTGATCTCTATAAGCTATGCAAATCAATATTAATTTAGTAATACATACCATATATGTTATAATCTGGGCCGGGCTGCGACTTAGGATTTGTTAGGCTTGGGTCCGGCCCACATTATGATGTGTGAGCATGGTGCAGGTCCAAGACTGAGTGGGCCGAGCTCCGCGAACTCATGTCGAAATGGTCAACCTTATAAATAGTGTTTGTTGTATTTACATGCATCATAAGCTAGGTGATGGAAGTGTCTGTTCTATCCATTCCTCGTAAACTTGTCTTGCATTGATGCAGCTGACCATGGAGGTGTGAGAAGCACTTGTAGAAAACCACACAAACACCATTGGATTCAAGTCCCATCCAATGGCTGTGAAGTGATACACGTTAAGCCATAATATAATTTGACCAACGTCTAGCCCTTTTCAAGTCGGCAGTGCAAAATTTAAGCATTTTATGATAATTTATAACTACACATTATTCTTTGACCTAAGATTGTAAAAAGTTGAAAATTTTGAAAAAAAAAAAAACTAGCAAATCTTTAATTACTTGTATTTTTTAGGCCTTCAAGTGACAAACATGATAGAGGTTACACCATTTTTTTTTTGTGCCTATTTCCAGTTTCTCACCATATCATCAATAACAAAAATAATTAAGGATGATACAAAAGAAAAACATTCTTTCAAAGGGGCAATTGCTTGTTATACTATTCAATTAGTTTGGTCGGATTAGGTTTGGTAATACCATTCGATTAGTTGGATCCGATCCAGGTTAAGCCGGGTTCGGGTTAGGTTTGGTAATACTATTCAATTAGTTGGATCCGATCCAGGTTAAGCCCAACCCCTATGGAGCCTGAATGGATTATGGATGAACCCCACAAGGGGATGCATAATAAGTGATCAATGATCCTCCGTTAAATGTCCTAGCGTAGGTATCAAGGGTGAAGATGCCTTTCATATGCAACCTTACTTGTCTTTACTAGACCTAATATTCAGCCCAGCCCAGGCCTAACGGTCCAGCCCATTAATTTCTTTTTGTCCTCACTCATCAAGCTTAGGCTTTGATGTTTAGAATTATCTTGGCTGGGCCTCGTCGGCCATACCTATCGAGCCTGAACGGATAATTAAGGCTGCGTATATTTTTAGTGTAAAGTTTTTTACAGTGTAAAAATACATCGATTGAAAAGTGAATTGATCGGTTTAAATATAGTGAACCGTTATGTGAAAAAGGTATGGCTAATGCGTGTAAAAAATTACATTAATTTTATTGATGTAGTATTTATATTGATCATTGATATAAAATTTTAATGTGAGTGAAATTTAAATCGATTTTTTATCTAAATTTTACACTAAAAATAAATATTAACAAAATCAAACCAAAATATAAAATTTATCTTAATTCTCATTTACACCTAAAACAAACGCAGCAGTGATCTCTAGAAATTATCCTCGTAAAATGTCCTGGCGTAGGTATTAAGGTATGGCTAACGAACTCCAACCAAGACAATTCCTAAAATCAAAGCCCATGGTTGATTAGTGAAGACAAAAAGAAGTTAATGGGCTGGACCATTAGTCCTGGGCTGAGCTCAATATTATGTTTAGTAAAGATAAGTAAGATTGCGTATGAAATTATGAAGGGCATCTTTACCAAATTTATTTACGTATCTCGAAAAATTTTAAGAAAATCTGTTATGTAATATCGTCTTCATCTGTTTGTCTTAAAAACCACATGTTGATGATTTAAAAAAAGAATAGTTTTTTTTTTTTTTTTAAAAAAGAAATGATGCTCAACAACATATTTCAATTCTTTTTTGGTTAATGTAGCAATTTAAAAACAAATAAAAACAATTCTACAAAATTAAATACAAAGCAATATATTCCACCTAGTTCGGATGAACTTTAAATTAAATTCTAAAAAGGTTTCAATCAAGCAATGCCTGAGTACGTACGCTACATTGAAAGTCCTTTCCGCATGTCCAATAAACAAAGCCATTTTTTAGTTGGGCTTTTGAATAAAAGTTTGAGGTTTTTATTGTTAATTATTTTATGAATAGTTGAATGATTAAGGCCCTGTTTTAGAACTTTTAAAAGAAGTACTTCTTTTAAGACATGAGATCACACATTAAGTGCTTTTTAAGTATTTATGAGTGTTTGGTAAAAATGAGGGTAATAAGTATTTGTTTTTAAAGAAATACTTATTTAAAAAAGTGATTTAAAGTTGGCATTTTTTAAGTACTATTTAAAGAAGTATTTCTCCAAAAAAATGGGATAAATCAGTCCCTAATAATTTTTTGTAATACCTAAAATACCCCCACTCTCATTCTCTTATTTTTCTCTCCCTCTCTCTCCTTGTCTCTATCTCTGCACCAACACGACATCAGCGACCCGTGTACCAGCCAGCAACTAGTGTACCAATGACGTCAACGGCCAATGTACCAGTGATGTCGACGGTCGGTGTATTGAGCTTGTTATCAGGTCATTGATGGCAGAAATAGTGTTGACCATGAAGTGGGGTCCATGTAGGGTCCATGTGGACTCTCACTTGTGCATGTGTGAGTCCACGTGGGTTCTTAATTGTCATGAAGTGGGATCCACGTAGACTCTCAGTTAAAATGTATAACATATATATAAAAATAAAGACTAAAATTATCATTTATGTCAATATAAGCACTTAGGGAAAAGTAAATTACCAAACATCCTTATCCCAATAAATACTTAAAAACATAATAAGTGATTTAAAAATGGGTTATCAAATAGCTTAAAGACTTATTAAAATAAGTACTTCTAAATCCATTAAACAATTAATTAATCATCAAACAGGTCCTAAATCCATTAAAAGTGTATCAAATCATTAACTTGGGGCTGGGACTGATGTGGGTGAATCTATAGGGTCCTCTTGTGGTTGTGGTCAAACACGCTACATCGAAATGAATGACAGACATAGGGTAGGCCGCTAGACATGAACCCCAGCTTTGCGTGGGTCAAGACTCAAGATGACAACCCGCATTCGAGTTGCCCGTTGCGATCACCCTATTGAAATGATCCGACCGTCCGGCCCGATATATGAGTTAAGCTTAAAGCATCCCGAAATTGGTAAAGAGTAAAGACTTAAAAGATAGGGACAAGAGGCCGGGCTAAAGGTCAAATCGGGTCAAAAGCAAGACCTAAAAGGGCCTCCAGGTCTAGGCTTCTGGTGGACCTAATGCCAAAATGCCGTTAGCATGTCAGAACCTTAACGACCAAGTTAACTTATCAAAAAAACGTCCAACTTAATAAGACTTAAGACTTAAGTCGGCAACTGCAATACTGAACAGCCAGATTGCTCAAAATGACGGAAACACCCCCCTTTCCTTTGCACCAGCCCTTTTTCTTCCACTACCTTAAAATAAAAACTTCATTGTAACTGACTAAAAAACACCTTAACATCCTAATAATTATTACTTAATCCTAAATTAGTCCTTATATCATCAGACTAATCCATTCATTTATTACACTCAGATGCATGCTGCCTAGGTATGGGTGGCTGAGGCTCACTTGTAGATTACAAGAAATTTCTACTTTTGATACAACTACACTACAAGAAATTTCTACTTTTAACGCCAAGAATATTGATTTTTTTTTTAATATGCTTTTGACCCCTTTGATTATTCCACAACAGTACTGTGCTACACAGTACACACAATGGAACATATCAAACTCAAAGAGGACAGCACAACCGAGGCTCTAAAGAAGTTCTCCTTGATAGACAATCGATCAGAAGGTGTGATTATTGGGATTTGGAGGATCAAAAACCCAGGCTTTGGCTTGGCTCCGATCCCCTGCACATTCCAAACCAATGATTCCATATATAGAGCTTCTGGGGTACATTAAACTGTTCTGAGTTGTGCAGGCCTTGGTTCTGGTTGATTGCTGGGTGTTTGTATAGTTTGACAGATCTATGCCACCCACAGTAGAAACCATCCAACTGCTCGGGTGAATGTGGCCGGGCCGGCCCACTGATCTGCTGGCTAAAGTTTGTTTAGTCGTACAAGGGTGATGGTGGGATCACTTTTTTGACAAAACCAAGGTACTCTTCTTTATTGTACATAATGTTACCAAAACTGGGTTTCCTACAAATAGGATACAGTAGTCATTTCATAAATAGAGATGGGCATTTTGGATGTTAGAACATATTGTGATTGCAATTGCATACTTTTTTATCCCGTTCTTTCATCTTAGAGAGATTTTAGGACTTGGGAGGCCGTTCCAAAGCAATAACAATTAACAAAAAAAATGCCATGTCCAAAAGAAACTCTAGTTTTGTTGTTCTTCAATGTCTCCAGTTCTTTCCATCTTCTCTTCCTCTTCTTTTACTTTTCATCCATTCTGCTTGCCAAGGTCTTCAATTTTCTGTGCAGGAAAACAAAACACAAGAGGTATGGCTGCAATCTCTCTCTCTCTCTCTCTCTCTGACGTCGCTCAGTTTGCTTGTTCTTCTTGCAGTACCGACTATGAAGACCAAGTTGGCTATTTCGAAGAAGAAGAAGAAGAAGAAGAAGAAGAAGAGTCGTCTCTACTTTAGTATTGAGTGTAGCGAGAAAGAGGATCTGGTGGCCGACATCATTCATGGCGGAGAAGCCCTGTTGTTTTTGCCCACTAAAAGACTCGAGAAGAACAAAACTCTTGTTGAAGAACGCCCAGGATCTGATGAGAGCATATTTGAAGGCCTTGGTGAAATATTTCTCGAGGAACAATCGTTTATTTGTAGCTTACCTGCTTCAAAACTTGAACATGACAGTGAAGATAAGGGTGACGAAACATGTACATCTAGCCATTCTGATTCATTATTTGCCACGCCTATGCGAACCAGCAGTCCAGATGAAGATGTTCTTGCGACAATACCGACAACGACGCAGACTAAACTAGGCACGGGCGGGAACTCTGCAGCAGCAGCTAATGACATAGCTTATGGAAGTATGAATGCTACTTGGTATCTCTTAGATTTGTTATATTGATCTTGTTGACGACGTTACTAGAACTGAAATTGCATACGTTGTTTATCAGAAGGATGTGATAATGGAGGAGCAACTGACAGCGAAAATGAAGAAAGGAATCATCTGTCGGAGGATGAAAATTTCTTAATTTTCGCCCCTCTTCAGTTGGAAGCCCGAAAGGTCCAGGCTCAAGTGAAGGATGGCGACGAGATGTTAGGGGACACATTTACAGTTGGGTCGACTTCTTCTAAGAGTTCTTCTGAATGGAGAAGCTCTACTAATTTCAGGGATTCAGGAACAGAAGACCCTTTTTCTTCTTCATCACGAAGGAGCTGCCCCAACTGGGAGCCGTACACTGTCTTCCAGAAATACGATGAGGAGATGTCGTTCTTTGACCGAATTGGTGCACAGAAGCTCAGTGAAACAGGTAAAACTTACCATCTGTTCCTTCTTTTTGTCGTTTGCATATAAACATAACCAATTAAATGTATGATTAACAACCCGTTTCAGAATCTCTTAGGACCATTGAAGTATGTCCAAGGTCTATTTCGCAGAGGATCGTACACAAGTTTACAACCAAACGCAAAAGGCCACCTGGGTACAGTAGAGATCCATATCATGAATTGGAGAATGCTTATGTTGCTCAAGTTTGCTTGGCATGGGAAGCTCTTAACTGGAACTACAAGAACCTCCAACGTCTTAGAGCTTCACGCCAAGAAGAAGATCCCGGATGTCCGGGCCGAATTGCACAGCAGTTTCAGCAGTTTCAGGTTCTGTTACAGCGATACATCGAGAACGAGCCTTATGAGCATGGCAGGAGACCTGAAGTTTATGCCCGGATGAGGATTTCTGCACCAAAACTACTACAAGTTCCTGAGTTCCGAGGTATCAATAATGAAAACTGAAAAGGTCCTTGTCATTATCCAATTATGAATAATAATTTGAACACAAATACTATCGGTCATTGCTTTCATTTTCATTTTCATATATATTGTGTTTTGAAATTCTGTTATTTTGTTTTGTTTAAGATTTAGAAGATGATCAAAAGGAGGAGTCAAGTATCTCATCGACTAAATTCCTGGGAATAATGAAAGATGGAATTCGGACATTCATGGATTTTCTCAAGGCAGATAGAGAGAGCCACTACGAGATCTTTACAGCTTTCTTCAAGAGGAACCGCGGTTGTTCTGTTGATCCAACTCATCTCCAAATGGTGAAGAAGGCGAATAAAAAAGTGAGTCTACGTACTCTCCAACAATCTCAATCTTGGAAGAAACCCCCCTGCTTTTTTGTCAGTCATCATCACTTCATCTTCCACATGATCATCATCATAACAGTTAATCTAATTTGCAGAAGAAGATGAAGCTTAAAGACCTCCGCCGGTCTCACAGATGCTTAAGAAAAAGAAAGCTAAGCGAGGAGGAGGAGATGGAGATATTGATGAGCCTGATAGATCTAAAACTGGTGTCTAGGGTTCTGAAAATGTATGACATCAATGAAGAACAGTTGCAGTGGTGTGAAGAGAAGATGAGCAAAGTGAGAATGTGGGAAGGGAGAGTTCAAAGAGATTCCTCCCCACTTTTCTTCCCTGCACACTGACCCACCACATACAGCATGTTGGTTGATGACTAGACCATGAATGTATGTGGCATGAATATTCTGACTACCCTTTTGGCCTTTTCTGTAAATACTGTATGAAACTAGCAAATTATGGGCCCACAAATCAAAGTAACTACGTCTACCTGTGGGGTGACATAGATTTTAGATGATTTGGAGTGACCATATAAAGAAGGGTAAAGACGATGTGTCTTGATCTCATGAAGAGTGAAAACGAAAGATGAGAGACAAAGGCAAGAACATGAGGATAGAGACAAGGGTAGCTTTAGTTTTCTTTATCTCTTTTTAATTAGGGTTTATCTCCATGAGAGTTGAGAGTTGAATTGAATTAAAAGAAGAGAGACAAAGCTGCCATTTGCAGATTGCAGTGGAATAAAAAGGAAGCACATGGTACACTCAAAGAGGGCAAGAGCCAGGTCGGTATGGGCCCACTTGTATATGGAAAGAAATTAATTTAAGTAGAAGTAATTAAATAAACCATATTACATATTAGAAGTATCTAGATAGAATTAATGATGTTAATTATATGATACTTAATTATGATTAATTAATAAAAAGTTGTCCTAGTGGTTGGTTTATCTTGAAATCTATTGACTAAGATGTTAACAGGGTCCATGATATGCATGAAGATGTCATCCATCTCTAGTACATTAGATTGTCCATGAAGATGGGCAAATTCTTTTTTTCTTCTCGCTTTATTAGTGGGAATATAAAAGTTTTACAAAATCTATCTTAGCTCTTACATGACATGCTTGAGGTTTGCGGCTTTTCTTTAGTTTAGCAGTCGGTCTGGCTTTGCTATTTCTTGTTCATTTGGCTATCTTTTCAGTTTCAACGCTTTAATTAGCCTTTAAGCTTAAAGCAGGACTGAAATTTTTTATATAACTTGGCATTTGGCACAAGAGATTCTCAAAGTATGCCCATGTGTTTTTCCACATCACATTTATACGTACAAAATAAACCCTGCCACGTGGATATGAAGAGGTGTCACCTTGATAACTGAACTGATAAGATTTATTCTCTAAGTCCTAATATCGTGGTTTAAGTTTAAAGGTCCGCCCTAGTCCAAGGCTACAAGCCAAAGCCAAAGATCGGATGTGTAAATGGTATCAAGCCGGGATCAAGAAGTTGTTTGGCACGGGAGCATTTCACAAGCCTTCTGTTTCACCAATGGGCCCTGATTTATAAGTGATTTGTTTTATCTGGTTTTTTCTTTTTGAAAATTTGAATTTAGCTTAATATTATAATATATTTATAATGACAATTGTATGGCATCTCAAAAAATAGTCACCTTTTCAAATTTCAATGTACCATATCATTAGGGTGATTCAAGAAAACATCAAATTTACATATCAAGAAATTTCTCTTAGGAAATTCTATATTACAGAAGCATATTTTAGAAATATATTTGCCAAATGCGATTTTCTTGCTGATTCCATTTATTTGCTGATGTGGCGCATATAAACACATCAGCAGAAATGGAACAGTTGTGAAAGGCACCGGTACACCAGTGCTAAACATATACCAAATTATTGCGCGCTTTTCCTCTCTAAACGGGTTTCTTAATAAGCACTACTTTTTGAAGAATTGCTTATAGAGAGCACTTTTTAGTGTTTGGTTCTGCTTGATTTTCTCTATGAAAAATATGAAAACCCGCTTCTCATAAACACAAAAAAGCCAAATGACTTTTTCTTGACTTCTTTGAACAGGCTTCTAGGTCCGAAATGTCCATTTGTGGCTTTTTTTATTTATCAAACATTATTTTTTGGCACTTTTGGTTTCTTGAATGCAATAAGCCCTAGAAGCACTTATTAGAAACCCCCCAACATGGTCATTAGAAGCCCGGCGAGCTTAATTATTAGAAACTAAAATGATGTGATCCCAACTTTATATCAAAGAGAATATAAGTAAAAGGAAGGTCATTTATTTTGAAGGAGCAAAATAGGTAGCAAGATTTGCTCATTCGATTGACATAGGAAGGTGTATATAATTTATTTTTGTTTGAGTTTTTAATATGCAAAACCTGAGATTTTAAGATGCAAAAAGTGCAAATTTTGCATCGGATAGGAGTGATGCAAAATTAAATTGAGTGCAATTTTTGCATTTGGATCATATTTGCATAAGAGGCTCTACCTCCTAATATTCATGGATGACTTTTTTTCGAAGTTGTATCTAACAAAACCAATTGATAAATTATCAGAATAGGGAAGACTAGGGGAGGGCATAAGTTACGAAGTGTTGTATTTAGGATCAGCTAGCACTAATTGGTTTTAGTCCCACATAACCCTTAGGTAGCTCGAATCTAACTTTGACTTTATCCTAGTTTGAGCTCAATTTGATTTTATACATGTATGTATTCATATATAGACACATATTTGTATGCATATATGTATAACTTTTTTAATAAACCATACATATATGCATACACACACACATAAATATATTTATATATTTGTATGCATATGGAAAGATGGTCCACGTCACCTTTCTTCTCCTTGTTCTATTACCTCAATCCTGCATTCTTCGTTACCCCCTTCCTTCTACTCCCAATTTGCCATTTCAGCACCCTCTCTTTTCATTCCTCTCCCTTCCCATTGAGATCTCTCTCTCCCCCCACAACTCATGTCTCTCACTTTCTGACAGCCTAACTTCTCTCCTTAATTAGCTCAAAATATGTTTTATCCTCTCCACTTCTATACTTCTATTTCTAATCTCTCTCTCTCTCTCTCTCTCTCTCTCTTCTCTCTCTCTCTTATATATATATATAAATATATATATATTAAAAGAAGGTCCCAAGCAACAGTCCCAACCCTTCAAATACTGGCATTGTAAAATTTCAATAGATAGAATCTTAGAAGGGGTTAAACTCTCACTCTTAAAAAAGTCTATCCACTCACAAAAAAGTGATAAATCCACTATCTTGAAATTCACACATGTATCACCCTAATCCCTAAAAAGTGGCCACTTCAAATGTTATGGTAGTAATTAAATTTTATTCAAACACAACCATTTCAAAAGTAAAGATTAAACAAATAATTTAACTTAAAAATATTCAAGATATTAAATGGATAAAAAAATAAATGAAATTCATAAAAATGACTAAACAATTAATACAAATGGTGTGAGTTTCATTCTTTTAGATGAAATTGTTTATTAATTGTAAATTAGATTTAACATTTTTCGGAAGCGTAACCTAATTTAGCTTTTAAAAATAAATTTATCAAATAAATAGTAAATACCAATTAAAGTAGGTTACTGCTTACAAATAAGACCTCATTTAATCTCTTAAATTATATTAAGAAAAAAACATAAATTAATAGTGTTTTGCAAACAAAGTAGGTCAAAATAGATTGCAAATTACAAAGATGTAAGACCCATGTTAATTTTTCTAATTTAATTTTTATAGTTAAATAGTAAATTTCAAATTAAATGATATGTAGTTGCCCCTTAGTATGAGGTCATTCTCTAGATACAACATGTTAAGTCTCCTAAATCTAATAAAAAGCCTAACCTAAATGTCTAATATAAAGAATTTAAAATTTTGAAATAATTCAGATCAATGGTCCCACACTTAGTACGGGGGTCATTCCTAGTATATATTAAAAGACAATAGTCTAGAAAATTTCTCATTTTTTTTATTTTTTTATTCTATGTCATTTTTTAAACAACCAATGAGATGCTCTCATTCCTAAAATCTCTCTCTCTCTCTCTCTCTCTCTCTCTCTCTCTCTCTCTTATGTCCTAAATTATCTATAATTCCTATTTATCCTCTCCCCCACTTTTTATTTATATCTATAATTAAAAAGTTTAAAAATTATTTAATATTCTAACAAAATTATATAATAACTTTAAAATATTTATTAAAAATACAAAAATAATTATAATAGATTTAGTAATATTCATATTATTAATAATTTTATATTTTTACTAAATTCATCATGAAATTATGTGCTAACAATATAAATTATGATTTTCTGGATTATTTAATTTAAATGTTATTTAAACAATAAAAAATTAACAATAAAGAATAAAGTATTATTTAAATATTTCAATAACTAAATATCTTAAATAACAAAATATTTAATAGTATGTAATAACTTTAAAACAAATAAAATTAAAATAGCAAAAAATATTAAATATTTTATATATGATTTAAATATTTAAATAACTAAATATTGTAACTAACAAAATATTTAACATAACTAGATTTTAAATAGTCAAAATAATGAAATTATGTAATAAATTAAAAAAAAAAATAAAACTAGAAAATAGAATATAATATTCAAAATAATAATAATTTAATATTTTACAAAATTAAAATCGAAATTATGTAATAATAGTATAAATTATAACTTTATGTATTATTAAATTCAATAAGTAATTAATATTTAAAAATTTAAATGATGATATTACTTAAATAACTAAATAATATTGCAAATAACTAATTTTAGTTATATCAATTAATAATTCTAGAAAGTAACTTTAAAAAATTAATATTTATTAATAATAATTGTAAAATCTTAAATTTATATTTTTTATATATTCATATATACTAAAATTAATATTTATTGTATTTAAGTAATTATTTATTATTTTTTGTGATAAATATATTTCCCATAATTATCTAAAAATCTATTTTTGTTTTCTATTTAACAAAACATTTTCAATAATTATTGGCGATTAAACTACTATTATTTAACTTTTTTAGTTTAACTTATTGCACTTATTGTATTTTTGTTATACTTTTATTGATTAATATTAATTAGGGATTAGAATATTATTTGATATTACACTATTTATTGACTAATTTAATATACTTTTTAATATTTATTGTATTTTATAATTATTGTAATTACTAATTTTTTATTGTTAGTTATTGTATTTTCATTATCAATATATTTTCAATAATTATGTGCTTTCACTATAAATCTTCAATAGTTATTGGAGATTAAGCTATTGTTGTTTATTAGAGATTATACTATTAATTTAGCTAAAATTAGGAGTATTCATGGGTTGGTTGTAGGTTGTTTGGTTAATCAAATCGACCTGGTCAGGTTGGGGAGTTGGTCACTTAAAACCGACTAACCATTAGCGAAAACTAGCCAATTCAACTTGTATCAGTTTGGGTCGATTTTTGGTTAGGTCAGTTAGTTTAAAAGATTCAAACTTAAAAAAAAAAACTAAATTAAATTTAAAAAATTACATTAGCATTATTAAAAAATAAATTTATGATATAAAGTATTTTAGATTAAGAAATATGGGAATTTCTCACTTTCTTGTATTAAAAAATTATGTTAAATATATATATATATATATATATATATATATATATATATATATATATATATATGTATATATGGTTGGGTCATTTGATTTTGATCGATTTACAAATGGGCAAAGCAAAACTGATCCAACCTGGTTAAGTTGGGAAATTGTTGAACCAAAGCCGACTGAAAATACTAGAAAGCCAACCAACTTGGGTCTAGTTGGTCGGGTTGGTTGATTTCATCAGTTTGATGAACAACCCTAGCTGAAATTAATTATTTTTATTTTGTATTGTAAAAAAAAATATTAAAATTAGTATATAAAATATAAGAAAAAATCTATGATGTGGGAAAGATATGGTATTAGAAGAGTTTTGACCAATCAAAATCCACCCATGAATTTTGATAAATAACGCATGATTGGCTACCATGTTTACGATACCAATTGATTAGTAAAACATTTTTCAGATATCATATCTTTCCCATATCATAGTCGAACCCTAAATATAAATAATTATTAATTATTTAAAAGTTAAAAATATAAAACAATTGTATACTCTTATGTGTTTCTATTGTTTGGGTTTCACTTAACAAATCCCATGCATCACATTGGTCCCCGCTAGTACATACATGTATATCAATGTTTGGTGTAAGAAAATTAACTAACCTAAGCAGTGGTAGAGCCAGGAATTTTCTATTGGAGGGGCCAAGTTAAACAATAAAATGAAATAGGGAGTAGAAGAAATAGAGTTTAGGGAAAATGGCCTGAGAAGGTTTGGGTCTATTACATATTTTTTAAAGAAAAAATACATTTTTTTTTTTATTTTGAGAGTTGGAGGAGGGCTAGAGATGATCCTTCACATTTTTGTTCAAGTTTTGGGGGGCCAAAGACCCATTTTATTAAGTTTTGGCCCACCATTATATTTTGGCTTTGCCCTTGAATCTAAACCTAACATAGGCCCAAGTCCAATTTGAGTGCACCATATTTTAGTATGGGCTGGGCTTGGATTGGATAGTTTAGGCTTTTCGAGCTATGGGCCCAATTCTTCAGGTTAGACTTGGATTGGGCTAAAACCCAACCCAACCTACCCGATTGCACTTGTACTTGTATAGTCTCCACAAAAGAGGACAACATTACAATTAAGGGTGAGCATTCGGTTTAACCGAATAAATCAAAATTTTAAAAATCGAACTAAAAGAATTAAAACCAAACCAAAACTGATTTATAGAATAACTGAAATAACCAAAACCGAAATTTTTGATTTAGTTTTCGGTTAAAATTGATTTTTTTTATATATTATAACATATAATATATATTATGAAACTAAATTTTATTTTATTATATATTAATATATAAATACATATTATATATTATTTATTATATATAATAATAAAAAGTTCGATTAACTTGATTAACCAAATTTCTAATTCTAAAAACTGAAACCAAAATCTGAATTAACCGAACTGATTTAATAAAAAAAAAACTGAATAAAAAAGGAAATCAAAAGTTTTGATTCATTTTTTTTAGTTTTAACCGAATAGTGCTCACCCCTAAAGCTCTGTTTGGTTTGTGGGATCAGGATAAGAAAAAGGGAATATTTCAAAAATATTCCTTTTTCTTTTATTTGTTTTGACGGAAAGAGGGGGATGGGATGAGAAAAAAAGTGGGATGCAGAATCCCAAAATTGTGTAATTGAGTTCGCACCAAAATAGTGTGACCTCAATGGGAAAACTCGAGAAAATCATTCGCTTGGGGAAGGGGATGTGCCTTCTTCTTCTTCAACTGGAGTAAGGTGACGAACCAAAGAGTCTCCTTACCACGGACCAGTGGTGACGGTGAACAGCAACGAAAGCAAACAATCCCCCTTCCTTTCGACAGCGGCGACGAACCAACGATGATGGAAAACAGTCCCCATTACTTTTGACAACGGCAACGAACCAAATACTATTCACTACCTTCCCTGTTCGAACAAAGAAGGCGACGGTGGCACAATCCTTCATCATTTTCCTACTATTTTCTCATATAAACCAAAAAGATAAATTTTTACACGATCCCATCTTTTCCCATCCCACCCAAGTCTTCCTACAAATCAAGCATAGCCTAAATTTACAATCAAGTGAAAAAAAGTCAAAATCAAACTCATAAAGTCGTAGGCAATGCCAGCAGAATTGGGACCTGCTCCTCACGCAGGCGCCTCACAACGATCTTACAGGCGGCGAATGCATGGTAGAATGTACCTGTGAGGTCGGTGTTAGGCGCCATGTGATCAGCGGATCTAGTCTCAAGCCAACATGGTGATGTCTAAAAAATTGATAATTGGAATTAGTTCTCCTCCGATGTCCGTACGTGACTATGGACTAAAGCTGCGACTTGGGTCGGATCACAAACAAATCCAAATCGGGTTGGGTTAGATCGGATTGACGATGAGAATAATAGTTTTGGCGGTTTAAAACCTCAGGTTGACGTAGGTTTGACATCAATCGTTCTAACCCGACCCGACTTGCACTTTTTTCATATGTGACCGGGCGTAGGAAACGGGGAACAATTCTATCGAAAGTTTGAAATAGGATCCTTTCCAGGAACGAAAGCGTTGTTTCAACTTTCAACGCGTTTGTGTCAATGGACTGCCGCGTAACTTTTCCGGGCACTGTTCCTTGTAACCATGGAAGCCCTTCTCTCGACTTTCGCTTTTCTTCGTCTGCTCCAAGCAGAGTAGTTTTATAGTTTATTACCCTACTACTACGTCATTCAAGGTGATGATCCCTTCCACAGGTGAATGCAAGTAGTCTCAAAACAAGTTCAACTCCAATTCTGTCACCCAAATTTCAATTCAAGAAGAAAGAGGGAAGACCAATTGTTGTTCTCAGTCGAGCTTCTTCTTCATCTACTGCTTTTGTATCAGGTTCAGATGTTCTATTTTGGCTTGATAATCTGGGTCCGCAGACCGGCTCCAGAAAGAGAAACAAGAGGAAAGGGGGAGGTGTTTCAGCTGGTCAAGGAAAAAGTTGTGGGTTTGGGATGAGATATTCAGAAGTTGAGGTTCGCCCCGGTGTTCGCAAAGGTTTCGAGGGTGATCAGGTGCCTCTTTACTCTGTATCCCCAAAAACTTGGAGGCATTGCCGGAGGTATCGCTTTACTCCCTTGTTTCATTACTATTTACTAACATGTATGTCTTCTAAAGATGAAGAAAAGGGGTTACCCATTAATCATGTTCCTTCTCCAAATAAGATTCTATTCACAGTTTTGAGTACTTCTGAAGTGAAATCGATGTGGAATCAATCAATTCAAGGTTTTCTTCTTGGTATAGAACATGTTCCCGGAAAAACTGTATACTAAAATGGATTTAGCTTTTCTGAAAGCCATTTCATTTTTTTCAGCTAACGAGATACAATTCCTTGAAGTCAATTGGCCATCTTTCGGTGTCCAAACTAATTGTGCAATTATACATCAGGTGTTACACTCCCTGCTTAGAAAACTTTCGATTTGGTTTTGACATTCAGGTGTTTTTCTTTTTTTTCTTTGGGGGGATTGATGGAATTTTTGGTACAGTGGATTTTAAAAGAGTCGTGCTTGCTCTTTTCTGATATCGTCACTGCGTAGCAATAAAGGGCTCAGATCATGATTATGTAATATGGAGTTCAAGCCTTTTAGAAAGAAAATGATATTCGAAATACCAAAGTCTCATCCCCGTTTTAAGCACGGTTAGGCTTCAGTTGAAATTCAAATTTTCCCTTCTTCAAGACTCAAGAGTGAGAAGAGAAAGAAAATGGTATATCACATAATGATTATTTTACTATTTGTGTAAAGATTTCTACCATCTCTTGATAGGTCCGATTAGATTTATGAAAAGAATGTTTCTTTCTTTTCTCTTTCTATCCTTTCAAGTTTCAAGGTTCTACCTCTTATCCAGTTATTTACTAGATGAGGATGTGTAATTTACTAGATGAGAATGTTTAATACGAGTAACCTCAGTGTTTGCCATTTAGGATATATGATGTCCTTAACCAGAATTCGGGATTACATTTGAGGTATGTTAAGAATGGCAAATAATTGTTCATGGTGGTCAGGGCAGCATCCGAATACTAAAGGAAGCCTGACAGAGTATGAATCATTCTGTGGATAAACATGTCAACAGATATTTCACCGTACAATAAAAAGATCTATGTAAAGAACTATGTACAACCCGAGTATAGGCTATGTACAACCCCTTGTAAAGAACTATGTACAACCCGAGTATAGGCTAGAAGAGTTGATTGTTGTTTACCCCTTGTGTAGCCAAACTATCAGCCATACTATTGTGTCATGGACGCCTTCCTCGGGAAGACGTAATCGCCGCCGGCAGAAACAGGCCCCGGGCCCACTGCCAGCAGCAGCAAGGATTCAGTGATGCTCATCCTACCCAGTTCGGCAACAGCAGCCTTATCTAGATTAGATTACCTCATTTTGCTTGTTCTTATCTTATTGTTCTTATCTCTTATCTTATCTTGTTAATAGCTTATCAGATTAGGATTAGCTTATCTTATCCTTAGCAAGATAGAACTGGAAGTCTCCCTATTCAGTAAGGAGACTCCCCTTGATTAGGACTCTTGTAATCTCCTATTTAAGGAGACCCCATTATTGAATGAGATATCAAATTATTCAGTCAAGAGTGAGTTAGGAGAGTTGGTGATCTCTTGGACAAATCACCAAAGGCGCCAAGATAGGTTCATCACGAGCAAGAAGGAACAAGGGAAAACAAGAGGTTTTCCCCGTGGACCGACCCATGACGAGATCCTATTCCCGGGCCCTCAACAACTTGGTATCAGAGCCGGTCGTCATGGGAGATCTGCAGCAGCTATCATTCAGGGTCCACGAACTGGAGCATAGGCTTGTAGAAACCAGTAGGGAGGTTCGTGAGGTCAAAGACGATGTCCGGGAGCTGCGACGCTTGCTGGAATCATATTTTTCTAACAGGGAGAGGAATCCTGAAGGGGCTGTAACCACAAACAGCCTCCGACCAGACTTGACGGAGCCGTCTGGCGAACAATAGCAGTAGTAGCAGACTCTTCTTGGTCCACAGCAGCAGCAACACCCTCAGCCACAGCAACCAGACAACCAACAACAGCAACAACTACAACAGTAGAAGCAACAGAGTCTTCTGACGTCTTCCGGCAAACAACAACAACAATAGCAACAACGCAAGCCAGATCTGCCGGAGTCTTCCGACGAACAGCAGTCCGTCGGCCATGGAGTAGCCATCATCCCCAAGTACAGCAAGCTGGAGTTCCCATTGTACAACGGCAACGGAGACTCCCTAGGCTGGCTGTATCGCTACGAGCAGTTCTTCCGGAATCAACAGACAAATGACTAGGACAAGGTAAGCCTAGCCGCCTTTCATTCAACAGAAGAAGCACAGCTTTGGTTTTATCGGTTAGAGCAAGAAGAACCCGGGCTCAGTTGGCCCCAGTTTAAATCCTATTGCCTCCTTTGGTTCGGACCCCCATTGACCAGCAACCCACTGGGCGAGCTAATTAACCTTAAACAGACCGGAACAGTTGCTGAATACCAGCGACAGTTCCAAACCCTCCTCACGAGGGCATCCTCTGTGCGACCAGACCAGCAAGTAGATATGTTCACAGCAGGGTTAGCAGAACCCCTGCGAGTGGATGTCGAGATGCAGAATCCCCCAAATTTGGTCACAGCCATGAACTTAGCCCGCGCATTTGAGCGCAAGCTGCAGCTCAGCCGCGGAATTTTTAATGTGGGTCATCCACCAAACTCGTGGGTGCCCCCAAGACCAGCAGCAACGACCCCCTCTTCTGCTACCAGCCAGGAAATGAAGCCTCCCATGACCACCACCTCTAGAGCAGTGACAAGTATAGGCAATAACATGGTCACTCCTCCCATCAAGCGCTTGACCAGGGCAGAAATGGTAGAGCGCCGAGCGAGAGGTCAATGTTTCAACTGTGATGACCTCTACTCAGCAGGACATAGATGCAAGAGGCTTTTTTGCCTTCTCATAGATGAGCAAGAGGAGGAGGAAGGGGAACCCGTCACATTCGAACCAGAGATCTCTCTCCATGCGATCACCGATATTAAAACCTCTCAGACCATGCAGTTACATGCATAGATCGCAGGTCAGCTGGTGCGCATTCTCGTCGATTCAGGGAGCACACACAACTTCATAAGTGAACATGCAGCCCTACAGTTAAAACTACCAATGGAACTCCGGCCGCGACTACAGGTAGCCGTTGCAAATGGTGAAAAAGTTCACAGTCTAGGGATTTTTAAGGACGTCCTAGTACAGGTCAATTCTAAACTAATTCTTGTTGATTTATTTGTACTCTCATTGGATGGGTTCGATATTGTTCTCGGGGTCAAATGGTTAATTACCCTAGGCCCAATTTTGTGGGACTTCAGTGCACTCACCATGACCTTCCACCTAAATGGCAAGCAAGTTTCATGGCATGGTTGCAGGGTTAAAGAAAAGACACCGCAGGTTCATGCACTCTAGACAGAAGCGACAGCCATGGAAAAACTTCTCGCCGAGTTTTCAGATCTGTTCCAGGAACCGAAGGGCCCTCCCCCTTCCCGAGCTTGCGACCATCGTATTCCTTTGGTGGCGGGTTCAGCACCAATCGTTGTCAGGCCTTATCGCTACCCTCACTTGCAAAAGGATGAGATAGAAAAACAATGTACAGCGATGCTGAACCAAGGGATCATACGCAAAAGTCACTCCCCCTTCTCTTCGTCGGTTCTGTTGGTGGCGAAGCAGGATGGAACATGGAGGTTCTGTGTTGACTATAGAGAACTCAATGACTGGATGATCAAAGATAAGTTCCCTATTCCCGTTGTGGACGAACTGTTGGACGAGTTGCATGGTGCCCAGTATTTCTCTAAGTTGGACCTCAGGTTCGGATATTTCCAAGTTTGCATGGCTCCTGGTGACGTGAAGAAGATTGCTTTTCGCACCCACCATGGCCACTTTGGATTTTTAATCATGCCATTCGGACTCTCCAATGCACCATCTACATTTCAGGCACTAATGAACGAGGTATTCCAGCCCCATTTGTGCAAATTTGTTTTAGTTTTCTTTGATGATATCCTCGTTTACAGCAAATCATGGGTAGAGCATGTCCACCATCTGATGCCTGTTTTCGTACTCCTACGCCAACACAGCTTATTCCTGAAACGATCCAAGTGCTCCTTCGGGGAACGACAAGTTCTTTACCTCGGCCACATCATCCATGGGTAGGGTGTCACAGTTGATAGTTCCAAGATTCAGGCTATAACAGAATGGCCCAAACCTCAATCCGCCAAGGCCTTACGCGGGTTCCTCGGTTTAACGGGTTACTACCGCAAATTTGTACAGAACTATGGAGTGTTGGTAGCCCCGTTAACCAACCTGTTGAAGAGAAACTCCTTACGGTGGGACGACGCAGCTGATGAAGCTTTTCTGTCACTGCGAAATGCATTGTCTTCAACCCCTATCCTGCAATTACCTAATTTCGCCCTCAAATTTACAGTCGAGTGCGATGCTTCCGGAGTGGGTATCGGGGCCGTACTACAACAGCAAGGGCACCCGATCGCTTTCTTCAGGCGCAGATTGGCCGACCGGCATCTGAAGCTTCCAGCCTATGAGCGCGAACTAATCAGCCTTGCCCGAGCCATCCAACACTAGAGGTCGTATTTGTGGGGACGGTCGTTCATCGTCAAAATTGATCATTTCAGCTTCAAATAGTTAGAGCAGCGTCTCACCACTTCCCCTCAGCAACATTGGGTTAGCAAACTGCTTGGGTTTGACTTCCGGGTGGAATATAAGGCCGGATCCTCTAATCGCGCAGCTGATGCCTTGTCTAGGCGAGAAGAAGACGCAATGGTTCTATGTGGCATTTCCCAACCTCGGATCTCTCTGTTTGATGACATTAAGAAGGCAGCACCACAGTCCCCGGAATGGTCGCTCTTACTGCAGAAGATCCAGACCGGCACGGCCGACCCCGATTGGTCACTTCACGACGGGTTGGTACTGTATAAGGGACGAGTCCATATTTCAGCAGGCTGCCCGTTGATTCCCACCATCATCACCAGCATCCATAACTCCACCCATGAGGGCATTCAAAAAACACTACACCGCGTCCAGACTGATTTCCATTGGCGAGGTATGAAGACTTCTATTCGAAATTTTGTCCAGAATTGCTCCACATGCCAACAACACAAATGGGAAAACCTACACCCGGCAGGCCTCCTTTAGCCCCTTTCCATCCCATCGCAGATCTGGGCCAACATCTCCATGGACTTCATTGAGGGACTTCCCAAGGTAGGGGGCAAGTCAGTTCTCTTTGTGGTAGTTGACCGCTTCTCTAAATACGTGCACTTCATTCCTCTATCACGCCCGTACAGTGCCGCTTTGGTTGCCCTCGCCTTCTTTACACATCTTTCGCTTACATGGGTTGCCGGAATCCATCGTCAGCGATAGAGACCCGGTCTTCACTAGTGCCTTCTAGAAAGAGTTATTTCGACTACACGGCACCACCCTGGCCTACTCATCAGTTTACCGGCCACAAACCGACGGTCAGGCAGAAGTGGTTAACCGCACTATCGAGATGTATCTCCGCTGTTTCGTAGGCGATCAACCTCGACGGTGGTTGGAATGGCTTCCTTGGGCCGAGTACTGCTACAACACAACCTACCATTCCTCCCTCGGCATGACTCCCTTTCGCGTCGTTTACGACAGGGATCTACTCATTTGGACGCAGTCGATCACTCCTTACAGGACCACGACGCCCTCCTCGCCAACGTCCGCATTCGCTTACAGCAGGCCTTGCTCCGCATGAAGCTCCACTATGATAAGCACCACCGGGAATTGTCGTTCGATCCAGGACAATTTGTTTGGTTGAAGCTCCAGCCCTACCGGCAGCGCTCCTTGCGCCACAAGGCTGCCCCGAAGCTGGCCCCTAAGTTCTATGGGCCCTACAAGGTTCTGCGATGGATTGGCAGTGTGGCCTACCAGCCGGAATTGCCAGAGACTAGCCGAATTCATGATGTCTTCCACATCTCCTTGCTGAAACCATTTACGGGTGTTCCCCCGGACCAAGTTCCCTCCTTGCCACCCTTGAAAGATGGCAAACTGGTCCCCCAGCCTAAAACTGTCACCCGGTCTCGTTTCAATCGTGGAATCCTTGAAGTCTTGGTGGAATGGTGTGATCTACCACCAACAGAAGCCACATGGATCCCATTGGTAGAGTTCCAAGCCACATATCCAGCTTTCTAGCTTGAGGACAAGCTCGTAGTCCAGGAGGGGAGTAATGTTATGGACACCTTCCTTGGGAAGACGTACCATCGCCGCCGGCAGCAACAGGCCCCGGGCCCACCGCCAGCAGCAGCAAGGATTCAATGATGCTCATCCTACCCAGTTCGGCAACAGCAGCCTTATCTAGATTAGATTAGCTCATTTTGCTTGTTCTTATCTCTTATCTAATCTTGATCAGATTAGGATTAGCTTAGCTTATCTTATCTTGTTAGTAGCTTATCAGATTAGGATTAGCTTATCTTATTCTTAGCAAGATAGAACTGGAAGTCTCCCTTTTCAGCAAGGAGACTCCCCTTGATTAGGACTCTTGTAATCTCCTACTTAAGGAGACCCCATTATTGAATGAGATATCAAATTATTCAGTCAAGAGTGAGTTAGGAGAGTTGGTGATCTCTTGGACAAATCACCAAAGGCGCCAAGATAAGTTCATCACGAGCAGGAAGGAACAAGGGAAAACAGGAGGCTTTCCCCATGGACCGACCCGTGACGAGATCCTATTCCCAGGCCCTCAACATATTGGCTGATCCTGGCACATACTGAACTATGTACAACCCGAGTATAGGCTTGCAGTTCTGCTCTGGTGAAACCTCCATTTTTCTTCCCTTAAAACACCACCCACTTTAGATAGTCCTGGATTTCCCATAATATTGTCATCAAAATTGAACTTGACAATACCTCTATCAGGTGGTTGCCACACAGCTTTTACACTATGGCTGATGCTTGTTATGGATGATGCCTTTTTGGGAGGGCTTTCACAAGGTGGCTTTTGGCTCTGTGAGGTGGGCCCCACCTGGACAGCCTATAAGCATTGTTTGGTGAAAAACATGGAAAGCTGAAATTAACTATATTTCAGCTGAAAATGGCTTTCCCATGAAGCTTCTTTTAGTGGCTTCTCCAAAGCAGCTCGGTGAAAGTAACTCAACCAAATCTTCAGCTCTCCCAAATGGGCCCTTGGAAGGGCAAAATACTTCATTATTAAGACCATTGTGGAAATATTCTTTACACAACACAAACACTTTTAACAACCAAAAAGCAAGGAGAAACAAAATTGCTATTGATTGAGAAAAAAATTTAATCTCTTTATTCTCTAATTTTCAGAAGCACAGATCAGCCAATCATATGCTAATTCTGATGTTTTGGTAGGCAAATTTGTGCCTATTCTTAGGCTTGGGGGGCTATAGTGGCTACCCCAAGAGAATATTCTTCACTTGATAGCCAAGTGGAATTTGGATCTTCTAGCAACAGGTGTAGTTAAGTGTTCCTTAAAGGCATTTTATGGGGGATTGGAAAGAGAGATCAGAACTTTTAAGGACTATATTTCTCTTCCTAAGATCATTGATATAGGGTTTCAGACAGGATTCTATGTTCCAAAAAAAATCAGAGTAAAGGTTGTATTGATATAGGTTTCCATAATTCATGTCGATAATGGAAATCAAACTGAAATTCTATGAGTAAAAATTAGATTTCTAAGTGCACAAGTCAAAGAGTCATGAATTCTTTTTGTTTCTAAGTGCACAAGTCAAAGAGCAATTTTGTTAATTTTCCCTCTTTTAAGGATGGTTGATCTGGCTGATCTGATCCAATGACTGCTAGGCCTAAATTTAGTATAGTGGTTTTATTAATTGAATCAAAGTTGGATGTGGCTAGATTGATCCAAATCTGATCCAATTATATAGCCCTAAACAATAGCAGATAGTTTAGGCATTGCAAGTGAAAAAGCAAATTGTTATTTGAGGCGTGGGGATGAGAGACTGTATACCTTTATAATAGTTTTAAGCATGTCCATGTACTGACACCTCAGAGTTTTTTTTTTTCATTGCATGTTAGGTGTGCATATTCTTGGAAAATATTCTAAGAAATATTTTTTCTAATCTCTTTTTTCTGAATTTCATGCACTGATTTGTCAGCTAATTGTCAAAAAGGAATGCATACTGGGCTGCCGAAGTATGTCCATGTGAACTTGCGAGATATAGCAGCTGCAGGATTCCAAGAAGCGGATAAGGTTTCTCACTAGAGTCCTTGAAGGAGATGGGATTGATTAGCCCTTCTGGAAGAGAGCAAACACTTCCATTAAAGGTAAGGATGATGAATCATATCTTTTAATTTATTTTACAATGCATAGGAGGTAAGGTCAAACATTCTATTTAAGAGAATCATCAACCGTTTGCTTCATATTTCTGATTCATCAAATAGCATATTTTTGCTTTATTATATAATTGGGACATTCAGATGTCTTGGAATTGAATATGGATAAATGGTGAGATAGTGATCCTGGTAAACTTGATATTTTGGCATGTTCAAATACTCCACATGGTTGGTATATTTTGTATAACATTAGTTTCTATATATTAAATATTAGAAAAGCCATAGTTATAGAGCCAAATTGAATTATTGATATGCATCAAATTAAATTGTATATAAATAGAAGTACATAAGTCTATCCTATTCTGTTCTGGGTTTTTTGTCTCCCCTTTTTATATACCTTGTATTTTCTCTTATTAGGGTTATTACCTAGAACTCCCCATTCACTTTTTCTCATTTGTCCTGTACTTACCCTGACTTTCCAAAATCTCCACGGATCCCACTCTCAGAATTTTTGTTATCTAAAACTTACCTTCCGTCATGTCAACATTAGTACCATTAACAGAAGTTCAGCTAGGCCATTATTTATTTTTAATGACACAACTAACCCTGATCCAGTTAAATAATTGTTTAAAACAGAAAGGTAAAAATACAAAAAATCTTTCATCTTTTATCCTCCAAACCAAAGGTCCGAAGCCCATTTCAATGAAGAGAGGAACCCAAAATTCTGATCAAAAGAAGAAAAAAAGAGATGAACCCCCAGATCTGGAGGGGTAGTATAATTGCTTAAATCACCCTGATGTATTTGGAAATTACTTAAAGTACCCCTAAGGTTTGGAAACCTACTTAAAGACCCTTATAGTATGACGTAATTTGACAAATACTACCCCTCCGTTAGTTGTCTGTCATATTCCGTTTGAATGTGACAACATTACATGACTCTTTCAATATTTCAAAAACCCAATTTTGTCTTTTATTTAAACAAAGCTTTCTCCATTTTTCTTCTATCACCACCATTAACACCCATTGATTATTTTCTTCCTCATTTGAGAGGTGCCTCCTTTATCGTTTGACCTTTGACATCTTCAACGTCTACTCAGAATACAGTAGAAGAGTATACCGATAAAAAATAAATAAATAAATAAAATAAAATTACAGTAGCAGAGTGTGTTTGTTTGGTTGCCACTTTCGCCTTTTCCCCTAATCCTTCTGCAACCCCTTTGGTTTGCCTTATGAAGTTTGCCAGCGACTCGACTGCTGGAAATGACAAAAGAAAAAAAAATCCAACCTCTGCATCAGAAAGCATCTTAAGAAGCAGTAAGTTTAGACAGTGAAAATCTATTTCACAAAGCTCAAACTTCAATCTAAACTTGTCTGAACCAATAGGACTGGTTAAATTTTGAGAAGAATTTAACCATATTTCATTAAAGAAAGAAGAGGTACATGAGAATTACAGAGGAGGAAGCTTGTCGCTATACAAATGATCCAAAAACACACCACATTTGGCTAAGCCATCTGCTATATGATTTAGTTCCCTAGGAATCCAAGCTAATTTTACATTTAAACATTCTAGAGAGTCCCTAGCCTCTGCCAAGAAGTGGCTCAATCTCCAAGTTCCCCCTCCTTGTTCCTTAACCATTTTATAGTATTTGCTGAATCACCGGCAATGATTAAGTTCAGGATTCCCAGGTTTTTTATTATTCTGATTCCTGTGAGAGCAGTCATCACTTTAGCCTTTGTGGAATCAGCCAAACCAATTGGACCACTGAAAGTCCCGCAAATGTTGCCCTTTTCATCCCTTACTATGCCTCCAATTCCAGCTAAGCCAGGGTTACCTAAAGCACTTCCATCAAATTTTAGGGTCATCACTCCTCCACTGATAGGATCTGGTTGTCTCAAGGTTGTTTGATGCAGGTGAGGGAGAAACAGAAAGGGGTGAGCATCTCTATTGAGGTCATTGACTGAGAGTCCTTGAACAGATCTGAATTTACAGTCCAGAGGTTGCAAAGGTAAGTAGTGTCTGAAATTAACTCTTCCAGGGGCCTGAATTTGTTGTCAAAGAGACATTTGTTTTTTTCATCCCAAACTCCCCACAATACTGCATGTGCCACAGATTGCCAATAAACTTTACCCCTTTTACATAAACCTGTTCCTTACCACTGATGCAGAAAGTCCAGAATGTGCTCTGATATAACCCAGCTGTAACCTGCCAATTTCAAGAAGTGGAACCAAATGTTTTTGGGTGAACTTGCAGTGAAGAAATATATGATCTATTGGTTAAATTTTGTCATTCAATACTTATGAAAATAATAAATATAAATGATTGAAACACTGAAAGCTCTAGATCTGTGCATTAGAGATTTGACTTCATGAAAGACAACAAAAACTCCTGACGTGATTTTGACTTTGCAAAGAAGATTGGACAAAGCTTTGTGATGCTATGTTACCTGTTCACAAAACTTGCTAATAGTGGAATTGTTAAAACCAGAAAAGCTTATCAGTCTCTCATCAATCCATAAGAAGCTGCTTTTGGCAATTGGCATCCCTGCTGTAGTGGCAGAGAGGGAGATGAAGGGGAGAATGAAGAAGGGGAAGGGGAGGGAGGGAGAGGGAAAAGAGCTCAGTTATCACCGCTTGGCTTCACTGGTCTGTGTTAAAAAATGGAGCAAGAATGCCTTTGCTGTCGAACTGATTACAAAAGCTCCATTGCAGTTTCTTTCAAAAGCTCAAAAGAGAAAAGGAAAAAATTCTGCTTGTTGAACATCAGAGCTCCTGCTCTGTTCTCTATTTCTTAATCCCCCGCTCTTCTCTCATTTGTTTTTTTATCGTTTGAAAAACAATTTGTTCTTCATCTATTATGGGTACAGAACTTCATTGCAGAACTTACCCTTTCTACTAGAGAGGAGGTTCTCTGCTATACAAGATCTGAATGTCCGGTGCGGATGTTGAATCTGTTCTGCAGTCCTAACTCTTTAGACAAAAATTGATAGAATAGAAGGGAAACAAGATCTTACAAATGAAGGTGTTAAAAAACTGTGTAATTTTGTCTAGAACACGGAATTGTTAAAACGACGAGAGGAGGCCCGCTCATTGCAGCAATGGTGATAAATGGTGTTTGGGATGGTGATTCAAGATTCTTAATGACGGTGACTCTTCTGCTGTTGGTGGCAATCAATTTTGATCAGGAAGCTATTAATGGAACCCAGATAAATAATGGTAATGTCCATTTGGGCATGAGGAAGTAGTGTAATGTGGGGTTTGATAAATCTGACATGAAAAGTTAAAAAGATATTAAAAGTCTGAAATCTGAAAAATGACAATTGCTTTTCTACTTTTTAGAGGCTCTAAATAAAGAAGGTTGTTTGTGTTGGACCAAACCTTCAGCATCTGAAATTCGCTGATTTTACTATTTTACCCCTAAAACACACTATTTGGTAATTTGAGTTCAATTTGCATTTTATTAAATTCAAAATAATGTCGAAAAATATGAGTAAATTATAAAAATAAAAAATAATTTATTAAAATAAGAATAAAATTGAAAAATACATATAAATTTATAAATTAAAAATAAATTATTAAGAGTTAAAATAATAATGAAAATAGTAATAAAGTGCATGAAGCAATGAAAAAAAATATTTAATAATTATCAAATTAATCTTAAAACTATTAAAATAATTAATAATTAATACATAAAAAATAAAAGATAATTTATTAAAATAAGAATAAAATTGAGAAGAACTGCCGTTACTGCTGAGAGTTGCAGCATGGTGGCGGGAAGACAGGAGAGAGAGAGAGAGAGAGAGAGAGAGAGAGAATGGGGCTTTTATCGGGTTAAAATAGGGGTGTTTTTGACTTTAGGCCACATCTGAAATGCGTATTTCAGATCTGAAAAAGCATTTCAGATCATACTTCAGATGCAATACTAAATGAGACTGGCGTCTGAAAAGCAGATATTTCAGACGTCAGACCTCTGAAAGGAGTTATCAAATGCCCCCTAAGTCTTCTCTAATATGGTGTTACTCCACAATTGTCAAAAAAAAATAGTGTTACTCCATGGGTTAATTTTCCGCACCCCTGATTTCATGATAAACTGACCCTCTTCCTCCACTCAGACCAAGTATCCTGAATCAATAGGAATTATATATGTTTATGCAAGTTAGTTGCAAATAAGCTTTTATTATGGTTCATCAAGAACTTGCTCATAGAAGTTAAGTTTGATATCCATTCTCAACATGACTGATGGGAACAATGCGGGCCTTGGGAAGGTAACTCCTAGAGGTATTATTAATATGTCTAGATTGTTAGGCAATGAATAGAGTGCATGTTTGGTTATAGGGTCAAAAGTACCGGAAAACTGTTGCCATTATTAAAAAGCATTAAGGGCCTGTTTGGGAGAACCAAGCTGACGATTCAACTAAGCTGTTCCACTGAATAAGCTATTCAAAGAGGCTGAAGCAGATAATCCTTCAAATGACTGACAGACAGCTGATTTGGGCTCTCGGGATTTTTCACCAAACATATTTTGTAGGTTGTCTGTTTGGGGCCCACCTTGGAAAGCCAGAAGTTGCTATGCTTCAGTCCTCCCAAATGGGCATCAAAAGTTGCAATTAAGACGATGATCTCAATGTAGCTTAAACGGGCATCGGATAGTGGGAAAGTTGAGGGGAAATCTCAAAAATAATGGGTCAAGATTACCTGTATTGATTTTGCTTCCTGTTACTCAGTTAAGAGGCCTGATGAGATAGCTAGGATAATTTTGCTTCCTGTTTATTAAAATGCATTTCTGAGCACAAAGTGATCCATTTGCATTTGCATGTTCTCTTATTAAAATGCATTTCTGGAAAAAAAAATCAGCAAAGGAGAAGCTTGAGGTTGCTGGCTGTTCTCTAACTATATTGCCTGGGGGAAATAAACAAGTTAAGCCATCAGTGGCTAAAGACCCAATACGTGCTGAAGAGTATTTTGCAAAGAAAAGAGCTGCTGGGAGCTGGGGACTGTGCCGCTGACCCAGCTTCTGCTTGAGTTGCATTATTGGCTCATGTCAATTTGTTCTTGACTTTGTAGAAGAGGATATAAAACCTTGGCTTTTCCTCATCCTCTAAACCAAAGCTCCTATTTAAACCATCTTTACTCAAGCTTTTTTAAGATGAAGCCCCATATTGACAGGCACCGTATTAAAGAAATCACAACCACCACATTTCAATCGTTTATTTATTTGACCAATTCCTACAATGCTGCAATTTCTGAAACTCAAATAAATATGTATGCCCTCTGCTTGGATGTGTAAATTATCATCAATGACTTTTGAGGTCGAGTTTTGATCAGTATTAACTACAAAACTCTGGCTTTTCCCCAAAATAGGTATCCCCTGCTCTTTCCCCCCACCCTGTCACCTAATCTCTAAGCACTAAGTCACAATAGGAGGATTTCAAATCCACAACAGGGGTTCCAAAATGAATTTGGATGATATGGACTGTGGAACCAATGATAACGCCCCACCCCAGTGATAAAAGGGGCCCTCAGTGAGAACTGAGAAGTGAAATGGTTGTGGGTCCTATGTCTTTTATTACTGCCTTCCTGCTGAACAGCTATTGGGCTCAGCTAATCCTTTCAAATTCACTCAAAAGCATGGTTTTCAGAACTGGACCGGACAGGATGGTCGGACTGGAAAAACCAGGAACCAGTCAGGTGACCGGTTCTGTTTCCCCCCAAACTGAATTTTCTCAAAAATCGTTGATTTTGGTCAGTGAACCGCTGATATAGGTGGTTAACCATTTGAACCGTTCCAACGGTTTTTACCATTTTTTTATTTTTTTAATTTTTTTGTTAGAACGGGCCAAGTATTCGGTTTGAACAGTCGGACCATTCGGCCTGGTAATCGGACCCCTGAACGGTTCAGTCTCGGGTTGGTTTTAAAAACCATGCTCAAAAGGAGGAATTTGCCTTTTTAAAATTCGTAATTTTGCAAAATCTATAGTGCATGAACTGCACCATAAAGCATGTTCACAGTTGGTTAATCATATTGAAGACCCTGAGATCATTAATATGATTAATTGAAATCTCGTTTTTGTAATCTGCCAATGTAGTCTACTGATATCAGACCAAGAACTAGGAGTGTTGAAACCGAACTGGTACCATCCATTGGTTCGAGCATTTTTTCGGTTCAGTTTCCTCTATTTGATTTTTCGATTTTTGTTGAGCACCCTACCAATGATCGATTATTTCCTAGTCAATGCATTTTGTAGGACAGCTTTAATGTCATGATTCTCAAGTCTAGAACGTATCTCCATACAAATGCTCGAATTGTATTCTCTCTTATACGAAAATGACATCAGCTGTAATCACAATATTCTCTCTTCATTCTTCAGTCGTGCTTTTTGTGATATTTGGCCCTTGCAGTTGAAGGGTCATTGGTTCACTGAAATGGTATAGTCGTAACGCAAGGAGATACTTAAATCAAATTTGTTGTGGGAATTGGTCATCATCGTCATCTAAGCATCTTTCAACTGTATGGGACTGATTTTAATCCTGTTTCACCATTCCATTTTAATGCCACATACACTCCGTTCTATTCTGAGAGTAAGTTGATGTGGAAATGGAAATTTTGTCAATTGTGTACTTGAGGGAGTGTTGAGAAGAAATGTTTTGTTTAATTGCCATCACCATGATCCATGGCCTATGAATCGGTTAAGGTATGAGGAGCATGATTTTAAAATGGGCTGGACTGGACGGTCAGACCGGAAAACCTGGAAACCGGTTTTGTTTCACCCTAAAACTGCATTTTGGCCAAAAGCCGTTGATTTAGACAGTGACCTGTTGACTCAGGTGGTAAACCGTTTAACTGTTAACATGGATAACGATTTTGGTCATTTTTTTATTTTTTAAGTCAGAATAGGCCGTCCGAGTCCCAGAACGGTAGCCTTGATGAAGAGTCTTTCATCTTGTTCCATGGGAATGGGATTGAGAAAGTGGGACCACACCACTTAAGTATGGGGGTAAATGCAATGCCCAACTACCCATGCTGAAGATGTCCCACCAACCATGTGAGCTGAAGCAGTCAGCTCAGCTGAACTACAAGCTGTTAGTTCGGTATATGACGATCATTAATCAAATGTTACAAATTTACAACTTGGATCGATGTATCCAAGCTACTTGAAACAAGTAACAACACACGCTGACGCAAGAAGAATCCATCGAGCCAAACCACATCACTGTCACCATCCCTGTATACAGTTTAGGCTCTGGGTCATGAATCCTTTGTTATAATAGAAGCTTATTCTCGAGGGTCATTTGGGGTTTTGACTGATGGGCTCTAGCTACCAAAGTATAGCACTCAATTGTGCTACCATTCTCTGATATAGCAGACTGTGATGAGGATGGTTTTATGAGGACTAAATCCGATTTCCCAACATCAAGACGAAAACAGAAAGGCAAGCTTGTGAAGTTACCACTTACCAGCACAAACAACGAGGAAGCTGCTGCTTGGCAATTGGAAACTTTAGAGGAAAAATTACGTCAACAGGTGTGAGGTGTGGTAGTGGTTCCTATGAGAGAAGAACCAGATGCCTCCCGGGGGGCCGGGGTTTACTAGTGTTGATGATATGTTGTCAAATACTATAGAAAGTATAGACACATAGACATACCAACATACAGCATTGCCTGCCAGTCTGCCACTGCCAATAAGACTGTCAACAAGCTTATATTAATAATCCAAGTTGCCCAGATGGACCCCAGACTTTCTCGGATTCTGGGGTTGTTCTTTCTACTTGGGAGGTGAATTTAGCCATTTAGGCTTGGTTTGCCAAGGCCCAAGGTTATTTACTTGTGGGATTATAATTAAGATTCAATATTTTTGTGGTTCAATGCGGTTCAGTTGCATCAAGTTTTAAGGATGGGAAGTTTGAGGTCTCAAATCTTACACAGAATCAAAATATGACATAATCTACTAGCTAGCTAGCTAGTACCATACATTTTCACCTGGCCGGCCAACAGACTTACAGCCAGGTTCAGTGGAGCAAGGTCATGATAATCTAGGCCCAGCCCACTCTAGTATAGGAACGGATAAAGCATTAAAGCTGCTTGCCCTGTACGACGATGAGTAGGCGTGGAAATGATAACAACAGATGGGTGGGATGTGGGGAATGAAAATGATTCCCAAAGTGACGCCATACCAACCATGTGGGAATTGGCAATCCCGGCCCCCTCCCGCTCCCCGTCGGCCCCTCATCCACATGCACATATTGATGAGGAAATATGCTATGTTAAAAGCTAAAGCTGGGCGACCCTACCAAAGTCCCCCCTCAAAAACCCTATAGTAGTAGTGGGAAAGCAAGGTGGAGACAATGACCCAAACAGATGATAATGTTTCCTTGTCAGATTTCTTAATGAAAAGCAGTGCAAACATGATTTTCATGCTTAACCCATAAACCAGCTTTAATTGTTTCTTCCATGCAGCCAAATTAGGATCCAAAGACTAACTTCCACAATTCCTTCCCAGCTTTATTTTAATTCGATTAGGATAACTAACACTTGGAATTAGGTGAAGAAAAGGTGTTAGTTGGACAAGAAAGAAAATGATGGAGGGCCTAATCACGCTTGTTGTTTTCCCATCAATCCTTGAAGGAAAATCCTCTAGAAAGGCAGACACAGTGGCATCAACACGTGCATGGTGGACGTGGCGATATCAACTAGTAAAGTTACGTTAAGAATGCATTTGTTTACTCAAATACTTAGATGGACCACAGACCACTAGACCAGATCAGAATGAAAGACAATGATGGACTGGTTCTTTGCTAGCTGCCATTGCCAATAAAAGCTTCCCAGCTGCGAATGGGCCAGTGCTATTCATAATTTCATTTGTTGTCAACGTTTGATTTTGAAGTCTAATTAAGAGGGCCAACTTAATCATAAGCCATCATGTAGAGTAAAGGATGAAGCTTTTCCCGACCTTGGTGAGCTAAGATGCTTAATGTCATGGCTTTTGTGTTGGGAAACGGGAACATAAAAGCTAATCCGTAGCATAATCCTAAAATCATTTGTTTTAACCCGAAAAAAAAGAAAAGAAAAGCCTAAAAGCCTAAAAGCCTAAAAGCCTAAAAGCATTTAACGCTTAGGGCAGCTGAAGTAGGCTGGCCAAACCTAAAAACCTAAAGACCACGCCATGTTATTAATCATAAATAAAGATGGGTGGTGTTTGGGGCCCTTAAACGTCTAATCCTCTTTAGCTGAATCATATCTTAATTACTTTTATGTGTTTGCATTTATTCGTTTCTTAGAATCCAGGCTAGCAAATTGGTTGGAACCCTATGTATGTAGATAGGGAATCAAAATGGTTCCATTGATAGAATCCACTTTTCTCTCCAATCCAATCCAATCCAATGGCTAGTTGGCTACTTTAGCTCTGTCATGTCATGAAAACGCCTCTCTAAGCTCGTTAATTTGGGAAATTTTCAGAGCTAATTGGTGCGTAAAGCATACTGGGTATGTTCCGAGGCTTGTGGGCAGATTTTTTAGGGTACTTCATCAAGCTAATTAACCAAGTGGCTAACAGCAATTATCAGAGAGTTGGTTTTACAGGAAAGTGGGCGCGCTAAGTTGGTTTTACAGAAAAAAAAAACATGTGTTCATTTTTTCATATTAGTTCATTGGGAAAGTGATACTATAGCGTTCCCCCCACCTCTCTCTTGCTAATGAAATTCTATTTGATTCTGATTCTTATTCGACCAATCAAAATACTCCAATTTTAAAGAATTCCCATTCGGATTTTAATTCTAATTCTAACCGCGAACCAATCGAACCGTAAATTCCTTTGCCAGAATATTTGTCGAGCAAATATTCAAATATTTATAATCCCTTCATCTTTCCTCTGCTAGTTTACTGGGTTGCCCCAAATAGCTAGGCCGAGAGATTTGAGACCAAATCTACTTCATTTTTTATAAATTGGATATGATATCATGATATTCGTATCGTTCAGATATGGCCCACTTTGTTCCACTCTGACCCGTTGTTCGTTATTTGCAAGAGTTGAAATATCAAACTAGGCGTCTAGGCCCCACCTACCTTACACCAGATACAAGATCCCGGAGGCCCATAAAATAAAATTAATTAAAAAAATACATCTCGAAGATAATTTTTGAAAAAATAAAGGTAATGTTTAGCGTCATTTGCGGAATTGAAGTTTAGGCTACAAGGATTCACATGGCAGCACAGCTGGCTGATGGAGAATCCTAACCTTCCTGATGGCACACTCTGCATTAGTCCACATGTAGAGCGTCCTTCTCCACATCAGCCATTACCCACAACGTATTGGACTTTTCCCCACTTCCGAACCACAACAAATCTCGTGCGATACTTGGTCGTCAACCATAAGATGTCAAATCAGTCTGATACATGGGCTCCACCTTACGAGATGACGTGGAGCATCATGATTGACCAAGTATTAAGAGTTGAACTGTAGAGGATTTGAATTCCCCTTTTTTCTTTCAATTTTTGATGGTTGAATTCCCTAGAAATAATGATAAAATCCAACCCATAATTGAGGGTTGCGTCAATAACGTAGCAAAAACTTTTCAATTTCATATAAGGAAAAAGGAGGAATATAAAGTTCACATGTGCGCCTCACAATGTCTCACATTACATCTCGAGATGATAATATTAAAATGATGATATTATCATATAAGAAATATTTTCAATACACAGCGGACATGTGCTGTGGAACGTTGTGGGGCGCCCCAGAACTCTTTAGTGATATGGAGAAATATGTTTGTCACTTTGAGCTATAACCGTAGCGATAATCATATGTTCTGAGATATCAAAGTTTTTGCAAGGAAATTAACTTTCCGTTTATTTCATGGTCGGAATCAGAATTACCATCGGAATTTAAACCGACTCCGGATCCTCTTGCCCATGACTATTCTGCACACGTGTTTACCCATAATACATTATTCCCATGAATTGGAAACATCTCCCTTTCCATAATACTATGCAGGAGGATAAGATGTTCTCTATATGTGGTTGTAATGTTATGTGGGTAGACATAGGCAGAATGTGTGTATAAGAGATCCGGACTCATTGAATTCACCTATTTGGTTCATACATAAATAACGAGGATCTCATTCCAAGGGAGAGGTCGAAATGACCTCAAGTAGCAAAATAACATTCTGCCCAAATTAGAATCCCATTTCAATCAACCAACAATGAGGGCTGGCTCATTGGTGTGTTAATTGGTTAGGTCCAGTGTTGATGTAGAATCAAACTAGCAGGGACCCATGCATGGATTTGTTAAGCAAAAGTTAAATAAAAAACATTGAATTATATACAATTGTTTTATATTTTTTAATTGTTAAATAATTAATAATTATTATATTTTGAGTTCAACAAAGATATGGTATCTAAAAAATTTTGGACCAATCAACCGATATCATAAACATGGTAGCCAATAGGTGTTATTTATCAAAATTAATGGGTGGATTTCCATTGGTCAAAACTCTTTTAATACCATATCTTTCCCGCATCATAGATTTTCCCTTATATACTACTATTGATAACTTTTTTTACAACACAAATATAACAATAATTAATTTCAACTAGTGTTGTTCAACATACCAATGAAATTAACCAACTTGGCTTGAACAATTTCCCAACATGACCATGTTAGATCAATTTCACTTTGGCCATTTCTAAATTGATGAAAAATTGAATGACCCTCCCAACATGAAGCCAACCACCTTGACGAAAATTTTGACTTATATATACACACACACGCTAGCGGGAACCCGTGTGGTGCACGGAAAAATCTGAAAGATTGAATAATTTTATTTACTGTTAATTGATTGATAATTTAATAATCAAAATTTACTGTTAATTAACTAAAAGTATTTAAATTTATTGTTAATATTTGAAATTTTAATAATTGCAATTTTTCATTTAATGTTGATTTATAGAAAATAATTATTATTAATTTAATATGAACAAATATATTTTTGAATAAATTTAATTTTATTAATCATTTGTAGTAATTTTAATAATTGTGATCATTTTCATTATTTTTAAACGAAATTTTGATCGATTTTAATATTTTTATTAATTTTACTAATAATTAACAATTATATAGAAATGGCAACGGGGCAGGTTTGGGGTGGGGCACCACATTCCTGCCCCACCCCGTCCCCTATGTCAGGCAGGTTTAAGGCAAGACACCCACTCCCCGTTGGGGACGGGAAATCTTCAAATTTCCCTACTTCATCCTTAGTGTAGGGCAAGGCACCCATTCGTCATTAAGGATGGGGATTTCTCGAATTTTTCCCACTCCTCATCAAAAATGGAGCAAGGAGGAGCATGCTGATGTGATTGGCCCGTGCGATGCATAAGATGGGGCATCTCTACTCATTCTCCATTGGGGATGGGAAATCTCAAAATTTTCCTTACTTTCAGGCAATCACTTAAAAAAATCTTAATTAAAAATCATGTAGCCAAAAGTCAAAGAAATGGGTTCAATTGAAATTCTTACTGAAAAATGGAAAATTTCAGAGGTTGTTCTTTACACTAATAGTTGTTGTGAAAATCACAAAATTTAATTTATCTGAATGAATAAATACTTTATGAATACATATAAACTGCACAAAGATTAACTACAGACCAAAAATCTAGTTTCAAAGAAATTTTTCATTTATATAAATTCTTTAAAACTTTAACTCAACGTTATTGTATTGTTTACATTTCGATGTAGTAGTCTTCATTAAATTGAAAAGAAAACATAGTGCTGGCATACAATGAGCAGCATCAGCATGCATGTGAGCAGAGTTAATACAAGGCATGGAATTGGTAAAGTCTATATGAAAGATGTCACCTCCAGAAACAGAAAATATCTTCAAATATCTCCCCGGAAGCTTTTCGATCAAAACTCGAAAAGCACAAGGAATTTTAAGCATAGCAAAAGTACTTTAATTACTCCAATATAATCTCAACTAACCAAACTATAATCAATGGAGATTGGTGGGCATGAAAGAGAAAGAGATAAAAGCACTTATGTTTGATATTTTAAAGACATCTGCTTTGGAATCTTTGGAGGAATTTTAAAGACATCTGCTTTGGAATCTTTGATATTTCAAAGATGACTCGTCCAGACCTCTAATCCTAAAAGCGTGGATTCCTTATCCAAAGAAAGTGACGCTTCATTGTATGTTGCTTGAGGACTATCGACCCAAATTTGAGCAATTTCTTTTATTCGTCACATAAATTACATTGCTTTTATACTTTTCTGCTTTCTGGATTGAAGAGATTTATCATTATGCAATTGGATATGATTTTTGCTTGGCTGCAAATATTATTTTTTTCTAATGTGTAAGAGAAAAGAAATGAAACTTTGTTTTGTTAAGATTTCTTTTGTTAATTCCATACAATCACATGTAATAATGAAGTTAAAAAAATAAAAAAGTTGCTTGTAGGCTGGTTTAGTCAAATCATAGTGCACAGTCTCTGGTCCACCGTCGTCGTATTTAAAAAAAAAAAAAGCAAAAAATTTGGTCCACGTTGTCCTAGTCTAAGCCCAACTCAAACTTAAATCTAGCACTCTTTTTCAACGTAAAGTCCAAATTGCCTCAACCTAGACTAATCCAGTTTTAAATCTGATCCTGTTCAATCCAAACCTAATTCCTTACGCCAACTATAACAATTTTAGAGAAAACAAAATAAAAAAAAGAGCGGGTGTTGGATCATACCAGTAGAATGAACGATCTAAAAGGGCCCCCATTACCTGTAGCCTATCGGCCCTATCCAATATTCAAACCTTTTCAACCCTCCGGAGAATGGGTCCGACTATGGACATTGACAGGCTTTAAATATGATAGGCTAATTAGGCTTATCTTGGGGCTTAATACATTATATTTAATTATTTATAGTTATACACTTGGGGGAGAGAGAGAGAGAGAAAAGCCATAAGAATAGATTGGACAAAGTGGATATCGGTTGGAAGAGTTATAAACCGAGAACCGGTCGGGTTATAAAATTTTACGCGAAGTCGCGTACCAGAACAAAACAACTGCCTTACGAGTTATGAATTTTGACAGCTAAAGTAGTGTGGGGTGGTACCGCGTGAGTCGTGACGTCTCTTTCTCTACTTACAACACCAAATTGGCAAATTCCAAATACACGGAAAAAGGTACGGGCCAGCTGTTGGGCAAGCCAAGAATAAATAAATGACAATGAGTGGGAGATGGTAGATGGTATCGGAAACGCTCCTTGGTTGGATTCGGATCCTACTCCTCCGTTATCCGGTTTTTCGAGATATATCCGCACGACGAGTCTCTATCTATCACGTAGTCAGGGTGGTGGAATCTCTTTCACATTCACACTACTTTTATTATCATTACGCATCACGAAAAATTAATAATAATTAAAATAAAAAAGAGGAAGGTTAACCCAATAAAATAATATATGAAGAGTCGTAGCGGACGTTGTGTTGTGGTTCTTCTAATGATACAATAACATTTGGGCATTTGGCTGATTTGGTAGTGGTTTTATAGAGTACATTGATCTACACCTGGGATAATTGCCGTTGATAAATATAAGGGATCCAAACTAATCTATTGGATAGCCTACAGCCTACAGTTGGGTTTGTAGGTGAGACGTGAGAGGGCTGACAGGTGAGTTGTCAGTGATGTGTCAGAGTCAGACCACGGACGCCAGGCCTATGTTATTTATGTCGGTATAGACCAAAGCCCACAGGTTGTGTCAGTAGACCTTGCCCCACAGCCGTACACTTCTTTACCCAAGAAATCTCGGCCCTACGTACAGAGACGAGAGAACCATCTTTAGGCTTTAGCCGGGGGATTCGACCCTTTAGGCTTCATATTTTTATGGGAGCCAAACCATGTGATTATACATGAAACAGTCTCCCTCCTCCTTCCTGAAAGGAGTACGGAGCCGTGTCTGATATCTGAGGTGGACTGAACTATTAAAAAAAACCTCAATTTCAAATTCTGAATCGGAAAGGACTGAGAGCTTTGACCGGCATGTTTCTGTCCGTATCTGAATTCTGATTCTCGGAGAGGAGAGCAAGATCTCCTCAAATATTCTCTAATTTCGTACATTCGTCTTCTGCTTTCACTTCCTAGCCTCCTCCTTGCATTTTTCTCTTTCTCTCGGTCTGTTTTTATGACCCCGAGAATGCGAAATTTACATGTTTGCAAAAGAAAAAAAAAGACCAACTCCATGTTTTGGATCCTTCAATTCATATAGAAATGAAGATCATCCCATTAATGAAACGATCCTTCTACCCAACTAATCGTAGAGTCAAATTTGAGTTGATTCATTTTGATAAGTTATAAACCCCCTCCCCCATCTTTGACACTCCTAACTCCAACTCCAGGGGCCATAAGTCTGGCGATTTCGTTCCTCCATTTTTGCAATAGTTGTTATGCTTTGTTTTCTTTCATGATTATGCTCCACTAGCTGGATCATAAGTCTAGTTGGGTTACTAGCTACAATTGCTGAGTTTCTCTTCTTGTTGCATGAATATTTATGCCTGTGCAAAAAAAAAAAAATTGCATTTATTTGTTAATGTCTTACAAGGCAGTAAAGGCTGATTGAACTAGGAGTGTCAATTGGATTGAATTTGGTCCAATTCGATCCAATCCAATGTGAGTCCATTATAAATGGACCAGGTCTAATTCAATCTAAGAAATGTTTTGGACCAATTTGCACCGGTCCAATTCAATGTCTGAATCATTCAATTGGTTCAAATTCATTTTGATTTAGATTGGTTTCAACTCAAATCTAGTCCATTAATGCATATATTCTTAACTTATATCAATGGACCAGATATTGGCTTAACCCAACACAATCCAATATAAATTTGTTACGGACGGACCAGGTCCACTCCAATCTAATAAGTATTTTGGACTGGATTGGTCCAATCCAATATGTCTTATTCATCCATCCATTCCGTCCAGATTGATTTTGGACTACACGGGGTCCAATCCAAAACCATTCCATTGACACCCTTAGCTTGAACGGGCTTTTCCCTGACTTAAGCTGAACTCCTTTGCTTTCACCCTTTGCATAAAATGTACATATATTGTTATAATGCAACTTTTAGGCAATGTTTGTCTTTTAGAAAGTCATTTATTTGGATAAGTTATATAATGATCTTTTTATCTAAATAATAAAAATATTCATTATAGACAAATTTGATTCCCTACATTTTATCAATTTCTCCATAGGTGTGGAAATTATTTATCCAGTTAGAGATGAATATCACTCACAGTTTATCAGAAAAATGAACACACAACATGAACCACTTTCCTGCTGATCAAATTTCCTCCTCCTTGAAAAAGGAACAAGCCTTAAATTCCATTTAGACTTTTATGCTGTGAGGACTAACCAACCAGAATTCATTAAAGATCCATTGAGTCGGTTTGATTGGTTATATATTCTAAGAGTGGACGTTTCCTCTCATATTTGAGAATCAAATCAATCACAATTACCCCGTAAGTTTATTTTTCTTTGGGAGAATGACAGTTAAGCCGAGGGTTAGAATTTTTAGGCCCAAAGTACAATTAGGGTGGGCGCTAGCTCGGAATTGATAACAGTTCACAGGTGGGCATTGGTGTGTAGAATGGGGGTTTTTGACAATTTGAATGTTTATAGCTCTATAGTGGAAATCTGCATTGGGCATGTTGGTACTTCTCCATTTTTTTTTCACTCTCATTGATTACTATACGACTTAGTTTAAAAGCCCAAGTATTGCTCTTAAATATGGAGTGCAACAATGTAATTTTAGCATTTGACACCGATGAGTCCAACTTGGTGAGAGAAAGATGTTAGAAGCCTCGAGAGTTACCCAAGGTCAGAGATTCCGATGATCAAGTTAGTTGAGAGTTATGAGGGATTGGACCAAGCAAGATAGGAGACTTAGAGCTTAAGTTCCAGTGTATGTTTACCTCAATGTGGGAGACCCTTTTTATAGTCAGAGTTGCCTGAGAGGAGGAGAGTAGGTGGAGGTGGTTGGTAGTGGTTAGTGATGGGTGGCTAGGCTATGTCCGACCGATGCCACATGTTAAGATCTACGAGTCGGCTGAATACCACTATATCACTTGCCCCCACTCTGAAGGTCGTAGCAATTGAAGTTGTTTGGCGTGCTGCATTGAGGCCTCGACTTCGACCGAAGAGAGTATAGTGTACTTGCATGGAAGCATTGGCCTTGGTGGTAGAGTTCTTCTCAGGGGTTGTATTGCAACTGCTCCTCTACTATCCCTTTGTGTCAGTAAAGGACCATATCAGGCCGAGGGTTCATGACCGAGGCTTGTATGGGCATAGGCTGTCTACATTCGTTGTTCGTACCTTGCACAGACATTGATGTCTTTCGTTATATATCCATATGCAGGACGGGCGACGGGGTTGATTGAATGAGGTTGTGCATGAGATGGTGGGGGGTTCGGTTCGGCGTATCCTTTAGCCGGAGTGGATGGGTGAACTGGCCTCGTAGAACCTATCGATTTGGGCTGTCAGGTCAGCAAGTCCGAGGCCATAAGATCAATTGGATCTAAGCCGTACATTTATCTTTAAATAGGGAGGCTAGTTGAGCGACTCCCCACCATTTGCTCGAAACCTTCTGCCTAGGAGCTATTGAGGAAACCTTGGCTATCAACAACCAATTCCCTTAAACTTTCTTTAACAAACATAATTAGGTAAAGATTCCTATCCTCAACATGTCAACCTCGGATTCGGGTTATGAAGAGTATAACCTTTTAGACAAGAGTACTCCTAGCAACTCTCCTAGTAGTGATGGGAGTGACAATAGGGACTCCAAGAGCTCCTCTTGAACATCTGACGCCCAAGTGCTAAGGGAGAGAGCCACATCTCGCAAGGCCGAGCGTGATCAACAAAGTGTGGGCTCTATCAATGAGAGCACAGGGTCGATGCCCTAGGGAACATTCTTGGGAACCTTGATGTTGTGGATGTGGAAGAGGCTAAGGATCTAGCCGACGCTGGGCACTGAGGTGTGGCATTGGGGTGTTACCCTCGATTTGACTTGGATAGAACTCTCGGCAAGGTGCAAGCTAGCACGTTGGTTGAGAGGTACCACATTTTGGGGGACTATAGGGTCAGAGTTCCAATGTGGGTGATAGGTCATGACTTGCTCCTAAAGGGGAGGTGCGCGTCCACGAGTATTACCTTCACTTTGGGCTACGGTTTCCCTTGCAGTTCCATATCCCCAAGATCCCAAACCATTACAACCTCAACATTAGCCAGCTCACCCCCAATGTTGTTAGGACGATAGTAGTTGTATTGGTGATGGCCCATCTTTGAGAGGTGATAGTGGCGTTGGATATATTTTGATGTCTGTTTGAATTGAGGGAGCACCTTGATGGGGAGGACTTGTTTTACTTCCAAGGCCGATTAGGAAGGGGGGTGGACAACCCCTCGTCTATCCACAACTAGAAGAAGAAATTCATCTTCATGAGTTGCCCCGGGGGCTAGTCCTTTTGATCTGGTTGGGGGTGACCAAATACTTTAACCGAGAGGATAAATCCACGCAGTAGTGATGAGGAGAAGGCCGTGATGACTTGGCTTCAGCTGGGAGGGATAATTCACGCTGGACCCTTGGTGAAGGTGGAGGAGGCCTTGGTAATGGCTGGCCTTAGTCTTTCCCTCCTCGGTATAGACGCTCCTACTGTCTGTTAGTTGTGAAGTTTCTTGAATTTTGTTGGCATTCTACTAACTTGTTTGCTTCTCTTGTTCACATAAACGGAGAGCAGCAACAGAAAGGCAAAGTTTCTCATGTGGCCGCAAGTCAATGGGCCGAGGCTGAGGCGGCCTGTAGAAAGACATTAGCGTAGAAGTGCCCTGCCAAGAGGGCCCGAGACCTTCAGGCCAAAAGGCTTTAGTTATGCGAGCACCATCGGTCTAAGGGGATCTCGAGTGCGTCACATTAGGCGAAGCCTCAATTGTCTAATCCTTGGGACAACGAGCCACTCACTGCTCATCGAATCTTATGGCTGACGTGGAGTGTCTGAGAAGGGAACTCCTTGTTAGTCCCAGGCATCTGTCGATGACTAGAAATCGGCATGGTCTTCCCCAAGGACCTCCAAACCTTGACTCAACAATCGGTGAACTCGGTCCGGGACACGTTGTTGGACAAGGCTGTTGAGGTATGTGTATACAACTTTGAGTTCGTCATGTCGCCGAGGAGATCGAGCATCTGAAGTAGCACGGGGCCAAGGCGCAATCCAATCGAGAGGTAGCTGAGAGTTGGGTATGCAACAAGCATGATCGTCGCAAGAAGGTCGAGGCCAAGGCAGCCAATAAAAAGGAGCTCATGAAGGAATTGAAGTCTTCCTTGGCCTCAATGGAGCAGCAATTGGAGAAATCGGCCGTAAAGGCGATCGAAAAATATAAGGCCTTAGAGGAGCATGAGATAGACTTGATGTCCTTTGACTCCCAGACTAACTTAGAGGGCTTTGAGGACACAAGGCCCAGGTGGCGAAGGTCCTTCCGAGCATTGACGCTGGCTAGTTAAATCCGTTCGCTACTAAAGCTCATCAGGTAGTAGATATATTGGGGACGGACGACAACCCGACTATCGGTGCTACTACTGATGACACTGCCCAGGCCACCACTCAGACTAGAGGAGGCCAATAATTTTTTTTTCTTGTTTTCTTTTGTTTGGGCCTACGTGCCCTTGATACTTGTAATTTTTTTTCTTTTTCTTCTTCTTTTTGTAAGGGGTCGACGCCTCCCCTTAAGTGAATACAACTCGAGCTTCTTGCCAAAGATGTTCCTCTTAACTTCTTTTCTTTTCTTCTTTTAGCTTTGTGCTAGGGGCTGATGCCTCCCCCCGAAGAGACATCTTTGTAAAGAAACTTGCCATAGTAATCCTTTACTTCTAAAGTGTCTTTTACTTAGTCTTTTTACAAGAACGTTACATATAAGAATCCTATAGGCCGATGCTAACACCATGAGTCATTTTTTACTTTGTCTTGGAGCTTTTTGCCTTAGTAAAAAAGAAGGAAGTCGATTGTGGCCAAGGCCAACATCAAGCCTAGCATGTCATCGCGTAGGGGCTTTGTGGCCGAGGTCACAAAGTGTTGCCTTAGTGGAGAATCAATATTTACTTAGTTTATTGTTCATCATGTGTTTTTTATTAAGTCATTGGTCGGTGTTGCCTCCTTGGCCTCCAAAGACTCTTCTTTATGGGTATTTGAGGCCGAGGCCTTTTACGAGCGTATAACTCGCAAGGTATTAACTTATTAATAGTAGTTGAGGTCTTAGAAGTCCTTGCCTTAGTCATAGAAAGTGAAAACGCAGCTAGGTGTATGACTCGCAAGGTATTGTATGCCTTGGGGCTGAGGCCTTTTATGAGTGTATAACCTTAAGGAAGGTCGTGTGCTGCAGTCGACCGTTGAGGGGTCTTGGCTGCTGGAGGGAATAAGAATGTTTACACAAAAATAGATTCGGAGTGAGAGGAACTTTGCACTTTTCATTTCGAACTTTTCACTAAGGTATTTACAATTCTATTAATAGTACATACGGAGATTCTCATAGTTCAAGTGTGAGGCACCAGTCTTCCACTCATGTGTTTCAGCCAAAAGGTGTTGGGTCCTATTGCTTGCTTGATTCTATAGGGCCCTTCCCAATTTGGGCAAAGCTTTTCAATGCCGGGCTCAGGGACAATGACTTTTTTGAGGATGAGGTCACCTTCCTTGATGTGACATTCTTTGACTTAGGAGTTCTAGTATCTTGTGACTCTTTGTTTGTATGCCATGACCCTAATTTGGGCTTGTTCTCAGACACCTTCCAGTAGGTCAAGGTTGCTCTTTAACTCATCACTGTTCTCAGCTTCCTGGTATACCTCAATTCGGAGCGTCAGTTACTCGATCTCTATTAGGATGAAAACCTCTGCCCTATAAGTCAGGTTGGAGGGGGTTTCACCTGTGGCAATTTGAGGTGTCATTTGGTATGCCCAGAGGATATTGTACAGTTCATCCGCCCAAAGCCCTTTAGCTCTATCTAATCTTGCCTTCAGTCAGTCTTGGATTGTTCTGTTGGTGACCTCAGCTAGCCCGTTAGTTTGAGGATAGCCAACCAAGGTTACGGTTGACTTATCCTGAGCTTCCACACCATTCTCTAAACTTATCATCATCAAATTTTTATCCGTTGTCGATGACAAGCATGTATGGGATGTTAAACTAGTAGATAATACTCTTCCAAAAGAAACTTTGGATCGTTTTAGCCATAAAGGTCGCCAAGGCCTCGGCTTCTACCCACCTGGTGAAGTAGTCTACTACCACGACAATGTGTCTCTTGTTTCCCGTAGTTAGGGGGAAAGGTGCAAGGAGGTCCATACCCCACTTTGCACAGGGCCATGGGCTATTGAGGGCCAAGAGGGTCGTTGGTGGCCGATGAAGAATGTTGGAATGCCTTTGGCATCAGTCGCACTTCTGCACTAACTCAGTAGCATCCTTTTGGATGGTTGGCTATCCTTGCATGAGTGCTTTCTGTGCTAGGGCTCTTCCCCCCCCCCCCCCCTCTAGATGATTGTCACAGATGACTTCATGGATTTCTCTTAGCACATATTCACCTTCGTCTCGGTAGAGGCATCTTAGATAGGGCAGGGTGAAGGATCTTTTATACAACTTGCCCTCGAATATGGCGTGTCGTGCCGGCTGCCGTCAAACTCTTTTTGCCTCATTCTTGTCTGATGGTAACTACTCATGTTGCAAGAAGACGAGAATGGGGTCCATCCAGCAAGGCTCAAATTGGACTGGGCACACTTCCCTCTCTTCGCTGCTAGGATGTGTCAAGTTTTCGATGTGCATAGCGCGGCCGAAGGCCAACCCTGAGTAGCTAGCAAGTTTTGACAGGGCATCGGGACGTGTGTTCTTGGCCCATGGGACCTGGTGTAGGGCGAAGTGTTGAAAGTGGCTGGTTAACTCTCGAACTTTGTTTAAGTAACTGGCCATATTTGGCTTTCTGGCTTCTTACTCTCTATTCACCTGGTTCACAACCAATTATGAGTCGCTAAAGCCTCTGATGCACTTTTTTTCGAGGCCTTTTGCGAGTTGGAGGCAGGCTAGTAGGGCCTTGTACTTAGCTTTATTGTTGGAAGCACAGAAACCAAACTACAATGCATGCTCTAACACGTTGCTATTCAAAGTGGGAAGTATGAGGCCGGATCCGCTTCCCTTGGCATTGGAGGATCCTTCTACGAACAAAGTCCAAGACAACGATTGCTCTTTCTCGTGGTCGGGGGCCTGGTTGTGGTTGTGGTTGAAGGTGCATTCAACCAAGAAGTCTACCATTGCTTGCGCCTTTATAGTTGGTCTCGACTGGTTGTGTAAGTCGAACTCTGACAGCTAGGTATCCCATTTAGTTAGCCGGCCCAAGGTCTCATGTTTAGAGAGCATCGATTTGAGGGGCTGGTCGGTTAACACCGAGATATTATGGGCTTTAAAGTAAGGCCTCAACTTCTTGGCCGAGATCTCTAGCGCAAATGCTACTTTTCCTACTTTTGGATATCTAGTTTCAGCCTCACGAAGCACCTTGTTGATGCAATATACATGCCTCTAAACCCCCTCGTCTTCCCAAACCAATACTGAGCTAATGGCCTTGTCCCCGACCAAGAGGTACAAGAATAAAGTCTCTCTCAGGAAGGGCCTCATGAGCAAGGGTGGTGACGCAAGGTATGACTTTAACTCTTCAAAGGCTTGCTAGAACTCTTCTGTCCATTGGAAATCCTTCAACTTCTTGATGACTTGTAAGAAGGGTATGCACCGATCGACTGATTTGGACATGAATAGGCTGAGGGTCGTGACTCGATCAATGAGCCCTTAAGTTTCTTTGATCAATCAACGGGGTTCCATGTCTAGTATGGCTTGTACCTTCTCAAGATTGGCCTCTATGCCTCATTGGGTTTCTACATAACCCAAGAATTTTCCCGAGGTGACCCCAAAGGCACACTTGGTGGGGTTTAGCTTCATGTTGTATTTTCTTAATACCCCAAAAGTCTCGTTGAGGTCTGAGATGTGCTAGCTAGCCCTTAGGCTCTTCATAACCATTTTGTCGATATATGCTTCGACGTTTCTTCCCATCTGCTCCTTGAAGATCTTGTTCACTAGCCTCTGGTAGGTGGCCTTGGCTCTCTTCAGTCCAAAAGGCATTACCTTGTAGCAGTAGGTGCCATGCTCATTGATGAATGAGGTCCTCATCTTTATTAGGTTGTAGCCGGAGAATGAATCCATGAAGCTTAGTAGCTAATAACCTGTGGTGCCATCGACGAGGTGATTAATCCTTGGTTGTAGCCAAGTAGGTTGTTCGCATCCTTTCTGATGGCTTTCCAATGCTCTGGTACAAAGTTTCTTTTCTTTTATCGAATCGGCCTACAACTCAATTCCAAACTCAGCCTTTGAGTAATGATCGATGGGTCAATTTCTGGCATATCAGCGATGGACCAAGCAAACACGTCAGTATTAGTTTTGATGAAGCTTACTAGTTTGAAAAATGTGTCCTGAGGGTGGCAAGACCTGACTCGTACAGTTTTCTGGGGCTCGACCTCATCTAGCGGAACTAAGATGAGGGTTTTATTGGTTGGTCTCGGCCTGATGATTCATCTCTGAGGTTGAGCCCCTCTAGGGGTAGGGCTTCCTTATTCGTTCTTTTTAGTACTGCCATGTAGCATTTTGTGGCAGCATGCTAGTTCTCCTTAACCTCTTCTACACCATGCTCTGTGGGGAATTTGATGGCGAGGTGGTAAGATAAGACAACCGTCTTGAGCGCGTGAAGGGTTGGCCTCCCTATGATGGCATTGTAGGATGAGCCTATCTTCACGACTCAAAATTCAGTCATCCAAGTGATGTGCCAAGGTTCAGTCCCTACGGTGACCTGTAGGGTTATCTTTCCTTCAAGCTTAATAGCTGCCCTAGAGAAGCCAACGAGTGGCACGCCAATGGGCTGTAGTCAGTCTAGTGTTAGCTGAATTTTCTCAAACATCTCATAGAATAGGATGATGGCTGAGGGGCAATTGTCTATGAGGATCCTCTTCACCATGAAGTTGGCGATGGTTATTATCGTCGTGGGGCACGGACACATCTCATAGGTCAACGTTTGAGAAGGAAATTAAGTCCTCTGGTGTGATCCAGAGCGTGTCGTTAACCATTTCGGAACACCAGTTTAATTATTTATAAAATTTTTCTGATTCTCAAACAACTACTAACGTAGTAAATGGGTAAGAATGGGTCGTATCCATGGGGAAGCGATGGAAAAATTAATGCATACTCAAATCCGAATAAGAGAACACAAGAGGGAAGTGCATAGTTATGAAAATTAATTAACTAAACTGAGGAAAATATAGAATTTGAACAATACTGAAAGTTAAATGTTTGAAAACACAAATAAATACAAAAATAAATAAATGAAAGAAACGAATAAAAATATGTAATCCGATCTGAGGTAGCAGTCTCCGGATCTTTCCTTTGAGCCTCAAACTTCTCGAGCTAGGCCTTCCATCTTACCTGGCCAAATTGCAGATCTGTAGAAAAGAAAACGAAGATCAAACAGAATGAAAATAAATTGCAGAAAAGAAATAACAAAATTGGAATTGAAAGAAGAAAAATTAAAACTAAAATAAAGAAAAAGTGGTTGGGATCCGATTCTAGAGGTGGCAATAGTAGTATTGGCGAACTGCAAGTAGTAACCCCTCCTCTTGCCTTGGCGTCCTCCTCTTCCTCTACCCTTGAACTTCTCAAGATCAACCTTCCATCTTACTTGGGGGCAAAATTCATGCCTTTATCAGGAGCCCTTGGGTCTTTTTTATAGAGAAGGGTAGATACAACTGGGATTAGAGAGAAAGAGGGGGCGGCAACTAGGTTTTAGCAAAAATGTGGGTGCCCTAGGGTTTCTAATGAAGGGTTATGATGGTTCTGGGTTGATCCTAAGGCTGAGAAGAGAGGGAGAGGGTGTCTAATATTATGTAGGGCTGTGATTTGGGCGCTTGGAAATGGAGGGTGGAGATTAAGGCACCTAGGGTTGAAAGGTGGAGATTAAAAGGAATGGGTGGCGCCCTAGAGTGGATGGTTGAGATAAAGGATGAACTAGAGGGCTAAAATCTAGTGGTTTGGGGCTGAATGGTGAGGACTAGAAGTTAGGTGGCGCCCTAGGGTTTAAAAGTTACAAAGAGAGTGCCCTATAATGAATGGTGGAGATTAGAAGTGGTGGAGGGTGGAGATTAAACATATAGGGGTGGCTAGGGTTTGTTAAGGATGAAACTAATGGGTTGAAAGGCGCCCTAGAATTTGCTAAGGAGAGGGAAGCATGTTAATACAGTAGGAGGGGCGCCATTCTAGATTTAGCAGATATGAGGCACCCTCCTATTCTCAATTTTTCATAAAAACATCTCCTCTCTCAGTCGGACTTCACACCAGCTTCCCAAAAACTACATTTTAGCCATGTTCTTTCCCAGTTTTCCATAGAAGTTGCATAGAGACCCTCAGATGTCACAACATTGAATTTAACTACGAAAATGGTACACTTTGATTATTCTAAGGCCGAAAATACCCCTGAAATGATGCCCTTAAGGCATCAAAATACAGAGTTATCACACCCCCAACTTAACCATTGCTAGTCCCTTAGCAATGCTGCCTTAAAAATACAATGAGTAAAGAGATCATTCCCATTACAAGATCATCCCTCACAAAATTAGCCAAGTTTCCTGATTCCAACATTTTCAAACTTTGTATAGATCAGTATTGAGCTTAAGGGGTAAAACTGTCTTGTTTTGAATATTACCAAAACTTGGCTTAAAAATCTTATTTACCCTACCATTTGGGATGTAGGAAATGATCAAATTTTTAACAATGTCAACCCAGACCCCCTTCAAATAAGATTTTTAAGCTAGGTTTCGGTAATATTCAAAACAAGACGGTTTTACCCCTTAAGCCCAATATCGATCTATACAAAGTTTGAGAATGCTAGAATCGGGAAACTTGGCTAATTTTGCTGACTGTCTTGATAAGCTGAGATCAATTTTTAGAATTAGGTGGGTATTCTTCTTATCATTTTTGGCATTGGATTTCTACCTCTGAACTTAATATACACACTTATTTTTATTGTTACCTTACACCGTTTGATGCACATCTCGACATTTGCCTTAGGTGAAGAGACTCAGATATTAAGTGTTAGGTGATTGTCTTTAGCATTCCCTTTTCCGTTTGACGCAAATCTCGACACTTGACTTAGGTGAAGAGACACGGTTACTAAGTCTATGGTATCCATTGACCTTTTGTTCTCTTTCTCTCTCTCTCTCTCTCTCTCTCTTTTGCAACACTACTCAGGGTAGTCCACTGTCTCTTAACAATTTGAAGAATTTTTGTTTAATTTCTCAATCTTTCTCTTCTTATCTTGGCAAAGGAAAACTTGGGAGTATTTTCTAATTTCTAAACAGTTTCAACAATGTTCAAATAAGACAAATTTTTACTCCTATCACTTGCTACCAATTTCTACAAAATTCAGTATTCTTTTATCAGTTTCCTCAACTCTTTCTGTTTGGGAATCTCTTTTAATGGAAGAATGTTAAAATTTTCAGTGAAATTATAATTCTACATAATTAAAGGCTTAGCTTCATAATTTTTTTTTTCAAATTTTCTCTCTCTTTCTTCACCTTCAACTTAAATGCCATTGTCCCCAATGGCATGATTAGAATGATGAAAAAAGGACTTGGGTCAAAGGGAACAATCAAAAGGGTTTTCCTTAGGGGTTCAAGGTCTGCCACCTGGTTTTGAATCAAAAGAAAAAAAAAAAAAACTCTAATCCTAACAGCAGAAACACTAAAAATTATGTTGGGTTACTTCCCAACTAGAGCTAAGTTTAATGTTTTCAACATAACACATTCACGCAATTTCTTCATCTAAATTTTCTGACTCACTTTCATCTTCTGACAGATAGGGTTCCAATTGGGCTAACCAATGGATAGGTAGGGCATCTAAAAGATCGTCCACTATATCCACCTTGCACTCATCTCCCCCTAGGTTTGGATACTTAGAGGCACTAAAAACGTTTAATCGAACTTTTTGCTCCCCTAATGAAATTTCAATTTCTCCCGATTTATAGTTGATGTTTGTATTGGTAGTTGCTAGAAACGGACATCTTAAGATTATCGGGATATGGCTTTGTTCCTCGGTTGGGGTCATGTCTAGGATGATACAGTCCATTGGGAAGTGATAACGCTCTGCCCTGACAATGACATCCTCAATAACACTTCGAGGAGTCTTGATTGACCAATCAACGAGTTGCAGAATTACCGGGGTAGGTTTTAACTCGTTGATCCTGAACCTGTCACAAATGGACGAAAGTAGATTTATACTGGCCCCAAGATCCAATAGGGCCCGATCAAAGGTGATTCCAGAGATGACAAATCTTATGAGAGGAGCATCAGGGTCTTTCAATTTCTAGGAATGTTGGTTTAGGAAAAACGCATTAACATCTGTCGAGAGCATCACTTTTTGTGGGGCTGATCTTGTCTCCATCATTTGAGTACACAACTCTTTCAAGAACTTGGCATAGGCCGGGATATGCTGGATCACGTCGAGGAGAGGGAAGTTAATATGGACTTCCCTACTCTCCTCGTTACGAGTCTCTTTCTTCTTTTGCACTGGGCCGGTGTGAGTGCAGTTGCAGTTGGAAGTTAATATGGACTTCCTTGCTCCTTTTCTTCTTCACTAACTCTCTTTTTCTTACACGGGTCCTCTAAAATCCTCTCACTCCTTAAGGTTGTAATAGCATTGGTATTTTCAAGCTGAGGGTCCTTAGGAGGTGGTTGAATCTGTTATGGAGGAAACCTGATGGGTGATTTCTAGGGTTCACAACCGGTTGACTCAGTAGTTGCCCTACTTATCTCCTCGCCCTGGCTTCAACTAGTTGTCTTATTTGGCTTTCTAATATGGCAATGGACTATTGCTGATTTAGGATCAGCTATTGAAGTTGCATGAATTAAGCATCCACTGTATGGGTTTAAGGAGGTTGTGGGTTAGTTTGATATGGTTAGGGCCGGTTGGCTCCTAGGATGCAACTGCTAGAATTAACTCTGTAATTTTGGCCTCTAAAATTGTTGGGCCATGGAGTTAGATTGATGATGATACTGTTGGGACTGTGAGTTGGTTTGACATGGTTGAGCCGGTTGAGTCCTAGGATAATCATTGTACTCACAGTGAGTCTGGGCTTGAGACCACTGAGAGTGCATATCTAGCAAGGTGGTTTCTTGAACTTGGGCCCTATAAGTGAAGTTGGATTGATTTTCCCACCCAAGTTTATATGGGCGAAAGAATGGGTTAGCATTGGGTTGGAAAAATCTGTTAGCCGCATATACTTGATTTGGATTGACTAGTTGACACTGGCCCGCTGCAAGGCACTAGCTAACATGATGGGCCGGGCTTGCACAGATGGAACATGTTGGATATAGGCCACTTTGTTGATGAAATGCAAGGACTTGATCAAGTCTTTGGGCCATCCCATTAATCCTATCAAGTTGTTGAGACACATGGTTCCAATCTATCCGTGGCACATGTTGGAAGTAGTTTCCCATTCCATAAACTCAAGCCATTGAATTTATTTGATCTTATTTTGTTTTAACCACCCATTTTCTTCTTTTTTTTTTGAAATTTGAAATTTTAATTTCAAATTTAGATTTTGAAATTTAAATTCTACAATTTAAACTCAAATTTGAATTTTTAAAATTTTTATTTTCTCTTTTTTTTTTACTTATTTTTTTTTTTGAAATTTGAAATTTAAATTCAAATTTAGAATTTGAAACTTAAATCCCTGAAATTTAAATTGAAATTCGAAAATTTATTTTTTTTAATTTTTTAATTTTCTTTTTTGACTTTAAATTTCAAATTTAAATTCTGCAAATTAAACTCAAATTTGACTTTTAAATTTTTTTATTTTCTCTCTTTTTTATTTATTTTATTTTTTTTTGAATTCTGAAATTTAAATTTTTGGAATTTAAATTCAAATTTAGATTTTGAAAATTAAATTCCTGAAATTTAAATTGAAATTTGAAATTTTAATTTTTTTAATTTTTATTTTTCTCTTTTAGACTTTAAATTTGAAATTTAAATTCTGCAATTTAAACTCAAATTTGACTTTTTAAATTTTTTATTTTTCTCTTTTTTATTTTTTAAATTCAAATTTAGATTTTGAAACTTAAATTCCTGAAATTTTAATTTTAATTTTTTTTATTTTTTAATTTTCTCTTTTTGACTTTAAATTTCAAATTTAAATTTTGCAAATTAAACTCAAATTTGACTTTTAAAATTTTGATTTTCTTTGTTTTTATTTTTTTTTAATTTTGAAATTTAAATTATTGGAATTTAAATTCAATTTTAGATTTTGAAACTTAAATTGAAATTTTATATTTTTTAATTTATAATTTTAGTTTATGAATTTTAAATTAAAATTTAGATTTTGATATTTAAATTCATGAATTTTAAATTCAAATTTGAATTTTTTAAAATAAAAAAATAATGCAAGCAAATCAACCACACGTCCTAAGGTTGACCTAGGGTTTCCTAAACTAGTGGTTCAACCAATGTGAATCCTTTTAGGTTCACTTGGAATTATACCACTTCCTTTGGTTAGCCAGGTAAGAGGTAGGGATGTGGGAGGCTCTCCTTGGTCTCACAAGGACCTAATTAAGTAACCACAAAACCCACTTAGGCTTAGCGGTTTAACCTCTTTCTTTAGACACCAACCGCTAGTTATGGAAAGTAATCACAAGCTTCCCTAAAATTCAGAGCACACCTTTGAACCAAAGGTGGGGCTGTCTAAAGGATATTGCTATCTAGATATTAAATTAGGGTTTAGGTGAACCGCACGTGAAGGATAGTGATTTTTGGGACAAGGAAGGGTGATGAAATCCCCACCTTATCTTATTTATGTTGGATTGCCCTTAAATGGATTAATGGAAAGAAAACAAAATAAACAAAGCAAATGCAACTAATTACAATGCCTAAACAATTATTTGTAATATGCAATTCAGCAATATAACATAAAATAATAGAACAAACTAATTAAGCAAAAGGAACAATTAAAATAATAAAAAGAAAACCTAACACAATAACAACTAACAATGATAATTTCAGCAAGTAAATAAACCTATATGATGAATGCTCTAGAATACCACACCCTAAATGTTCGAATGCAAATGCAAAACTTTTAAAGTATTAATTAATTTTTTAATTTTTAATTTTAATTTTAATTTTTTAAATTCGAGATTTAAAATTTAAATTCAAATTTGTAATTATTGCAAACAATAAATAAAAAAATTAATTGTGCTAAAAAGAATTAACAACTACCAAATATAAATTCTAACAAGAGAGAAAAAAAAAGGTACTCAAAAGGTGAAACTGAAAATAAAATAAAAAAAAAATGATTATGTAGCAATAAAAAATAAAATAAAATAAACAAATTTTTTATCTGAAAATAAAAAAAATAAAACTACTAAAACAGAAATTCGAACAAGAAATTAAAATAAAGAAGAAAATAGATCTAGAAACAAAACAAAAGAAAAATATTACTAAAAATATTAAATCAGATCTATAAAAAATTAATTAAAAATTTGAAAATCACTATTCTACCAAAAAAAAAATAAGAGTTCAAAAATAAAAATCAAAAATAAAAAAATGGGACGACTACACTTCAAACGCAATCCAATTAATCATCTATTCACTTTTCTCCCGTAGTCCCGCAATGCTCTGATACCCCACCTTTCGCTATTACATTGTGCAAAATCAAAGAGAAAAAAGAATTAAAATAAGATTATAGATCAAGTAATCAAACAAAAATAAAAAAATAATGAAACAGACCTGGACAAAACAAATAAAAAATTTTCTTCATTGCTTCCCCGGCAATGACGCCAAAAACTTGGTGTGATCTGGAACGTGTTGTTAACGATTTCGGAAGACTAGTTTAATTATTTATAAAATTTTTCCGATTCTCAAACAACTACTAATGTAGTTAATGGGTGAGAACGAGTCATATCCACAGGGAAAAGAGGGAAAAGTTAATACATACTCAAATCCCTAGGGTTTCTAATGAAGCGTTAGGATGGTTCTATTTTGATCCTAGGGCTGAGAAGAGAAGGAGAGGGCGCCCAATATTATGTAGGGCTGAGATTTGGGCGCCTAGAACTGGAGGGTGGAAATTAAGGCACTTAGGGTTGAAAGGTGGAGATAAAAAGGAGTGAGTGGCGCCCTAGATTGGATGGTTAAGATAGAGGATGGAATGGAGGGCTGAGATCATAGTGGTTAGGGGCTGAATGGTGAGGATTAGAAGTTAGGTAGCGCCCTAGGGTTTAAAAGTTACAAAGAGAGTGCCCTAGAATGAATGGTGGAGATTAGAATAGGTGAAGGGTGGAGCTTAAATAGTTAGGGGTGTCTAGGGTTTGCTAAAGATGACAAGAATGGGTTAAAAGGCACCCATGGGTTTGCTAAGGAGAGGGGAGCATGCTAATATAGTAGGAGTGGTGCTATTCTAGGTTTAGCAGATAGGAGGCGCCCTCCTGTTCTCAGTTTTTCATAAAAACACCCCTCTCTGTTAATTGGACTTCACACCAGTTTCCCAAAAACTACATTTTAGTCATGCTTTTTCCTAGTTTTCCACAGAAGTTGCACAGAGACCCTCAGAGGTCACAACATTGACTTTAACTGGGAAAAAAACACACTTTGACTATTCTAAGGCCGAAAATACCCCTGAAATGATGCCCTTAAGGCATCAAAATATAGAGTTATCATCCTCCAACTTTGGCTTTTCCATTGCTTGGCCCTAGAAGTTGTATTGCCGAGCGTATGCTTTCCGAGATGAGGTAGATGCTCCCCTGAAGCCAAGCCTCCGAATATGACTTTAATAACTCTGGTCGGGGGCAATAATTTCGGGGCTTGGCTTATGGTTGCTGGGAGGATGATGCCGGGGCATCACCTTCAACAAAGTCCTTTGAGTGCCCATGACGGATGAGGGACTCAATCTCGTTCTTGGGCTCATAGTAGTCTTCGGTGTCATGGCCGATGCTGCGATGGTACTTGTAGTACTTGTTCAGGTTCCCCCCCTTCTAGGGTTCCTCTTCAACTTGGTCGACCATTTCATGAATTCCTCCTTCCTTTCTTGCATTAGATTGTACATTCGGGAGGAGTTTAGTGACATGTACTTATTTAAGGAAGGGGCCAGTGGCTTCTTCTATCCACCTTTGCTTATGGGACTGTCATGCGGGCATTACTTTCCTTCCTCTTCTTGTCATTGGGCCCTCGGCTTCTAGTTCTTGGAGGCGCTTGTTGGCTTCGGCTTCTTCAACAACAATGTACTTTTGAACTTTCTTCAAGAACTTGACTTTGGTCTTGGGCGAAGTCTTGGAGATGGATCAACTGAGGGGTCTGGGCCGGAGGCCATTGATGGTCATGTGCATAGAGATTGAGGGGTGTAGGTTCTTGAACTTGATTTCTTCATAGTTGAACCTCTTCATATAATCCCAATGGCTCTCCCTGTGCTTCTGCTTGACGAACATCATGTAGATGACAGTTTTTTTGCATATTCAATTGCTCATGAAGTGGCCTAGGAACAGGTCCACAAACTATTCCCAGGACTCTAGGAGCCGATGGAGTGTTGAGAGGCAGTGTGGAGAATCCTTAGTGTGCTGCTCCCTTGAATGTGGCTTGGAAGCCTTGGTACATGAGGGTGCCGAAGTACCCGTGTAGGAACATGAGGGTCTAGAAGCTTTCGAGGTGCTCCTTGGGGTCTGTGCTCTCGTCGTAGATCTCCAATGTTGGGGCCTTGAAATTTGTAAGGAGGGGTTCAGAGAGAATGGCATCTACGTACACCTTCATTCAGCTGGATGAGGTAGGGCAACGGGTGGAGGTGTCACCTTGGCCCTCCTTTACCTATCAAAGCTGGTCTTGGAAGGCGCCAATTTGTGCTTTAATGTCTTCGAGGCACTCATTGAGGAGTGGCTAGCCTTGTTCCCAGAGTTCTCGAATGCTGAGAGGGGCCTGCCTTGTTCCCAAAGTTCTTGAATGCCGGCATGTCCAGAGCCTTTCGAGTGCAGCGATCATTGAGGAGGTCGTGGAGGTTGGAAACTGGCGAGGGAGAGATGTGGCATCAACCTCCCACCCTTGAAGGGGAGGGGGGGGGGGAGCTGTGGTGGTCTGAGTGCTCTTCGTCGAGATTGGTCGCAACGCGATGATGCTAATAGTTGCGATTCTTGTGATCGACATGGGATCCTATAGGGTCGCCCAGTTGGCTGGGGAGCCAAGGTGTCTTGGAACGATGCTTGCTAACCCGTTGGTTGTTGCTATCGGAGTCTGAGGGGTCGGCCCCTTCTGGGCCCCCTATGTGTTGGCTTAGCGGTGTATGGGTAGATCGCCCTCCACGTTGCTCGTGGCTTCCATTGGGTTGACAAACCTATGGGTGGCTTCCTATCGGTTGCCCTATGTTGTGTAATTGCTAGTCTAAGTTGTCTAGCCTACTTAGGACCAGCTCAAACTGGTCGATTGGGACTAAGTTTCGAATGTTAGGGACGAGGTATTGCTAGTTAGCCATTTTCAGGGGCGCTAGTCGATTAAGTTAGATTAGTTTTTTCTTGAGGGAAAGTTTTTAAGGCATTTCCCACAAACGATGCCAATTGTTGCTGTCAAATATGGAGTCAAGGGAAACAACGTAATTTCTAGTGTCTGAGGTCGACGGGTCCAACCTACTGAGAGAAAGAAGACGTCAAAGGCACTGGGAGTTATCAGAGAGGCGGAGAGTCCGATGGTCAAGTAAGTTGAGAGTTGTGAGGGGTCAGACTAAGTAAGAGAGGAGACTTAGAGTTTAAGTTCCAATGTGTGTTACCTCAATGTGGAATCCCCTTTTTATTGTGAGAGTTGCCTCTGATGTCACATGTCGAGATCTACTGGTCGACCGAGATGCATTTTGCCGATGCCACATGTCAAGATCTACGAATCGGCCGAATACCACTATATTACCACGTATATGTAGGAGATCAAGATGTGATTAAGTTATTACCTCATTAATAATTATTGTGACATTTGGAATCTTATATTATATGTTGTTGATGAGGAGGGAACCTTTCTTCTAAACACTTGCATTGAAAACCCTAATTTTAATGCCCATGTAGCAACAAGGAGACGACGAGATCCTTTGAACCGAACCATATGCACATCCATGAATATGGGAGTCATTTATTTCCTGGTAGGCCGTGCTTTCGACAGGATACATTTCATGTGTGAAACTTCAAGAAAAGGGCTCATACAACCTATATGATATGTGGAATGTGTAACTCCTAAATGTAGGATGGTGGAAGGCCGAAAGCATTTAAGAGACGATTTTATTGTTGAAAGAAACTAAAAAATGGTTGCATGGAGTTTATTAACAGGGTGAGCAATACAAATTAAATTGAATGATAAACAAAACACAGAGGTGATATTTGTATTTTACATGTATATATAAAAACAAGAACATATTTTCAATTCTTTTGCTTTAAGAACCAATGTGTTTTCAAACCAGATTGCTTCTGCACCCCTGAATTTCCGTATTTGTCTAAAGGAAAAACGAGTCCGCGTTCTGTGCATCCACGGGTGCGCTTGAACCCACCAATAAAAATGCAACACGTGGTGTTTTCAAATCTTTAAAATCGTTAATGGGTGTTCAGCCGTTGGCCGAAGAAACCCGATTGAATCACCTATAATATAACAAAAAAATATTTAAAGGATTTCATTCGAACCCGGTTGGATTGAATGTTGAATTCTATTAATAAATTGTATACATTCAAATTTCAAACTAATTTGAGAAATAGAAATATATTATATATTTTTTTTCTGAAGGTAATAATAAATAAAAATTTTAAATATTATGAAGAAAGGATTGAATCAAATCGGATCGCCTTGATCAAATTGGATTCAAATTCAAATCCAAGAAATTAATCAGGTTTGGATTTGTAGCCCCAAGAATGCATAAAGTCGTATTTAAATAAGCATTATAAATAAGTTATGTCATTAAGCTACTGTTTAATTGGTGGTTAGTTTTATATTAAAGCCTTATTTGTTTGATGTGAAGAATCAAAAGCATGGCCAACTTTTGGTTTAATTTGGTCATAGGTCTTGCTTTGTTTTTGTTTATTTATAGTAAGATGAAGTAAAATAAAGCCTGAAGAATAAAAATGACCCAAAATTTACTATCATTTCATCTGCACTACCATGCATTTGTAATAGTGCAAAGTAAGTTGCACCGCAAACAGATATAGGGAATCAGGTGGGTTTTAGGATTGTGAGTATAATTTAGTCCTTAGAGGCCGTGAGACCAGTTCCATATTCGAATGTTGACATGGGGAAATGGGGATCCGGTGGGTTTTAGGATTGTGAAAAGCGAAAAACCAGGTCTAGATTCTGGTCCTGTTCATCAGCTTAGCATCCCCCCTTAAAAAACCAAAAGAAAATGAAAATTGCTTAAAACCCAAAACCCAGTCAGCGGAGCCGCGGAGGAAAACATGGTCACTTGGATTATTAGTTGAAGAAGTCTTCCACGTGACACAGACGAGAAAAACAAGTGGACGGCACAGCACACGGAAAAAAAGAAAAAGCGAGAGTGAGAGAGAAAAATAACAAGAGATAATATAAAATTAATAAAAAAAAGAAAATGAATGGATGGGAAGAGTCCGAAAGAGGGAAAAGACCTAACGCTCCTCTATCGCTCCGTCATAGATCTTATCACCATCTCCGTCTAGGCGTCTATTTTCGGTTTCTTTTTTTTTTTGTTTATATTTGTATTTATTAATTAATTAAGAAACTTTATTATAAAGAAGGAAAATATATTTTATAATGCGGAAGGAAGGAAAGAGCGGGGTTACGCTAAAACCGATGCTCGTTTCTTTTCTCGCGGGAGGCACCGCCTGCATGAGCTGATGGATAATTCACAAAAATATAAAAAACAAATAAAAAGCGATTGGGCGAGTGGAGAGAGAGAGAGAGAGAGAGAGAGAGAGATCTCGAGGCTTGCAGGTTTTGCCTCCATTTCCTGGTTTGTCCAATTCCGTAACGTTGCTGTCTTTTTCTTTATTCATTTAATTAACTAATTATTTATTTATTTTTTCTATTATGCTTATCACCGCTCTATAAATCCCACAACTTCTCCTACTTCTTCCTTCTTTGTCCTTGCCGACCTCGCTGTATTTTATTCTTTCTTCTTTTTTTTTCATTTTTTTCTTTCATTTCCCTCCTTTCTCATACAGAGTTAACTCAGCTCAGGTACAGTAAATCTCTCTCTATCTGCGGTTCTGATGTTTCCTCTTGCTTGACTATGGATGAATTCCTCTTCTTTCTTTAGGAAGATTTTTTTTTTTCTGATAATTATCTTCTTGAGCGTGCAAATCTCTAATTCCACTTCTCGAGTGTTTTTTTGCTGGGTTTAGATGGCTAGATATATGATTTAGAGGATTTTAGGCTTCTCTTTGTGGATTTTTATCTTTGATTTTTCGTCTCTTGGTTTTTCTTTGCTGTTTGGTTGTTCCGGTGAGCTGATTCTTCGAGCGTTTGCGATGTTTATTATTATTTTTTACAATAATTTCTTTATACGTGGGAAAACTTACTGGGTCTTAGATCTGTAGGAACTTCTGTTGTTCCTGCCGTTTTTATCGCAATCTCCTTGATTTTTTCTCTCTTGTCTATGGAATTACGTTGATATGGTCTAGAACTCCGTTTCTTAGCTTGGATCCTGTTCGAAACATGGCAAATATCTTGTCTTTGTGGCCATATTTTTCTCCTTTTCTTCGGATCTTCTGCACCGCCATGGATTCTCGTCTAAAATTCTTCTGTTTTCCTCTTTACAGGCGTTCCTCTGCGTATCCCAAAGGTGAAGATGAATCGATGCGGTCTTCAGAGCGCCTTCGCATCCTGTGACGAGAGGAGCCCCTTCTCCTTCTCCGATCGTAAGGATCCCGTCGTTTGCCCGAAGCCTCGCAGACTCGGTCTCTTGAATCATGCCATCAATGACTCAATCAGACCTTTGAGATGGCAGCTCAGGTAAAATTTTCTTTCGGACCTGCATCCTTTCTTTTCCCTCTGGATCCTACATCTTAAACCTCGTACAAATTCTTATTTTTTTATAAAGTCTCTGTTTTCTTTTCCGCGACAGCAGTCAACCGGAGTTTTGCGAGTCGAAGGCTGGGACTGAGCTCCTAGATATCATACTTACAAAGGTGTGCCTCTTCTTGTTTTTTGTTTCTTCTTTGGCGGTTGTCTCTGTAATTAAATCATGGTATCATCAGTCATCACATTAGCATGGGCTACGGCGAGAAAGACTTGTCTAAAACAGAAAAGGAAAAACAAATAAAAAACAGTTTTGTAAGTCTCCTGTGTTCTTTTAATCGAGTAAGGTACAGACCAGTTGCCGTAGCCCGTAGATGATATGTTCTAGAAATTAATTGAGTATTAATTTATGTTGGTGTTCGTTTTGGTTCATTAAACAACTACTTGCTTTGTTCCACAGGGTAGTTATGGTGCAGATCAATCGGTGACCCAGGTGGCCTCATCACCCCCGTTTTTCTGTGGGTCTCCACCAAGCCGGGCAGCTAACCCACTAATCCAAGACGCCCGTTTTGGGGATGACAAGTTCACCTCGGTAGCACCGGTCTCGGTCCCAGTTCCGTCGGGTCTCTCGTCGTCTCCGTCCTCTTCCACCCGTAAGGGAGGATGTGTTCGGTCAACGTTCGGGAACAAGCCGGCGGTGAGAATAGAGGGTTTCGACTGCCTCGACAGGGATAGGCGAAACTGCAGCATCCCAGCCGTTGCTTAGAGACCATCTCGACGTTTCAGTACATAGAAGAAGAGAAAGGAAATACCAGTACACATCAACTACTTTGCTTTTTTTTTTTTTTTTTTCAAGGCAGTGAAGAGGATCTAATCGGAATTTTCAAGGAGAGACGGACAGAGACGGAGACAGGGATGTGCGGGGAGGGAAATTCTGTTATTACTGTAAATATGTTTTCCTCGATCAATCTTCATTCTTAGGATGATGATGATAAATCTCTTTATGTAAAGAGGAAGGATGTATGTATGTAGATGTGAATCAAACAACTAATAAAGAAGAGTAGAGAGGAATGCAAAAAACAAACCCTTCTCTTCCTTCTTGTTGTTACTCTGTTCATTGAAGTAGGTTTAGATTGGAAATGAAGATTGCGAGAGGTTAGGGGTTTTCTTGGGGGTGAGTGGTGAGAGGATCGAGTGAGCTAGATGATCATCTGTTTATCTGCGTCTTTCTTGCTTTGTGTAAAATATTTCAAGGAGAGGAGGAAGATGAGGAGTCGATACTCTTGATCTTTGTTTGCGGTGTTGAGAGAATCTTTGTGAAGGAAAATCTTAATTATTGAGTCCGAAGTGTCATTTTTACAACCCATGTAAATATATTGCTTTTTTGGTGGTTATTAGTGTCATTTCACTAGTTCGTTCTCTCTCTATCTCTTTGTACCTTACCTTATTTCCAGACTTTGTTTATTTATTTGCTTGGGGCCTCGGATATGCTCCCACTTGCTGTTCGCCTGTTCCCACCTCCCTACGCACTGGCTTCCCATTGGGAATATCTCCCCGTCATTCAAGGATTTTTATATTTCGTGGGTTCAAAACAGATTGCGGGCAGCACAGATTCAGTGGTCAAATTGCGCACCCATGGGCGCTCATTGTATTCGGTTGAGGGCCCATTGGGATTCAGTATGCTATACCACTTTTATTATGGCTTAACAGGTTAACGTGGTGTCCGTAGGTTTTTTTTTCGAGGGCTTGTCTGCGCAGGGTTAAAACCGAATATAAAGTTCTTTGATGTATTGCTGTGGTTTCATCTTATTTAATGTGAGACCATAACAAGTTATCAGTCATTGATTTTGTTGTTTCGGCGCACGGTTACATAGCAAATGTGGTTTGCTTATAATTCGCCCAATGTTCACCAGTTGTCACGTATATGAAGCCAAATATGATCAGTTGGCATGTATATATGCGGCCAAAATATGGTGGTGGGAACAAGGGTTTCTTCCATGATATTGCTCACCGTCAGGGATTTATTTATTTATTTATTTTTTGCTGCAACTCACCGTCAGGGATTTGAGTATTGACAAACAGATAAGTACTGGTACCATGGTTTTTGAAAACCGGATTGGACGGTCGGACCGGTTGATCTGAGAATGGTTATGGCGTTGGTTCAGATGGCCTGACCATTTGACCTAAGAATCTGTGGCCAAAATGGTTTTATTTCTAAATCTATGCTGGTTAATAAGTGAACAAGAAGGGTGGGAGTATGGATGCTATCGGTCATGGTTTAGATAAAATGGTCCAACCATCTGGTTTGAAACCTAATCAAACGATTTTGGGGTCTATAACCAAACCTGGAGCCATGGTCGATTCCCAAGGCAACCGGTCCGACTGGCTATTCTTATTTTCAAAACCATGCGTGTTTTGCACAACATAGTCTACCATGAATGGAGATCTCATCTCATAGTCATAGTCGTGACATTTTTAAGGGGGTGTGACCGGTGAGATCGGTTTCTATCAGGGCAAATCTGTGCATACACCATTCAAAGTATAGGGAATATCTCCTCATCAAATAAAGCACTTAAATAGGAAGATATTCTCAATACGATGCAATAAAAGCTGATTGAATGAGGTTTGCCCCGACAGAAACTGAATTTGTGATGGGTGTCAGTTGAGTGAGGAATCGAAATAGCAGGGGAGATGTACAAAACTGTGCGAACAGGAACAGCAAAGGAGGATGACATACGATTGTATATTGAAAACATTTTTCCATGAATTTAACATACAATTTGTGATGGAATTTAAAGAGATCTGGCTTGAACAGCGCAAAAGATCACGGAAGGTTTGGAATAGCTGCCTTTCAAGTTTCAACCATATACAGGGCTTTCCACCAGAGTCGACCTCAACATCCATGGCAGCCGTGAACATCTCATCGTGATGACAAGAAAGATATTCAAATGAACAACTGCAATGACTATTGGCAGTTTTGACACTATATACAAATTCTTTCCATGAAGCTTCTTTTAATGGCTTTTTCAAAAGCAGTTTTGACCTTCAAAAGCCGTTGGATCCCTTCCAAATGGAGCCCAAATCTGCTCATAACAAAATACTTATTTTGAACACGTTTCAACCTGATCTGTATTGACAAAACTGAGACCCACTGGAAGACTGGCACCCACCATGATGGTTGATGAGATGTGAGGACACATGTTGGAAAAAGTAATTTATTGTGAGCAGATCCCAACTCTTCCAAATGGGCTCCTAGACTTGCTCAAGTGGACATTAATAAGTAGGATTGTTACGGTGGGCGGTATTGTTAGTTTGTTACAGCCTGCTGCGCTGGCACTTGGCAGGCGAGCAGGCAAACACAGTGCAATGGATGGGGACTGGGGAGTGGTGTATGGTTTACATTTTTACTACACACTCGGACAATGTAATTCAGGGATTCGAGCCGGACACTCCCCAAGGCTGCAACAGCATTAATTTAAAACCTCCCAAACTCGGAATTCTTTTTGAATTTGTCCACAGAAAGAAAAAGGATCGGGGACTGGCCTGGGAATTGTAATAAAAGTGCTACGATCAAAGTGTGAAGCGTTAGTGTTGTTGACTTGGATGACAGCAACAGTGTGTTGTTTGGTTTCGTAAATTGGATTCATCATGGATGCGACGGCGGAGAAGGGATTTCCATGTTCCACTTCCACATGCTGAACTGACAAGTCAAGATGAAGATGGTCAAGGACACCATACCATCCCCTTTTTTACACTACTAGTGTTCATAGTTGTACTCTTCTACCACTTGCACCCCAAACATCACCAGGCTACTTACACTGTTTGGACGGGTGATCCTTTATATCTATATGCTGTTCTTTTTAGGAGAAGTACCAATCAGCCCATATTACAGGGGGAATGCATCCTGACCGTGAATTGATGCCAAATTCATGGGCAGGATGTGGTTAATAAGGGGGCAGAGGGCTAATAGTACGGGGGGTTGGATTTCAGAATTCTGCATCCTGTGTTTTTGTATTTTTCCCTTTTTTTTATAATTTTTTTTATATTTAAAAAAATTCAATCTCTTTTTGTTCTTCATATATTTTTCTTTTCTCTATTTTTTATCACAGGATTAAGGAGTTCAGGTGATGAGGACAGAACCCGCCTTTAATACCCAGATATAAAAGATCTATCCCTCATTCCATCAAAAGCCCCCTCCAACACCAAACATATACAAATAAGAAGGAAAAAAAAAGACATTAATCAATGTAAAATTTGTGTTTTTTTTGGTAAATGAATCAATGCGAAGCACGGGGAATGTTAAAATATTCCTCAAAGTTGAGAGAGGAAAGGCCCATAGGACTTATGAAGATAAAACCCAGCAGATAAAACCAGACAAAAAGAACCTTCCCCAATATCTTTTGTTTGCCAAAAAATCTGCGCATTGATTACCTTTCCTCAAAGTATGAGAGGAACAGATGTCCATAGTGTTGAGAAGAGTGATGATGAGAATATTGAGAAATCTCAAGAGCAAGAGAATTTAGGATCAGCTTTAGTGGTTTTAGGAAAACCCATAAGGGAGTTAAGATCAACAATTCACTACTTAATGTTGCTAATCAGAACTTGAGAAAAGGTCCGATACCTTCATACATGTGCTTATTTACTTCTCTCCTTCCAATAACACCTAAAAGAATAATGGATCTTGTGAGTCATTGCATCAGCAAATATTCCACCAGCCTTGGGAAGAAACTAGAGGGATATCAGAGAGATTGGAGAAATAGCTTGAGACCTTACCTGCCATAACTCTATGATCATGACTGCCACAACATGTAGCATGTAGACACAAAAAGAAACCCCCTCTACGCGTTTAGTCTCTTTGCTTCCGCACAATCTTTGCCTAGCTAATCAACTTTAGGATGTTTATTTCTAACTAGATCCGATCCCGGGCTGATACTAATGATTTCAGTAGGGACCTTATGATCCGCGCGCTTAATTTGAAGTGACACATATATTTTCATGATCATGGAGCTTGAAATCATTAACTACGTTAGTGTCAATCTCACAGATAAGTGGACCAATTCTCATTCCGAAAAGAGATATCGCCCCTACCGAGTACCGACCAACCATTGACAGTGATGAAAAGCTAATTATTTCATGCTTAACATCTCTTTCCACAACCTGGTACAAAACCTCTTGGAGGAGAGGAAGAGCGTGTTTTTGACATATTTAGGCTATGTTTGGTGAATATGTAATTTGAGAAATAAGTAATTATTTAAGTAAATACTTGGTGTTTGGGAAGTTGTTTTCCCAAACCACTTAATTTAGAGTTTAGAAAGCATAAACTGGACCCAAGTATTATCCCCTTTTCAATAGCAGCCTGGACCAAGACTTAATAAAAGGGCCTTAACCATATCAAATATAGAGCGGTTACCAATACCACCTTCAGTTGTTGGTTTACAGACCTTATACCAACTAACCCACTGCTTTCAAGCACCATAACCAGAGAAGAACCCCATAGAAAGTTTGCAAAGAGCTGATGGATTCTCTATCATAGGATTTAACAATACATTCCACCTTTCTCCTAGTTAACTTACTTTCAATTCTAAAAATTTCTAGTGTCTCTCTTCTATTTCAAAACTGCTCTTCCTTATCAAAAATTCTCAGATGTTCATGTTCCATTTTTATCATATTGATCTTGCTTTTTCTTATCCGGTTATCCCCTTTTGGATACTTAAGCCCTTTATTCATACTAAGCTCGAATCCATAAACAACCCTACTTTATTTGAGTTTTACTATGATACCAAAGAGACATGACATGATACTAAAAATTTTATAACCAACCAACTAGCATCATAAATGTGAAAACCAAACAAGTAGCGTTCATCGCAATTTTTTTCTGGCATCATATCATACTTTTTTCTTTTTTTTTTTTTTTTTGGCATCATAGATTTACCTGCTTTATGTTTGTATTTTATGGGGACATGTGTTTATATTTAGAGGCAAGTTGTCAACGGGTGGGCTGGTAAGGCATCTGGTTGTAGCGGTGGCTTGGGATTTAATCCGGCCTGTATCTAGGCTGGGGGATGGACTATAGGGTGTCAATTGGACTGGATTTGGTCCAATTCGATCTAGTCTAATGTGAATTCATTATAAATGGAATAGGTTCAATTCAGTTCAATAAATGTTTTGGATCAATTTAGACCGGTCCAATTCAATGTTTGGACCATCCAATCTGTTCAAATTTATTTTGATTTAGATTGGTTTCAACCCAAACTCGGTCCATTGACATGTATTCTTATCTTATATCAAATGGACCAGATATTGGCTTAATCCAACCCAATCCAATATAAATTTGTTACGGACGGACCAGGTCCAATCCAATCTAATAAATATTTTGGACTGGATTGGCCCAATCTGAAATGTCTTGTTGGTCCGTCCAATCTGTCCAAATTAATTTTGGACTGGACGGGGTCCAATCCAAAATTGGTCCATTGACACCTTGGCCCTTGAGTGGGCGCTATGACGGCTGAATTGTGTGCCTTCTTCCCTAGGATTTTTCCTTTTGCGGCGGTGGTGCTGGTCAGAGGGCTGACGGTTGTCTTCAGACCGCGCTGGCTCTTCCTCCCTTTGGCTGGGAGGGCTCATGTTTCTCTGCGGTGGGTTGGTGGGTCGGCTGCTGTTGGACTTTGAGGACCCGGCCTGTTTGGGGTTGGCTACACCGAGGGTTGATGGCTCGGCATGCTCGTGCTGGCCCTGGTGTTCTGACGCCCTGGCGGGGTGGTTGCCTTGATGGGGACCTCCTACCTGGGTGTAGACTTGCTCCATGCACTGTGTAAGGTGGTCCAAACGGTCGAGGACCACTTGGAACTGTTCATAGGTGACTAGGTTCTGAGTGTTCCTGGCTCTTCATACCATGTTGATTGGAGCTCGGGAGAGTTTTGAGGTCTAAGTTGAATGGGAGAATGTCTTAGCAACGTTCCCACAGACGACACTAATTGTTGTCGCTCGGATTAGCCGAGGGCAACACTATCAATTCAGTCTTGAGATCCAGGGGTAAACCGAGGGCTTCGAGGTTCTTAGAGCTGAAGAGGCCGAGGACTGTTGGCTGAGGGCTTCGAGGTGCGTACGAAGTGTCCAGAAGATGAATGCTCTGCAAGGGAGAAGATGTCAAAGGCCTCGGGTGATGACCCAAGCGTAAACTTCGATGGTCAAATTAGTACTCGCATGGGAGTGGAAGGGGGTCTGATGCAGACGAGGGCTCAGATGAGGTCACTTGCCTGCACTAGGTCCCCAGTAATAAACACCAAGAGTCTAAGGTTTCGGATCCCCTACTTGGTGGGAGGTAGGGCTGTTCATAACAAGACCAAAACCGACCAACTCGATCCAATCCAACCCGAGTTGGCCGGTTTTTCTTCATCATCGGTCGGTTTCGGGATACAAAAAAACATAAATCGATGATTCGGTTCGGTTTTGGTTTTCATGTGTGAAAACTGAAACCAATCTAACACGAACCGACCTAGATATATTATATATATATATATATATATATATATATATATATAAGTTATAGTTCACCCTTAGAAATGTAAAGTTATCTTTCCAAAAAACAAGGCCATTACCCAATGCTGGTCTTGGGAGGGATAGTTTGGGTGTGACCCTAATCTTGGTTTCTAAGAAAGAGTTTCTTCTTCCTCTTTCATTCAAAGCTTTCCTCAACGAACGAAGCATGCTTGAGATGAACAGGAAAACCGTATGCCTGAGCACCACATACTTGAGATGAAATGCTTCCTTGGATTTGGTTCAGGATCACCAACCATAGAAGCATAAAGCAAAAATATGCTTCGCTTCTTACTTGGCCGGATGGCAAAGCCCGTTATGGCTACCATAGGGAGAACACTTGTGTGTCAATGTATATTCAAAATCAACGGTCCCTTCTAAAACCCTAGTAGCGTGTGTCTACAACTTGACTTCCCTCGTCTTCCGGTGAATGCATAGATTGATGTTGAAATTTAGTGGCAATCCTTCAATAGACTTGTTGCAGAAATATTACAAGTCTTATTCTTGTGAGACAAATCTTCCTTGAGGAACCTAGGTTTTGGTTTTACCTCAGGGATATGAATTTGTGCATGATATTTGAATTTACCATCGGAGCCTGAAATCATATTCTTTGGAGGGTCTTTGTTGAGATAAAGAGCCTTTCTCAGCACCAGCACCTCAAGTTCATGCAACAATTAATACAGTCACCCGTAAAAGGATCAACACCATTTTTCTTCCATGATTCAACTTTCAACGTCATAAACAATTTGAAAATCATAAATGATAATAGACAGAGAAAAAATGTCCAACAAATAATTGATTTATACTTTGAAACTCCTAATTCTTTTGTATTGATTTGGATGTAATAGAAAACCTAAATTAATCTTCCAGTTTAATCATTTTGGACATCCTAAACCCGAATAAAGGGGGCAGAATAAAAAAGTAGAGAAATCCCCAGTTGAAAACAAAAGCCTTACAGTTGATTTAGCCGATCATTCCCCGCCAATGGCATTAAAATTATCTAGTCTCTCCCTATAACATCGTCACCTTGCCATTTTTCTTGGAAAGTGATTAAAGGAAAAATAAATGTCTTGTCTTGTGTTTGAAAAGGAGAAGAGTCAGTCAAGAGTTCGTGGATGGAATGAAACATCTGTTAATTTAAACGTTTTCCACTACCTTTTATTTAATTGAAAATTAAAATAAATTTAATATGTCATCTGTTAATCCCACTTGAACATATTGCGGTGCTGATATAGCACCCACTAATTTGATGTACAAGATATGCCAGGGTCGATGTGCAGGAGATCTGGACTCCGAATAGAATATGAGTTTTATTTCTAATTTTCTAGTTATTCTTATTGAATTTTAAAGATTGTTAATCAGCATGGGGTTTTACCATTACAAAATTAATGACTTATAAAGCTACCATCCTTTATCGTTACGGGTGTCAATGGTATTCGAAAATCCGATTTTGAATTTGAGATTTTATGTAAGTGAATTAAATTTGGATAATTCAAATATTTAATTAGTCGAATTCGAATATCCTACTCATTGAATATCTAATTGGATTTGGATATAGCCAGTAGGGGTGGATTCGACAAGAATCAAGTTGAATATTTGGCTATTCGAGCTCGGCTTGCAGCAATAATATCAGGCTCAAGCTCAAGATTGAGCTCGATCTCGGCTTGGTTCATAGCTTGCAACTTCGAGCTTGGCTTGGCTCGAGCTTGACTATAAGCAATGTTTTTTTTGAAAAATAAAAATTATATCTATAAAATTACTTTTTTATTTTTAAGACAAAAAATTAAGAATTATAAAAACTATTTACTATTATATATAAAAATAAAACTATTATTATATATAATAAAATTATTTATTATATATACATATGTATATATGTATGTATGAATGTATGTATGATTGTATGTATGCATGCAATGAAAATTATTTATTTAATATTAGGCTCACAAGCTTTACTAAGCTTAAGCTTGGCACGATTAACAAACGAGCCTATTATCGGGCTAGAATTTGGTTCAAAGCTCCGTTTAAACCAAGTCGAACCGAGCTTTTCACTAGCTGACCTTGAATAGCTCATGAAAAGTTTGGCTCGTGGCCACCTCTAATGGCCTGATTCGATTCAACAAATATCTGAATTTCACCGCTTATTTAATTTAAATATTTGATTTAATTTATATATAAAATGATTTATATATTTATATACTTTAAATAAATAAAATATTTATTAATTACTCAAAATAATTAATTAATCAAATTCAAATCGAATTCGAATTTCGAATTTTCTAATCGGATTCGAATTCGAATACTTTATAGCACCTATTTACAAAAAGAAAAAGTTTTAGCCATCTATGCTCAACAGCATGTGACATCTACGACTCCGGATTTGGTGAATGCTAACCGGGGACCGGGCTATTTATCGAAAATCATGAGCAAACACAAGTTTCCATACACACCAAAGTGTATGAAATGGAATATTGGCTGACGTGTCCGCTTATAATTGGATACATATATAAGCCAATATACACAACCTTGCAAGCAGCAAATCCAATTTAACATCGGTACGTGCTAGGTCTCTCCCAGGACAGTGCTGTGTGCTGAAAGAATAGTTGGCAGACAAGGCCTGGGGGCTGTCAACTGCAAATTAGTTCAACGAGTGTTTGTAACATATCATGTGGGGACTGGGGAGTGGGGAGAGCCCTGCAAGATGAATTTTCTCCTCCATTTCAACCTCTTCATCACTCCCATCATTAACCTTTCCCTACCTCAAAATTGTTCATTTGCCTTTTCTCTTTAAAGTTTTAATTTTTATTTTCTAGTTGAAAACTTCATTTGGATGTTGCTATTTGTCTCAATCAGTATCCCTATACCATAAATTAAACCCAATGTTTGTGTAAAAAAATATACTTGGTAGACATAAAGCTGATATATATCGATGAAGCACAAAATATGACCACCAATAGATGATGCATAATTTGGACGCTCCTTTGTGTGTTGTGACTCGGACTCCAGCTAGCAGCAATCTGGTTGGGCTGAGCTATCTGGACAAGCTGCGAACTGGGCATTCGAGCTGAAGCGAGCTGTAAAAAGAGAAGAAGGTGAGAGTGCCTGGGTAGGTTTTACCTAAGGAGGGCACTTCAATGCTTAAGTCAGTGAATGCGTAGGAATACTCTCTGAGAATGTAAGGGAGCTTCAGAGTATCAGTATGCATATCTTTCTAGGTGGATCTAGACGTCTTATATAGGCTCCTAGACTCAGGTAACTGTCTTGAGCTCTTTGTGTACCTGTTTCCTTATTTTTAGGTGCATTAAGGTGTCAGTTGTTAGATTTACGCGGTAGTTACAGGTTGTCTGCTAGTGGGGCGAGCTTGCTCCAGCTCGACTGTGTACCTGATGCTGACTGCCATATGTCACTTTGGCGAACTGCTCAGCTATGTTGTACGCTGTGGGCCGAGTTCACTCTAGCTTGGCCGTGTACCTGATGTTGACTACCAAGTGTCTCTTTGGCGAGTTGTTTAGCTATGCTGAATGCTGTGGGCTGAGCTTGCTCTAGCTCGATCGCGCACTTGATGCTGACTGCCACATGTCACTTTGACGAACCGCTTTGCTATGCTAGACGTTGCGTTATCACCAACGTCCACGTGTCGATAATTGTGTAAGGCAACCAAAATGCCCCTCATCAATTGTCCTCTACTCTCGAGTCAATGCTTAGCAAACGAAGAGAGTAGAAGCTCTTTAGGGCATTTTGGGTCGGCTTGTTTCAACCGTCGATTCAGCTTGGTATGCTCTCGTAGCCAATTCGACTTGTCTAGTTCGGCCTGATTGAGATGTTCCGAGCTAATTTTACTGAACTAGTTCACTAACTTGGTAGTGAGGTATCATCCAAATGCCATATATCATTGTACGATTCGGAGAACAGTTGCATCAGCAAAAATAAAAAATGCACAACAGAAAAGAAAAATAAAAATAAAAGGGCATTTCCCATGAATATGATGTTGAGATAGGTTGGGTCGTGTCCAACGATAGCCAACGCTTTGCTATATATACATACTTAGGAGATTAGGAGATATGCAGCAACATTATTGCAAGTACCCCACTATTCTCGATTACATGTGCAAAGGTTCGAATTGAGAAAGAGGATACCCATATTTTTCAACTTATTTATAGGCATCATGTTGCATAATCCACTCTTTTTAATCCATTCCCCGGCCAAAAGGCCCTAGACCCGTAGCCCAACCTTGGTGAGGTAGCATCTTTAATTCTTTATCTCAAGGGCCAAGGCTGTATATGTATTTAGTAGATGTTCAAGTAGAAGGATGCAAATCCAGTTTGGTTTTGCATTTATAAATTTACACAGTCTCGTTTGGTTGTAATGCATATAACCAAGAATCTCAAGGCTTGAATTAAACTATTTTAATTTAACCGATTTTGTGTGCAAAAATATTTATAAAACAAATATATTTTGATTTTCAGAAAAGAAAACTCCTAAGTCTTAACCAATATGGTTACAAAGCTAAACAGTGAGTGGAAATTTACTTCAAATGTAAGTGGAGACCTTATCCGTTGAGACAATTGCCTAGGGCTTTTCTTTTGTTTTTTTTTTTTTGGTATTTGGTGAAAAACCCAAATCCCCATGAGAGCCGTTTGAGTAGTTCAACAGTATACGTAGAATCAAATGGGATTTCCTACTCACTTTTTCTATCCATCCTTTACTCCCGTGAATTATAATCACACATCTCTATTATAAACTGAGAAATGTGTAGCTGCAATTGAAGGCAGGTAGAGAGTGGGTAGAATCTTTGATGTTGTCCGAGTTGTGATGGATGAACAACAAATTAGTGTCGCCTGTGGAAATTGGCCCACGAAGTCTTTGTCTCTTTTCTTTTTTCTTTTGTGACCAGACGGCTATGCTTCTCTAGAAAATTTGTGACCGTCAAACACTCAAACACTCACTCCCCTACCAGGGGCTCTCACTCTATTCGTCTTTTCATACCAACCCACGAACTATAGAACTAGTCGGTGACGTAAGAGCAATTGAACTCCCTTTGATAGCAACTCGAAGACCTTACTGTTTTCTTACGAACTCCAGGATAACACATCTTGATACCTTAGGTTCCTCCTGTGGATGATCTGCCCTCTCAAGTCGATCCGCCTAATAGAGAACCACAATGGGTACGATGAGGACCCAAAGGCAACGAAGAACCAGGACGAGTCACACCAAAAAATTTGGTCATCCAACACTAGTGCCCAGGATCGAGCCTAGAACTCTGCTCTCAAAGCGTATAGCACTCATGGAAACACCTCGTTATAAAAAGAATGCCTAAGACCTCAGAACCGCCAGCATCAACCCTAGTACCAATTGTACTCGCATGATGAAAGACTAGCGTGTTCCTACCCCGAAGTCGGTCAAATGAGTAGAAATTGGTAAAGAGATTCAAGACATACGCGAGTACTTGAAGGAACCCGTCTTCACTCAAAACATTAAGGACGAGCTCCCACCTCTTGGGTTCAATCATAGTTCGAGAAGTACAACTCCAACAACCTTGTAGACTATTGGTGGGGTTCAAAGCCACATTCTCCCACATGGAGCGTTGGGCGCGTTAATGTGCGAATCCTTCGTGTCCACATTGAAGAATTAGCTACTCGGTAGTGGTACTCCGAACTGCTCGATCCCAGTTCCATTACCAAATGGGGCAAGTTCAAGGACCTTTTTCTCAACATAGTTCATTAGTGGTCAATGACAATGGAAAACAAACAAGTAACTAATATAGCTGGACAATGAGTTTCTTTAGGAGTTCTTAGCGAGGTTTAACAATAAGGTCCAAAACTTGGACCAATCTGTTGTATTGCTGGTTACCTTAATGCATGAAAGTTGATGGAGGGTGATTTGACCCGAACTCCTAACTAAGGGACACATGGATATGACTCGACGTAAGTGACAGTTCAGCATGACAGCTTGGCCACAATTCAGCATAATGAGCTCACTGAAACCCAAGCAGAACAGCTCGCCATAAGACAGCTCGCTACAGCCCGCTACAGAACGGCTTGTTGCAAGGCAGCTCGCTACAAAGGAACTCGCTATTGAGTAACCCAGGTCTTCGGGAAACTTCTTATCCGACAAGACCGTGCTTGTCAGACTGCTCCCACATCTCTTGTCCGTCGGCGCAGCACTTGCCAGTCCAGAGGACTGCGCCCACATCTCAACTAGACCTGTTCATGGGCCGGCCTGACCCCCAGACAAGCTTGAACAGGTTTTTTGGCCTGCTGGCTTAACCTCGGGCCAAAAAGCCCGGCCCGACCCGACCTATAGTTAGACCTAAGTAAACTCGGCCCGACCTATAGTTAAACCTAAGTAAAATAGGGGAAATTTTTTTTTTTGATTTGAGAATGTTGTTGATTCACTTGTAGGCCCATTGTTCATTTAAATAGGGGAAAAAACATCTAAATTAAAATAGAAAATGTCCATTTGAATAGGGAAAAATTCGAATTTCTTTTATTAGGTCGGGCTTCGAGCTTTTTATCAAGGCCGGGCTCGGGCCCAAGTTGTAGGCCCGTTGGTCGGGCCGGGCTTGGGCTCGGGCCTAACATTTTTCTGTTAATAAAGAGTCAAAGCTCGGCCCGAGCCCAACCCATGAACAGGTCTAGTCTCAACGTCAGGCAGCGTCATGCACGCCAGCTCTGCATAACGTCTCTCAACTGATAGGACCGTACCCTACCTTGAGCATGCCTCAGGTCCTGGCGCCAGTAAATGCTCCATTCCCTTTGCCGGTAGAGGCGACCTATGCAGAACCATCAGTTCTCCCGGTGGTCGGACAAAACCAGCTAGAAAACCTGGTACATTGTGTGCGAGCTATGCAAGCTCAAATGTAGCAGGTCCACTAGTTCCAGTAGTACCAGCAGCAATTCCCACCGTTGCCTCAGCATCAATATCAAGTTCCACCTCGACACCCCGCTACGCAGCAGGCCCAGCCCTGCCGTCACAGCGAGCGCCTCCCCCGCCGAGGAGAGACCTCCAGAATTCAGAACCCTCTCGGGAGTTAGGTCTCATCTCATGGCAGGAGGGAAAGACATGTTACTCCCCCCACCTCGCAGCCTATAGTCTGGTTGGGGGCCTCTCAGCCAGTCAGACCCGCGTCGCCTCGGCCTTCACAGTTCGAGCTTCCGCTCACCGAGAACCAGTTTGAGGTCCTGGCCACAGACTGTAGACAAGGCCCTTCAGTTCACATCCATCAGTAGCAATCTGAGCCCCTTCCTGGGCCCATCGAGCTTGGCAACATAGAAGCAAGTAGTACTAATGCCGACCCAACAAAGCAGCGGAGACACCGCCGACCTCGCCGAACTGCCACACACAACATGCTCGACCTAAAGGGTAAGGAAGAGGTGGCTCGGACGAAGTAAATGCCACTCCGCTCCTCTCAATTCCATCCCCCTGTCTCTAGAACTTCTATCCATCCCTATGCGAAAGGACTTCAAGCTTCCTCCCTTGGACAAGTATGATAGATCGTTCGATCCAAATGACAACGTCGACGCCTTCCAGTCGCAGATGCACTTGGCTAGGGCCAGTGAATCCTGCATGTGCGTGGCCTTCTCCACCACTTTCAAAGGGGTAGTCCGCACATGGTATAGGAACCTTGTGTCCTGGTCAATAAAAAGTTGGGCACAGTTCGTGCAAGTCTTCACCTCTCATTTCGTCCCCAGCAAGCGGTGCCCGAGAACGCAAGAAAGCCTCCTCGGCGTAGTCCAGAGAGAAGGGGAGCCTAACCACAACTACATCAAGTGGTTCAATGACGCTTGTTTGCAGATACCCGACTTGGACCCCGTAGTGCAGCTTATAGCAGCCTAGAGAGGTATCACGCACAAAGAGTTCAAGTGGCACGTGGTGGTCAATCGGCTCAAGACTGTAACCAAGTTCCTCAAGCTCGCAGACCAGTTCATAGGGACGGAGGAGGAGATCAACCAGAAAAATGAAAGTGTGCCCGAGAAAAGGAAAAGGGAAGGTGAGTCCTCGATCCAAGGGGACAACAAGAAGAAAAAAGTCCTAGCTTGGGGGGCAAGGCCAAGATAGCCTTTCTGAGCTCCTCTAGCTGAAAGGACTGACTACACACCCTTGAGCGCGAAGCAGGCCGAGATCCTTATGGCGATCAAAGACGCCCCGTATGTGAAGTGGCCACCCCGGCTAAAAGGGGACCCCAATGTAAGAAATAAGAACTTGTATTGTAGTTTTCATAAAGATCACGGTCATAGTATTGAGAATTGTAAGAACCTCCGCGACGAGATAGAAGAGCTCATTCATCGCGGATAGACCTGTTCATGGGTCGAGCCAGGTCGGGCTCAGGCCGGGCTTTGACTCTTTATTAATAGAAAAATGTTAGGCCCGAGCTCGAGCCCGAGCTGACCAACGGGCCTACAACTTGGGCCCGAGCCTGGCCCTGATAAAAACCCCGAAGCCCGAGACCGAAGCCTGACCTAATAAAAGAAATTCAAAATTTTCCCTATTCAAATGGACATTTTCTACTTTAATTTAGATGTTTTTTCTCCTATTTAAGTGAACAATGGGCGTAAAAGTGAATCAACAACATTCTCAAATCAAAAAATTTATTCAAATGGACATCACATAGGATTTTTACTTAGGTTTAACTATAGGTCAGGCCGGGTTTACTTAGGTTTAACTATAGGTTGGGCCGGGCCGGGCTCGGGTCGGGCTATTTTGGCAAAGCTTGAGCCCGACTTGAATTTTATGTGGGCTGGGCCAGGCCGGGCCGGTCCATCGGGCTACCCAGCCCATGAACAGGTTTATTCGCGGATACTTAAAAATTTTGTACAAAATAATAATAATAAAGCAGGTCGGCAGGGGGAGCAACGTAGAGATGCTCCCGAGTCCAACAACAGGTAAGTAGAGCAGCCACAACGACAGCCCCCTGAAGAGAGACCAGTTCGGGGGACTATTCATGTGATTGTTGGGGGTTCGATCGTCGCGGGCTACACTTCGACTGCAGCTGGGATTTTAGCTCCATAGGTCGAAAGGGAGGAGCCCGAAGCGGCCAAGGACAGAAGACTCAATCTTCTTCATTGAGGACAACATGCGCGGGGTCCACTACCCCCACGATGACACGCTCATTGTATAGATAAGGATCAATGACTTTGAAGTCAAGTGTGTCCTCGTCGACTCTGGCAGCTCGACAGACATTCTTTTCAAGCCAACATTCGACAAGCTTCAGCTCCAAGAGAGCGACCTCAACCCCGCAAGTACTCCCTTGGTAGGCTTCAACGGATAGGAAGTCAGGCCCCTGGGGAGAATCATAGTACCTGTGGAAGTCAGCACCTGGCCTAGCAAAGTGAGGCTCAATCACGACTTCATGGTGATCACAACTCCCTCCCCGTACAACGCCATAATAGGTCGGCCCATCACCCATGCTCTTCGTGTAGTGGTCTCCACCTATTATTTGAAGATGAAGTTCCCTACGGACTTCAGAGTTAGGGTAGCGCGAGGCGATTGACTCGAGTCTCGCAAGTGCTACGTCGCCACCCTCAAAGGGAAAACCAAGGTGGCTAACAACCTCGAGCTGGAGCGACCTATGAAGCAATGCGAAGAGCGAGCTGCACCTACCGAAGAGACTATTTTCGTGCCCACTTCGGCGAAGGACCCAACTCGGACACTCTAGATCGGTGCCTCAGTCCAGAAGCCCCTACGATCTCAATTGTTAGGTCCGTTAGACAGAAGAAACACAACTTAGCCCTGGAGCGCTGGAGTGCAGTTGACGAGGAGGTCGGGAAGCTCCTCGCAACCAATTTTATCATAGAGGTCCATTACCCGAGCTGGGTAGCCAACCCAGTCCTAGTAAAGAAGGCCAACGGTAAATGGCGTATGTGCGTTGATTATACCGATCTGAAAAAAGCTTGCCTGAAGGATTGCTTCCCGCTCCCCAAGATTGACCGCCTGGTGGACACGACCTCAGGGCATGAGTTGTTGAGTTTCCCGAACACCTACTCGGGCTATAACAGATAAGAATGGACCCTACCGACGAAGAAAAAACAACTTTTATAACTGAACTAGGCATGTATTGTTACAAGGTCATGCCCTTCGGATTGAAAAATGCCGGGGCTACCCTCCAAAGACTTGTAAATAAGTTGTTCGAGCCGTTGATCAGCAAGAAAGTAGAATGTTATGTACACGACATGGTCGTCAAGACCTAAACAAGTGTGCCTTCGGTGTCACCTTGGGTAAATTTCTAGGATACATCGTCAACTGGCACAACATTGAGGCCAACCTAGAAAAAACTTAAGGCAATCCAAGATATGAGACCATCCTAGAAATTGAAGGAGGTTCAGAGGCTAAATGGAAGTATAGCCGCACTGAGCCGCTTCATGTCCAAATCGGTAGATCGCTGCCTGCCTTTCTTTAAGGCAATTAAAAGCAAAGGCTTTGAATAGATCGAAGAGTGCCAGCTCGCGTTTGACGAGCTCAAAAGGTACCTCGCTAGTATCCCAGTCTTAACCCGTCCCGAGGAGGGTGATGTTTTGGAGCTGTACCTCTCTGCAAGTGACTAGGTGGTCAGCTCGGTACTGATAAGAGAAGTAGATCGGGTTCAACGACCTATCTACTATGTTGGCAAAGTGTTGTAGAGTGCAGAGACAAGGTATCCAGAGATCGGAAAATTTTTGTATGCTCTAGTCATTGCAGCTCGGAAACTCCGTCCATACTTCCAAGCTCACACTGTCGTTGTCGTCACCAATAAACCTTTGAGGCAAGTCTTGCTCAAGCCTGAGGTCTCTGGTAGGTTGACAAAATGGGCCATCGAGCTCAGCAAATACGACCTCCAATACAAGCCGTGAACTGCTATCAAGGCCCAAGTCTTAGCTAATTTTGTCGTGGAATGCACTTTCAGCACTGAAGTCCCCAGGCCGATCGAGCCCGAGACCCCTAGGTCGGATGAGCCTGAGGTTCCCAGGCTGGTTGGGCTCGAATACCGTGAGATAGCAACCAGTGCGGCTTCTCTCCTAGTTAAATTGAACCCGACCTGGGATGAGGAGCCCTGGATCCTTCACGTGCATGGCTCGTCCAACAAGCAGGGTAGCGGAGCTGGAATCGTTGTGTATGGGCCAAGAGGGGTGAAACTAGAGTATGCGTTACGCTTTGAGTTCGCGGTGTCCAACAATGAAATGGAGTACGAGGCGTTAATAGCCGGGCTGGCTCTAGCAAACGAAGTGAAAGCCAAGCACATTGTCATCTACAACGATTCTCAGCTCGTGGTCAACAAAGTTACTGGTGAATACGAAGCTCGCGAGCCAACCATGATCGCCTACTTAGCCAAAGTCAAAGAGGCTCTTCTCAACTTCCAGTCTCACTTCATCAAGCATATCCCGAGATCTGAGAACATTGAGGCTGACGTCCTGTCCCGGTTAGCCAACACCAGTGATAATACCATGAGAACTATGTATATAGAGAACTTGCCTCGGCCTAGCATTCTCGGGGGGGCAGAGGAGGTCGCTCATGTCGTTCAAGCAGAGACAAGCTGGATTGATCCGCTCGTGAGCTTCTTGCTACGTGGAACCCTCCTTGCAGATCGCAATGCCACCAGAAGGGTTGAGTATCAGGCGGACAAATATATCATGATAGACGAATGGCCGTACTGAAGATCTTACACGCTCTCCTATCTGCGCTTCTTGCGACCTTCCGAAGCTGAGCTCGTGCTCCGCGACACTCATGAGGACCTGTGCGGTGGACACATGGGGGGCAGGGCTCTCGCCCAGAAAGCACTATGACTGGGATATTACTAGCCAATGATGAAGGCAATCAAGCTCGTTAGAAGATGTGACAAGTGTCAGAAGCATGCCAACATCCACCAACAGCCTGCCGCCGACCTAAAGTATCTCACCAGCCCGCGGCCTTTTGCACAGTGGGGGATTGATATACTCGGACCATTTCCGCCAGCAACCGGGCAGAGGAGGTTCTTAGTGGTGGTAGTTGATTATTTCACTAAGTGGGTAGAAGTTGAACCTCTCACAACAATCACAGCCCTGAATGTGCTGAACTTCTTCTGGAAGAATATAGTGTGTCATTTCGGACTACCCGGAGTACTGATCTCTAACAATGGTAAGCAGTTCGAGGATATTAAATTCTAGAACTAATGCAAAGATATGGGAATTCAATAAAACTTCACCTCAGTGGCGCACCCTCAAACAAACGACCAAGCGGAGGTCACGAACAGAGTCATTCTCTACGGACTGAAGGCATGCCTCGACTGAGCTAAGGGACTATGGGTAGATGAGCTACCCAGTGTACTATGGGCTTATCGGACCACGGTAAAGACTGCAATAGGCGAGACCCCCCTTCAACCTCACTTATGGCACTGAAGCAGTGATCCCAACCGAGATTGAGGTCCCCACACTACGTCTAGAAGTGTATGATGACAAAACAAACGGAGATGAGCTATGCATTAACCTTGACCTACTTGACGAGGTACGAAACCTCACATACATTACGACTGCGACCTACCAGCAGAGAGTAGCTCGATACTATAACGCCAGGATCAAGAAGCAAAACCTCCACGTCGGAGACCTGGTTCTTCGTAAAGTTATGGTGCCTGAACCCGGTGTTGGTAAGCTCTGGCCAAATTGGGAAGGACCCTACCGAGTAAAGCGGGTGCTCGGGGAAGGAACGTATGAGCTCGAAACCCTAGAAGGGAAACAAGTTCCTCGGGCAAGGAATATTGTCAACTTAAGGCAATATTACCTATAATCACCAAGCTGAGTGAACTATAAGTCGCTCCCGGAGCCTGAGGGCCAAAATGCCGAGATAACAAAAGAACTCGGCACTATAAGACCAATTCGGCATAGGCGAACTCCAGAAGGGGGTGGACCGTAGTCGCTCCCTGAGACTAAGGACCAAAATGCCGAGCTAACAAAAGACCTCGACACTTAGACCTAGTCGTCTCTTTGGCAAGGGCATACTCCGGAAGGGGGTGGATCATAGTTGCTCCCTGAGCCTAAGGGCCGAAATGCCGAGCTAACAAAAGACCTCGGCACTATAAGACCCAGTCGCCTCTTCGGCATGGGCGAACTCTAGAAGGGGGTGGACCATAGTCGCTCCCAGAGCCTAAGGGCCAATATGCCGAGCTAATGGGGACCTCGGCACTATAAGACGCAGTCGCCTCTATGGCATGGGCGAACTCTATGAGAGTGGACCATAAGTCACTCCTCCAGCCCAAGGGCTAAAACGCTGAGCTAACGAAGACCTCAGCAACATATAAGACTTAACCGCTTCGTCGGCATAGGCTATATTAATACCAAAGGCGTAGGTAGCTCGGGTGTGAATCCTACGATGCATAGCGCACCCCAGTATACAAGTTTGACCCGTTAGGGACAACCGACTTCAACTTAAGTAACCCAGGTGCATATAGGTCATGCATATGCTCGCTATGTTGGTCACCACAGTGTATGTTATAAAATCACCACTACCAAGTACTGGGAGACAGCTCAGGGTAACAATAATCGAGAAACCCCACTTCGGGCACTTAGCTCTAACAGTTCGAGTGAAATAGTCACTTCAGCAAATGAGTAAAGTGCACGAAACTTAGCAAAAAAAAAGAGGGAAACATTTCATTACTAGTCCTTATAAAAAAAAGGGAGAAGGCGACCTAAGGGTAACATACCAGGGCTCAAGCCGGCCTGCACAAGCTTGTTCTCAGCCAAGTAGTCCGAACAGAGGAAGCCTACCCCCCCGCCCAAGACTGCAGCGTTTCCCGAACCATCGGGTTCAACTCAATGCCCGTATCTTGAACGACAGATCTCCAGTGGGTCGGAAAGGGCCACCCCTCGGGGTTGTGAACTACAAAATAACCCTGCTTCTAGGCTGGGATCCTGTTTAGCAGCTCGTGGAGGAGCTTGAAGCCAGGACGGGGGGAAAAGTAATAAGAGCGCTTTTCTGGAGGGGCTCCAGGGGAGGCATTCTTAATTGATAGGATAGTGGCAAAGGTATCAAGGGAAAGAGTAAGACAGTGCTAAAAAAATAGAGAAATTGTCCCTACCACATTCCAGATTGAGTTTGGGTGGAGTTGGTCTATGGTGACATTGAAATGGGTAAGAACCTCCACTATCAAAGGATGTAGAGGGAGTTGGAGACCAGCCACGAGCTGCTCCTCAAAAATCACGATCTCGACGTGACCATGCTCCCAGGGATAGTTACCGGTTGGGAGGCTGTTGATGAGATCCCTGGGGAGGTTATAGTGAAATACTAGGGCCCAAAGCCTCTCCATTGACATGAAGGAGAGGTCGAAGCTATCCGGCTTCCGACCCCAGGAAGTGGAAGCCAAGTTACCGGAGGCCTCTCGGACCTCCAGAGCCTACCCTTCCGGGAACCCTCAAGCTCCCCCGAGCTCGAGGGGACCTTGCCCTGATACCGTCTCAGGAAAAGCCATCGTAGTACGGATACCCAGCCATTGTTTGGACAGAGTAGAGGACTCACCAGAAAAGTGAACTGAGAAAATGACGAAAACGGGGAGAGCTCGATCAAACAAGGTGAAGGCGCGACCTCAAAACTGAAAGCAAGGCAAGTTGGCATAAAGAAAATGAGGCCTAGGTTCCTCCTATTTATAGCCACTGTGCCCAAAAAACCAACGGTCTCGGTCAAAGCGAATCCAACGGCCTATAATAAAGCTGGGTGCACATCTTCCGAAACTGAAAGCAGCTTGGCGCATTTTCTGGCACCCAAAAAATCTAGAAATCGCCTGACATCCACGCGTATACCTCATGCGGTCAGTCAACCTAGTCTAAATTATGGGTCAAATCCACCCGTCACTTCATGAACTCCCCGCGCTAGAGTAAGACCCTTAGCCCGAGGAGTGGGGGGCAATTGATGGAGGGTGATTTGACCCGACCTCCTAACTAAGGGACACGTGGATATGACTTGACGTAAGTGATAGCTCAGCATGATAGCTTGGCCACAATTCGCATAATGAGCTTGCTGATACCCCAGCAGAACGGCTCGCCACAAGATAGCTCGCTACAACCTGCTACAGAACGGCTTGCTGCAAGGCAGCTCGCTACAAAGGAGCTCGCTATTGAGTAACCGAGAGTCTTCGGGAAACTACTTATCTGACAAGACCATGCTTGTCAGACTGCTCCCACGTCTCTTGTTCGGCGGCACAACACCTACTAGTCCAGAGGACTGCGTCCACGTCTCAACGTCAGGCAGCATCGTGCACACCATCTCTGCATAACGTCTCTCAATTGGCAGGACCGTACCCTACAACGGATACCTGCACCAATCGAATCAGCCTGGCGAATAACGGTTGTAGCAGAGAATTAGAGGCGGTTACACCCGATTTGACAAAGCATTAATATATAAGGGCTACGACCCCCAAGGAAAAAGGTAATAAAAAATTGCGTGTGGGAATCCTACATCTACTTCTCCTTCTCAGGTGCTATTTGTCGCAAGCTAGGAGCGAGGTCCCTGCCAAGTAGGAGTGACCAGATCGTGCTACATCAAAAGCCATTAATACATGACTAGGCTCCTTACTCAACCTCAAAAGTACAATCAATGCCAAAGAAGCACAAGTTAATTGTAGGGAGAATAAGGAAGGACAGCGTGACTTTATGTGCAAAGAACATGATGACAACCAATCTGACTAAGACAGGAAAAGGTCATGCTACTTTTGGGACCGTATATTAAGGAGTCCCACATACACTTGCAACATCCTACAGACTTCTTTGAAAGAACACAATCAACGGAGAATGTGCAGTAAATTCAGCTTATCACTCTCTCCTTTAAACTCTACTCCAAACACAAATAAGCCCTCTAAGTTGGCCCAAAATTTGGAAAAGCCCATGCTCCAACAGGTGCTAAATCTTTATGTGAAAGTTTCTCCATAGAGTTGTTCCAACCAAGTTAGAAATATGGAGTTGTAGGAGAAAAGAAGCCGGGTGTACTTTCTGTACAGAAACTTTTGAAACCCAAGAGCATCTTTTCCTGTAATGCCCTCTCTCAAGGGCGGTCTGGATTCAGCCTCACGTTGGTTTGGTTCTAGAACTCTATTTGAATTCTAGCCAAGTGGACCTATTCCAATGGTGGTGGCATCACAATTCCCACTTGGAAAATAAAGTGATAAAGTATAATTACCTTGCAAATGTGTGTGCCATCTTCAGAAGCCTTTGGGATGCAAGAAATGGTCAAATTTTTAACAATGTCAACATAGACCCCCTTCAAATACTAAGAAAGGCCAAGAGCTACTACAGCTACAAAGAACTGGGGCTTAAACTCCTCAATCCGTCAGATTCTCAATCAGAATGGGATTTTCAACAAGTCTTCTTCTCAAACATTTTAATCATCCTAGTTGATGGCTCATGGAATCCATTCACACAAACTGCATCTACCGGTATATATGTTCACTCACAGGTCTCATCTTATCCTTGCAGTAGGAGAACCATGCTTGGCAAGATCTCCAACAACAGTTGAGCTTTGGGCAGTGATTAGAGAACTAAGAAAGTTTTTTTGTCTGTGTGTAAAGACAAGTTTTTTGCTTTCAGATGCTAAAGCAATGCTAACGAAGCTCAAAGGGACAAATAAGTAGATACCATGGGACCAACAAGCACTTTATGATCATATCTTAAAACTTTTATCTTTTTTTGATAATATGAAAATCATGTATGTAAGCAGGAATGTCGTTCTACCAGCCCATGATCCGGCAAAGAGAGCTCGACATATTAACTCTTTTGTAAATAGCCATGCCAGCTCGGTAAACCTAACTCCCCTTTTTGTGAACTCATGTAAAGGGATCCAAATGTTCCATTAACTTAATGAATCCAGTTTTATCCTTGTAGAAAAAATAATAATAAGAAACAAGTCAAAATCCTTATGCAGATATGGGACATGCATTTCGTTAGCCTCTTATAAGACAAAGACCTCATCAAGCCTGTCTAACCTTGGTAGATATGTTGCTGGCCATTGAAACGCTTATAAGAGCAATCCAGTTCACATGCACTTACTGAAAGGTAAGTGCTCACACTCAAATGACAAAGGTAAATGGTTTTTGCTTACTGGAATGAAATTAGAGATATTTCTTCTTGCATGAGTAACACTAACACTAAAAGTTTAAATATTGTTAAGTGGTATAAGCCCAAATCTGATTGCATCAAAATCAACTTTGGTGCTTCATGTTTGATTAATGGCAACTGTGCCATTGGGTATGTTGCTAGGAACCATCATGGTTATGTACTCGAGACCAAAGTGATTGGAATTGATATCACTACAGTCAAACTTGCAGAAGCGTGGGTTGCATGGGAGGCTATCAACATCACGACTAACTTCAGGGACCGGCAAGTCACCATCGAAGGAGACTCTAAATTGGTTATAGATTGTCTCAATGGTCGTGTTTCACCCCGTGGAGATTAGTTAATATCATTAGGGAATGTTGAAACCTTGTTGAGTTTTTTAACCTTAATATCAGTTTAAGCATATGTATGGGGAAGAGAATCAATTGGCTGATTTTGGCTGGTAAAACACTTGATAATCGAGAGGGTAGTAATGAGTTTAGGTCTTATGATTTTAATTTTATTTGTGAAGCAAATGTAAGGGAAAGAGCTACCCAGGCTTTTATAACTCACCTTTTTCCCATAAAAAAAAGGCAAATGGTTTTGTCTACTCCTTTTATATAAGCAGTAAATAGTTTTGATAGACTAGACCAACAGTCCAAATCTTCCCTTGCAACCATACAAGGGCATAAGCTTGGGAGGATGCAACATCAAAGCCTGATGTCTTTTAGTTCGAATTTTCCCATGTACGACCATATTTGTATTTAATGCATGAACTACATTGAACCATTGTCTCAATAGTTCAACTCAACTTACAGTGGAGACAAGATGGCTCCACAGTTGAGCACGAAAGGAGTTTGTCCCTTTAACAACTTCCGAACAACCTATTCCTCGACTTCTGAATTAGGGTTTAGGATGGGTGTGTATCTCACCCTGGTTGAACTACCACATAGGCATTGACGTGGGGGATACTTGGCCAAGCTGTCCAGCTGGTTGACATGGGGAACAGTGACATGGCGCATTGCCATTCGTTGTGGATCACCACGTTTGTGGTATGCTCTGTAGACCTTGACTGAAGAGGAACACCTGGCAAACACCAAGCCTAACTTAGCCTCCTCTAGACGAGGAGCGCCAAACCACCCCTAAAACCTTAGTTGGAGCTCACCTCAAAGCACACAACGTGTCCTAAGCTGGAAGCACAATAGCATATATAGCCCCTATATATGCTATGGTTTTTAGGATTCTTGGAACTCTTACTCTCTAACTCTCTTACTTTATTAAGTTATCTTATTTCTTAGTAGTTCGACCTATCTTAACCTCTTCTTCCTCTTACTAACTTAAGCGTTAGAGTGTTCCTTTCTAGGGAAGCACCTCAGCGCTTCTGATTTTTGTACTTGCAAGTTGTTGAATCCACCTCAACCAGTTGAAATCGCTTGGACATTATCTACTACTTGTCCACCTAACCTTGGATAACATTACCGGCCCCTTCCAAATTTTGTAGTAACAATATTCAAATCCATGTCTCTATTAGAACAAACTGAGCCACCCCTCGACGTTATTCAATTTCGGCCACATGGAGCAATTGTCCTCCACGAGAGGATTTTAAATTTGGTCCAATACAACAATGTCCCAATAATCCATTAATCCATTGCAGTCATACATCAAGAGCACCACCCTTTTCATTCATCATGAGATGTCTTGAATGTACGTAAACAGCACCTGTGTATTCTGCTTCCATCAAAGCGAAGAGAACATGGCATATTAAGAGATTGTGCCAACATTGCAATGGTCGAGATATACTATAAAGACACAGGTTTGGTCACAGATTTAAAGATTGATTCATCCACGAATGACCTAGGCGGTGTTTGGCATTGATGCCATTACTCTAAAAAACGGTCATACATCAGTGGCATATTAGAAAAAACGGTGTTTTAGAAAACGGTAATATATTTTAAATCATTTTTCCATAAAAATGGTGATCCAAGCCATGCTTTTGAAATTGAGAAGGCGTTGCCTGGGGAAACCTCATATTCGATGTTTTCTCAATTTGGAGATCGTTTGATGGAGGCCCATCCCAAGGCCCATCTCACTATAAGGGTGGCAGCTCCTAGGATAAGGATAAGGATAATTCAAGAACTCAAGACTCATCAAGAATTCAACAATCCAAGACTCATCAAGAATTCAAGAATTCAAGACTCATCAAGAATTCAAGAAGCTCAATGCATGGATAAGATCCAAGGAGATCAGTTAGTGATGATCCAGCCAAAGAAGGGTTCGATCCTAGCAAACTAGATGTTTTGATATCTATCTTAGTTGTTCTTTCCTAGTTCTTCTACAATTTCTAGATGTACTATAAATGTTGTTCTTTCCAAGCTAATACACACTTTAGATTTACACTTCAGTTTTCGCTACCTTTTCTCTCTCCTCTAGAGATTTTCGTTTTTGCTTCGTTAGAAGCTTGTGTTCACCCGTTGCCTGCATAGTTAGCCCAGTTTTATTGCTTTCACGCTGCGTCAGGTGGTATCAGAGCAGGGAGTCTGCCCAGTTAGATGGCCAACCAAGACGGTAGCAGTCGCAACCCACCCCGTGACAGAGATCAGGGGTTCCCAACTGTTTGGAGAGCAATCGAAGAACAGCGCATGGCCACATGTAACATCGAACAGCAGTTGGTAGAGATGGATGAACAACTGTGAACCTTGTTACGGGAGGTTGTTCCACGGAACAGGGAAAATCCACATCCAATCGAAGGAGACGACCATGACAGACCACCCATCAACGCTGCATCCCGGCGTCCAGTTCTTGACGATGACAGTGATGATGACTTAGAATTCGGTGGTGCTTCAGTTTTTCCCGGCAACGACAGAAACGACAGAAATTGGCACAATCAATGTAATTTCAATCCCCGTAAGAATAATGATGAATTTAAACTCAAGGTAGATATTCATACTTTTAGTGGGGATCTTGGCATAGAAGGACTTCTAGATTGGATCACAGAAGTCGATCGTTTCTTCAAGTATATGGAAACCCCAGAAGAACGGAGAGTCAAACTAGTAGCCTTCCGACTAAAAGGAGGTGCATCCATTTGGTGGGAACTCTTGAGAGAGACCCGGATCAGAGATGGAAGGGGTCCTGTTCAAACCTGTAGGCGCATGAAACAGTTAATCAGAGGTAGAATTTTACCCCCATATTATGAATAGTACATGTTTGAATCATACCAATAGTGTGCGCAGGGTTCCCGTAGTGTTAATGAATATGATCTGAAAGTGATAACTAGCAGGTAGCACGTTATCTGAGCGGTTTGAGGCCGTCTATCAGAGATAAAATTGGTGTACAGATGGTTCTTAGTGTGCAAGAAGCAATGAACCTAGCCTTGAAAGCAGAATTGATGTTCCAAGAAAAGGCCGATAGTGATAATTATCGTCGGTACAGCGGGAGCGACAACAGACCGGCAACTATCGACAGAAGCAAATCAGTTTCAGGAGCACAACCTTCTCACCTGACAAATACAACTAACGCCGGTAAGGCCATCACAGGAGGACATACTCGAGGTAACCCTTCCAACCCTCCTAAACCCAGTAATCCCTATGCAAAGCCTGCTCCTTTAAAATGCTTTAAATGTGATGAGGTTGGTCATATATCCAGTGGCTGTCCCAGGAGGAAGAAGATGTGGAGGAGGAAATATACTGTGGACCTGATAGGGAAAATGAAGAGGGTCCATACGAACATGAAGAGTATACTTGTGTTGTGAGAAAATTAATGTTGTCCTGAAAAATAAAGATACCTCTCAAAGGCATTGATTGTTCCGTACTAGATGTATTGTCAAGGGTAAATTATTTGATTTAATTATTGATAGTGGCAGCCAAGAAAATATTATTTGCAGGGATGTAATACAAAAGTTACAACTACTTCTTGAAAAGCATCCAAACCCATACACAATTGGGTGGATCAAGGAAGGAGGCGGCGTACGGGTGGAAGAACGCTGCAAGGTACCTTTTTCTATTGGTAAGTATAATGATGAAGTGTATTGTGATATTGTAGACATGAATGCTTGCCATATTTTGTTAGACAGGCCTTGATAATTTGATACAGATGCAAGGCACATGGGTAGGAAGAATACCTACCAACTTGAAAAAGAGGGTATATGCTACACTTTGTTATCCATGGCTAAAAAGAGTGTTCCTAAGGCCCCAAAAGCAAATGAAAAAAAAAATTCTTACTATTACCCATCATCATGCTGAATTTGTAAAAGAATGTAAGGATACTCGTGAGGTACATTTGTTAGTAGTAAAGGGAAAAAATATGAATGAGACATTGGAGAAAAATAAAATTCCAGTGGAAGTGCAGGGACTACGTGATGAATTCCATGATGTAGTTTCAGATGAATTACCAAATGAGCTCCCTCCAATGAGAGATATACAACATGATATTGACTTTGTTCCAAGTGCTAGTCTACCTAACCTACCACATTACATGATGAGTCCTAAAGAGAATGAAATTCTACGGGAAAAGGTATGAGAATTGTTGAAAAAGGGACACATTCAAGTCAGTATAAATCCTTGTGCAGTACCAGCATTGCTAACACCAAAGAAGGACGAAAGTTGGAGGATGTGTGTTGACAACAGGGCCATTAATAAAATTACTATTGGCTACAAATTCCCCATTTCTAGGCTGGACGACATTCTAGATCAACTTAATTGAGTTGTAGTTTTCTCAAAAATCGATCTCAGGAGTGGATACCATCAGATCAGGATTCGTCCCGGAGATGAATGAAAGACAACCTTCAAGACTAGAGATGGCTTGTTCGAATGGTTAGTTATGCCCTTTGGACTAACCAACGCACCCAGCACATTCATGAGACTGATGAACCAAGTACTACGTCCCTTTACTGGTAAATTTGTTGTGGCATATTTTGATGTTATTTTAATTTACAGCAAATTTATCACTGAGCACATTGGACATATTAGGGAGGTCCTAAAAGCATTAAGGGAAAATGAATTATATGCTAATTTGAAGAGATGCACTTTTATGAGTGGTAATTTATTATTCGTGGGATTCATTGTGAGCAAGGAAGGAATTAAAGTAGATGAAGAAAAGGTGAAAGCTATTAGTGAGTGGCCGACCCCATCAAATGTCACAGATGTGAGACGCTTCCATGGGTTAGCAACTTTCTACAGGCGGTTTATTAAACAATTTAGCAGTATTTTAGCTCCCATCACTGAATGTTTGAAAAAGGGAAAAATTCAATGGGGATAAGAATAAGAGCAAAATTTTGCTCTCATAAAAGAAAAGTTATGTACTGCTCCTGTCCTTGCTTTACCGGATTTTGATAAATTATTTGAAGTTGAATGTGACGCCAGTGGAGTTAGCATAGGGGCTGTATTGTCCCAAGAAAAGAGATCCATTGCGTTCTTCAGTGAAAAGTTATGTGAGTCCAAGAGAAAGTGCTCCACTTATGACAAAGAGTTTTATGCTGTGGTGAGAGCCTTAAAAACATGGGAACACTATTTAATTGCAAAAGAATTTGTTCTTTATACTGACTACCAGGCCTTAAAGTATCTCAGTGGGCAAAAGCAATTAAGAAGTGATTTACATGCAAGATAGTCCGTTTTCCTCAACAAATTCCCATACAAAATTGTATATAAGACTGGACAACAAAATAAGGTGGCCGGTGCCCTTAGTAGACGTGTAGCCCTCATCAAGACCCTCAGTATTGAGATTGTGGGTTTTGAATGCTTGAAAGACCTATACGCCCAGGATGAGGATTTTCAACAGGTATGAGATAAATGTGTGAATCGACAACCAGCAAATGATTTCTACATTTATGATGGGTTCCTTATGAAAGGAAAACAGTTGTGCATCCCTTACACCTCCCTCCACGAAAAGATCATCGGGGATCTGCTTGGGGGTGGATTAGCAGGACACCTGGGAAGGGCAAGACAATTGAAGCAGTTAAGGGGCATTATTATTGGCCGAAATTAAGAAGAGATGTATCCACTATTGTGAGTAGATGTTATATCTGCCATATAGCTAAGGGACAAACCCAAAATACTGGTCTCTACATGCCTCTGCCTGTTCTTACTGCAATATGGGAAGATTTGTCCATGGATTTTGTGCTAGGCTTGCCAAAAACCCAAAGAAATATGGACTCCGTCTTCGTAGTGGTTAACAGGTTCTCTAAGATGGCTCGCTTCCTCCCATGCAAAAAAACAACAGATGCATCAGCTACAACCAAATTATTTTTCAGGGGGATTGTCCGTTTACATGGGGTACCCAAGACTATCACATCAGATCGAGACACAAGGTTCTTAAGTCACTTCTGGATGACCCTATAGAGGTTATTTGACTCATCACTAAATTTCAGCAGCACAGCCCATCCGCAGACAGACGGACAAACAGAGGTAATGAACCGGACCCTTGGTAATTTGGTTCGCAGTATATGTCGAGAGAGACCATAACAATGGGATTTCACCATTGCACAGGCTGAGTTCGCCTATAATAATGCAGTACACTGCTCCACAAGTAGATCTCCATTCTCCATTGTCTACATGAATGTTCCAAATCATGCACTGGATTTAGTGAAGCTACCCAGAGTACCCGGCGTCAGTACTTCCGCAGTACAGATGGCAGACTAGATCCAATCCATCCAAGAAGTCGTGAAGCAGAGACTAGAACAAGCCAACGCCAAGTACAAGTTGGCAGTAGACAAGCATCGTCGGCACCAAGTATTTGACGTTGGTGATGAAGTTATGGTATTCTTGAGGAAGGAAAGGATTCCAGTGGGGAAATACAACAAGTTGCAACCTCGGAAGTACGGTCCATACAAGATCATGAAGAAAATCAACGACAATGCATATGTTGTGGACCTACCAGATCATATGGGTATCTCTAAGACGTTCAATGTTGATGACCTTCATCGCTACCTTCCAGAGATGACACTTGCATATCCTAGTCACAACTCGAGGTCGAGTTTTTTCCAAGTGGGGGAGAATGATGGAGGCCCATCTCACTATAGGGACCGCAGCTCCTAGGATAAGGATAAGGATAATTCAAGAACTCAAGACTCATCAAGAATTCAAGAATCCAAGACTCGGCAAGAATTCAAGAATCTAAGATTCATCAAGAATTCAAGAAGCCCAATGCATGGATAAGATCCAGGGAGATCAGACGGTGATGATCCAACCAAGGAAGAGTTCGATCCTATCAAGACCAAGAACAAGAAGAGTTCGATCCTAGCAGACTAGATGTTTTGATATCTATCTTAGTTGTTCTTTCCTAGTTCTTCTACAATTTCCAGATGTACTATAAATGTTGCTTTTTCCAAGCTAATACACACTTCAGTTTTCACCACCTTTTCTCTCTCCTCTAGATATTTTCGTTTTTGCTTCTTTAGAAGCTTGTGTTTGCCCGATGCCTGCATAGTCAGCTTGATTTTATTGCTTCCACACTGTGTCATCGTTGCTGCCAACAAGGACATGGTGTGACAATGATATATACTTTTTATAATGGATACCAATGCTGAAAATAGATATGGAACAGTGGTACCAAACAAAAGGCATTGTTATTGCCACATACTAGGTGACAACAACATTTCAAACACAAAAAAAAAAAAAAGAAAAAAAACCATTTTTTTTAAGAAAACGGTGCTTCCAACCCACACATATATATCACCTGCTGCTGTATGTGGGTAAGGGTACTAAGGTTAGTACAAACCACCTCTGTTAAGATTTGCTGCTAATTTCTTCCTCCACTTCTCTCTACTAACCCACTCAAATTAGGCCACCTGTCCCTATCTGTCCAACCTCTCAACAAATTTCCAACAAACTTTAACCTTCCCTTAACTAAATTATTTTTTATTCCCAAATTATTACAATTGCAAAGAAGCTTTAATGCATGCTAATCATTACGGAAACAAATTGCCAGTTCCAATCTCTCACCCCTGTCAAACAGTACCAGTCTAGAATATCTCGGCCAGATTCCCCACTTAAATGCAACTTTATTTGTAGAGAACGGCAGTGCCGAAAACCTGGAAGGAAGGGTGAAGTGTCGAATACAGACCGTTTCGTCAATATTTGTAGAAAGACAGGGAGAAGAGGAAAAAGACTCGTTTTTTCTTGCTTGACTACCTATGTATATATTATACTCTCACTTTAAATTTCTAGTCGCCTCCCTACAAGAATCCACAGACACAGTGGAGAGAGAGAGGAAGTGGAAGCAAAGTGTTGGTAACAAAGACGAAACCCAGTTTCCTTCAGATTCGATTCGGGGTTCGTTTTTTAGGAGAATCAAGATCTGGCGAAAAGGACGTCGTTCTGATCAGTATAAAGAGAAATGGAAAACCCAGAGCTGCTTTTATAGGCGAAGACCACTCCAAACGGTTCCGACAAAATTTAATGAAGGATTTAAAATCTCTCCCTTTCTTCTGTTAGTCTCTGTAATTTTTGTATATATTTGATTTGTATCAGTGGCAAAAAGAGATCTTTAACTACTAAGTCACTCACTCTCTTCTCTTCTCCATCTCTCTTGTCTCTTTAACTACAAAGCATCATTTTAAAAAGCAACGCTCAGAGCCAAATCTCACTCAAATTTTAATTTCCCAATTAATTGTCGTGGATTTAAAATAAAAATTAAAAAAACCACTATTGTATATTTGCATTATATATTCTTCATAAAATGAATTTTAATTGAATCGAGGCTCGGTCAACCTCCCAGCTGTCGCTATGTCTAGAATCCAGTCCCAGTCGAGATTCAAGAGAGGGAGAGATGATAGGTCGTGCATCATGGGCCGCCTAATCCCAGTTTGGATTTCCTGTTAACCTTTTCCCAAAAAATTAATTCATAAAAAATAAAGTTAACAGAGGATTAACCTTTGCTGGACGTTTAGTCGGAGGTTGGATAGATAACGACAGGTGGCTCAATTCGAGTGGGTTAATAGAGAAGAGAGGAAGAAGAGGTTAGCAGGAAATTGGAACTGAATACTGAAATCACTCTATTGATATCAAATGTATCGGAAGTATAGATGCCTCGCAAAATAGAGAGAATAAGTGTGTAAGAAATATAAATACAAACATGTAGAGTGCAAAATGATGTATTTGTATTGTATTCTTTTCAAACTGAGCCATAAGGACTATCATATAATACAAAGTGAAATTTAAACATGCATATGCATACATCCCTTTCGGATAGCAATTTATACCTTCTCCAATGGGTACATGTCTCTATCCGCCTAGGGTTTTTTTGATAAATTACAAAGATTCACTTGTACGGGTCTGTGACAAAGACCCCCTGTAGATAAAGACTCTCCTTAGTTTTCCGTCCAAATAATATTTTTTAATCCCTCTCCTATAATTAAAAAACACTATTCATCTTTCTCAACCTCACGCTACACGATAATCCCCGTTCCTTCACACATTTCTGTCTCTCCCTCTCTCTCCCCCCGATCTCAGCCAGTCCCTCACGGCTTTTCCTCTGCCAACAAAGCATCGATCCCACATTAGTTGGATCAATTTTCATCGGACTTCTCATCCGAACCATCATCTGTTTAACCAGGACTTTCACTGGCGATTCCCTTCTCACATTGCTGTGTTTTTCCGATCCACATATCACCCTAAACTCCATCGGAATTACCCAACTTCCCGCACTAAACCTTGATCTTAGCACTTGTATCCACTTAAGCATGATCAAATAAGCAGTAGCCAAGTGCATTCCGTGTAAATCCAACTTCCCCTCCGAAGGGAACCATTTCAAGGCATCCACTAGTACAGAATATCCGATTAGTTGTTCAACGGACAAGGTTAAATCTTTTAGTAGCCTTCCTTTCAGATCCTCTATCGAAAGGGGGACAGATTTCAAGTCTTTGGCAAGGACGTGGTTTTTGGGCATGAAGAATTGTACGTCCGTATCGAAAAGGAAATGTTAGAATCCTTCAAGGAATCTATACATACAGATACATAGGTTGTTGAGTTTTTGATATTTCCTAAGTAGGGCCCCCGCCCCCTGTCAAGGAATCTCGATCGACTCCACTGAGTCCACTCGACTAGCCTAAGAGGAGGAGGAGGAGGAGGATGTCTGGTGCTTAGTGGTTTCCACTTCCAACTTTCACAACTTTCACAGGTTTCAAGTTCCAACATCTGAAGCCGAATGCCCTCCCCCCATCAGCATCTCCAAGTGTTTGGACATTTTTGTTTCCTTGGTGCAAATGCAGATTCAGAGGCTCACTTGCCTTTTTCTTTACCGACTACAGGCAATGATGAATCTAAATGAACGCGCGGACCCCACCTTGTTTCAGCGTCCTGTCCCCACAACCTAGCCGTTAGATGGGTCTCATGAGTCATGAGAATTCATTCCATTATACATGGCTCCAGTTCCATGATCATCACTTATTTTCAATTTTAGTAGTATTGACAAGCAAGGGTGGGGAGTTGGTAAGTTACAGGGTTTTGATATTTATATTAAAATTAAAATGAAATGCCAGCTAATATCAATTAACACATACACGAGAAACGAACCAAGCATACGGGACCGGGCCCCCAGCTGGTTCTAAATTCTTTCACACGAATAGCCCACTCGCTTTACATACAATATTATCATTGACATATTACAGCCTACAGGCGTGAGTGCGAGTGCGATTGCATGACTAAACTACCCTTCCGGCTTCTAAGTCACACCCTCATCTTGAAAGAGGATAATCCCGTCATTATGCTAGGGAAAGGCGAAACCCATCATCCATCATTCACGTGGTTTCTATTTGGTAGCTAAAGCTAACCTATCTTTGTTTATTGTAATTTGTAACCTCCCGCGCTCCCTCGACCCTCGAGGCTCCAAAGCAGAGACATCGCAATTCACAACCTGGTGTACAACTGGAGTGATTTGGAGCACATTCCTTTTTCTTTAATTTTGTGAGTACAACTGGGCCCCATATATTATATACTAGTTAGTTACTAAAATGGCTCTACTCTCTAATCTTTATATAAATATATTCTACGGTAAATTACCGCTAGGCCATCCATTTTTCATAATGACAAAATCACCCTACTTAATATTTATATTTACGGAGGGAGGGGTTTAACTTTAACGACAAAACAATCAGGGCATTCTTTCTCCGTTCTTATGACTACCTTCTTTCGACCATTTTAACGGGAAAGGCTTTTATTTTATTTTTTTTAATTTTAGTTAGCTTTTGCTAAGGAGGAAGGACAAATTGAGATATCTCGTCTCGTATATATAACTAGTACGGTTGTACCTATATACTGGCTTCCAAAGGAAAAAGGATCATCCGAAAATCTACCTTATCTAATTAAATCCAAATAATATTCCACAGTGAGGGCATTTAGCATCTATATAACTGTATTTTGCATGTAATTGCTCTTACGTAAGTAAATTAAACGAGAGAGGTCACTCACACACTTTTTAAATCTTAATTAAAGAAAGGCTTTCAATCCAAGGTTCCAGTCATTCTCATACAGGAATAACTTATAACTAGAATACCAACTACTCCAGTTGTCCTCGAACAAGACAGGCGTTCAATCCAAGGTTCCAGTAACTTTTCAAGTTCGTTCAAGTTTGAACTCTTCCTCACCAGTCGCCAGTCGCCAGTCGCCATTGGTCAGCTCCATCAAATAACTGGATTATCAAGCTGAATTAAACGATGAACTCGGTGAATTATTCCGAATTATTATTGTGGGACGAAGGAGCTGGCGCTGCTGTGCACGAGGTATTCACAATTTTACCGTACAATATTCGCCTCCCCTCCCTCTTCCGCCGAGCTGTCTATTACTGTCTCAGACTCAAAGAGTTTAATTAATATTAATTTGATTGTTCATCTTGGGGAGGCTACTTAATTAATGCACTAGTGATCATCCAGTTATTAGCTGAACCTTGGGCACTCTGCACTCTGCAGAGTTCGGATTTTCATTCTTAATTACTTTACTCAAGCTCGATCCCCAATTACAGAAATGTTCATGATTCAAAAGTTGAATATTCCTGCTAGCAATACTCGGGGCGAGGCATTGAAGAAGAGTTTGCAGACTTTTTAGTCCGAGTTGAAAGTTACGAATTCATAGAGAAACAAAAACGAGAATACGCATGTCATTCTATAGAGTACAATCTGATACACAAAGTAAGAAAAAAAAAAAAGAAAAGAAAAAGAACAAGGAAATTAGAAGCCTCTATTTAATTCCTTCCTCTCATCTTCCTTGTTTTTCTTGTGTTGATGACGACGGGCATGGGATTTCCTTGATATCTTTGAGTTGCCATATATCATCGTCCCAAAGAACCTCGTTCTCTGCAACATTAGACCCATCCGCCATGCATCCTGTATCCCAATCCGGAAACCAAAACCAACCCCACAACGTTTGCTCCTCCACCAGACTCGAGAACCAGGGCCACTCCTCATCCCAACCCATCACACCCTCCATCGTCGCGTTTTCCGGCACCGTAGTGAATACAGAATCTCCGACGACCCTTTTCACATCCTCCCCTACCTTACTCGCCACCAACCCTTCCATTCCTTTCTGAACCGAGTTCCTCATCGTCTTCTTTCCACCAGCAACACCAAGAAAAGCTTTCACATCCCACTCGCTGTTGAATTTCTGCGATTTCGTCGCATTTCCCACCATTCTGAAGCTCTCTTCTTCTTTGCTTCTCTTCCTCGCCATCCTCTCCAAAAAAGAGCTCATCCTTTGAAACCTTTTTATTTTCTTTTGAAGCTTTCCTTGGATTGGGTTTTCTTTCGTGAGGACTGTGGAAGCCGATGTTTCTTTTTAAAGTTGTGGGGTTGATGGTGACGAAAGAGAGGGAGGAAAGTCGATATTTATAGAGAGAAGAAGAAGGCGAAACTCGAAATGCTGTCAAGTGGTTTAAACTTTAAATTTATGGTAATAAACCGAGATAGATAGTTTCGTTGTTACTTATATCGCGATTTTATAATTTATACAACCAGTGTCCACTGTTAGGGTCAAAGGACGATAAATTCAAGAATTGCAGTGCAGAGAATGATTCCGGAAATCGGCTAACTCTGCAAGTTGAATGTAACGTGGCAGGTGCATGGGAGTTGGCAGTTTGGATTGGGTGGGCCGTGGGCGAACAAGTCGGTAGGTCTCTGCTCATCTTTTGGTTTTGGTTTTGGGGATTTGGGTTGGGTGGGTGGGAAGTGGGATGGGGACTGGAGAGGGTAATTAACATTCATGGAAACGTGATACTGATAGATAAGCCCACTGCCCACATGCAGCAACAGCTGGGACCCAATCCTTTTTTGGCGTGTTCTAGTGTCCTTAAATCCTTGGACGGGGTGAAAGACATGGACCTGGTAACTGGTGAATGGTGATTGCTGTGGTGGCCGCTGGTTGGCTAGATTCGGTTCCTAAGTTCATTAGGTGTTTATAAAGACAAGGTCGGCCTATTTGGGGCCCACTTGCCTTGCCCGTCAACCTATTGACTACAGCAATACAGCACTTGCATTGCTGTCTAGTTCATTAGTGTCTATTACTCTGTACTCTGTTTATTTTGTGTGTGTGTGGCAACTGGGAATATACTCTATCTATACTTCAATTCAAGTGCATCAATCAGCTGGGGCTGGGACTGGGGCTGGAGTTGGACCAGTTTTCTAACTTTTCTTGTTACATCAATTTTCCTCGTTGTCCGCAGAAGATTATATTTGGTTTGTTAGAAAAATAAAAGAGAAAGAAAGAAAGAAAATCGATGGTACGTTCTAAACAAATTTTGTGAAATTTTTTGACAAAATTTTCTTGGATTTTGCATTTCTTTTATCTTCTATCAAACCAAACACGGGTTAAGATGTAAGGCCGTAGCCCATAAATTTAAGGGTGGGAAGTGGAATTAATGGTCTTATTTTATGCAGGTACTGAATCTAAGGGGTGACAATTGTTTAAAAGGACAAATTTAGGTGCTACTGCTACCTGAGCTTCACAATTGACACGGTCCGTGCAGGGGATGTCAAAAGATCCTATGGCTTTCTGCAACTTAAGTTGTGTCACATATGCTCGCATGTATGTCCTTCCAATTATATTCTAAAACCAGTGGGAGGAAGAAGAACCATATATAATATTTAGGGACTACTGAGAGCACTGTAATCGTCAAGGAAAATGATATAGGAATCCTAATTCACCTTCACCTTGGTACCATTGCTTAACTTGGTCCGATTTCCTCTTTTTTTTCCCCTCAATTTGGATTGCAAATCCATTAGGCCACTACCCACCTTCTTTGGACACTTGTTTGGCAAGAAAGAAGCTGCTATACACTATACAAGACTGTCAAATGAACCCAGGGCTCCGCCTAACAATTCCGGTTTCCTGGATTACAATCTTTTTTTTTTTTTTTTTTAAGGATTCCTTATAATTAAACAAAACAAAAAGATATAAACTCATCCACTTTAGGTATTCCTTCCTGATAGTTAGACAAAAAAATGAAGAACGATAGTGCTTAGCTAGACGGGATACCTTGTGGACTGAGTAGTTATATTTTCTATTTACATAGTTAAAGTACACATGGCTATATTTAGAAGCTAAAGAACTGATCTTCGACAAAAATCAATGGCAAGACTAGTCAAGAGTACTCTTCTAATTCAGAACTTCTATAACTTGTTGAGCATCCGAATATATACATACTTCATTTACATCCCATTGCGAAATATCTGATAATGCCTACAAAACAGCAAATAATTCAGCTTGCAAAATAGATGAAATATCATTTGTTCTTCCTCTAATTATTTGAATACAGGATAAGTTATTGGAGATAAATACACCACCATAGGAGTAAAGAGAATCTGAGATTTTACCTGCATCCGTAAAAATAATGAGATCTACTGGACGAGATATATTAAGAGGGATTTTATTCATTGTATGCAAATCTCTGTTAGGATTCTGTATATTTTGGTATTGAGTTGTCTGATAACAGCTGGTAAACTTTAGGAGAAGGGTGGTTGGGTGAATGAGATTATTATTAAATATCAATTCATTTTGAGCATACCAAATGTAGTAGGAGGTTGTAGCTACCCAATTGAGAATGTTCATGAATAATGAGTTATCTTGGATCTGATTATATAAGTTTTTTAATACAGTTACTCCATGATCCTTGATAAAGAAAATGAAACTGGATATTCCAAGGATTGGCAAATAAAATTACTCGACTGTAAGTAAAATCCATGACCAGATGGTTTATGTTTTTAGCTTGTAGTCCTCTAAAAGCACAGGTTTTTTGATTATCATGAAAAATTTTATCTTTAACCGGGATGAAGTTGTTTGACACTCTTCAGGAATAGTTGAAAATGAGGTGTTGTTTTCAATTTCCATAGTTTTTTAAAATAGAAGAACATGTTTGGATCAATTTGAGTATCCACATCTCGGAAATTTAGTTTGTAGTTTTTTTTTTACTGAGAATTTACCTGAGTTCTGACGAATCCAGATCCAATCGTTAGAGTGGGATTCTGAGAAAATGGGAGTCTTTAAAAATTTAGATGCTTCTTCTAAGTTAAAAAGAGTTTGAATTAAGTCCCTGTTCCAATGACCCTGATAGATAAGCTGATCTATATTCATATTTTTGAAACTTAGAGCTAACGTTAAGGCTAATCAAGAAAATTGATGATGATTTTGTATCTAGGGTCTTTAATCGATTGGGAAGTTAGAATTTCTTTAACTATAGCTCCACATTCAAAAGAAGGCCCAATTAGGGAAGGAGCCATGGATTTCCAGAAGAAAGAACTTGAAGAACACCAACAGAAAGGATTAGGTTTAGAAGAGGAGGTTCCCCACCACAAATTTTTTATCATTTTTTTTCCATTTGATCTATGGTTTTTTAGGAAAATTTTGTTAAAGTCATGGCATGAACTAGGATGGAGTGAAGAATTGATTGGATTAAAACTTGTTTCCCTCCTGACTTATGGCTGAGGCCCTCCAAGAATTTAATTTTGATTTTAGGTTATCTAGGATAAAGGTTAATTTAGAATGTTTATTTTTATTCCAAAAATGAAAAGTCCTACATATTTTGAATCTTTGTGGAGGGGTCTGATTTTTTAATTGTCTAGAGATTAATCTTTGGAGGCCCTCCTCGATTGCAATCTTGTGACCACCTTCTCGAGATTTCCATTTACTTCGAGCTATCTAGCCTCACAAATCAAGTTCACGTCTCGCCTCACAAACGCCCCATAGCACACCCCGCCGTGTATTGTGAACATCTCCCGATGATGACATCATCGGGATTAATACTATTATCGGGGGGAAGTTCACAATATACAGTGGGATGTGCTATGGGGCGTTTGTGGGGTGGAGATGCCATCTCCACAAATCACAACGAGAAAATTGCCAAGCTTAGGCTTTGTTTGGAAAGAATACAAATTAAAATATATAGAGTGCAAAACTTTGTATATATATATATACTCCATCCAAACTGTGCCTTAAGCCGATTGAAACATGTCAGGTGTACGTAATGCCTATGGGGGCGTTGTTGAGTGTTTTGGCGTTGATTGCCTTAGCCCCATGTCAGCCTCGTAGCTCAACTGGCATTGGCTGGTGGTTTAGCTTACCTGTCTAAAGTTCACATGTGCACAAAAGCGATTCCTTCCACTTTTTGACGAGTTTCTTTTAATAAAAGATACTAGTCCCAGAGGTGTAAAACGGATTGGGCTCGTGGGCCGTCTTAGGCCCTGCCATCTTCTTAGGGATAATTTGGGAGGTCGATTTAACATGGCCCACGGTCCAAATAGAGGTAGATTCAAGCTAAGCCAAGCCAAATAGCAAGCTATTCGAGTTTGGCTTGTTAAGGTAGTATGAGGTTTGAGTTTGGTTGGAGCTAAAACTGAGTTCCAGTTTGATTTAAGTCAAAAGCTTGTAAACTCGAATTCAGCTCGACTCAAATTCGATTTAAGAAAAATGTTTTATAAAAATAAAAAATTATATATAAAAAAAATTATTTAATATTTAAAAATTAAAAAAAATCCCCTTTCGTTAAATAGAATCTTCCTATAGAAAAGATTCCATTTCAATTTTATGAGGCAAACGTGCCACCGATTCTCTCCTTCCCTCTTTCTGTGAAAAAAGTAAATGAGACAAATGTGTCATTTAAAGACTTCATTTATTTCAAACTTCACAATTTAGTGACAAACGACATTTGAATTTTATGGGTCTCCCGACTGATTGTTTGGTAAATAGAGCTTGCTAAAAAATAGGAATTTTCATTAAGTTGTTTGAACCAAAATATTTGGGTTCACTTTCTTAGTTTAATTATATTTATTTTCTTCACTTAAAATGGTTTCTTTATTTGCTTGCCTTTGATTAACATCACATAAAAGCGATATTTCAATGACTATTGGAACAACGATAGGAACAATGGATTATTAATATTTTTCAATCCGTGACGGGTCGTGTCATAGGCTGGGCCGTGGGTGGTATGACACATCGTGCCGGCCGGTGAACCAGAAACCCCAGGCCCAGCATGGCTCAGAACAGCACAGTCAACATGCCATCATGCCGGGCCATATCGGGTCATGGGTGGCCCGACACGATTTACATCTCTACCTATTCCCATGTTCACCATCCAAAGAGGGAATACATGCCATAAAATTGTCACGTGGATCATTTTTTACTTATCATATCATTTCTTTTCTCAACAACTCAAATTGGCATGTTCATATTTATATCTATCTATACTATATACAAATCGATATTTGGCTTAGTTTTGAATTGATACAAGTTAAATTTGATTATATATATTTTTATTTATATCTTTACTCTTTTTGCGTATATAATTACACGTACCCTTGTATTAATCTGTATTTTATTCTATACATATATTAATTCTATATATTTATATAAAGGTGATATTTGTCTTAATTACTCTGTAAACCATAAAAATTACATCACATATTTACTAGCATAGTGTTGATTAAGAATTTTAAGGCTTATAATTTTATTTTATTTTATTTTTATCTCTTTCTTAACCTATATATTTTATATTTTATTCTTATATTTATTATATAAAAATATATGATTTTCCTCTACCTGACATAGGAAGATACTTTGGAATTTCTACATTGATGAGGGTGGATTTGGCCCTCCAATGATATTGTGACACATGGCACCTCGGAACAAATAGGTGACACCTAGAACCACTTAGGCAACAATTTTCCTTAGCCAAGTTGATAGTGTCCCACCTGGCGGCTTGGCCCAAGCGCGAGCTGGCAGCCTGGCACAGGCACGACCTGACCCTGGTGCGAACTAGCAGCTTGGCACAGGTGTGACCTGACAACCTGGCACTGGTGCGACCTGGCGGCCTGGCCCTGGCGCGACCTGGCCCAAGCACTGACCTGGCGACCTACGAGACGTGCTCGGCGATAAATTTGGCATGCATATCCAAGCACTCCCACGATTCTTGGAAGTTGGCCCACGTGCCGAACGATCCGCAAGGTGGTCAACATGCATGGCGGTTACCTCAAGGAATCTCGGGCCACTTAGGCAACTTCTCAGAAATCTCGGATATGGTGCATGAAACCCACACGAAACAATGCCTATATAAAGGCACCAACCCCAATGGCATAGGGGGCAAGTAAGCATATTCTACCTCTCATACTTTGTGATTTTTACCTCGCCGGGTTAGCCACCCCGGGTCCTCTGACATTGATTCCTTGCAGGTCTCTAAAGAACTACGAAGCTCAACAATCAATCCAGCTCGCCACCACCCAGTTCGACATCCAGGTCCTCATCTAGCAAGAAGTTCACTTCGATCTCTGAATCATCGGCCACTTAAAAGCAAACCAAATGACGAGGTACTTAACACAAAAAATTGAAAGATCGCCCAAAAAATCGATTCATCATACATGAATTCGGATTAATTGAAAGACTTTAGAACCAATAATGAGATTCTATGTCAAAAATAAATTGATTGACCCCACTGTAAAATTGCAGGTCCCATATATTTAAATAGTGACGTAAAACCTTATGATTGATTCCACAGCTAATGCCTTCAACAAAACCTTGTTACTTTTACATGCCCACATGTTTACAATTTCCCTTATCCGTTATTTCTCTCTCTCTCTTCTCTCTCTAATGATGATAATACATTTAGACGTAATAAATACTCAAGCAATTGTATCAATGAAGAATGAGGTTTTGTTTTTTTTTAATGAAAACAACTAAAGCCAACACACTCCACCTGTTTCCGCCTATGGGATGAATCCTCTCGAAAATCAAGCCATGGATTAGATAGAAGGATCCACCTGACCCACAAATGTTCCTTTGACTGATAATATCAACTGAAGCTTTCAGCCTTTTTATTTTATTTTAATAATTTAACCGAGTAAATTAGAGAGCAGATATATATGTACCAAGTTCTTCATATCTGAAAACCGAGGAGGGTAACTACCAGAAGAAAAAAAATTCATATTCAAGTTTTTTTGCTCGCATCTGTATCACATTATACGAATCCTAACAAATGAGAATATATCCTGTTGATAATTGAGCAACATTTCTGGATCTCGGATCTCGTACAAAATAGCATAAGTTCATCTTTCTCCACAGATCCCAAGCTTCGAGACTTTCCACCCGCTATACGTAGACAAAATGGGGAATTGGACAAGAAAATAGCACCAAATGAGCAAGTGTTGGGGATAATGTAATACTCCATCCGTAAACGGAGTTAATTAATTGTATATGAGAGTCCAAATGCAATGTGTGCTTATGATGAATATATGGAGTAGCATCACTACGAACCCTTGCGGTGGATAATTAAGTTGTTTAATTTATAGGAGAAATATTGTTTTAATTGGTTCAATAAGATTATTTCCTTCATTTATTACCTTATATCTGCCACATGTAAATATAGCTGATCATCATCAATTAAAATTGGTGCCCCGGCCTTTGGATTTTAATTCTAACTAATGAATCCCCAAATTTACATCAGATATTCAGCCCTCTCACCAACTTTGTATATTTTTATTGTTATCGTTTTTTGGTTTAAAGACTTTCAGTTTAAAGGGACTTGTCACATTATAGCAATTCATGGGTTGAAATTTAACCTGTGAATAATGGATGGCTAGAGGAACAAGGACCTTTGAGCCTTGATCCATCTCTTATGGTTCTATTAAGGTTCAACAGTAGGGCTGCAAATGGAACCCGATTGTCCAATTTTAAATTTGATTTTGGTTCTATTAAGGGTGATCCCAATTCATTTCATTTATAATTGGTTTGAATATGGATCCATTCCTGTCTGATATATAGTTTTAATATAATATCCTTATTTGTTCAGTTTATAGTAAGGCTATTTTTTTTTTAATTGGGCCCAAAACAAGTTGCATCATACAAGATTTCCTGGTCATTTAGGGCTTCTGGGAAGAACCCAACTAGTTGATCTTGATGTATCTATGGGGAAGGGCTTGCTTAGCATATTCATTTAGATAACCTCGAAAAACCTACAAATCTTGGCGTGGAAAACCCAGCCCAGCCCATATTTGATTATCCATTCTTGTTTAAAAAATCAGTTCTGACCGACCCTATGAACAAAAAATGTAGGAAGTGCTCAGAATTACTCAAACCATCAGGTAAATGAGTCAAAAGGGTGTGAAGTCGTCAACAAAATTACGACTATAATTAACTATATTACTAAGAAACTTGTAGACGATCCGGTATCCACAGCCATAGTATGATCAGTGCCAGTGGGACTCGCCTGCACCCTGTTCTGTGACTGCATGTTTCTGTTCCCACTTCTCACTTCCCACCCATGTCGCCATTAATGTGTACTATGCAACAATAGCAACAAAAAATCCGGGATAAAGCAATCTAATTCCTTGTGGTTTCCAAAACCCCGCCAAGGATATATGAACCGAGGCTGCTCTGGTTTCCAATTGTAATCAGCCAGAATTCCTTAAAAACTTTAAAAGGTACAGAAATATGAGTGAAATAATTTTGGAGCGAGAATTTCAAAATGCAAGCCCGACATACTTAATCCAACTTATGTGTTAAGTACCAAACTCAAGAGCCCCAAGAGGTTAACTTCACGGGGTAGTTTCAACACAACTCTAACATTCTGTACCCCAAGGACTCCGGATCTGCTGCTGTGGCCAGTGGCCATTGCTGTTTTCCAATGAAATTTGGATACCTGAACTCTATCCGTGCCACCCCTGTGCTTAAGGGTGTCAGTGGACCAGTTTTGGATTGGACTCTGTTCAGTCCAAAATTAATTTGGACGGATTGGACGGACCAACAAGACATATTGGATTGGATCAATGCAGTCTAAAATATTTATTAGATTGGATTGGACTTGATCCGTCCATAACAAATTTATATTGGATTGGGTTGGACTAAGCTAATATCTGATCCATTGATATAAGATAAGAATATGTGTCAATGGACTGGGTTTGGGTTGAAACCAATCTAAATCAAAATGAATTTGAACAGATTGGACGGTCTAGACATTGAATTGGACCGGCTCAAATTGGTTCAAAACATTCATTGGATTGGACTGGACCTGGTCCATTTATAATGGACTCACATTGGACTGGATTGGATTGGACCAAATCCAGTCCAATTGACACCCCTACCTGTGCTAATTAGCGCAATGTGTTAATGCCCTCCATAGTATTTGCTTTTATTACTTAGGCTGTGTTTGGTTGCAATGCAAATAAATCTGTACTGATGCAAAATTATAATAGTGTAAACGATTTAAGTGTAAATTCTAACATATTATTGTTCAAATTTTAGCTTATTTTGTTTGATTACCGTACAAATGAAATAAATTAAGACATGAAGCATAATAAATTAAAACCCAAAACAAAGTTAAATGAGAATTTACATTTTTTGCATTTACACCCCCATACATTTGCATTAATGCAAATAAAATCTTACGTTTTTGCATTATTTTATAATGTAATTGTACTATAAATATTTATACCTATACTCCTCCCAAACTGAGCCTTATTGTTATTTTGGAAACAAATCAATCGGCTCTGCCCCAAAGCGCTTTTCTTCCCCCTGCTCTCTTCCAGCAAAGCAGCATTTTTCAACCCTTTCTACTTAGCATTCACTTGCACACCAGACGTAGATCAAGCACATTTGGGTCTAGAAGAATCCAGTTCATCTCTTACGCACAGTTGCAGATGTTTTTCCCTATTGGGTGCTTCTTACTTTAGCTAGAAAGCCAGGATTTAGTATACGTTTGGGAAGATTGAAGTGTAGTGGCTTCTGGCTTTTCGAGATGGTCTCCAAATGGACAGCCTATAAACTACATTTGGTGTCCATTTGGAAGGGTTGAAGTGCCGCAGTTTCTGGCTTCCCAAGGTGGGCCATGGAGAGTTATTAAGTTATGTTTGTTGAAAATTGGGAGTCCAAATCAGCTTCCAGTCATTTGATGGACTGTCCGCTTGAGCCTCTTTGAATAGTTTGGCCAGAGTGCTTCAATTCAAAGCAGTTGAACCTGTTTAGTCCCCCAAATGGACCCTTGAAGAATAATCTGCAGCGGCTTGGTTCAGTCATTTCAAGACTCTTCGTTTCAGCCTCTTTGAATAGCTTATCCAGAACACTTTGAAGCAATTGAACATGCTTAGTTGAATCTTCAGTTCAGCCCTCCCAAATGGGCCCTTACTTGAATAATCATTGTTCAGAGCTCTACTGAGAAGTATAGAGTGCTAAGCCAAGAGTTGAAGGTCTGAAGGATGTTGGGCGGATGACAGATTACGATGCCATTCTCTCGCCAAACACAAGGTATTTGGTCATGATAACAGAGATTGTTAATTAGAAGAAAGCTTTATAGGGGTCATGAGTAGCTATGCAACTTGGGTGGGGTCGGATTGGATTTTTTTTGTCAAACTTTGAATGGACCCAAACTGAAAGCCCAAGTTCAAAACAATGTAAAATGTTAAGAGCACAAATACAAATATGTGCAATACAATTTCATACAAAATAATACAAAATATAAGGTTTTGTGTTCTACATATCTGTATTTGTACTCCTTCCAAATGGAGCTTAAAGAATACAAATACAAATATATACAGTACAAATAATACAAAATACAAGATTTTATGCTCTACATATTTATATTTATACTCCTTCCAAATGGAGCGTAAGTTACTAACCCATACCAACCCGAATTGTACCCCTAGTTCGGAAGTAACCTGAATTGCATCTTTAGTCAACGCTACTTGGTTTGATATTTCTTTCATCCAGAATTTACAAGGTGATGTAAATCACTCTGGATTTGCAGGTTATCTATCTCCTAGGTCTCTGGTGTACAATAGTGAAGGAGGAATAGCAGAGGTTCAAATTCAATGGTGCTACTGTGCGTGAAAGGGGGAAAGAAGAAAATGTTTTGGGGGCACACCTTAAGAAAATAATTATTTTTTATTTTCTTGTTTTAAGAAAAGAATTATAATTAGAAAAACAATATGGGAAGCTTTAATTAACACCTTACGTAGTAATCTCATGAACAAGGAACTTGGCAGGGATGATTCTAGGTATGGTCCAATTTTTATTGGGGGCACAACAGCGGCCACAATCACGATTTCAAACCTTAATAAAATGCTAGTGCCTGCTTGAGAGGGCTGAAGCACGGCGGCTTCTGGCTTTCTCAATTGAGCCCAACACAGTCAGTCTTTAAGCTATTTTTGGTCCAGAGAGCCTTAATAAAATCTGGACACTAATTTTCATTTTCCTTTGCGGTTTTAAGGATATAATATGTGTTTGATTCTGTTTATGTTTATTGAATAAATATTTGTATTTTATTTATTGATAAAACTGAGAAATACAATAATTACAACTGTTTATGACAATTAGGCATCATTAAGTACCACTAGTCAGCATAACAACGAATAAATGCTTGGCCGTTTATGAAAACTTCAAAAAATAACTTTGATAAACATGCACATAAACAACCAAAATTTACTTTTACACTTTTTATTGTATGCAAGAGCAAAAGAGAGAAAATACTGAGACGGCGCCTATGTAGCAGCCAATCAATGTTTACTGAATAAAGGGAAACGGAATCAAACACCCTGATGGTTTTTCCGTATGTAATGACCCACCCCACCCATTGTCACCAAACCCAACATCTCAACTCAGTAATAAGAAGGTAGGTGTTAAAAGAAAACGCTACTAGACTCGTAGTAGTTAAAAGGAAATTAATTATGCATGGAGTATAGGCCGAACGAACTTTTAATGTTCATCTTCAATTAATTAATAATCATCAAACAAACTTTATTCTCATCGTCATATGTTCGTTCGTTGGAGGTCAAGATGGAAAAAGTAACAGATTATTGAAAAAAGAAAAACAAAACACACTCAAAGCCTACACACATCTTAAAACAAATTGGAATGAATCCTTAAAGTTTAGAAGCCAGGAGGCTTGTAGGCAATGAAACTGATGCACTGCACTTGGCGCTTGTTGTCGAAACCGATGATCCGGATGAAGGCGTTGGGGTAGGCTTTCTTGGCCTCTTCCAGCTCTGCCAACACCTGAGACGAGTCAGTGCAGCCGAACATGGGCAGCTTCCACATGGTCCAGTAGCGCCCGTCGTAGTATCCAGGGGATCTGTTGTTCTCGCGGTACACGAATCCATGCTACAATCATTCACACAACACCAAACAGACCAAACTGTCACCACCACAGATTAATAATTAAGAAAACGCAGATACAAATCCGGCCACTACAATTAAAATTTAAAATAATTACAGACCTCCAACTCGAACTCCAAGCAAGGAATCCATCCCATGCGCAGGAGGTAGTCAACTTCCTTTGCCAATGATTCAGGAGAGAGTGGTGGGAGGTAAGACAGGGTCTCGAACTTCTTCTTTCCGGTTGGTGGCCACACCTGCATGCACTGAACTCTGCCACCGTTGCTGGGGAAGGAGCTGATGTCGTTGTTGGCCTTGCGGGTCACAGGGAAGGCAGCTGCTGACTTGAGTCCGCTGAAAGGTGCCACCATGCTGGCCTGAGCCGGGGTGGCACGGCTCACGGTGGCAACAGCTGCCGATGAGAGCACGGAGGAAGCCATCTCTGCTTTGTTCAACACTCACTACCAGTGATCTCTTCAGAGAGTTTGCTTTACTTCCTTCCTCTTCCGATTTATAAAGTAAGAATTCGTCTTACCGGACAACTCGGATCCTCCAATCTGAGGGTCTTACTTTCATCTGCTACATTTCTGGACCAGTGTTGGCCGTTGGATCAAGTGGGGATGACATTGCAGTTTGACGACCACACACACCGAGGCCCGAGGGAAACTTGGGTTGCTGCCTTATCGTCAGTAATCGCTTCAGTGTGCCACGTGTCGGCAATTGCACAATCTTATCTCATCCGAGGAGTGTGGACGAGAATGTGTGATGGTTGTTTGGTTTTATATTTATCAGTCTTTCCTTTAAACTTTAGGAAAAAATACGGAAACACACGATGCAGATTTCTGAATTTCAGCCCCTTACAATTATCCCTCTTCCCCTATAAACCACATCCTGTTCGCGAATTTGCATCAAATCACGGTCAAGATGCATTCCCCCTGTACTACAAATTAGAAAATACGGTGTGGGGTGTCTTTCTGTCGAGAGGTCCACCCCATTTCCTAGGGAGACATAATTTTAGCAAATTCAGATGAAATTACTCAAGTACCCACCTCTTTTCTTTCCTAAAAATATTATCAAAGAGGAATGTTGGATTACGATGACAGTACCGTAACTATTATACTATGGGTCAATGCCAATGGTTCTTTACCTCATATTTGGGGTCAATGGGAATGGGGTGGGAACGCAACGCAACCATCTCAGTTGGATGAAATTCAATATGGGAAAATGAACCTAAAATGAAGGATTTTTTCCCTGCCAGTAGGGAAGGCATGTTTTCTTTTAAAATTCCTGCAAGATCCTTGATGATACCATGCGAGTTGAACCGGGGGTCCTCAAGGTGGGACCGTTTAGATTGCATTGTGCTTGAGAAGTATGTATATATTATGATTGAAGATTCACTCATTGAATTGGTGATTGGATATGATTTAAGAGAGGAGGATTTTAAAATTCAGTTGTGTAGATTGATGAATAACATCAGATTGAATGATTAATGGATTCTTATGTTACAACTAGAATGTCGGTCGAAATCTTAGGTAGTCTATATCAGTTAATAGCTGGGCCATGAAACATATATACAACTCTTTTGCTATGTGGATATTATTTATTTGTTTTGATACCAAGTTAAAGTCGTGGTTATAAAATCTCATGAAATGCCAAAAGGGCTAATTTGTGTCTTAAGAAATAGGGAAAACTAGAGGCGAAAGAAAGGGAAGTGTAGTTTGTGAAGGGGAGAGGGGCTTGTTAGAAGGAATTTGTGATTCATATGTGTTAGTTCGTTCACGTCAATCTTCACCGATTGCTTCAGCCCTCGTGATGACCCTCAAAGTCCTGTTCGAGCTTCTGAAGGAAAAGAACCACAAATTCCGAAATTCTGTCAATTCTTGAGATTTGAGCTAGATATTTACACCCAAGGGCTGAAATGGACCATACAGACTGATTGCCCATACTGGACAAGTCACATGGACATACGTTGGTCCATGTCATTTCTGTAACAGTGTATGTACTCTTCAACTGTAATGTAGTATCTGTTTCGTTTGCTAAACTCCTATCTGCTCTTATCTTTAGCCCTTTAGGACTGAACTGGACAGTTTGCACATCTCTAACAGCTAGGTCTTTCCATATGCTTCTTAGTTCTTACAAATAAATCTACCTCTCTAGGCGAAACGAAATGGATGCAGTTATACTAAGAACTACTTGAAGTATTCATTCTTCAAGCGAGAAAGGGGGTTTCAATCTGCTAGTATAGTAACAGCCATATGCATTTCTTGCTTGAAATACGTTTTTAATTGAAAATCAGGATAGCAAGGGATCACCAAAAATCTTTACACGAACATGAACCTCCTCTGAAATGATGGAAACGGTTTCGATCTCTCACGATTATCTCTCTTTGAAAGACTTTAGAAATGAACTTAGTCACAGAATGACAATCACTGCACACACGAAGATTCTTTACTATCCTCAGTGGTGTCCCTGGGCTTGTACTGATCAAGCCAAAAGCAATTGCCAACCTCTCGCTGTGGTGACACAGTGCATGCTCCTTCTCCTCCTCAGCCACATCTAGTAATGCACTCATGATATGCGCCACATACCCCTCCTGCCTTAAACGACTCATTATTTCATCTAGCATCTTGTATATCTCTTTCGTCTTTGGGTGTGATTTGTCCCCCTTCCGAAACTCATGGACCATTCCGTTCAGTTCTATTAAACTACAGCCTGGAATCTTCTTCATCTTTCTCTCTTTCATTGCCTTTCTCACCTTCACTGCATCTCTCCATCGATTTGCAGAGGCATATATGTTCGACATGAGTACAAAAGTGCCATCTCTCTCTGGCTCTATTTCTACAAGCTTTTTCATGATTCTTTCTCCTAGCTCAACCTTCCCATGGATCCTGCAGGCCCCCAATAAAGCACCCCAGACAAAGGCATCAGGCTCAATTGGCATTTTCCTAATAAATTCTTCAGCCTCACTTATGAATCCAGCACGACCCAGAAGATCAACCATGCAGCCATAATGCTCTATCTGAGGCTTGAGCTTGTACACTCTTGACATATCCTCAAAATATTGGCGCCCCTCCTCCACTAGCCCTACATGGCTACATGCTGTAAGGATGCCGATAAATGTCACTTCATCTGGTTTCATACCAACCCTAGACATCTCAGAGAAGAGATCCAATGCTCTCTCTCCTTCCCCATGCATCGCCAGCCCAGCAATCATGCTTGTGTAAGAATAAACGTCTCTATGTTGCATATTCTTGAAAACTCCAAACGCTTGATCAATGCTGCCACACTTTGCATACATATCCACCAGCGCATTTCCTATAAATCCATCTTCTCTAATCCCTTTCCTATCTACGTACGCATGAACCCACTTACCCAACTCGAGAACCCCTAGATTAGCGCATGAATTTAGCACACCTACTAATGTAACATCATCTGGTTCAGCCCCATCTCTTTGCATGCTTCGGAATACCAACAGGGCCTCCTTGAATTCTCCTTGTTGTGTCAGCCCCAGGATCATCGAATTCCAAGAAACAACATTCTTCTTGGGCATAGAATTAAACAACCTACAAGCAGAGTCAATATCCCCGCATTTTAAGTACATATCCACCAAAGCATTCTCAACAAAAAGATCCAAATACACCTTATTATCCTGTATATAACTATGTATTTTCCTGCATAAATCCAAATCTCCAAGTTCAGAGCAAGCAGAAAGTACAATCACCATCGTCTTTCCATCCGCTTTTAATTTTGTCTTACTCATGTCCAAGAACACTTGAATTGCTTGCCCTGGAAACCCATTCTCCGCATAACCTTGAATCAGTGTGGTCCATGAAACCAAATCTCGATGACAACTTTCATCGAACAATTTCTGAGCAGCGCCAGTTACCCCACAAACAGAGTACATTCTCATCAGAGTGTTCCTTACATAAACATCCCATACCAGCCCATTCTTAATCGATTGAGAATGAATGCCCTCCCCTTCTCTCAATGTCCGCAATTCTGCGCATGCCTTGAGAAGAAAAGGGATCGTGAAATTGTCAGGACAGAATCCTTTCTCCAGCATTTCCCCATAAAACAACAGTGACTGCATTGGGTTCTTGCTACGAGAAAAGCCTCGGATTACTGCATTGTAAGCATAGAGATTTGGATTTCTGATTTGTGCGAAAAAAGATTGGGCATAGTCAAGGCTTCCGAGAGTTGAAAGAGCACAGGAGAGAAATTTGTCCAACACGAGCTGCGTTTGGAGAGGCCTGGCTTTGATAATGCATGCATGGATTTGTTTGAGCTCTTCCATGGACTTACAACATTCCAATCGATGTAGGATGAAAGGGAGTTGTGGATAATTGAAATCGTAGCTTGGAGTAATTGCAGGAGGAGAAAGTGATGAAGTCATGACCGGTTCGAATTTCTGTATATTGAATGAACGGATTACCATACGAAAAAATGCTTAAGTGTGCTACACGGAGATTGAGAGAGACTTTTCGCGGGTTTTGTCCGAATTCGAATATCAATTTCCTTCTGTCACGGTTGAATTTAGGGGTGCTCACGATTCGGTTAACCGAACCGGTCCTATCGGTACCGGAAAATAGGTAATCGAAACCGAACCAAAGCTAATCGATTAATCGATTTATCGGTTTGGTTCATCAGTTTTTTGGTTTTTTTATATTTATATTTATAATATATTATAAAAAATATATAAGTATATAATAAAAAATAGAAATATATAAAATATTATATTTTAAATAATAAATAATATATTATATATTACATAAATATATATAAAATACAAAGAAATATATGTATACCTGTCAATTTAGTTAGCCACCAGTTTTCTATATTGGTTAACAAAAGCCAAACCAATATCTTTGATTTTTTAAAAAATATCAAACCGAAACTGAACCAACCGATTCGATTAATTGGATTTTCGATTTAGTTTCATTCTGTTGTTTGGTTTTCTTGCTCACTCCTAGTTGAAAACGCACAAAAGGAGTGCCACGTGGATAATTATCTAGCCAACTTTTAAGATGCGACCATCAATCAATATTTTTTTAGTAGAGAAAAGAAAAGCATTCTATTAAACCAGAATTAGAAACAAAGTCATTACAAGGTTCCACTGGGAACTGAATGGAACCAACTTTGAACCGACCTCTAATCCTACCTAATTCGTTATAGGGTAGGGTTTGGTTTTAAATTCTTGGAACCAATCACCACCTAGATTGGTTCTAGGGTCTAGGGGTTTATTTACCCCAACCAATTCAATGAAACGACATTGACTGGCCTTAGTGGAATCTGCATTTTAATCAATCTTGCCTTGGAATAAACCCCAAAATAATTTTGGGGATGTGGAGATTTGAATTCAAGCACTCATGGTTACAAAAGGCCATGGTCTCAATTGAATATTGAGTTATTTAAGTGATTTGATCATTTGTTTTTATTTTAATATTTGAATGTGTACAATATAATATAAAAGGTAATATTTACAAAATTTAAATTTAAATTATAAAGTTCTAAACCATATAATGATAATCTACATATTAAATTGCTCAATTTAATCAATAAAGATGATATAAGTATTAAATTATATATTATATTTATTAAAAATCAAGTTTTTAAAGAACATGCTTCTTTCTTCTTCTTCTTTTTATTTTTTATTTTTTTTTAAAAGGAGAGAGTAAAGAAAGAACAAACTCCACAAGTACACCTTTAACCTCAGAACCACTAATACCATAACCGGTCCATGCTCACCCCTACAAGAAACCTTGATTTTTTACGTTGCAAGTAGGATTACAACCATACAACTGTACATAAAAGAGTAAGAATCCCCTACCAACAAAACACATTCCAACAACCATCTAACATGATTTGACACCACACACGAAAACCTGCCGGTGTGAGATTATAATAATAGGGTTATCCATTCGTTCTCTATATTAGATTACTTGTAGCCCTCCCCGAATCACCCGTTACAATCCCTATCAATCCAGACAACCTCGGTTGATAAAAGTTTTAAACCTCCCTCATTGTTTCTTGTAAATACTGAAACCTCTCCATTTTTAAGAATTACAAAGACCTACAATTATCCCCTTGAACTGTGACTTGAAACAAAGACCTTCTTTAACTTTCACTTTGCAGCAAAGACACCTTGGTCTTTAAGTTTGATAACGGAATCCATTAAATTATCATAATACCGACCTGAGCTTTTCTTGTTTTTTTTTCTCGCCCTATTCTCTTAAACCCTAATTGACCCAAACATGTCTCCATTTTCTCCAAATGAAACACGTTAAAATAACAATAATCATTTCACTAAAATAGAAAAATCAGTTTCTTTAAATTCTTGTTTCATTTCACTGACTTAAATGTCTCTCTTCATTTTAAAATATAAAAATTATCTACTTTTTTCTAGTAAATTAAGAAAAACCAAATGAAACCTTAAATTTATATCTATCAAAAAAACCTCTAATATTTCATTTGCATATTGATTACAACCAGAAACATGTACGGATCTATTGGGGCAACCAAAAAGACTTCAATACTATATTTAGAAAATTAATTGAATCATAAATCATTCAAATAAATAAAAGAAGATATATTGAGGATTTAAAAATTTTAAACAGCTGAATAAGAGTCTTTATCAAAGTTCACCGACAGGACTCTAATAGAAGGGGTATTTATCACAAAGTAAAAGTTTCAAGCGAGTCTTTATCGCAAATGAAAATTCAAGGAATAATTGCCATTGATCCCATAATACAGGTGGGTATTTATAATTTAAATTGGACCAAGGAACTTATTTGCTAAGGGTATATCAGATTTTTTAACTTTGTTATACATAATAATGAATGTATCTGACAGGGAGTTGTTAATCCAATTTGAAAAGAGAAGTTTCAATATATGAGAAATGTGAAGGGAGGTTTAAGCGCATTACTTTTTTGCGTGTATATAATTAGTAAGAGGCATAGGTTTTTTTTTTTTTTTTTTGAGTATTACACTAGATATAGACTCGGTCTCATAAGAGTTATTTTCAAAATCATTTTATTTATGACATAAATATGGAATTCATTTTTAGTTTAATATTAATAACACAATAATTTAACCATTTTTAGTTTAATTAATTAGGGAATGTTTGGAACCATGGCCGTTTTTCAAAAAAGCGGTGCCACGTGGGATCCACATAGGTGTGTCAACAAACGCCCATATATTTCATTGTTTGGTTCAGGCATTTATTGAAAAATTGGGCATGCCTCGTAAATCGGGACCCCACCAATGCATGAAACGTCAAATTTTTGGCGTTTCATGCATCGGTGAACCATTTCCCCCATTGGTTGACTGATTGGCGATTACGTGTATCCTATGTGGTGCTTGCCTGTGAGCACATACATGAAAAATGGTGATAAAATCACCTTACCAAACAGTATAGTGTTGCTCGCTGCCTACGTGGCAGAAACACACCCAAGCAAACTTAAAGCATTTTTTTTTTGTGAAACACAGGTTTTGAAGACATGAGCATTTTTTCTTAAAAATTGGTCCCAATAAATGCCCACACTTCCGAACACCATCTTAATGATACGCAATGAATCTGATGCTAATCCAATGGATAGGGATCAATTAGATTATATCAATGAACCAAATTGGGATCCAGGTATATCCACTTCACTCAATGTTTGGAGCCTGGGAAGAACAAGTATTTGATGTTTTGTAGGAGCTATATGTATAGACCAGTAACTAGCAACTGTCATGCATATCCATATGAAAATTATGCTTGAATTAGGAAGTTGTTATGGTCCAACATAAAGCCTTAAACTTTTCAGATTGAAAATTTTTTAGCTATTATTTATTTTCACTCTTACAATGGAAGCCTTTTTCCACGCTTTATCATTTGTTTTGATATAAGGTATTCATTCTAAAAAGGGCAAAAATATGACAGAAATATTTCAGCCTTGACAAATTTGTACCCAATTTTGTGTGAAAGTAGAAATCTATACAAAATAATTCAAAATATAAGGTTTTGTTCTCTATATATTTGTTTTTGTACTCCCTCAAAATAGAGCCTCAAGGGTCTATTGTCTGCCTGTTTGGTTTGAATGGGAATTGGAATCAGAATGGGAATCAACTGCAATGAATTTTATTCCCAACTCAAGGGAGTGAAAGGGAATGAATGAGAATAAGATTCAGATTCGACCGGTGCCTAATTAAAACTACTCCAAAAGCCATTTAAAACCAAATAGAAGTTTTTTAGAATATATATATATATAGAGAGAGAGAGAACAAATTGCAGGAATTTAGAATGCTGGTTGCGGAATCAAAATGGGATTGAATTCTGGAGACCAATTAATCAAAGAAAATGTTGATCAACAAGTTCATACATGTTACAGCATGAAGTACATAACATTTGGCCCTTTGAATTCCTGGGCCGAATGCTGACCCCAGGTTCAAGCCAAATTGAAAAGGCAAAAAAAAAAAAAAAAAAAAAAGAGGAATTAACAAGGGATCTTGGATTTAGAAGCCAGGAGGCTTGTAGGCAATGAAACTGATGCACTGCACCTGGCGCTTGTTGTCGAAACCGATGATCCGGATGAAGGCGTTGGGGTAGGCTTTCTTGGCCTCTTCCAGCTCTGCCAACACCTGAGACGAGTCAGTGCAGCCGAACATGGGCAGCTTCCACATGGTCCAGTAGCGCCCGTCGTAGTACCCAGGGGATCTGTTGTTCTCACGGTACACGAATCCATGCTACAACCCAAGCACACAGCAATAATTAACCCGAAAAATAAACCATCTAATCTAGCTAGTAGAAAAGGGCATCTCACTATAGATAAGATTAATTATAATAACGAAACAAAATTAATTAGAAACTAAAGATGACAGACCTCCAACTCGAATTCCAAGCAGGGAATCCATCCCATGCGAAGAAGGTAATCAACTTCCTTAGCCAGTGATTCAGGGGAGAGTGGTGGCAGATAGGAGAGTCTCAAATTTCTTCTTTCCAATTGGGGGCCACACCTGCACTCAATTACATCAAGTAAAATTGAGCAAGGCGACGAAGATAAATCGGTCTGTCTCTCTCTGCTGCATTTAATTTCTTATGAAGAAGACATGGCATTTAAAGCAAATTGGAGTGATTAACTCCTTAATTTTCCATCAAATACGTTCAAACAAAACATAATTTCTGATCTATGCTTGTTTTGTTTTTTACTTCAATTCATTCTCTTTTGTTTGGACCTGTGAGGGAGAGTACCTGCATGCATTGGACCCTGCCCCCATTGGTGGTGAGTGAAGTGATGTCATTGTTGAGCTTTCGGGTAACTGGGAATGCAGAGGTGGACTTTAGGCCAGTGAATGGTGCTACCAAGCAAGCTTGAGCTGGGGTATCTCGGTGGGTTGAGGCGACAGCAGCTGAAGAAATCAAGGACGAAGCCATTTCTCTCTCACCTTTGCTTACACTCTGCTCTATCTGCTTGGATTGCCCTCCAGGCTCCAACAACCAGCTATATATAGACTCACTTCCTTTCTTTTCTTTCCCCATTTATAATTATTATTATTATTATTATTAGCTTTCGGTATCCTCTAGCCGTCTAGCGTTAGTCCCATTTGGCATTTGTGTAGTCATTATTGCACAACGTTTAGACACCCTCTTCTTCTGCCACGTGGCAGAAATTCCTTTTTCTTATCTTGCTCCAGGACCAAAATTTTTCAGCCTTTGATTTGATCGGTCGTTCACAGCCTTTATCTCGAGTTTCGTCACTACCACAATCTGCAGACGAATGAGGGCGGAAGGAGGGCAAACAAATATTGTAATTTCTAATTACAGTGCGGAATGGCTAAAGAAATTGACCTAACCGTTCGATGCCGTTTGTTCAACTATATCGATGGGACGGCCGGGTCATGGACCTCTCAATTTGGGAGGTTAATTGTTTTGATGGACTGGGTGAATGGGTTGGCATGGAACAGCTGCCAAAGTTTTCTCAGCAGAAAATAAGAGAAAGATATCTAATATAATGTAGTGTCCTTAAACAAAAGATGAGCTCACCTATTTATATTAAGCAAGGATTAAAGCATCTGTATCGGGTGTCATATCGGACCACTCAAATATATATATGGATATAGATACGTTTTGGAAATGCATTGATATGGACGAAAAAACATGGAGGCGCTTGAATACTTGGGAAATGCAAAAAAAAAATCATTAATATATTAGTAACACTACATTTAAGGTTAAAATAGTCAAAATTAATGTGTAAATACATAGGAAATGTATATTCTAATGGTATTTGTGCATAAATATATTACATTTAATATAGCGGGATGTATAGAAATCATACATTTTTTTTATTGATAATGTATCAATTTAAAGTCCTAAAACATATTATATAAATTTTCACAAATTAATACATGTACAAAGCTATTATTTATTTTTAATTGAAGTTCATGTCACAAAACATATTCAACTATTATATGTAATTATTATATCAATTATTTTTTATTTTTATATTTTTACATTTTAATATTAACAAAATAATCAACTAAAAATTAATTCTCAAATGTTTGATAAACAATATTTTTATTTTTGTAAACAATAAAATTGTTATTCATAACTTTTAATTACTAAAATTATTATTTTATTATTAATATTTTTATTTTTATAATTTATGAAATAAATAATCATTTTTTAAAATATTAAATATATTTTTATTTAATGAAAATTAAAATATTAATTAATAATTTATAAAAATTTTAAGAGACATATTACATTCAAATTTATAAATCATAAGTATTAAAATATTAATTTTGAATTATATTATTTAATCTTTACTTAGAATTGTTGAAACATAAATATTTTCTAACGTTGTTTTAATGGCATACGGATGTGATCAAGTCTGGTGCGCGGGATGATTTAGGTTCGAATTTCGTCAGCTGCAACTTTTTAAATTGAACATGCGAAAGCATTAAACACGAATCACCCGTGCGTCGACCTGTATCGGCACGTATTAACTGATACAATTCCGATATGGATGCGTATCGCTTTAGGACGATTGAAGGGATACGTACCTATTCGTAGTATTTTTCATATCAAATGTACATGTTATGAGTTGGTGTAATCAGAAGTCAGGACGAGGTAGTCTGATCAGATCCGTTTGACCAACTTAACTGGGTTTAGGTGAGCTCAGTCAAGTCAGCTCAACCAAGTAAGGTCGGTTTAATTAGCTTAGTTTTGTTACTTTTAGCTTGGCTCCGCCTTTTAAGGTAACGTGAGAGTGTGAGGTCAATTAATTAACGACTTTACCCCCCCACCCCTAGCCTACAAATGCTTGGTGATTTCTGACTAGCTAGTCTGAATTATTATATGGTAATATATTGATCTAGATTTAATCCAACTTTGGCTGCCCAAGCATTTTAGTCAAAATTCAAGAAGAATTCACTTCAGATGGATATTTGGCTAAAGCAAGGTCAAAAAGTTCAACCTAAGGATACATTCACGTTTGATTTCATTGTTGATCTAGAAAATGGAAACCCAATCAGCCACTCTATCTCACTTTGACAAATCTCAAACATAACTAAGAGGGCTAGTGAGTGGGTGAAATGAAAACCTATTCACTAGGAAAGGAAGAGCAGAGAGATTATGGGTGAAGAAGCCAAGGGAGGAGTTTGGACGCCCATTGCTCTTCTACTTGGGTTGAGAGCAATATGAAAGCTGAAGATCTATCACTTCAAACAGAACTTTTCTATTTTGGGATTTCTGCAATGTACACCTAATAAGGACCTCAAAACAGAGCATCTCCATTGCCACCCACCCTCTAAAGCTTGCAATCAAGACCTCTACATAAATTGAATTGATATATTCATTTTCTGGAATGCCTCAAAATTGGTTCTTTTAGGATTTTAGTAGTTCAGATTTTGTTTGACTTGAAAATTTTTCCTTGTTTTCTTATTGTTGATAAAACAAAGGGCAAAATTGAGTTTTAAAAAAGTTACAAAAGTCACATGTAATCATATACAGACAGAATGTGACAGCATACTAATGATAGGGGCAAAGTTAGTCAATTGTTAAAAAACTAAGGGATATTTAAGGGATTTTGCAAACAATAGGGATTTATAAATCCATTTCCTAAAAGTTAAGGATAATTTAAGAGATTTCTCCAAAATAAAATGAGAAGTAAAATGATATGATCCCACTTTACATGAAAGATAATGGAGGTAGGAGGGCTATCTATTTGGGAGTGAGGTAAGGGGCAACGTGATGCAGTTCCCATTACATGAGAGAGAACTGAGTTTGAAGGGTGGTTGTGCAAGTTTTGCATCGGTTTTTAGGATATAAAATTTGCACTGTCAAAAAGTGCAAATGAGACAGTTTGGAAGGAATACAAATATAAATATGTAGAGTACAAAACCTTGTATTTTGTATTGTTTTATATGTATTTGTATTGTACATATTTGATTTGTACTCTTTTCAAACTGAGACTAAAGAGTACAAATGCAAATATGTATCATGCAAATACACACAAAATAGTTCAAAATACAAAGTTTTGCACTCTATATATTTGCATTTGTATTCCTTCCAAACTTAGACTAAAGGATAAAATATAAAAACCTCCCGTGAAATAAGTTTGATACCCATCTCGGGTCCCTCTATGAAAATCTCAACTATCAAATCTTTCAACCATGCGATTGATTCAGGTCTCAGGCCTTATAGTGGAACCTTTTATTTCTTCATATGAGTTGGTTCGTGTAAAGGAAGTATTGAGGGTGGGTTTACATGAGTTGGATCGTGTAAAGGAAGCTTTGAGAGTGGGAAAGTCTATGGTGGCTAAGTGTTTTCTCTCTCTTCTAAACTCGATATATGGGAGAGTGAAAGATAAGACAGAGGACATCAAATGGGTGATTCATGTTGAAGTTTCTTTTAGGGTTATTTTAGTAAAATTTTATATGAAATCATATATAAAAGGGTAAAATGGGTATTTTGAAAAAATAATGTATAAGTCAAACGTTTTTTGTCTGGGTCAATGAGGGAAGGGAGGTATGTGTTGGGTTTTCCAAAAGTTTAGGGGAGGTTTTTGTTAAAATGAAATCTTGGGAAGGGTTTTTATCATTGTCAGAAATTTCAAAGGAGGTTTTTATATCTTACCCTACTAGTAATTAAGCACGTGCGTTCCAAGTATGAATTTTTTTTCATATTAATTACTTTAATTTTAGATATATCATAGTTATGATAGAAATTGAAAATTAATAAAAGTAACAATATGTTTAAAAATAAACCTAAATACTTGTACTAAATGTGCACCTATAGAAAATTTAAATTACAATAACAATTATTATTATTATTATTATTATTATTATTATTATTATTATTATTATATCATCGATTAATCCATTTGACCTTAATGATTAACCCATGACCCAAAAACAAAAATAGTTTGATTTCTAAGTTGACATTAAATTTTGTATTACATTTTCATTATTGATAAAACTATATCTTATGTATAATATTTATTTTTGTGATTCTTTGTATTTTCTATTTCAAAAATTTTATTATTTGACAATGACATCATTTCATTTCTAGGTTGATTTTAATTTTGGCATTCCATTTTCATAATTTACAAAAGTATTTCTTACATTTCATACTTTTTTTTGTTCAATATAATGAATATACAATATTAAGAACATGCCTAGTTCTTTTTTTTTTGCATTATATATTTTATTTATTTTAATATTTTAATATTTAATTATGGCATTATTTATTAACGGATTTGACCCCAAATGGTTGAATTGCTTACCCACCACCGAGAGGGAAGAAAATGGTTTTGTTTTCAAATTATTTTTTAGGAAAAAGGGGTTAATCGACTCTGGGGTGGAGATAACTCTATTTAATGATGAGAAAAATATATCTAAAACATTTCTTATTTATAATCAATGTTGACTTGCTTGATTGAACCATTTGAACCGTCACTCGGCCTTGATTCTAGGTTTTGTTTTTTTGAAACTCACCCCTTTTGGTTAAAAACCGTCTGACTTGGGCAGTTCAACCATTGACCTATTCGACCCAGTAACCAAGTCATAGGTTGCGCACTTAATTATGTGCAAACTTTTGGAAGTCATAACTTTGCACTCCGATGTCCGATTGGGATTATATTTTTTTATTTTTAGTAACTTTTCAAGATTTATACGTCCCAAGGGCATTATGTGCCCTGCCTTGCTATTTTCACAAAAAAAAAAACTCATTTTTTGGCTCCCAAATTGCAATTTTTATGTAATATATGTAACATAATTATAAATGTAACATAATACGTATATTGTATGTAATATATGTAAAAAATAATTATAAAATATATGCAAAATATAACTATGATATATGTAAAACATAATTATACTATTTATTGATAAAATATATATTTTAACACACACTCACACATACACGCATAGTGTTGACACATAGCAGTTTGAGTTGTTTGACCTTCACAGTCGAACTGGTGACCTATCACCCAAAGGCAAAAGTGGGTTGGCCTTCGAGTTGGTTTTTAAAATATTGTTTATCATATTTATTATTGTTTAATATGTCAAATATATGATGTTAAAATCATCCCCATTTTTTAATTTCTAGATTGTTTCATTTTATATATTTTTGAATTTTATTATTTAATTGTGGCAACATAGATTAACCCATTTGACCCAAATGGTTTAATTTCTTACCACCGGTTAGATGAAAGCACTATTTTTTTTCTAGGTAGATTTTAAAAGTATAAGTTTTTATGTTATTGAAATTGATAATTTATTTATGTATGTATTTAATTATAGAGTTTAATGATGAGAAGAAACAAAGAAACCTTAAATATATGATACAATGAAGGTGAATGCAAATTAATACCTTAAATGTTGGATTTAATGAGAGATAATTGAATGCATTGAATATCTTAAAATTAACTCTTTTCAACTCATTTAATGTCAATAACTAATTACCCTATTTGCCCTCATTTTTATCAATAAATTTATATATAGAGGGATAAGTTTTGTCATCACAAAATTCCAAAAATATTCTTGAGGCTTTTCGTACTTTTTAAAGTAGCATAGATATTAAATAAGAGTGCAAATAAATACAAAACTAAACCAGGTACAAATTTTGTATCCTGTTCAGATTTGTACCACAAACGAGAAAAAATTTTTGACCACCATATAAGGGTGTTTTCATCTGGTTCTATTATGAGTGTTGCAAAAGAAGAAAGAGAAGAAAAAGGTAAAAGTGCCCTACAAAACCTTTGCCATGATTTTGTGTTCGCAATTGCTTTCACCGGAATGGAATGAACTACACAAAGGCGCAAACAACCGGCTACCAAGCCAAATCATGACTTTTTAGTCTAAGAAAAATTCTAAGTTTTGCCCTATTTATGTCCAAATGGCCCTTGCAAAAGAAATTTACAAGAAAAGAAAAGAAAAGAATCTTATTTTTAGATGAAAAGCACCTTTCATATCATCATCATCATCTTAGCCTTGTTCCAACTATATGGAATTTCCTAATTGAATCTTGTTTTGCCATTCCTACTTTGTTCCGTGCCATATTTTAAATCATTTCTTACTACTTCCTCTAAAATTCTTTTTGGTCTGGCCCTCTAGTTCTTCTAGGCCTTTAACTTATAACATATCACTTCTTCTAGTAGCGTTGTGAATGGTCTTCTATGCATGTGACCTAACCACCTTAGACTCCTTTCTCTCATTTTATCATCTATTTGATCTACTTCTAGGTTCCTTCATATTAGTGCATTTATGATCTATGTGCCCAGTTTTACTACTGACCCATCCAAGCATAAATATTTTTGCCACACTCATTCTAATTCCAAACAACATATTTAGGCTTCCAATTGTTTTATAAAAGTTTCCATTTAGCCAAAGTGGTATTTGCCTTTTGGGCCATGTTTGGTTCGCTGCTTAGGGCCCCATTTTTTTTTATTCTTGCTCATTTTGGATAAGAGTGAGTAATAATGAATAACATTAGAGTAATTTTATGAAAATTACTTTTACGAAAGCAAAATATTTTTACAAAAGTACTTTTATGAGAGCACTTTTATAAAAGTACTTTTTACATGAAAGCACTTTTACAAAAGTACTTTTATAAAAGTAATTTTATGAAAAGTTCTTTTACAAAAGTATTTTTACAAAAGTAAATTTACGAAATAACTTTTATAGAAGTACTTTTACAAAAGCTCTTATACAAAAGCACTTTTATGGAAGTACTTTTCCAAAAGTACTTTCACAAAACACTTACAATACTCTTTTACGAAAGTACTTTTATAAAAGTAATTTTACAAAAGCACTTTTACGAAAGCACTTTTATGAAAGTATTTTCATCATAGTACTTTTATGAAAGTATATTTACAAAAGTACTTTTATGAAATAACTTTTAGAAAAGTGCTTTTATTCATTCACTTTGGATTGAATAGGACCTAATCTGGTCCATTTGCTTTTTAATTGAACTGGACTGGATTGAAGGTGTTTGTAGTTTTTTTTATATATTTTCTGAATTTTTCATTTTATTTTGGTGTTTGATTCAATTTGGATTGGATTGGACCCAATATGGTCCATTTGCATTTTATTTGGATTAGATTGGACTTGTTCTATGGATTTAGTTCAGTCTATTTATAAATAGACCAATATTGGATTGGACCGGATCTAGTCCAATTGATAGCCCTACTAGTAAACATCTATGCTAATTAATGTAACCGTTTTCGGCTACGTACCAATGTTTTGTGATATAAAATTTTTTGGCTAAGTACCTCATTATTTGACCCGGTGGTGGCGTGCCTTAGTGATGAGCTACTTGGTAGTGAACTGCCTACTGGCGAACTACTCGGTGGAGAACTGCCTGGGGGCGAACTGCCTGGTGGTGAACTGCCCGGTGGCGAACTGCCTGGTGGTGAACTGCCCGGTGGCAAACTGCCTAGTGGTGAACTGCTTGGTGGCAAACTGCCTGGTGGTCGGTGGCGAGCTGCTCGGTGGTGAACTGCCTGGTGGTGAACTGCCCGGTGGCGAGCTGCTCGGTGGCGAACTGCCTAGTGGCGAGCTGCTCGGTGGCGAACTGCCTGGTGGCGAACTGCCCAGTGGCGAGCTGCTCGGTGGTGAACTGCCTGGTGGCGAACTGTCTGGTGGCGAGCTGCTCGATGGCGAACTGCCTGGTGGTGAACTACCCAGTGGCGAGCTGCTCGGTGGCGAACTGCCCGGTGGCGAGCTGCTCGATGGCGAACTGCCTGGTGGCGAACTGCCTACTAGGCAGCCGATGACTTAGAGAATGTTGGAGCTCCCTAGTGTAGCGCAATCCGACTGCCCTCAGCATGAGGTGGTCTTCTTTCCTTTGTAGGCTACGGGAGCTGAGGGACCTGCGAGAACTTCATCTTTTCCTCCTCTTTGTAGGTGGCGAGAGCTGAGAGACCTGCGAGAACTCCATCTTTTCCTCCTCTTTGTAGGCGGTGGCAGCTGAAGGACCTACGAGAACTGAATCAAAGGTCCCGGGGGTATTTTCCCAGTGGGGGCTCTCCGATGCTTAAGTTAGCACTCTTATTGTAGAGAGCTTTGAAGATAATATGAGAGAGCTAGAGAGCAGGGGTTACTTCCCTTTTTTCATCCCCCTCCCCTTTGGGGGGTGAGGTCTTTATATACCGAAGTCCTCGCGGGTTAGGTGGATGAAAAGTCTCCAAACGGTAAGACTCGTCGCATCCTGTCAAAACCGGGGTACGGTGGTGAACTCCTCGAGGTCGTCAGGCTGGCGCTTGTGTCAGGCGGCCAGGTCGGCGCTTGGGCCGGGTTGTTAGAGGGGCACCTGCGTCAGTTTGCGGGTCAATGTCTAGGCCAGGTCGTTAGGTCGGCGCCTGTGTCAGTTGGCGGGTCAGTGTCTAGCCAGGTTTGTCGGTGGGCGCCTTATGGGTGGCTTTGCCGAATCATGCGCTCGGCTGGTCCAGGTTGGCCAGGTCGCGCAGGCCGCACGCCGCACGCAGCTCGCGCAGGCTGTGCGCAGTTCGCACAGGCCGCACAGGCCGCGCGCGCCGCGCGAGTCACGTGTGTCGCGCACAAGTCGCGCCAGGTCGGCCAGACTGGTGCCCAGGTGGGTCACCAACTCCGTAAGTTTGTTGGCTGGGTGTTTTCCTAGTTGTCACGAGGTGCCACGTGTCACAATTTCATTGGAGAGCCAAATCTGCCTTCATCACTAATGATTTTGGAGACCTAGGCTGGTGGTTAATGACTGCAAACACAATTTTTTTAAGAATGAAAATAAACAACCTAAGTCACTTGCTAGTTTGAAAAGAATTCATTTTTTGGAAAAAAAAAAAAAAGCGTTTGGTTCATAGTAATATTTTCTCGTTTTACCCATTTTTACCCATTCTTATCTATTTTAAAATTTCATCTTAAATAAAAATGAAAAAAAAAAAGAGAATTAAACCAAATATAACATTATATTCCAAATATACAATCCATTTTTTCCATTCTACACTAATTTTATTAGCTACATCCTCCTTAATCTCCCACTGTTATGATTAATTGAACCAAGGTGACCGAAAATATGACATTGAGTTATCTCATGCATGGTCTTCAATTTTAAATAATTCAATTGCGGTGGCAGAAAAGAGGTGTCATGGCTGAAAAGACATCCATAGAAGCAGTGGTGAAATTGTAATTGAGCAGAACTAAGGTATAGAACCATATCAATGATGTATGCTTAGATATTGCAGTGGACCCCATCTAATGTGCGCCCCATTCTCAGGCAGATTAAACGGTCAACAATTATTGCACAAATGACTTTAATTGTTTGCTCCAGTGTACTTGGAAATATTGCTCTTTTTTATATGATGCCTGTTTTATTTTCTTAAATTTTTTTTTTTGTCTTGTTTCCTTTGGGTCCAACAATTAATTACTTCTGTCACCCAATTGAAATCATTTTTCCTGGCTAATTAAATTTTGAAATTTGATCAAGCATCAAGAGGATCGAGGGAATGGCCTTTTGTTGCATCTTTCGATTATGAGACGGGCCATTGTACACCTATATTAATGGAAAAGACTCCGCCTACTTCAATAACTCCATAATTGTGAGATCTTCTTGGCCTATGTCAGTTCTCAAACAATAAGTAATTTCCAAACATTATAAGTGAAGAAATTTGACGAGGATATATATATACTACCCATTCTCACTTGTGCATTATTAATGAAATGGAGAGAGTACAAAGTACGTGGTCGAGAAGGATAGATTCAAGAAACTTTAATTTTGCAAAAAGAGGACAGTAGTTGCTCATTCTATGTATTGCTCTTCAATGTACATTTCGCCCACACTGTCTCCTATATAATTACTTGTAGTAGAGTCGACAAATAAACATAGAGAAATTCCATTGAAAGAGGAAGAGGCAGGGTACTCAAGACACCCAGCCCAAGGCTGATCATTAAAAGTTTAGAAGCCAGGAGGCTTGTAGGCAATGAAACTGATGCACTGCACTTGGCGCTTGTTGTCGAAACCGATGATCCGGATGAAGGCGTTGGGGTAGGCTTTCTTGGCCTCTTCCAGCTCTGCCAACACCTGAGACGAGTCAGTGCAGCCGAACATGGGCAGCTTCCACATGGTCCAGTAGCGCCCGTCGTAGTATCCAGGGGATCTGTTGTTCTCGCGGTACACGAATCCATGCTACAATCATTCACACAACACCAAACAGACCAAACTGTCACCACCACAGATTAATAATTAAGAAAACGCAGATACAAATCCGGCCACTACAATTAAAATTTAAAATAATTACAGACCTCCAACTCGAACTCCAAGCAAGGAATCCATCCCATGCGCAGGAGGTAGTCAACTTCCTTTGCCAATGATTCAGGAGAGAGTGGTGGGAGGTAAGACAGGGTCTCGAACTTCTTCTTTCCGGTTGGTGGCCACACCTGCATGCACTGAACTCTGCCACCGTTGCTGGGGAAGGAGCTGATGTCGTTGTTGGCCTTGCGGGTCACAGGGAAGGCAGCTGCTGACTTGAGTCCGCTGAAAGGTGCCACCATGCTGGCCTGAGCCGGGGTGGCACGGCTCACGGTGGCAACAGCTGCCGATGAGAGCACGGAGGAAGCCATTTCCCTACCTTCTTTGCAAACACACTACTTAATCAATTGAAGCTTGAGAGAGATTCGACTCCTACCCTGCAAATATATAGTGGCAAGGCAAACTGTCTTCTTTCTTACCCCACACTTTATCATGCATCCAATGGTCACAAATTCATCTAGTACATGGTAAACCAGTGCTAGCTGTTGGATGTGGAAGAGGATAGGATTACACTTCACCATGACCACACAAGGAGAGTGAAACTGGATTAGGGTCTTATCGCTAGGCACCACCTTCAATGCATGCCACGTGGCACGGCTCCTCTTTCTTCTCCTAGGATATAGCCATATAGGAGGAAAATAATGGAATATGTAATCATTGTTCAGCTTTTCTTTATAATAAAATATGTGTTACGGATTGTATGAATACTTCCTACCTATGACTTGAGATTATGGATTTTAATTTATTCAAATTTAACCCCAAGGAAAAGGAGCTATAATAAGGAGATAACCGAGTAAATTCATATTAAAGCATGAAAAAAGATTGCTTTAATTTAGATGCTTCCAAAAGTTATATCGTCGTTAATTTGCTTAAACATACACTATAATTACTTAAAAATTAAAGTTGAAATGCTGGTGGACTTGAAATTTTTGTGGAACAGAGACTTTAAATAAAGCTTACATGGTGCATATACGGTGGTTACTGGCTAGCTGGGTTTTGTTTTTATTTATTTTATTATTTTTGTGTTCATAATTTCCCGGCAAATTTACATCTCTCACATGTTGTAGTTTCATGATATGATTTCGCCGCGTCCTTTCCAAGTTTATTGTATTGCCCACTACAAAAAAAAAATGAAATAAAATAAAATAAAAAATTATCCACTTTGTCCATTTGTATCTTGAGGTTCTTATGTGTTCCTTTCATTGGAAAATGAGGGGGTCCTAAAAGTTGATTGTATACCACTGGTTTATCTTTGATTCCCAACGCTCTTTTATTTTATATTCTATTTTATTTTTTTATCCATGGGGCTATACAACAGGCGTAGCCCATCCCCCAAACCCATATGGCCATAATCCCCTCAACCGTGTGGTCCAGACAGGATTCAATCCTAAGGCCCAATTTAGGAGGAGTATAAATATAAATATGTGCAGTATAAATATATACAAAATAATATAAAATATAAAGTTTTTCATTCTACATACTCCTTCCAAGCTAAACTTTAACTCTCCATTGCAACCAGTCGAAAACCTTATCAATTAATCAGTTGGCATCTTGCCCTGGATTTCTTAACATTTATGCCTTTAGAAAAGTAAGATTCAATGGTGAATGATGAATACCTCAGTCCATCACAATTAGCGGTGTCAGTGGACTGGATCAATTTGGATTGGACCCAATTCAATTAAAATAGATTGGACAGTCCAATATTTGTTCATTCATCCTTTTTTTTTTTTTTTAATTTGAGTGGCTGCACAACGGGGGTAGGTCATCCCCATACAATATAGGCCCATTCTCTCTCTCTCTCTGAAGCTAGGCAATTCCATTTAACTCTCTCAGTTACAATAGTGTGTTAGAGCCAAGAAGGCAAGAAGAGTAGAAGACCAAGAATAGGGGGAGCTACAGGATAATGCAAAACGAGTTACTCGATGAGCAGCTATATTAATTACACACCTTGGGCAAAAGAGCCACTGAGGAATTAGGATAGTGAGTTAAGAGTCTCTTGCAGTTTGCAACTAGTGCCTGAATTTGCCAACGAGGATGGGGAGTATCCTCCCCAACAAGAGCTTGATTAAAACTTCAGCATCACCTTGAAAGAGGACGTTAGAGAGTCCAAAATCGGTGGTAAACATAAGGCTCTCCAAGAGAGCGAAAGCTTCAGTAACAGCAGCTGGTTGAGATTCCTTTGGGATTGTACGAGAGAAAAATTGACCCCATCTCATCACGAATCACAATACCAAGTCCTGGCTTTGTCCTAGAGGTTTCACCATCAAAATTTACCGTAAGGCTATGTTTGTTTTCAATGGAAAATTCATTCATGTAAAACTCAACCGATGGGATTAAAATTTTAGATGACCATTGGAGGTTTTTTGGTGTGATAATCGATGTAAATAATACATTGATTTTCGATGTAAACATTATATTAAAAATAAATGCATGAAAATACAAACCAGGAGTGGAATTTTACACCGGTCTGTATTTATATTGAAAACAAACATGTGCAAATGTAAATCAATGGTGAAGTTTTACATCGATTCACATTTATACCAAAAATAAACGTCAATATAAGGAAGATCATTAGTGGCTTTATCCACTTTAATTACTTAGAGATCAAACCATGAATCTAGGGTGGTTGAGAAATCTTCATGGCATGGTTTACAGTTGACCTGATGTAATGGGCCCAAGTATTAACAGTATATTTCCGGGACCAAAGGGAGTTTTTGAAGACCATGTTATCCCTGGCCAAACAAATATATCACAAGATAGTGAAACACTTCCTAATCCAATGATAACATCAATAATATTATCACTGTTACTGTTCAGCTAGTCAACCAACCACCCATGTAAATCACAATGGGGATGGGCTTCAGTTCTGATGCATAGGTTTGAGCCAAACCACACCAATCTTGCAAATTGGTAAAGGAAAAATAAATGCTACGGTGGTGTTTGATAACACTACTTTACTTTTTAGAGACCCGTGGTGTTTAAGCTTAAGTTTGATAGAGGATCTGAAACATAAATTCGTATTTGAATTGGTAAGACCCGGTTTCATGTCTTACAAAATCAGATGCATTTCAGATATGATAAAATGACATTAATAACCTCTTGTCATTTATTTAATAACAACCACAACAAAAACAACAATAATAGTAGTAGTAGTAGAATAATAATAATAATAATTTCATTATTACTTAATAAATATTAATAATAATTATAATATTTTATTATTATTATTAGTATTATTATTTTAAATAACAATAATATTATTTAATAATAACAGTACTAATAATAAACATTTTTTTTAATTAAAAAATAAATAATTATTTATTTCTAAAACTGGCCCTGGGTTGTCCACTAACTAAGGTGCCATTTGGAAAATCTTTTTAGAAGGATATTCTAGTAGCCTAGATGACCAAAAGATGTATTAAGTTTTTCGGGTTTTGTCTTTAAAAACAAAGACTGTTTAGTAAGTGGCTTGGTCTACCGGGTTTTTAAAAACGTGCTTAAAGGCTATATATCATTCAGAAAGATCAGAAATTTTCATTTAAAACTTCTCAAAATTTGGCATTTTCGGTCTTTCTAGGTCTTCGTGCATGCGTCTTCTCATCTTTCTAACTTTTGGTTATCAAACGGGAAAAGACCAATTTTCAGTCTTTCGAGCTTACCAAAGCCTGGAAGACCGCACAAAAAACTCGCCAAATGCCACCTAATACTACCAATTAAGTTGTTGAAATGCAATTAAGCGCTATAAAAAAGGGGATATTAGTTTGGTCATCACATGTTTTAACCTTTTAGTAATAATTTTTGCCACAATTTTATATAGAACATTGCTCAACCCAGTGGGTCTAAAATCTTTAGCATACTCGCTATTTTCACCGTTCTGTACTAAACAGATGTGGGCAGTGTTTACCTCCTCCGTTCAAATTGCTTGGCCCATGGAGATTGTATCACTTGGATCAATATGAGCTTTTTTATGGGCCCAATATTGGACAAGATGCACTCCCTCTCATGATTGCCTTTATTAATGGAAGCCATATCAACTTGTAATGTGTTGGCCAGGTTTTTTCTACTAACTGATGACTCCATAAACTTAGAGAGCGACTAATCAGCAGCGTGATTAGCGAAGTCACCTTCCTTCTTCCTTATTGGCATGAGAATTTCCTTTCACACTTTCCACAACCAGTATTGAAATTTCAGTTACCAATTGTGGAGGGAGTGAGGCTTGCAAATTATAAAGTTGCCATTCTATTATATCTCCTACCGACGGTAGTTCATGTTCCTTCTCCGATGAAAAACTTTTCTGATGGTCAGAGTATTTTAACGACGAGGAGGCTTTGTGGAGTGTAAAAGCATGTAATTGACAATAAGGCAAATCAGCAAAAATAATCATTCCTCTATTAACTGCCCTAGTATATGAAGCAAAATGAAACACTCAATTTTCCAATAAACCCATCTCCAAATCTTACACTATCAGTAAAAGCCAACTTTTTCAATAGATTCAATGCCAGTCATGCCATTAGTAGCACTCTCAAACCTAAAGGATGCATTTGGAATCGGTGTAAATTAAAAACGATGTAAAAATTTACACTGATTCAGTTTTGTTGGCGTCTGGAAAGAGTGTAAATGAAAATCAATGTAAAATTCCACCCGGTTTAGATTTATTGGCGTTTGAATGAAGTTTTACATCGTGAATCAATGTAAAACCTCATCAAGCATAAAGTTTTATATCGATTATCGATGCAAATACCACATCAATTTTATTGATATAAAACTTTTCACATTTTTATCATGGTTTTCAAAATGCAACGGTCACCTATTATACAGTTCAGTGTAAAATGTCACCAGTGTACTTTTATACTAATGACATTTTACACCTGATCCAAACGAAGCCAAAACCTCTGAAAAAAGGTTTAACACAATTAAAACATTCATGTCACCTCTGATCATTGCAGTAACTGATCCGAGATGTTGCATTTATTCATTAGAATGATCATCATCTCCGGCGTTATTCACATGGCATTGGTGAGCCGCTTAGTCAGGCAATTGAACCGTTGGCCCATTTAACCTGAACAATGATTATTGGCTGTTTTTATTTTAATTTTTTATTCTTCTTTAAATTGCAATGGACCATCCGTTCACACCAATAATCGAATTGCTGACCCAGAAACCCATAATCAAAACGGTTCCGATCTTGGGACGGTTTCTAAAATATTGCACATACCTTTACCCTTAGGTCTAAAAAAGCCTTGGCAATCAAATGCATGTCATCAAATACCCGCTATTTTTTTTTAAGACTGAGAAGGCTATTTCATAAATAGGAGCTCAGAGAGCAATCGACATCAAAGAGACTAGGAGTCTAGGACACACTGATATGTGTTAAACCTAAAAACATATAAAACCAAAATTAGCCAAGTTATGGCTTACCTGATTAGCGCTCTTAGGAACAAAGCTCACTGAATCAAGAGGGAAACTATGAAGAAGAGCTTTGCAATTGGCGATCATATGTTGTTGGGGAAGATGGGGTCATTGTAACTTTGGAGGAGAAGCTCTGAGGCGCGTCTGAATACACTGTCTTTAGAACGTTATTTGCCCCCACTCAGTTTTATTGAGTTTGTTGTTGGGTTACAAGCAAATTCGTTCCCAGGATACAACAGAGCCTTGGGCGAGAATCTGCAATCAGCAAAGTTGAAGAATCTCCAAAGAAACCTTCTGTGAGACTGTAGCAGACCGGACAGAGAGAGAGAAATAGTGAATTTCGAATTGTATACTTTGGAGTCTGATTCATGCTCCTTAAATAATTTGTGAAGAGGTATGAGGAAAAGGTAGGTGCTGGTTTAGAGAAGGCACCTTGAACAGTCACAATTTCAACCATTGTGACTGTTTAAAAAATTGTTAACAGTTGGTGACTGTTAACTTTGAATTGTGCCTCTTGATCACACTCGATCGAATCGTGACCATTGATCTCACCAACGGTGATCAACGGTCATCAACACACCAAAACCAGAGCCGCCCATCGCGAGCCGCGTGGGTGCGAGCAAAGTGCACCTCTAAAGTGCCTCATTGCGCCACACACACGCGCGCACACGCGTGCGCGCGCGTTGCGTGGTATCGAATCCCCATACTCTCCTCTACTAATTCTAAGGAGTGTAAATCAGCTCCTATTGAAATACTGAAAACAAACCTTGTAATTATCCAATGTGGGACAAGTTCAAAACTGGTTTTTTTTTTGTAAGAGAAAAACTGATTTTTCAACCAAGTGTGCAGGTGCAATTTCTCATGTAATTGATCAATCAAACCCATTGGATTTAATCTCATATTAAATCCAACAATCCCCCACATTGATTGATCAACTACATAGTTCTCTCTCAATCCAAACTACTATGACACAGTTATGCATACAAAAGGTGTTTGCCAACTTAAACCTCTTGTTAGTATGGTTATCTCAAAACCTTGTCAAAGTTATTGGTGGTAAGACCTTAAACCAACTACTCTCAAGACAGACCGGAGACACCTATACACATAAAAATGTTCAGTCTCTACAAGAGTTTCAAATTTTGCTCAGCACTGTTATGGCCATGTGCTTCTTTCCTGGTTTCATGAAGTTCCACTATATGCTCTGTTATTTGACACATTTCAGAACTTCATTAAGAGTTTATCTCAACCTCTCATCATAACGGACATCACTGTTTATGTTGTGATGGGAAATTTCTCAATGTCAGTGCTATCAGTCACATTGGTGTAACTTGTTGTTACCCATTAAACCCAATACTGATGGCTTTTCAGTTCAGGTTGGGTTACCATTATAGGTGACTAAGTAAAGGGTTTTAATCCCATATCTTTGGTTGTCATTCTTACCAATTCTCTGGCTAAACCCTTGGTAAGAGGATCAACCAAGTTTTTACTTGACCTCACATAGGTTATAGTGATGACTCCATCTTGAATTAGTTGCCTAACAAATTCATGTCTCAGACTTATATGTTTGGACTTACCATTGTAGGTACCACTGTAGGCCCTTGATAGAGTTGCCTCACTATCAGAATAAATGGAAATTGGAGGCATAGGACTAAGCCAAAGTTTTATATCCAATAATAAATTCCTAATCCATTCAGCCTCTTTTCTAGCAGCCGCTAAGGCTATGAATTCGGATTCCATGGTCGAGTGAGATATACAAGTTTGTCTCTTGGATGCCCAAGAAATTGCACCCCCACCAAGGACAAAAATCCATCCATATGTGGATTTGTTATCTCCATTACTGGTAGTCCAACTTGCATCAGTGTACCCTTCTAGTACAACTGGATAATCACAATAAAACAAGCCAAGTTCCAAGGTTCTCTTGAGATACCCAAGAACTCTCCCAATTGCCTCTAGTGCTCTGCACTAGGATTACTTGTAAACCGATTGAGTTTTACTTACTGCAAATGCAATATCAGGTCTGGTACAAAGCATAGCATACATCAAGCTCCCTACTGCACTAACATACTCAAGTTGTGCAATTGCTCTACTAGTATTTTCTACTAGATTTATACTAGAATTATATGGCGTGCTATATTCTTTAAACCCTAAATGCTTAAATTTCTCAAGTAATTTCTCATATAATGTGATTGGCTTAATGTATAGCCCTACTATGCTTTTTAACTTTTATTCCCAATATGATATCTACTTCTCCTAAATCTTTCATCTTGAAAACAGAGGATAAATAGTTTTTAGTTTCATTTATGCCAACCATATTTGTACCCACAATAAGCATATCATCCACATAAAGACACACAATTACTCCATAATTTTCAGTGAATTTTGAGTAGATGCATCTATCAGCACTATTATGTTTAAAACCAAAAGCTAGAATGCAATAACCAAATTTCTCATGTCACTATTTAGGTGTTTGTTTTAATCCATATAGTGATTTAACCAGTTTACAGGCTTTCTTCTCGTTTCCAAGAAGAACAAATCCTTCTGGTTGTTCCATGTAAACCTCTTCATTTAAATCACCATTTAAGAAAGCAGTTTTAACATCCATTTGGTGAACAGATAAGTGATAAATGGATGCTAATGCTACAAGTGTTCTAATAGAAGTTCTAGCCACTGGTGCATAGGTGTCAAAGTAATCAATCCCTTCTTTTGACTAAATCCTTTGGCTACCAATCTAGCCTTAAAAGTTTGCACAGTTCCATCAGTGTTGTATTTTCTTCTAAACACCCATTTACATTTTATTGGTTTTTATCCTGGAGGCATATCTACTAGTACCCATGTGTTATTTGACATTATTGAATCCATTTCATCATTTATAGCTTCCTTCCAAAAGGTAGCATCTCTAGAGGTCATGGCCTCACTATAGGTTTTGGATCATTTTCAATGTTTAGGACAATAGGTATTTTATTTAAAATCTTCTCTCTATCAGCCTCAACCAAAAATACAATTGACTGAGTAGAGATAAAATCTGAACCTAAGTGTTTCTCTGTTCTTTGTCTTTGATTTCTTCTAAGTCCTATTGTAGGTGTTATGGTTGTGTCATTTCTTTTTTCAGTCTCATTATTATCAACATGTATTGGGATCTGAGTTTCTCTATCATTTTTTGCAGGTTCAGAACACAATTTATTTTCAAAGAATTCAACATCTCTAGTTTCAATTATTATGTTGGATTTTAAGTCTAGAAGCCTATAGGCCTTGCTATGTTTTGCATATCCAACAAACATACTTTTCTTACTCTTAATCCTAATTTAGTTCTTTTAGGATATGGAACTCTATAATATGCAAAGCACCACCACATTTTTAGATATGCTAAATTAGGTTTTCTTCATGTCCATAATTCATATGGGCATTTGTTATTAACTCTATAAACAATTATGTTATGTAAATGGCAGACTATTAGGAGTGCTTCCCCCCCCCCCCGGTTTAAGGGTGCATTAGCTTTTAACAACATGCAGTTTATCATTTCAGTAAGTGTTCTATTTTTCCTTTCAGCCAGACCATTCTACTAGGGGTATAGGGAGCAGAACACTGATGTATTATTCCAAATTCTTCACAGAAAGAATTAAACTCATTTTTAAAGTATTCAACACCCCTATCACTTTTAAGGATTTTAATTTTCTTTTCTAGTTGATTTTCAACTTCAATCTTATATAGTTTAAATTTCAAAGGTTTCATCCTTAGTTCTCATAAGGTAGACATAGGTGTACCTAGAAAATTCATTTATAAATGTTATGAAGTATCTCTTGCCTCCTCTAGTTAATATACCATTGAGTTCATAGATGCTAGAATGGATTATTTCTAGAAGTTGAGAATTTCTCTCAACACTAGGGAAATGTTTCTTAGCCATTTTAGATTTTACACATATTTCACATTTTTCAGTTGATTCATTACTGTAAGCAATTATACTTAGTTTGCTCATGTTCTTTATAGATTTAAAATTCAAGTGTGCTAATATATCATGCCATAAAGAGAAAGAATCAACAATATAAGCAGAAAATTTTCCTTCATTAATACTTAATTTGAATATACCATTACAACTATATCCCTTTCTAACAAATATCCTATTCTTGGATATGGTTAGTTTGTCGGATTTACAAACAAGATTTACTAAGACCAAGTTCTTTCTAATGTCAGGAACATGGAGAACATTCAAGAGAGTCAGTGTCTTTCCGGAGGTGAAGTTCAACTCTACGTTGCCTCTTCCAACAACTTTGGCACATGTTTGGTTTCCCATCTGTACCTCCTGGCCATCAGTCATTTCTTCATATGTCTTGAATAAAGACTTGTCCTTACAAACATGGATTGTGGCGCCTGAATCAAACCACCATCTAGAAGACGATTCTGCCATGTTAACTTCAGTAATCATGGCCACGAGATTGTCTTCTACCATATTTGCAGACTTGGTTCCGCCTTTCCGATATCGGCAGACTCGGGCATAATGCCCCTTCTTTCCACAAACATAGCAGGATCCTTTCTTATTGTTGCTCTTTTTGAAGTTCCCATCCTTCTTCTTTACTTGTAATGCAAGGTTAGTCTTCTTCGATCCGTTTTCCACAAAATTTACCTTAGAGTTCAGCATACCGATCAGGGTCTTATCCCTATTGTCTCTAATTCGAGACTCTTCTTCAATACGAAGGTATTGCTGAATTTACTTCAAGGTAAGTTCTTCAGCCTTGTGTAGAAGCTTATTCCTGTAATCCTTCCAAGAGGGTGGAAGTTTGGCAATGATTGCTCCCACTTGGAAAGATTCAGGAATGATGATGTTAAGGGATCGAATTTTATTGACTATCACTTGTAGTACATGAACTTGCTCCAGTATAGGTTTATGGTCGTTCATGGTGAAGTCAAAGCATTCTGCAATAAGATACTTATTCGTACCTGCTTCTTGCACCTTGTATTTGAATTCCAGGGCCTTCCAGATTTCTTTTGGAGATGTAAGTTCCTTGTAGAAGTTGTAGAGTCGGTCTGATAAAGCATTCAGTATGTGTCCTCGGCATAGAAGTGAGTCATCTTCCCGCTTTGCTCTTTCCTTCTTTAGTTTCTCAGAGTCTTTGTCAGTGGGTTCAGGAAGTGATTGCAGATTCGGGTCCAATAGATAGTATAGCTTTAGTGTGGTCAGAAAGAATATCATCTTGTCTTGCCATCGGTTGAAATTTACTCCATCGAACTGGTCTAGTCAAACAAGATCTTGGTTCATCATCTTGGTCGAAGTCATGCTTGCTTCCGCCTCCATTGCAGAATAACGTTCTAAAAATGTTGGGGAAGATGGGGTCACTGTAACTTTGGAGGAGAAGCTCTGAGGCGCGTCTAAAGACACCGTCTTTAGAACGTTATTTGCCCCCACTCAGTTTTACTGAGTTTGTTGTTGGGTTACAGGCAAATTCGTTCTCAGGATACAATAGAGCCTTGGGCGAGAATCTGCAACCAGCAAAGTTGAAGAATCTCCAAAGAAACCTTCTGTGAGACTGTAGCAGATCGGACAGAGAGAGAGAAATAGTGAATTTCGAATTGTATGCTTTGGAGTCTAATTCATGCTCCTTAAATAATTTGTGAAGAGGTATGAGGAAAAGGTAGGTGCTGGTTTAGAGAAGGCACCTTGAACAGTCACAATTTCAACCATTGTGACTGTTTAAAAAATTGTTAATAGTTGGTGACTGTTAACTTTGAATTGTGCCTCTTGATTACACCCGATCGAATCGTGACCGTTGATCTCACCGACGGTGATCAACGGTCATCAACACACTAAAATCAGAGCCGCCCATCGCGAGCCACGCGGGTGCGAGCAAAGTGCGCCTCATTGCGCCACACACACGCGTGCACACGCGTGCACGCCCGTTGCGTGGTATCGAATCCCCATACTCTCCTCTACTAATTCTAAGGAGTGTAAATCAGCTCCTATTGAAATAATGAAAACAAACCTTGTAATTATCCAAGGTTTTTTTTGTAAGAGAAAAACTGATTTTTCAACCAAGTGTGCAGGTGCAATTTCTCATGTAATTGACCAATCAAACCCATTGGATTTTAATATCTTATGAGATTAAAATCCAACATATGTTGAATACGCCAAGTTGCCAAGGAAGAGCCTAAACATAACATCCCCCTCAAAATAAACTGAGTAAAGCCCAATCTCCAGACAGAATTAAACACCTTCCAACAACGCACAAGCTTCGAATTCCAAATCCATTATTATCAGCAAGGAGCTTTTGAAGATGTCGAATTGTCGAGGAACTCTTGCCACCTTGACCATTCCATGCTAAGACTTTCATGTTTGCTTGGGGCAGGTAGGGATGGCCACGAGCCGAGCTTCTTATGTGTTATTTGAGCTCAGCTTATGAAAAGATCATATCGTCTCGGTTTAAACTAAGTTCTGAGCCAAGCTCGAGCCTAATATATAGGCTCGTTTGTTAATCGAGCTAAGCTTGAGCCTAAAAGCTTGGCTTGTGAGGCTCGCGAGCCTAATCGAGCCTAGTATAATAAATAAATATTTTTTTATTATATACATACATACATATACATATACATATATAAATATATATAATAAATAACTTTTATTGATATTTTATAATTATGTAAAATAAAAAATTTATATGTATATGTATTTTTTATATGTATAATAGTAAATAATATAATTCTTAATTTTTTGTATGTAAAATAAATAATATTTTTATATTTATATTTTTTATTAAAAAAAACATGGCTTATAGTCGAGCTCGAGTTGAGCCGAGCTCGAATTTGTGAGCTTTGAACCAAGTTAAGATCAAACCTCTAGCTCGAATCGAGCTCAAGCCTAACCAAGGTTCAAAGTATTGATGTGATACACATATCGACAGTATCGTAACAGTATCGTATTGGTACTTAGAAATGCCTGAAACTCTTTTTTTTAGTTTCTTTTTCAAATTTTGGTTTTTTGGGAAGCTAAAAATAGGCTTTTTTATTAAAAAAAAGTTGGGGTTTTGAAACACCTGGAAACAAGCGTTTCGGAGTGTATTGTTTTCAAAAGATACGATGTGATATGCCCGATACGAGGCGTATCATATCAATACTTTAAACCATGAGCCCTACACAATTTCAACGAACCAAGCTTGAATAGCCAAGTATTTGGCTCAGCTCGACTCGAATCCACCCCTAGGGGTAGATTAAGATTCGCCCTCGTAGCCTCTTCATAATTTTTTTTGTGGTAAAGTGAAAATCGCCCAATGATTTCTATAACCTTGCTCTTTTCTTAAAGTTGCCACGAACAACTGCGCATGGGGTTCATTCTCATCCATAGTGGTAACTAATGTGGCATAATCCGACTACTCCCTGCTGGAGACGATTTGGCTACCAGCAATAGGGATTGAGTAACCTGCAAGAGATGAATCAGAGATCCTAGGGTGGCTTACCTGACGGGGGCACTCCGATGGCTAAGTTAACACGTAGTAGAGAGCTTGAAGATGATATTAGAGAATTAGAGAGCTAGAGAGCAAAGATTACACATCATACCTTCGCCCCTGGGGGGTGAGGTCTTTATATACCAGAGTCCCTGCGGGTTTGGTGGAGCAGTTTCTGGATCCTCGCTATGATGGGATCTGCTTTCGTGTTAGGTGGGGATAATGCCACCTACCGGTAAGGTTGCCCATCTCCGCTTGAATCGGGGAGTGGGTGAGCTAATATAGTTGTTAAGGTACGATCCCGTAAGATGCAGGGTACGGTGGTGAGCTCCTCGGGGTTGTCACGCGGAGGTCAGCCTGACTAGGTAGCAAGCTGCCTGTGAAGTGTCAGGCTACTTGGTGGCAAGCTGCCTGAGCTCGTTTTCTTCAGACTCGACCTGCTCTGAATGTCGAAGTGCCTTAGTACTGAGATGTTCTTGCATCGAGGTAGGCTTGACTCGAGGTGAACTCTTTTCGGGATGGGCCTAGCTGTCCGAACTCGATCTGTAGCAAACTTGGTACCGTTATCCTGATTGCGAACTGGTACTAAGGTGATCTTAGTTCGAGATGATCTTAGCTCGAAGTAACTCTAATTCAGGGTAACAGGGTACCCGAGGTTGCTTTGTAACGAATTGATCATGTTGAGCTGTCATTTGTGTCTAATCACGTCCATACGCCGATCTGATCATGTTGAGTTGTCACTTATGCCAAGTCACGTCCACGTGTCTCCTTATTACGAGGTCGGGCCAAATTTCCCTTCATCACTAACCAACCCAGGTCCATTTGTGCCCATAGGTGTTTTTCCCTTCATGTCATTACCCTTTCCCCTTGACTCAACAACTTTATCCACGTCACCCAATAACGTGGAATCAATATCCATTCTGCTACCATGGGTCAAGTTGCAGTCATTATGAATTTTCTGATCGTTATTTTCTAGGACTTCGCTATCGATTGGGAGTCCAACCAACTCCCCCTCGATTCGGGTCCCCGACTTTTCGCCTTCCCCCGACGTTCTCTCTTCTTCCCAAACAGTTTCTTTGTTGGTCCCGACGCTACTATAGCCGGAAACCGAATGCTGGGTTTCCCAACGTGAGTTCCTTATTGCTGAAACTCCTCTCTCCTTGATGACTTTGGATCGTCAATTTTCCTTTGAACTTTCTTTTTCTGATCGTGTGATTGGTTTGCTTCAGATTGGAGATCATCCGAGTAACGGGCCATATTGTACCTTGACAAAGTTTGCTTCTTCTCCTCATCAGTTCCATTGTCAATACGCTCCTCCAGATCGACCTTGAAAGAGCAAGCCTTAATTAAATGACCAATTCTGCCACAGAAAAAAATAAATAAATGAATCTGGGCATCCTCTCATATCTGTAAGTGACATCGATTATCTCCCCATTTAGGAGTTTGTATTTCCTTTGTTTAACCAACGCCTTGTAAATATCCATCTTAACTCTGATTCGAATATATTTAGTCCAAAGCTTAGCCTCCTCCAGTTTTGGCTCATAAGGTTTCCCCACTTTAACTGCAAGCTCTATGCCGACATTGAAGGTGAGGTAATTAATGGGGAGATCATAGATTCGAATCCAACAGTCAATAGAACCCAATCTGTATCCGGGGGCTTATCTGCAATACATCTCTCAATAATGATAGCATCGTCATTGAAATTCCAAGGTCCACCAAGGAATATTGATTCCTTGGCCTCTCTAGATTTGCATCTTACAAGATAAGAATCCACCCCAAACTCTGAAATTTCTGTGTTGTCTTTAAGCTTCCAAGCTTTCACGAGATAATCTCTTAGCCCTGCAACACGGACCTGTTTATTCGATAGCACTCTAAATTTCAGCTTTTGCCTCGAGGATCTTCCCTTCGTCTTTCAGCATGTCATCCATCCAGTCAGCTTACGTGTCGTCCATAGATTTCTTCTGTGGGGCCGCCATCTCTCAATCACAAAGACTCGGTTTTCAACTCTGCCTGAATATGACACATCAAATACCCGCTAATTAATGTTTAGCCAAACAAAACACATTTACTTAGGAAGTTGTTCTGTTATCCTTAGGGGTCTTGAGTGAGCAGGGCTAACATGTCTTCAATCCTGATTCCTGAACAATTTTTAGTCTGATGCCTAAAATTCTGCTCCCACTTAACTCACATTCTTGATTCCTGATTCCTAATTCCTAATATTGGGCGGGCAATCAATCAACGTGGATGATGACGCATAAGTTAAATGAATTCTGCGCTATAGCAATTTCGGCCCACTAGGTAAAACAAGGTATCAATGATGTGTTCTTAATGGAAAATAAAGTCTATTAACTCCTAAACTTTGGTAATGTACCTCCACACGGTTTCCCTTTTCTTTTGATAAAATAAAAAATAAACAAATATTATATTGACGAACACATACATCGAAAATATCCATGAATAGTGGTTGTTTCACAAATGACCAAAAATAACGCCAAGCTGCAGAGAAGAGGCATGAGGGCATACCAGTACAAGGACTTGATCCATAGTTTTGCACTCCATGAAACGGCACAAGGGATGCCTAGAACCTTCAAGAAACTCTCCTACGACGATTGTTTGGTAAATGCTGAAAAATCTTTGAGAAGCAACCAGATTAAACTCCTCTCTTCCTGAAGCTTTTACCAGAAACCCACTTTTGTTATCTGGTAGATGACTTCTACTGTTATATAAAATTCTTTGTAATCTGGGTTTCTATCTAATATTCATGTAGTAGTTGGTTCGGAGTCCTTCCTCTTGTTATGGTAATGCAAAAGAAATGGTGTTTGGTACCCTTTTTTCTTGCTCCATGTAATCACCGGAACAGTAGTATTTGGGTTGGAAAATTGAGAAATAAGAACCCAGGATGATGAAATCCTCGTGTATATATATATATATATATATATATATATATAGATGGTGAAGTAACAATGGTCACAACAACAACAATGTCAATATATAGTATATAGTATAAAATTAATAAAAATGGTAAATTATAAAGACCCACCCTGTACTATGGGGTACGTGACAAATAGACCTGTTCATGGGCTGCGGGCTTGAACAGGTATATGGGCCCATGGGTTTAACCTCAGGCCAAAAAGCCTAGCCCGCAATAAATTCGAGTCGGGCTCGGGATTTGCCAAAATAGCCCGACCTAACCTAAAATTAAACCTAAAAACCCTAGTTGAATACCCCTCTTTTTTTCACCTCTTTGCCTCTTTCCCTTCTTTTTCCAGCCGAACCCTTCTTGTCCACATCCTCTTTCCCTTCTTTATATTCTTTTTTTAATGTAAATAAACTCTGATTTATATTGATTATTGAATTCATAATTTATATTCTTTTTTAATGTAAATAAATTTTGATTTATATTGATTATTGAATTCAGAATTTATATTCTTTTTTAATGTAAATAAATTCTGATTTATATTGATTATTGAATTTAGAATTTATATATTTTTTTAATGTAAATAAATTATGATTTATATTGATTATTTAATAGGGAAAATTTCTAATTTTTTATTAGGTCGGGCTTCGGGCTCGGGCTCGGGCTTTGGGCTTTTTATCAGGGCCGAGCTCGAGTCCAAGTTGTAGACCCGTTGGTCGGGTCGGGCCGGACTCGGGCTCGGGCCTAACATATTTCCATTAATGAAGAGTAAAAACCCGGCCCGACCCATGAACAGGTCTAGTGACAAAGACCCCCTGTACTTTGTTTTGCGACAAAGACCCCCCTATATTATCACCGTGTGATAAAGACCCCCTTTGACCGTTAAGTCAGATGATGGAATGTGTTAAATTACCAAAATACCTCACTAAACTTTTTCTATTTTCTTTTTTGCTTTTTTTCCCTCTTAAAACCTATTTAACCTATTGTTTTCCCTTTCTTCTCTTCCTTTCCCCTCCCTCACCATCCTCTCTCATTCTTTCTCTCTCCCGACTCTCCGAAATGAAAGGATGGAGGAAACCCATTTCTCATCTTCCCTTTATTCTCTTCTCCGTCTTCAATCTCGTCTCTATAGCTATCGTCAACGATGTCGCGATCATGGGAAACTACAATGCTTGATAGCCCAACAACAGATGTCTGACCATATCACCGAGAACATTGCCCAACTTCAAGCTCTTAGAAAGCTTAGCTTGCACAACAACGTTATCACAGGGGCGAGAGGGACTGTATCTAGGATCTGCTCCATTGCCTGGATTCCAAGGATCGTATCCTTGAGCCGAGTTTCAATTTCCATCTTCAAGGTTGTTTGGCTATAGTATGGGGAGAGAGGCGGAGAATTGGTATGGTTGCTTCACCATCAAGATTGTACTAGAAGGCAAATACTATGGCACCATGTGGAGAGAGGCGGATAGTTGAAAATACTACGACAAATACTATGGCAAATACTACGGATTTCTATGAAACAAATGCCTCTTTCTTTCGTTCCCTCTATAAATTTTTTGGCACAAGATACGGATTTCTGTAACTAGCTCACTGCCAGTGCAAGATACGACGATTTTTCTACAATTTGAGACAGAAACTGGCGAGTGAAGATGTCATTGAAGCTATTTTCCCGACAAGTATTCGTCATGATTGTCGTATTCGTCATTGTAATTTTGTGCACCATCTTCCTTGTATGGGCGATCCTCTGACCCTCTAAACCCCAGTTCACATTGCAAGACGCTACGGTGTACCAGTTTAACATCTCCAATGGGAACTTCCTCACCCAAAACTATACATATTAGCCTCCCTATTCTGGGTATCTCGCCTCAAATATCGCCATCGACAATACACTTGAAATTTCAAATCCATTAACGTCTCGGATTGTTCCTTTCCCCTCCTTAAAAATCTAAGAATTAACAAGTAACACAAGCATTTGGATTCTCTTCCACACTCTGGACATAGTAGTGAGTGGTCGTGTGGGGATTATAAGCCTGGTAGGCCTTGACCAGGTTTTGGATTTGCTGCTCCATTGGATCTTTCTTGGATTCTTCTTTCTTGGGCTCTTCCTTCTTTTCTTCCTTCTTGGGCTCCTCTTTATTGGGTTCCTCCTTCTCAAGCTCTTTTGTAGGCCTTACAGAAAACTATATCCGTGTGCCAGAGTTTGTGTAGCTTGCTCACCACGTCTACGAGATCCACATCTCCAACGATTGTCAGTTTCTTCTCTTTCATGTCTATGGTGATGGAATCAATTCCTACATATTCATAAAGATGAAAAATGCAAAGGTTATTTCAATAGCTTCAGGCTATTTTTCTTTCTCAAAACTTAGATTTCTTACTTCAGTTCAATAAGAAAACAGGGTAAAGATCATCTTGACACTTGAAAGGCTAGAGACTGCCTTCATGGTCTTCTGCTTGGCCTTGTCATCATGTAAATCCAACTTTAGCACCACCTTCTGTATCAATTAAAAAAAAAAACGAACAAAAAAGTCTCAATTAACATCAAATCAAACTCTTGATACAATCAAAGGTTCTGAAACTTCCATTGAATTAGAACAAAATAAAGTCCAACAAGAATCAGGAATCAAAGAATCGGATTTCATTTTCTGAAAAGGTTATGAAAAACTAAAACTTATAAAGTGGATATCCAGTACGATTCTGAAAGAGCCCCAAAAGCATGTATACGCAACATACAATAATCAACAGATCACCCTTTTGACTCCGCCCACCTACCAGGGTCACAAAGACATCAACATCTGGTCTCCATTCGTCTACGACATGTCTGTGTCGATTGCACCTTACCTTGTTGCCTCGTTTTCTCAAAAGCATATTTCAGGATCGTCTTGATCAAAATCAAGATTAATGGAAAGCTTAGGTGGAAGGTGGGTACTTGGATCTCTGGGGGCTATCATATCTATGTCAACTGTTCGGCTTATATCACCTTTGGCAGTCGAAACACAGGGATTCCCGTCAGAACGACCTTCAAGTACCAGCTGGTACAAACCTGCGGTGTCAATGTCTGAACTCTCAACTCTAAAGTCTAAAGCAAGCAATCGTCGTTAATAAGTTTGTATTTTCAGGTCTTCGCCTCTCTCCTCATGATGCTGTAGTATTTGCCTGTTTGTACAATCCTGACGGTATAGTTGACTCAGGATCGAATCACCGTTTGGTTGTAGTATTTGCCGTAGTATTTGCCTATTTGTACCAGCAAGATTGTACCAGCAGCCAATCGTCGTTTGACCGTAGTCGGGATTAAATGGGTTCAATCTATAGTATTTCCAATTCCCATCTTTAAGGATAGTATGGGGATTAAAAAATATTGTAATGGTCTGTTTGGATAACAAGGCTAACGAAAGGAGGTCTTTGTCTCACGGTCATAATATAAGGGGTTTTTATTGCAAAATAAAGTATAGGGAGATCTTTATAATTTACCCTAATTAAAAAGAATATGGATTTAAGATGATTCCAAGTTTGAATGGCAAAAAGCAGAGTTGCAACTAGCTTCTATACACAAGACCTGCAGAAAGGTGTGGAAATGGCTTTTCGTATTTTTAGGTTAAATGGGTTTGGACTGTGGTTTTAGGATACGAGGGGTCTTGAGTTTTGGGTTACTTGAAATGGGTTTGCGTTAGAATTAGGTCTTTTTTCATCAAGTTATTCATTTTGATGGTTTGACGGAATTGCTTAGCTCAGCAAAACCTAGTAGACTTGAGTGAGAGTGGGTACATAAAGGAGTTTGCGTAAGTGAAACGGACGACATAGGAGGTAGAAGAGAAACAACCCACCCATGGAGAAGAAAAAGACTTGACATGTGGATTGTTAAGAAAAAGTTTGGATGCATAAACACCAGACTTGCTGACATGTGGATTGTTAAGAATCAAAGCTAAGCTCTAGCAATAGGAAGAAGAAGAAAAAGAAGTATATTCTTTGGAAATGGACTTGATCGGTGAAGAACGTGTTTAATCGAATGAGGACTCCACATCCTCAAGTCTTATGTTGATTCATCTCCGTGTTCTTCCCTCTTCGTCAGAGACGAACCTGTGCAAGCCAACATGGTGTTAATCTGGTTCAAGATCGTGGAGCTTGAGCGGTTTCACCAATTTGAAGATTTTTATCAGGTGAGTTTTATTTTGAAAATTTGAAGAATAATAGAGGGCAAATTCAACATTTTGTTTTTCTGTATGTAAGTAGTAAGGGTAGAGTTAGTCAATTAGCTAAATAGTAGGGATAACCCTTTTTTCTTTTCTCTTATTAAACAAGTCCATCGCAACTTGAATCATCTATTCACCCACCCAATAGTTGAATTGGTCACTTGGCATCTCTTTGAAAATGGAGGTTGGTGATTAAACCCATAAAATTGTGGGCTCTCAATGGTATCATCAATGGATCTCAGGACTCCGGATCTCTTCTCACAAGAACTCTGCCCATGTCTACCCACAACGGACTACCCCCATGCATTGGGAACATCTTCGTGTGCATAATACTACGTAGGAGGGAAATGCACTTACTTAGGTAAATGCACTTACACATGCAAATGTTTCCTAGGAAACACTTATCTAGATAAGTGCATTTACTAGTATTTTTTTTTTTTTGGTTTCCATGTAGAGTGGAACAATGATCATTTTAAGTTTTTAACCATAAAAAATGTCATTATTGAAAGGATGATGTTGTCCCATCATGTATTAGCAATTTTCCTCGTATATAAAAAAGTTATTTACCTAAGTGGACAAAGGGTAATATTTATCCGGGTAACAGTCATGCTCAAGAGTCATTCTTTTTTGCATGACCCACTAATGCCCAAAAATAAACGTGGATATTGAACCAATGTACCAAAAATAACTTACCCACCCTCATTTACCGGAAAAATGAACAAGGCTAAGTGGCATTTGCCTGTCACACAAAAGTCCAAATGCGCCCCTCCTATTTTGTTTAACCTACTTTAATTCTTTGTGTGACATCCTCCTCAATTTCTCCATTGTTGTGAATATTGAACCAATGTACCAAAGGTGGTTATATTGAATTATCTCTTAACTTCTCATACTTATTTTAAAACCTATTGTTTCTAAGATATTTGTTTATAAGCTTAATTTTGCATCTAACACTTCATTAATTAAAATAGTATCATTTACAAACAACATTCACCACAAAAATTTTCATAAATATGTTTAGTCAATTCATCTATGAAATTTCTGTTGTATATCTTATATTACTCTTTTGCTATATAATTTTTAATTAATTTTATTAATTAAAATAATATCATTTACAAACAACATACACCATAAAATTTCTTACTAAATATGTTTGGTCAATTATAAAATTTAGATAGTTGCATGTTGGTATTACTATTCAGCAACATACTAGTGGATGGGATATGGTGGATCCTCTCTACAAAGAAGTAGGGGCTGTTAATTGTTAAAATGGAAAATTCCCGATACTTTGGCTCAAGTGACAATTTGGTCCCCAAACTTTAAAGTGTGACAATCCAATACCCATCATTAAACAGTCCATTAATCAACCATTAAATGACATTTGAAAAGTCAAAAATGCCCTTTGAATGCCATCTAATTCTCTTTACCAATCATCCAAACATTGACAAAAAACTGAATGGTGCCAAATCCTAGCCTCTTCTATTCAAAAAAGTTGATGACTATTTAGAAGAATCTAGAATTTGGAACTGTTCATTTTTATTGTCAATGTTTCATAATTGATAAAAAGAATTAGATGGCATTTTTAAGACATTTTTGACTTTTCAAATGTCACTTAATGACTGATTAATAGATAAATACTAGATTGTCACATTTTAAAAATTTAGGTACTGGATTGTCATATTTTAAAAGTTCAAATAGTGAACTGTCACATTTTAAAGTTTGAATAACAAATTGCCACTGAAGATATATGCAGAGTCCAAAACTTTATATTTTGTTCATCAATCGGTAACGAGCTGAGTTGAGTTGAGTTGGGTTGACGTGAGATGAGTGGCAAATTTCGTAATTCCAGACTCTCCAGTTGATATACTGCATACACGAAAATTCAGAGAGCTACATGTTCTTGTCCGGCTGTACTCTACTATTTCTCTAAAGTCTAAACTCCACTTTACTCTCTTCTTTACGAGTGTGTGTGTGAACTGTGAACTGCGATCTGTGCCTGTGAAAGCTCTGACACCTGAAGAAATTCCACTCAGTTTCTCTTTCTCACATCTCAAGTTTCAAAAGAAAAACAGAGAAAAGCAGGAGAAGAAACTCCGGATGGGAGAGGGCAGGGGCTCTACTTTGGTCTACATCCTGGTCGTCGTTCTAAGCTTAGTTGCCTTTGGATTCGCCATTGCTGCTGAACGCCGCAGAAGCATCGTAAGTTTTTCTTCGCTTTACTTCTTTGCCCTCTTACTACTTTCCATTGTATCGTCCAAAAAATCGCTACTGTGACATCAAGGTTCTTTTTTTCCTTCTTGGATGTAATTTGAATCTCTGGATCGTTTCTGTGCTTATGCAAAATCATCTGCTTGAAGCTTCTGCATGCTGTATCTGATGCACTCTTGTTTATTTTTGGAGGATTAGGGTTTAATATTTGCTTGTTAAGTTTATGTGGATTTAATGTGCTCTTTCTTGCTGTAGAATCTAGGTTAAACTTCTCGTCTATAGTCCTAAATCTTATTTCTTTACTAGTGGGTTTCGTGGTTGCTTGAGTTGATGAGTTTTCAAGCGTTTTCTTGTACTCATTCAGAAGATTTAATTTGGTTGCGCGTATATGTAAATAACGCATCATAACTTGAGTGCTAAAATGTCTGGATTTCTGTGTTGAAAGTTTGATTTATGCCTGCCTAAGATGGGTAGCTTGTTTCTTCAAGAATATGTGCTTGGATTGAGTTCCCTGTAGTCTAATCTTGTCCGTAGCTGCATCAATGCGAGTTGCTGAATTGTGCAACCAGGACATGGTATTGAGGTACATGGATTGTTCTTCTCCTGGCAAGGAACTCCAGTAAGGACTGGGAGATTCTTGTGTGTAATGTAATTCTCTTTTCAACTATTGTTAGAATGTTGCACGAAAAAGCCAATAGTAACATCTTCAATTTCTGCCTTTCCTTGCTTGCCTAACTCAAGATTTGATTTCATTCCTGTACCTGGACCTGGAGTTGAAGAAGCTTGTACCAACATTAGGTAATGACCTTTTTAGTTGAAGAAGCTATCTCAATTAGTATGTTCATAGAGAGGTTATCTGCATATGCTAATAACAGGGAGGTGACTTAATGATTATAAATTCAGTAGTTGTACTCTATTATGTTTCCTTTAGCTATCCCTCTAAAGATCATTTTCTCTAGTTTTTTGCATTTATCTCTGAGGTAATGTATTTTCCTTTATATGCATAATGATGTAGTTGCAATATACTGATTACTACTTTACATTGACTTGTGCATAAAGAAGCTTAGGGTTGCATGTGTCATGCTTCATAACTTGTTTATCAAGATATAAGAAGGTGATGCATAATGAGGCACTGTTTATCCCCCTCCCAAATAAAAAAAGAGGCACTGTAACTTCTGAAAATTCCATGGCTGATATGAGAATTATCCATGATCCTTTGTGCAATGCATGCTTATCCAAGCAAGATTCCTGATCCATTTCTTCTCCAAGATGAATATTCATCATCTCCAAGTCAATACATATAAAGATGGCTCCAGCAACAATGGGCTAGTGTAACGCCTGATGGTTGTCCCTTTACATGTGCATCGGATTACTTGATCCTGATAAAAAAGTTAAACAAATTTTGATGTCCTACATTGTAGGCTTGCTGATTTGGCGCAAGTATTAATCCTTGAGATTTAAAATGCAACTCTATGACTCCCAATGGGAAATTTATTTTTCAAATCAAATGGGGCAGAATATTTACCTTGCACAATATAGTCTGGTGCAGACTGCAGAATGTTTACCTTGTGACTCCCAATAGTTTGGTTGTTGTTCTGGGATCTTTTGGTTGTCTGTTGCTCTGTATATTGGGAAATTTGATTCTATGTTGGGGAGTGCTTGTTTTGAGTTTTCTGTTGGTTTTGTTGTTTGCTCTGAGTTGGGAGGATTAAGCTTTCTTCTCTCTCTTGACATTAAGAGTTATTGTTTATAGGGGTTATGCAAGTATGTATGTGTACTCATCGTTATAAGATAAACGTTCCAATCAATGTTTAACTTAACTTTTTGGGATTTCTGCATGCATTGCACCAAACCATCCAGAGGGAAAACATATTTTAGTAAATTATCCGTGCCAAATTGATGCATTCCCTCTTCTTTTTAGAGAATTGCCACTCAGTTGACCATTTTGTGCCTCACAAATATCAGAGTGAGTTAATGGTCTAAATACCAGGTTGCCCCTAAAAAACCATTCTACTTTTGAATCCATAAAGCATCCATACAACTATTGAACCAACCATCAAAATTCTCTGGAAAGTCTTTGTTGAGCCTAAAAAACCATTTTACTTTTGAATCCATAAAGCATCCATACAACTATTGAATCAACCATCAAAATTCTCTGGAAAGTTTTTGTTGAGCATTCATATAGTTTCAAGATCTTTCATTATGCTATTGGAAATCCTACTGAAATTTCCATAATTTAGGAAAACGAGGAAAATGGAAATAAAGAAATGAAATGAAAAAGAAAAAGAGAAACCCTAGTTTGGAATCTTAATAAGAACATTTAAGAAGAAAGAAGAAATAGAGGTCACATCATGCAAATATCTTCCTCTCTTGATTACATTTAGACACTTTGCTTTCGCTCGTTTTTTTTTTAATGTTTTTCCTGTTCTTGTTCCCTGTTGGCTTTCTTTTCTGCCCACTTATCTTCTTCCTTCATTTGTTATATTTATATTTTGGGTGAACTGTTACATTAGGAAATCTTATTTATTGGTGCTAGACTTGCTGTGCAAAAGGGAAAAGAGGCATCTTTTGGGATTTTAGAATTTGTGGTTGTATTGAATTTTTTTCCTAGGGTTTGTTGCTTTGTTTTTGTTCGCTAGTGGTATGCTGAAATAATGCACGACTTTCTGATTTATTTTCTTCACTTTTTCTCTTGGTAATGGAAATGGTCAGCAGGGGGTTTTGTGGATTTTCTTTGACTATTGGTTCCATTTGGGTTTGAGAGTGTTGTTGTGGTGGTGATTCCCATGCTGTTATTGGTTGACAAACAGTTCATCTGGGCCAAGGAGAATCTGTTATTTACTCAAAGTGGGTGGATCATTGGCTGCTAGATTGAACGCCTTGTTCCGGCAAATCCAAGACTTGTCGATTGGATTTGTTGACAATCTTGCCGGGGAAGGTGTTTTTTAGACTCACTTATTTGGGGTGTGGGGGTGAGAATCCAAAGTGATTTCTGAATGTATTTTGGATTGCTTTATATCTTATTTTAACTCTTTGTTTTGGCTTCTAGTTGCTGCATTTCTCCTCTCCTATATGTGGTTCCAAGGATTTTGTGGTTCTTTCTTTTCCTTAAGTCTTAACACCCTTTGCATTGAAACACAAATAAACAACATTCGTTCCCGTTCCATGCCCTGTAATATGTATTTTCTTTTTCCATATACTCTAATGAGTAAACCTTGGTTCATGATGCAATTTATGATTTTGACACATTTCCTTAAAACAACTGTTCATGTTCACCCAAGGCCCCTTGATGGTGCGCGATCTGGATGCTCTTGGCTGTAGGGCAGCTCGGACGCCTATCGCCAAGTAGGTCGCTCGAATTGCAGGGAAAGGGAGGTATTAGAGAACTCGGGGTGGCTAACCTTAAGTCAGTAATAGTATATGCGAGTTGAGAGTTTGAGAACAAGGAGAGCTAGAATGCACTAAATCGCGCATACCTAGGTCCTGGGGGGTTGATGCCCTTATATAGTTGAGTTGCCGTGGGTCTTACGAAACGACTCCGTGATCCTCGGCCCGCGTAGATGAGATCTGTTTCCGCTTTAGAAGGAGAGTAACGTACTAGTCAATGAAGTCTATAATTACCGTCCGATCTGGGCGGGGAGAGGATATGGCCTGCCGTTATGCGGTGTGATCCTAGGAGAATCGGAGTCTGCTGAGAAGCTTCTGGAGTTGATTACATGTCACTTTAGTACTTGGGTGTTGAACTGGCTTTGGTGCCGAGGTGCCTGAGCACCCAGGCTCCCGAACTGCTGACTAGGCTTCCCTTGCCGAGTTGTCATCCTGCTGGCAGGTCGCGTCCACGTGACCTTTACTTACTAGGTCGGGCCAAATCACCCCTCATCAATTGCCCCCCACTCCTCGTACTAGGGGTCCTGACTCGGTACAGGGAGTTCATGACGAGCCCAAGTGGATTTGGCTCGATGTCTAGGTGGTACGGAGGGCGGACCTTCGGTTGGACTTGTATGACTATTTGGCTTGACTAGGAAATGACCCAGATCACGTATCAGGTACGCGTGGATGTCACACCAATTATAAACTCCACGGACATCAAAACGTGTGCTCAACTGATTTCAACCTTGGGTAGTGTGCAGTCGGTTCTCCTAGGAACTGTTGGATCATGTGGATGTTGGCTGTTGATCCCCGGATATGATGGCTATAAATAGGGGCGGAAGGGCTCATTTTCTTCGCCACAAACCGCATGTCTGAGTTCTTTGAGGTCGTGTTCAAGTCTCCCAACTCGGTGTCAACTATCCCTGTGTTCGAGGTCATCTTGCTCTCTTCGATTTTCTTTGGTTAGTTCGTCTTTTCTTGTTTTCGATTCCGTTGTCCATTCCTTTAGTATGTCTTGTCTTAGTTTTGATAGTCTCTTAGATGGGAAGCGGTGAGTCCGCTGGGGTCAAGGTGGGCACCTCGGCACAGACCGCGAAGCCTCGTCCTGCCGAGGTGGGCACTTCGGCAAAGGATGTGGACTCCAGCCCATCCGAGGCAAACTCACCTCGGCAAGAGTGCGAGGCTTCTTGTAGGTCGGCCTCCATTTCGCGTCAGGGTCGTTTGCCGGACAGCTTCGACCCGTCTTCAATGACAACGGATAGGCTCTTGTTCATATTAGCTCGGTATAAGTTCCCCAATAACTTAGTGTACAACATTCCCTTAGGTAACTTTCCTTGGGATCACGGTCATGACGAGATTGTGGTCTTTGAGGAGCAGCTCGTAGCTGGGTTGCGCTTCCCACTCCATTAGTTCATAGTTGAGATCATCAAATTTTTTGATATTGCCATAGACCAGCTCCATCCGAACTCTATCTGCAACATCGGTACCATCTCCCTTTTCCACGATTATAACTGACCTCTAGACTTTGACTCGATCCTTTCTATCAAGAAAAATTCAGCTTGTGTTCTACTCGAGCACAAACGAAGCTATTACATGTCTCCTCGCCCTAGGTACAAGTTCTTGCACGAGCTCCCAAACGAAGTCCCGGCTTGGAAGAGGCGTTATTTTGTAGTCCGTAACACTGCGGGGTGGCCGTTCCTGAGTCACTGGAGGGATGCTGATGAGGGCAGATTTGGCCCTCTAGTGAAATTGTGACACGTGGCACCTCGTGACAACTAGGCAACACCTAGGCAACCACTTACCAAGTTGGTGTCCCACTCGGGCATCAGCTTGGCTGGTCTGGCGCGGCCTAGCGTAGCCTGGCACGATCTGTATGCGACCTGCGCGCTGCCTGGCGCGGCCTGGATCAGCCTGGCATATGATCCGTCCTGGCCGACCTAGCTGCCCATAGGACATCCACCGATAAACTCGGCATGCATACTCCACGAGCTCGGTAGCTCACCAAGGAGCTCGCCAAGGAGCCAGGCAGCTCGGCAGAGTTCGCCACAAGCAGCTCGACATAGCTTCCCTAGGCAGCTCCCCACTTGTAGGGTTGTTCGGTACAGAAGAGTATAGCGTATCACAGGAAGATCTCCTGCCTGACAACCTGGCCCAGACACCGACCCGCCGACTGAAGCAGGCGCCGACCAGGCCGCCTGACACAAGCGCTATCCTGACGACCTCGAGGAGTTCACCACCGTACCCCGGTTCTAACGGGATGTGACGAGTCTTACCGTTTGGAGGCTTTTCACCCACCTAACCCGCGAGGACTCCGGTATATAAAGACCTCACCCCCCAAAGGGGAGGGAGGATGGAAAAAATAGAGGTAATCCTTGCTCTCTATCTCTCTCATTTCTCCAATATCATCTTCAAGCTCTCTACAATTAGAGTGCTAACTTAAGCGTCGGAGAGTCCCTGTCGGGAAAATATCCCCGGGTCCTCTGATTCGGTTCTCGTAGGTCCCTCAACTCCCGTTGCCTACAAAGAGGAGGAAAAGATGGAGTTCTCGCAGGTCCCTCAGCTCCCACTGCCTACAAAGGAAAGATCACCTCATTTAGAGGGCAGTCGGGTTGCGTTGCACCAAGGAGCTCCACCATTCTCTGAATCACAGGCCGCCTAGGAGTAGGGAGCTCGCCGTTAGGGAGCTCGTCACTAGGCAGCTCGCCACTAGGTAGCTCGCCACTAGGTAGCTTGCCACTAGGCAGCTCGCCACCTCACAAGCAGCTCGCCACTAGGTAGCTCGCCACTAGGCAGTTCGCCACTAGGTAGCTCGCCATTAGGTAGCTCGCCACTAGGCAGCTCGCCACCAAGCAGCTCGGCACCTCACAGGTAGCTCGTCACAAGGTAGCTCATCACCAGGAAGCTCACCACTAGGGAGCTCATCACTAGGTAGCTCGCCACCAGGTAGCTCATCACCAGGTAGCTCGCCACCAGGTAGCTCACCACCAGGGAGTTCGTCACCAAGTAGCTCACCACCAGGCAGTTCACCACCAGGCACTTCACCACTAGGTCAAATGACGAGGTACTTAGCCAAAAAAATTGATACATCACAAAAAATTGGTACGCGACCAGAAACGGTTACATCAATTGGCGCCGTCTGTGGGAAAACACTACAAAAAGCTAAGTTCTCATCATACAAAAACTAAGTTCTCATCTTACAAAAGCTAAGTCCTCTTCTCCCAGAAAGCTAAGTCCTCACTTTTTAGAAATTGAAGCTCTCGCTTTATAGTTTACATTTTTTATGAACTCAAAAACTACGTAGGGAGCTAACAGACTAAGTTTACTTTCAATTCAGATAAAGCCTCTTCAGTCCGACTCGCAAGGTCCCCCCCTACAAAGACGAGCTCTTCGTGGCTTCCGCGGGAGCTGGCGACCTAAAGTTAGTAGTGCTGCCCCCGAAGGTCGAGCTCCTAATAGCTTCTTGTAGGAGTGGGTGATCGACATTACAAAGCTGATGCAGTGCAATCATAGCTCTACCCCCTGGTCAGCTCGGCACCTTGCAGGTGGCTCGACGCCTAGTCAGCTTGGCACCTCACTGGTAGCTCGGCACCTGGTCAGCCCGACACCTCATAGGTAGCTCGGCACCTCACAGGCAAAGCCTATGGGCCACATTATTTCTTAAGACCTAGTCCCCTCTTCGGCACGGGCAAAGTCAAAAAAGAGTAGACTATGAGTCACTCCCAAAAGCCTACGGGCGACATTACTACTTAAGACCCAATTGCCTCTTCGGCATGGGCAAAGTCAAAGAAGAGTGAACTACGAGTCGCTCCCAAAGCCTACGGACCACATTACTGCTTAAGACCCAGTCGCCTCTTCGGCATGGGCAAAGTCAAGAAGAATGGACTACGAGTCGCTCCCAAACCCTACGGGCCACACTATTGCTAAATACCCAGTCGCTTCCTCAGCACGAGCAAAATCAGCAAAAGTGAACTATAAGTTGCCCCCAAAGCCTAAGGGCTACACTACTGAACTGGCGGAGACCTCACCTTACTGGCAGCTCGCCACATATAGGCAGCTCCCAAAGCCTAAGGAATTGGATCACCACTTACTAGCTCGTCGACTTACGGGCCAAAAGAAGAAATCTACTCCCTTCGCTGAGTTACTCTCATCTCGGGAGTGGGGGGCAAATGATGAGGGCAGATTTGGCCCTCCAGTGAAATTGCGACACGTGGCACCTCGTGACAACTAGGCAACACCCAGGCAACAACTTACCAAGTTGGTGTCCCACCCGGGCACTGGCCTGGCCGGCCTAGCGCGGCCTGGCGCGACCTGCACGTGGCCTGCATGCGGCCTGTGCGTGGCCTGGCCGACTTGGATTAGCTTGGCACATGATCCGACCTGGCCAACCTAGCCGCCCATAAGACGCCCACCGATAAACTCGGCATGCATACCTCACGAGCTCAGTAGCTCTCCAAGGAGCTCGCCAAGGAGCTCGGTAGCTCGCCAAGGAGCTAGGCAGCTCGACAGAGTTTGCCACAAGCAGCTCGGCATAGCCCAAGGAGCTCGGCATAGATCCCCCGGGCAGCTTGCCACTTGTAGGGTAGCTCGGTACAGAAGAGTATGGCGTATCGCAGGAAGATCTCCTGCCTAACAACCTGGCTTAGACACCGACCCACCGACTGACGTAGGCGCCGACCTGACAACCTGGCCCAGGCACCGACCAAGCCGCCTGACACAAGCGCCAGCCTGATGACCTCGAGGAGTTCACCACCGTACCTCGGTTTTGACGGGATGTGACGAGTCTTACCGTTTGGAGGCTTTTCACCCACCTAACCCGCAAGGACTCCGGTATATAAAGACCTCACCCCCCAAAGGGGAGGGAGGATGGAAAAAATAGACGTAATCCCTGCCTTCTATCTCTCTCATTTCTCCAATATCATCTTCAAGCTCTCTACAATCAGAGTGCTAACTTAAGCGTCGAAGAGTACCCTCCGGGAAAATACTCCCGGGTCCTCTGTTTCAGTTATTGCAGGTCCCTCAACTCCCGCCGCCTACAAAGAGGAGGAAAAGATGGAGTTCTTGCAGGTCCCTCATCTCCCACTGCCTACAAAGGAAAGATCACCTCATTTAGAGGGCAGTCGGGTTGCGTTGCACCAGGGAGCTCCATCATTCTCTGAGTCACAGGCCGCCTAGGAGTAGGTAGCTCGCCACTAGGTAGCTCGCCACTAGGCAGCTCGCCACCAAGCAGCTCGACACCTCACAGGTAGCTCGCCACCAGGTAGTTCACCACCAGGAAGCTCGTCACCAGGTAGCTCGCCACTAGGTAGCTCGTCACCAGGTAGCTCGCCACCAGGTAGCTCACCACCAGGGAGTTCGTCACCAAGTAGCTTACCACCAGGCACTTCGCCACTAGGTCAAATGACGAGGTACTTAGCCAAAAAAATTGATACATCACAAAAAATTGGTACGTGACCATAAACGGTTACATCGGATGCCATCCAGGACCCTGACGTCAGATTGGACCAAAAGACATGGGAGGAGGTTTGATCTTGGGCGAAGCTCGGGCTGAAGTTCGAGAACTTCGTGACCGAGGAGAAGCTCGTACAAGCCGGGCTAAGTCCTCCTGGTAGGTCGTCATCACAATTGTTGTACTTGTTTTCTTCGTCTTGTTTTACTTTGAGGTTATATCTAACTCTGTTTGTCATCTTTTGCAGTTGCCATGGCTGACATCCCTGCCGACGAGCTCTTCGAGAGCATGCAAAAGGGGAAGAAGAAGAAGAGGGCCTCTAAGAAGGCTCGCCTCCACGCAGAGACCACCACCTTCGACATTGACGCCATTGTCCCCGAGAACCCACTAGTTGCTGAGCAGCCACTCGTGATCGACTTGGTCGAGGAGGACCAAGGCAAAGCTACCCCGCCCCGCGTGCTTGAGGAGACCACATCTTTCGAGCCCTAGCATGCTTAGGCGACCACTCCATCGAGTAGCGATACCTCTGCTTGGAGCGTCTTGACTCCAAAGTTTGGTCTCCTCAAGAGCAAGGACGCAGTCTTCGCTGAGGAGGTTGCTCCTTGGGCTGACTTACCGGTCGCTCAGCTCGGGGCTAGAGCGGTAACTCATTGCATGGTGGTACGTACTCAACCGTTGGGCCATATTACACTTAGATTTTTCTCCATACTTAGACTTTGTTTCTTCTCTTGGCAGGTGAGTTCTTCGATCCATGCCCTGGCCTACTAGTCCGAGGTGAACCTGAAATGAGCTCTCAAGGCCGAGGAGTCCTCTTGAAGTGCCCACTCCGAGCTAAACCTAGCTCACAGTGAGATCAGCCGCCTGAAAAACGATGCACGAGCTAAGAAGGAATTGTTGATTCTGCTGGTGGTGGAGGAGCTGGAGGAGCGCGAGGCGACTCTTAAGAGAGAACGAGAACCTCGAGGCGTTGGTGAAGGAGCGGACTGATATTCTACTCTAGGCAATGGAGGAGGCCAAGGTCAAGGCCGTCGAGGAGTACAAGTCTTCGGCGGAACATTGTGAGTTGTTGGTCGAGGCCGGGATAGCGGGCTACCGCAAGGGTTTTAAGCTTAGCAGATGGTTGACCTGGCGTGAATTCCCCCACCTCGACCTCAGTGCAATCACAACGTTGAAGATCACCAAGGAGATGGTCGTCAAAGCTGCTAAGGAGCCGGACTCCGAGGAAGAGAGCGACGATGACCTCCTCGGCGATGAGACAGCAGAAGAGGGAGAGGGAAGTGGTGTTGTCGAGGACCATATGGAGACCGATCTGCCTATCGATGCCTCTGTTGGGGATGAGGAGTCCCATGTTGTTTGATGCCTCTTTTCTTGGACCCCCTGTAAATACACGATGTCTCGAGCCTCTGAGTTCAGTTATATAGTTGTAGTCTTCTTGTTCTTGTTCTTTTTTTTTTCACTATGTACCCAAAATGCTTCATTAATGAAACACAACATTTGCAAAATTTCTTGTGTGCAAAAATTTCTCTAAGTATAGATTACTCCCGAGCTGGCGAGATAGACTCGAATAGGAATAGTCCAATGTCGTACGCCGAGGTGAACAAACACTGTAGAGTACATGCCCGACTTGTTTGTGCCCGAGCTACTTTGCCTTACCCATGCCAAAGCGGTTGGGGTTTTTGGTTGCCCATGTTGAAGCGACTAGGTCTTAGCAAGCCCATGCCGAAGAGGCGATTGGGTATTATATCGCGCTGAGGTCTTCTAGTAAGCTTGGCACCATAGCACTTAGGCTTCTGGGAGTGAATTAGGGTCCTCTCTCCAGTTCGTCGTCCTTAGGGTCAGCTCGGTGATCCCGTGGACTTAGTCGTCTTTTTAGTTGTGTTGAGGTTTCACAGATAGTATCTCCTTAGGTTGTCAACGTTCCAAACTCAAGGTACCTGTTTTCCTTCCATGGTTTCAAGCTCATAGGTTCCTTCTCCGAACACCCGTCTCACCCGATATGGACCTTCCCAGTTTGGACCGAGCTTACCCACGCCGGGCTCAGGTACCATTACCTTATGGAGGACCAGGTCGCTGACTGAGAATAGTCGCTTCCTGACCCGGGCATTATAATATTGAGCTACTCGCTGCTGGTAAGCCATAGTTCGAATATGTGCTAGGTTGTGTACCTCTTTAACCAGGTCCAAGTTAGTTCGAAGCTCGTCGTTGTTCGCCTCTTCGTCATATGCTTCGAGCCGCAACGTTGGTACTTCAATCTCTACTGGAATCATGGCTTTTGTCCCATATGTGAGGTTGAAGGGTGTTTTGCTAGTCGTGGTCTTGATGGTAGTCCGGTAGGCCCAAAGGACGCTGGGTAGCTCGTCCACCCATAACCCTTTAGCTCGCGCAAGGCAACACTGGGTAGCTCAGCCCAAAGGACGCTGTTCGTCACTTCGGCCTGTCCGTTTGCTTGGGGGTGTGCTACTGAAGTGAAATTTTGCCGAAATCCCCATCTTGGCGCATCCGTTCTGGAATTTAATGTCCTCTAATTGCTTCCCGTTATTCGAGATCAAAACTTAGGGCAGTTCGAAACGACACACGATGTTTTTCCAAAAGAAATTTTGCACGTTCCTTTCTGTGATGCTTACCAACGGTTCGGTTTCCACCCACTTCGTGAAGTAGTCCACTGCCACAACCAAGAACTTCCTCTGCTCGGCTACAGACGGAAATGGACCGAGGATGTCAATTCCCCACTGCGCGAAGGGCCACAGGCTAGTTAGGTACTTCAGATCGGCGGCAAGTTGATGGAGGATGTTGGCATGCCTCTGACATCTGTCGCATTTCTTGACGAGCTTGAGTGCGTTTGCCTTCATAGTGGGTCAATAGTAGCCCTGCATTAATGCCTTTTGGGCGAGCGCTCTGCCCCCCAAGTGTCCTTCGCATAACCCTTCATGGATATCACGAAGTACGAATTCAACTTTTGAGGGTCGTAGACAATGTAGGTAGGGGAGCGTGAAGGACCTCTTGTACAACCATCCGTCTATAAGGATGTACCGAGCTAATTGATGCTCTACCCTCTGAGTTGCTTTGCGTTCTGCAGGTAGGGTCCCTTGGAGCAGATAATTCACGAGCGGGTCAATCCAGCTCGATTCCGCTTGCAACACAGGAGCGACCTTTTTTGCGCCCCTGAGAATGCTAGGCCGAGGCAGGTCCTCTATGTACACCGTCTGTGTGGTGTTGTCGCTGGTACTTGCTAGTCGTGACAACGCGTCGGCCTCAACATTGGTTAAGTAGGTGGCCATAGTTGAGTCGTGTGCTTCGTAGTCACAATTGACTTGGTTAACTACCAGCTGTGAGTCGCTGCACACGATGAGATGTTTTGTACCCATTTCTTTCGCTAAGTTTAGCCCGACAATTAGTGCTTCATACTCTGCCTCATTGTTTGACACATTGAATATGAACTGGAGAGCGTACTCTAGCTTCACCTCACTCGGGCTGTACAGTATCAATCCAACACCGCTTCCTCGCTAGTTGGACGAGCTATCTACATGGAGGATCCAGGGCTTCTCGTCCCAGGTCGGTACTGCTCTGATCGGGACCGGTGCCGTGCTGGTTGACGCCTCCGATACGTTAGCGCGCTCAGTCAGTTTAGGGGCCGGCGTGTTGAATGTGCATTCTACTACGAAGTCCGCCAAGACTTGGGCTTTGATTACTGGCCGTGGCTCAAACCGAGTGTTGTACTTGCTCAGCTCGATGGACCACTTCGTCAACCTCCCTGACACCTCGGGCTTAAGTAAGATGTGCCTCACAGAGGTTTATTAGTAAGGATGACAATGGTATGGGCTTGGAAGTATGGCGCAATTTCCGATCTGCTACTACTAATGCGTACGCCAGCTTCTCGATGTTAGGATATCTGGTTTCCGCGTCCTGCAAGACTTTACTTACGTAGTAGACTGGTCGTTGGATCTGGTCTACTTCTCTGATCAATATCGAGTTGACCACTCGTCACTCGCGGAGAAGTACAACTTCACTCATCTCCTTCCTCAGGTCGGGTTAAAATTGGGGCAGTGCTTAGGTACCTTTTCAGCTCATCAAACGCAAGCTGGCACTCTTCGGTCCATTCAAAATTTTCATTCCTTTTAATTGCCTTAAAAAATGGTAGGCACCAACTTGCCGATTTAGACATAAACAAGTTTAGGGCAGCTACCCGGCCAGTTAGCCGTTGGACTTCCTTGATTTTCTAGGGTGGTCGATATCTAAAATAACCTTGATTTTATCCGGATTAGCTTCGGTGCCACGTTGGTTCACTATGTAATCGAGGAACTTACCCGACGTGACCTCGAAGACACACTTGTTTGGGTTTAGCTTCATATTGTACTTCCTCAAAATTTGAAAAATAGCATCTAAATCATCGATTAAAGATCTAGAGAATTAGGTCTTCATGACCATGTCATCAACATAATACTCTACTTTATTGCTAATCAAAGGCCCAAAAATTTTGTTTACAAGTCGCTGGAAAGTTGCTCCAGCGTTTTTCAAACCAAAAGGTATGAGACTTTATAACAATACAACCCGAGTTTGGTTACAAAAGCGGTTTTATCCTGATTGATTGTGTCCAGCCTAATCTGGTTGTAGCCGGAGTAGGCGCCCATGAAACTTGGCACACTCCTCAGTATAGTGGATTGTCTCTTCCATCGGGGCAGCACACAACTCAGTATAGTCCGTTGGTTGCTCCAGCTCGACGTCTTCTATCAACTTTGCCTTTCCCTTCATGGCAGCCACATAGCACTTACGGGATTCAAATTGATCGCCTCGTATGACCCCTACCCCATAATCTGTCAAAAACTTCATCGCGAGATAGTAAGTCGATACTATCGTGTGCAAAGCATGTGTGATGGGCTGACCTATAATCGCGTTGTAGGGGGACAGAGTCGCGACCGCCAAGAATGTACGTTCAAATCGTACAATGTTCAGCCACGTGCCCGCCTCCACTGGTACTGTGACCCGATCGATAGGCATGACTTCTCCGCAGAACCCTATTAGCGGAGTATCCGTCGGTTTCAGATTGCTCTGTTGCAGTTGTAACTTGTCAAAAGTTCCTTTGAAGTGGATATCAGCTGAACTACCTGAGTCCACCAAAATCCGCTTCACCTTTTAGTCATTGATGATCAACTTTATGACAAGGGCGTTGTCATGAGGGTACTAAATCCCACGAGCATCGTCCTCGGTGAAATAAATGGGTTCTTCTATTCGAGGTCACTTTGGTGGGTTCTCTGCCTCGTGCTCCAATTCTCGAACCGAAGTCTTCCCTACTGCTGCTGTGCACCCCGCTACAATGGATTCCCAGTGATCAGGAAAGCATCTACATGATCATTGGGGTCGAAAGACCCATCATACATGTCTAGTGGTGGTACCTTGAAATCTTTTGGCATTGGGGCCGCTAGGAGCTCAGGTAATAGGGGGGATGGCCGGCTCAACAGAGCAGGCGCCATTCTCGTGGCCACCGAGCTTACCTCTTCTCTTTCTCTGCTTTGATCTACTAGGTGGCTGGGATTTGTTGGCGGGTTGTTCCTTGCTGAGGAACGGCGAGTCTTGCAACATTGTCGTTGCTGCTTTTTTGCTGGTGCTTTATTTGTGCTGCCAGCCTCATTGTTGTCAGGTATCTCGATTTTGCTCCGAATGATGGGGCGAGGTGGATCGGGAGTCCTCGCCGCTTCTTCGCCGCGTGATCGGTGTTGGTTGTCGCGGGGTGCCAAGGGGTCTTCTCTCGAGCCCGCGCCTTGGGCCCCAAGCTGATGATCTACGTTGTCCTGATGCGGGAGTTGCCGACTATGCCTCTCGGGCTGGCTGGGTTTGGGCCTATCCTTCGAGTTCTCCCTTTGGGAGGCTGGGGGAGTACACCGTTCATCTACTATTCCTCGTGGCGGGGTTCGTCCCAAGGGAGGGATTGATACCTGTGAAGTTCTTTCACTGTGGGGAGGAGATTGGCGGTCGTTTTGATGGGCCCGGTGCTGGTTCTGGTTCTGAGTCTGTCTTTGATGTTGACCAACTGGTTGGTTCAATTGCAGCGGTGGGAACTGCTGTTGGTACTGCTGGTAGAAGTAATAGTGCTGAAACTGCTGGAACTGGTGAATCTATTGCATCTGGATCTGCATCGTCCGAATGTTAAACTGGGAATGCCCGACCCCAGGGGGAATCATAGAGGGCTCTGAGAACGTGGTGTTCACTTGGGGGAATGGGACATTCACTTGTTGGGTGGTGTGCGGCACGGACAGTGATGGAACCCCTGAGATTGTCAAGGGAATGGTGAACTGGCCTATGGTCACCGAGGGACCTTGGGGAATAGTTGTTTGTTGCTCTTGCCCCCTAGTGACGTTCATGTTGCTCTTTTCGGTATTGTTGGAAGATGCCATTAAGGTTGAGACTGGGATTGGAATGATCTTTCGATCGTTTCCCATAGACGGCGCCAATTGATGGTGCATGATCTGGATGCTCCTAGCTGTAGGGCAGCTCAGACGCCTATTGCCAAGTAGGTCGCTCGAACTGCAGGGAAAGGGAGGTATCAGAGAACCCGGGGTGGCTAACCCGACGAGGTTGCTCCAATACTTAAGTTAGTAATAGTATATGCGAGCTGAGAGTTTGAGAACAAGGAGAGCTAGAATGCACTAAATCGCGCGTAGCTGGGTTTTTTTTTGGGGGGGGTTGATGCCCTTATATAGTTGAGCTACCGTGGGTCTCACGAAATGACTCCGGGATCCTTGGCCTGCGTAGATGCGATCCATTTCCGCTTTAGAAGGAGTAACATACCAGTCAATGAAGTCTATCGTTACCGTCCGATCCGGGCGGGGAGAGGATAAGGCCGCCCTTACGTGGCGTGATCTTGGGAGATTTGGAGTCCGTTGAGAAGCTTCTGGAGTTGATTACGTGTCACTTCGATACTTGGGTGTCGAATTGGCTTGGTGCCAAGGTGCCCAAGCACCCGGGCTCCCGCACTGTTGACTAGACTCCCCTTGCCAAGTTGTCATCCTGCTGGCAGGTCGTGTCCACGTGACCTTTACTTGCTAGGTCGGGCCAAATCACCCCTCATCACCCCTCTTTTATATGGTTTCTCTCTATTGGTTTTTGTATTTTTGTATGAGATGTCTTGATTCGTCACTTCTAATGTCCAATGATAGGGGCTAGGAACCTTGACAAAGTTAAAGATTATTCATAAAAATAACATAGAAATAAATTGAAGAATTGCACCTCCATCATGCAAACCTTCAAAAGTTGGAATCTCACAATTTCTGGAAGTATAATTCAGTTTTCATTTACTAATATGTTAATCACATGAATCTTCACTTTATCAATGAGATGGTATCCATGGATCATGATTGGGAGTTGTGTAGAAAAGAATGATTTAGACATATTATTGAGATGGTATCATGGAATCTCCATCTCTCAGAGTTGCTTTGTTGAAGATTTTAGGATAATGATGACCGAGTAAACATTTGTAAATCATGTGGGGGAAAACAGTTATTATGACATATATAGTTTAAAGCATAAATCATGTAAGAGATAAAAATAAGGTTGTACCAGAAAATGATAAATATGGATAATAAGGTTGCAAAACCGTTATATATAGGTATGCTAAGGTGATACATGGGATTCTGGTGGGACAGCATAAAGAATCTGAGGAATACTAAGGTTAAGAGTAAGTCAAAATTATAGCTATTACAGATGCATGAGAAACCACACAACAGGAATATCACAGAGGCCCAGTGGATAAAATAGAAAAGGCAGTGCAGCAAAAAGCTTGAAGTAATGGACTTTCAGTTCAGGCCCTAAACTGTTGATTAGTAACTAAGGATAATGAGTTAATGACAAACCATTTAAAGGGTTCCCACTTGAGAAAATCAACCTGGCAGGATGATTGTAGCCAGTAATTTAGTGTTTTAATTTTGGATGGTAAAGAAAGCAATCTGTTGCAACTATAAGATGATTTAGAAATCAGGTAGTAATCCACTGTTTCTCATTTTTGAAACAAAAAATTCAGGTGCAGCCCATATATGGTGGGTTCTTATTATCCTATATATAATCAGCTGAAAGTCATCCATTATCATCTTAAGCTTTCTGCAACAAATACCATAGGCCCCAGATGATTTGTTGTCTAAGGTGCATAGGACCAGTTGTAGCGCTATGAGTTTACCTTTACACAGCCCTATTCCCGAGTTGGTTTGCCTTGTTGGTCTGAAGAAAATGAATTAGGAAAAAGATCCTGATCTTTTGGTGGGTTTTCTAATAAGGTGATTCCATTCTGTATTGACAGGGTAGAGTTGTTACAGATCGATACAATGCAAGCTACTGTGCTTATAACTCAGATGTTGCAACTGGTTATGGGGTTGGTTCTTTCTTATTCCTACTCTCAAGTGAATCACTGCTTATGGGTGTCACGAAATGCATGTGCTTCGGCAGAGCCTTAGCCCCTGGTGGAAATCGAGCCTGGTCCATCATCTACTTCATATCATCATGGTGAGATTTCTTTATATGTTTCGGGATGCCAGTTTTCTGTCACTACCTAACAAGAGAACTCCATGTTTAGTACACATTTATTTTCAGTTATTCATATTAGTATCTTTGTTTTAACAACTATTCTTTGTTATACTATATGAATAATATTGTGCAAAGTTTCTTTTTGCGCATGACATGCATATTTAGATCTGGTCGTAGATTTTTAGCATTCTTTACCCTTACAGACGATTAAGTTGCCACGTTTAAGCTGTCTAATTAAGTGTCAGGATCGTCAGCTCTGAAACATGTGTTAGGTGTTGTCAGCCTGCTCTGATAAACTTGTGAATTGTGTGCAGGCTAACTTTTCTGATAGCGGAGGCATGTCTAATTGCCGGAGCAGCAAAAAATGCCTACCACACAAAGTACAGAGGGATGATTTATGCCCAGAACCTCTCATGTGAAACTCTGAGGAAAGGTGTTTTTATTGCAGGAGCAGTGTTTGTGGTTGCATCTATGATTCTTAATGTCTATTATTACATGAACTTTACCAAAGCCACAGCACAAGCTGCTCGCAAAACCAATCGTCCAAACTCGACAGTCGGAATGACTGGGTACGCCTAAGACCAGGACAATGAACCCAGATATTTCTTCAAGTTTTGCTTCTTGGGCTACATGAAATGAAAATTTTGGTGGGTCTCTGATTGTATGATGTAATAGTAAACTGTCAGACATTTTACTTAATGTTATTTACAGATCCAAAAGAAGTGTTCTAAATCTAAACCATCTATGATACTACGATCTACCTTGTGGACTGGACGAGACACGCACACCACACATAAATCGCATTTACTAGGATGATGGACCACGGAAAATCTGGGTTGTCCATTGGATTGGCGAATGGCGACTTGCCTTATACCTATTCCCTACATCGATCACATCTTGTTTTCTTCCCGTCTCATTTTATGTGTAGTGTAACGAATACGCTATTTGTTTATTTCCCACAGTTCATTCATTCATTGTGCGTGAGACAGGTCCAGTTCATTGGCCCTTGTTTGATACAACAGGTCTGCATTTGGCTTGAATTCCCTGGTTTGGTTTGGTAGTGGGTACAGGAGCACGACTGCAAATGACAAGCTAGTCTCAGGTGCGCATAATTAAGGTGTTGCTTGTATATCAAGTAGACAAGGTACTTCTGTGTTTTATGAAGTTGTACAGAAAGTACCTTGGCATTTGAATGCCTGTGTTTCCTGCGGCATATATGATGTTGCCATTGTTATCAACGGATTTGGATGCCTACATCCATGTGGCATATATGATCCTGCAAAAGTGCCAAGTGGACACAGGACCACATGGCCTTATGGATGTGTTTGGTAAGAGAATTTTCACTTGGATCATTTCTGTAGGCATTTGGTAAGAGTTAGTTTTCAATTTTTCATATTGAAAATGATGCCAAATTTGTTTTTATTTTTTACATGTTTTCATTCAAAATGGGAACAAAGTTTGATTCTAGAAAATGGATGCAAACTATTCTCAAAGTTTGTCAACGCAAAATTGTAGATTTTAATCTTGGGATTCATGTTTATACCTATTAGAACCAAACACCTTTGGTAAGAATTAATACAAAATTTATCAATGCAAAACCAAAAGAAACATACTTGTATTTGCACTCTTACCGACCCTAGGAATACATTGTGTATATTCTAGTGCCAAAACATGAAATTTTGTTACTGTACCCAAATGCATTCTCCTTGCTTTCTATTGCAAAATTTCATGGTGTGAAAATACATTTCCAAATTCATCTTGTAGCCCAAAATAGACGGTAAAAGCCCAAAGGTTTTGGGCTTCTAAAAACATAAAAGTAGGAATCAATCCGAACAGCACCTAAAAAGATTATTTGGGAATACCTCGTATTTATCCTACATTAATATTTCGGTACCATACGATACCATCACTACTTAACATAACCCCTGCTTTACCCTTGCTCTTGTCTAGGGTGTGGTGGTGATTAAGAACTCAACAACGGCCGGCCATATATATATATATATATATATATATATAGATAGAGAGAGAGAGAGAGAGAGAGAGAGAGAGAGAGAGAGAGAGAGAGAGAGAGAAGCGTAGCTTCACTACTTCCCAGTGAAGACGTGCAATGAACCCGATACAGGATCTGCTACCCAGTACCCACCCACGCACACCCAGTTTCCACTTTCCAACATGATCTACTTCCTACTTGCATGTTGTTCATTGATGGGATTATAGACTTATAGTTGATGAGACATATATACTTGAGGTTGAGGATGTGCGCAACGGCTATATATAGATCATAATAGATGAGACAATAATGGTTTCCTTTTTCTTTTTCACTCTTTGGCTTGATTATCATTTAGCAGCAATGGAATGATCCCTCGCGTTCCTGTTGGGTGGGGTTTCTTCTGGTTAATCTGCTTTTTCAATTTTCAGTTTCAGTGTTTCACATTTCAAGGCGCGCAAAACAAAACCAAACAGGCTGTCTGGTTAAACTTAAAACGCGGAAAGAATGTCTAATGTCTTAGTCCTACACTAGTTTTCCAATAAGCAGCATTCAGAATGTTGAGCAGAAGCCTCTCCTGCTAAGCTGGAAAAGTTGAACGCCCTATCAAACGGGACCCTAAATAAATATCTACCTACATTCATAACACACAGGTGCTAACGTATGAAAGGGTTCACAAAAGAAGTAGTAGCTTTTCTATATTGAGCGAGTCGAGTTGGGCTAGCTAGCTGTCAGCTCAAGCCTCAAGGGCGTAGAGTGTAGAGACAGGGTACGTAAGAGCCAAAAGTTCCTGAATCTCCGCCGCTGCTCCAACTCCAAGCATCGATTTATTGTCCTTGCACTCTCCGAATAGTACCTATATATATCCTCATATCCTCATCTATGTGGGCTATGGCTGCTTCATGTTGAGATTCTGAGAACGCCTCATCATCAGCCTAAACAATGAATATACAAAAAATCATCAGAATTCTGGAATTAATATTGTGAGCTATATATTGTCTTGAACAAAATTGACGTTTTTTTTGACTGCTTACCAGCAATGCATGCCAAGTGATCTGTTGTGTTTTTATATTCTACTCTGAATCTCTGATTGATCAGCCCAGCTCCAAATTGAAGTCATTCACGTGAAAGAATCTCTCCCTTAAACAAACACATTTGAATTAAAATAATGCAGACAAGCATCCTGATATTCCTGAAAGCCCACAAAAGGAATGAAGCTGAACTATAGTAAAAATAAAGTAATAAGAGCTGTAGCTAATACGGTTTAATTACACGTCAATTTTAGTATGGAGTATTCAATATTAATAGATACTAGGAGAAGTTGCGCGCAATATATATTGGCTAAAGAATGTTTAATGTACGTAGTTACTTACCTCTACTATTTGCAGATGTGATTGTGTGTATGTGTTAATAGTTACTAGCTGCTGAGAGGCAATATAATGCTGTTCGTGTAGATGAAAAGCCAATGTAGTAATGTAGATGACAAAAACATGATACCTCGCATTCATTTGTCTAATATCCAGATATGGAGCTACACTCCAAGGACATGGAAAAGTTGTGGCCCATGCACCCATAATATAATATGGCTATATATGTCGCATGCCTAATCAGGACACCAATTAATTCATAGTGTGGCCCACCAAGAATGGGAGTTACTATGCATGGCTACAGACTTGCCTGGATCCATGCTGCAAGCCTATTTAAAACAGGCCATCCTAACTGATGGAAATCTTATATATGCTTCAATAGATTCCCAATTTTAATTTTAATCTTCTTATCATATCAGCTCACTGCTGAGAGAAAACAATGAATTATGTTTCTGTTTAGATGATCGATGATGAAACAAAATGTCAGACTTCAAGGGAAAAAAAATATGTATGTATATATATTATGCAGATTGCATCTTGAAGAGGATATAAACATGCAATCAAACAAATCAAAATAATTCATTCTATATTACTATTTTGCTAGATCTTCTATTCTAATTATCATGCATGGAGGCATATTTGGCAAATCTTTTCACATGGTCTCTCCAGCTTTTCAAAACTCAGAAGACCAAAATTTTAATTTTCTGTTTGGCAATGAATGATGGAAAGTCGAAAAGAGTCATGCACTAAAAGCTTATGAAATCCCAAAATAACCAAAAATCAGGAAATGAAGCTCTGTGCCTAAAATCTATGATTAATAGCCCAAACCCGACTGAACCAAAAGGTTTTGGACTTATTGAAAGCCAAACTCCAAAAAGCTCAATTCGTCTTTTGGTCTGCTGAACTGTAGAAAGATATATATATATATATATATATATATTTAAAAAGAATTCCCAAACAGCCCATGCATATATGCTTGGTTCAGTCGGAAACTGTAGGCGTATAAGTTTGAAATAGTGCTCTTCCAGCTCTCTCTCTCTCTTATATATATATATGTTGATTATAATACTAGTATGTATAACATTTGAATATTGTTTGTATGAAGTGCAACTGTAGGTGTGGAACATGTTGGCAGCATGCTAATGTACACACTTGGCAAGCTTGGCATCTTTGGCGGGGGATAACGAGAATCATGAGATTAGACTAGGCATTTGACAACCAGTTGTGTTGCACTTGTCTCATCGCTTTGGCGTTCCAAATCAATAAGCAAAAAATTCCAGAGTTCATGTTTCCTCTTTCTTCAATTTTAGTTAAAAACAATTCGTGGGTCGTATTGGTGTGAACTGTTGTCGTCCAACCAAGGACAAATCAGGGCCCTATGCATGATGGATGATCATCTCTGATCTCTCTCTACGTAACAAACATGCAATCAAATCAGTCACAGTCACCATTCTCAATTTTTTTTCACTACGTTACTGTGAATGTGAAAGATCGATCAATCACCACGTCGTCCTTCCCAAGACCAAATTGTTTTGCTTCTTTTCCTCCTAGGCCCCACGCACAACAAAGAAGAAAAGAGAAGTAAAAGAAAACAAGAAAAAGATATATGGGCACAAGGACGGTAGAGCATCCCAACAATAGTCTTGTGAGTCTTCTGCTAACTTTTTAACCTATTGTGGTGAAAAGGGAAGCAATAACCTATATGGGTGTCTGCTCTACTAACAAATATCAAATAACAACTCTTTAAGTGCGGTAGCTAGGAAGCACTTTTGTTACAATATGATTGTTAAGGTTTCCAACGCACTACTAAAGTTAAACAAGAAAGATGAAAAGAGTTTTACAATTAAGATTAGAAAAGCTGTGTGTGCGTGTGTGGGAAAGTGAGAGAGAGAGATGGATGGATGTGGTTGGGGGCCATAGATGTAGGGACACCAAAAGGGTGCAAAATCCAAATAGAAACCTAAAAGGTTTAGGCTTTATGGCATCCGAGTTCAGGCCTTTGAGAGCTTTGCACGGACAAAACCCACTTTTTCCTTTGTGAGGACGAAACATTAAAAGTCAGACTTTGAGAGGGGGCCTTGCCCTCAAACCCATTTTCATCTAATATATTAGAATTTTCATGTACATTCCCTAAAGAATTATTGAGGTGAAATAAAATATCAAATTAAATTAATGAAATAATAAAAAAAAAAGGAGCTCCAAATAAGTGTATCACTATCAGGGCCATCCGTAAAAAGCACCCTCTATGTTGGGCTAAATTACTAAACCAAGTCTCTCTACTTTGGGTAGGCTGCTAGTTTTGTCCGGACTTAACGAGTCCCGTGAATTTACAGGAAAGAAAGAGTGTGGAGAGTGGAGAATGGAGACACACATCTGCTTAAACGGCCGCCGTACACATATAATAATTAAGGGATTAATTACGTTATAATCAAAGTGTTTTAAGGTACAAGAAGATACTATTGTTTTATCGTTAATCAGTATTATATAAACTATATAATCTTCTCTAATACAAATGTGGGTTTGGGATTGGGAGTCTGCCTTCGTCCAACGGTAATTATATCAGATTCAAAGGAAGCAAGCCCACATGACACATGTGTTGTCTGGCATTTAAACAAACAATAAAGGTGTCGTAAGCTTGCTGCTTGCTTGTTACAACTGTAGAGAGAGACCTGCATCTTGCTGGGCCCTCTACACTTAGCTGCCATCAACTTGTTGCCGAAGCTAGACAGCGTTATAGTTAGAGTGCCAAGTAGATGCGGTTTTGGGTTTGTACAAGTGCGGTTCTGCATTTTTTTTATGTGTGTCCAGAAGCAGAATATAATTAAGTATATTTTTGTTCATCAGTTTCTTGATTAAGATTGGAAGGAAAACAATACTAATATACAATTAGCTTATATCATTAAGCAGCCGATCGAGAACCGAAGGTAATTAAGAGCATCACACGCCCTATAAAAAAGAATAATCAACTGATGATATTTAGTTAAAAGCTACTAACCATTAAAACCTGCAAATTTGCTAATTCCTCAAATTTATCTATTTTTACTTAGATATATTTTCCTAGTTTATTTCAGAATGTCAAACTTAAAACAAGTCTCAAATTCAATTTTCATTGTTTTCTGCGTAAGGCTATGTTTGTTTTAATTTGATAGAAAAATAAGAGAGAAGTACAAAGTTGGGGGATAGTTCAAAAGTTCTGAAGACTTTTCCCTCAACCTTTTTTTTTTCTCTTATTTTTCAATCCGGCCTTTTGAATTGTGGAATCCAGGTGCCATAGCTCAAAACTTTGAGATATTGGGTATTTGGATTTTTTCCCAATATCATGTAAAATGTATTCTCCGATTCGTTTGGTTATACCGAAATGGTCAAATTGATTGTTGTTGCAACGCTTGAATGATTTTATTTTATAGGGGCAAAATTAGGGTTGGAGAGTAGTTCTTTACAAGTTATTGGAGCTTTATTCGTAAAACACTTGATTTATCTTAGTCTAAATCAAGCTTTAAGCTAAACTCAAATCCAATAAATAGATTTATTTGTTAATTATTCATGTGTATAATAAGAAATAATTATTTATATGTACAAATAATCTGTTTGGAACCATATAAAATGGTCTGAGACCATTTAACTTGAGAGCTATGGTCCATGCTCAGGAACCATAAGAAATTTTCCATACCATGTATAACATTTAAAAGCACAAAAATTAAGAGAACAAAGGAGAATGACAAGAAAGGTAGGGTTCTCTTGGTTTACTCCATAATCTGATAATAAGTCTTTTATGATTTTACAGTGTTTGTCTGGATGCATGACTCTCGGAAACCTCTAACAATAATGCACACAAATGGGAGAACACAATGATCGAAAACTAGACCATTTCGTCAAACAAGCAATAATGATACCACTTGACGGAATTATTCAACCTGTTAGGGGTGAGGTCCTGAATGGGTTTTTGTTCTCCCACAAGGCTAGACCCATGCTATAATTAATATGGTGGGTACAATAATCTGAATTGTAGTTAGGAAATTCAAATACAATATACATATCCATATTATAAGCATGTTGACTTTTTATTAGAAGTTGTTAGGTGAAGTCGCCCAATGGGATTTTATTCTCTAACAAGACACGACCCATGCAATAATGGTAGGTATGATCATCTGAACCATAGTTAGGAAATTCACATACAGTATATTGCATATTATAAACATGCTGACTTCTTTTTATTAGGCCCGATCAGTTTGGAAGGAGTACTAGAGTGCAAATTATTGTATTTTGTATTATTTTATATGTATTTGTATTGTATATATTATATTTGTATGCTTATTCTTTCTAAACTGAGCTTTAGAAACAATCCAAATTGTATAATTTTCAACAATACAGGGAAATACATGAATAATTCAGGGAAAGTTCTAGTTGTATATTTTATAAACAATTGATATTATATGCATACAGTTGATATTATTATATACCTATAAATGAGTCCGGATCTCTTGCCTACAAAAACTTTACCCACATTACATGTAGCCACAATTTAGAAATATCTCCCTTACATATCTCTTAAATTCACATGGAGATGTTCCAAATGTGCATTGGATGCCCATGCTTTCAAAGTATTGCAGAATTTTTGTGGGATAGGAGATCGGGACACCCTATGTATTTATAAGAATTTATTGACATTAACATGAATGCATATTTGATTGATTCTTTTTTTTTTTTTCCTTATTATTGATTCCAAATTAATTGCACATGAATTTTCTCAAACCATATCAATTCCGTATTTAAAAGATGACAAGTTATGGGGCCTAATCCCCATCTACAAGTACTGCAACCCAAAACCAAGGGCTTCCCTAAAATAATGAAGCTATTACAAATTTTACTTTTTCTTTTTTCTTGTTCTTTCTTTTGCTAAGCGTCTTGGAAATTTACAAATGGATGTTAAATAGTCAACTAGAGGGAGCCTCAGCTAAGATGAAAAATAAAAAGTAAGTGGGATATTGTTTAAAATAAATTTGTGGAAAACAGCATAATTGTTTGGTCAGCAAAGCAATTTTTGACCAATTCATTCAGTTGTAAGTTTGACTCATGAGATGATGCCAGTTGAATCATTACACTTTTATACTTTTGTAGTATTATTTTGTTGTTATTCAATTATTCTCATATGGAGCATTGTCAACTTTATCGTGTCTATTAGTAACTATAAAGAATAGAAAAGGAATTCAAGTGTTTAACAAGTGCCATACGGCAACAGATCGATGAAGGCATATTGGGTAATCAGGGTAAACCCTACCAACCACCCTTCCCCATTGAGACGGGTTTTGGTCTGCTTGTAACTGCTCAGTGTTTGGTTTAGCCGTTTATGTAGGAGGAAATAATTACTTCACTATATATTACTGGTGTATAGCATATATTTAATTTTAATATATCTCTCTCTTTCTCTCTTATTACTTGTCCAGTTCAACCCGTTAAATTTACCGTGTGGATTAGTGTCAGGACGGTAATGAAGTTAAGTCGGGGCAGAATTTGAACAGCCCGAAATAATGAAATATTGCCGTGCTGTTCCTACCCGGCCAAGAAGGTCTGGCCAGCAACCGTCAACGAATTATAACTAGGGCCATAACTCTTATTAAACATTGACGTGAATAGGAAACCATTGTCATCCATATGGGCCTGTTTTGGATGATATTTTTTAAACTTCTAAATGTTTAACCTTAACGTGGTAAAGATAATATGTTATATGTAACTTTTTTTGTTTTTGTTTTGATATTGTTAAGTGAATGGATCAAACAACAGAGAGATAATCCTCCAAACTCCAAACTCTCAATCCCTAAGTGAAGGAGAGAATAAAATCAATAAATCCCAGGTCTACTCACAATAAGAGATTGTAAGGTGCCAATCAGCTTATTGGTCGTAGTGGAGACTTGGGCTGTCCCCCATTGTGTAACCTTTCAAATGAAATAAAAAAGAATAAGAGACTTCAGCAACAAATATATATATATATATAATCCCATTTTTTAAAGTAATGAATGATGAAAGTGCATGGACGGTTTTTGTATACCTCGTTGGTCTTCACAGGATACAGGGATCCCCGAATTTATCCCATCCACCCCACTCCAACCATTTTTATGTGCAAATCAATTTTTGAGAAAAAAAAAGTATATTATATACATTTTATTATATAAAAAGTGAATTATAGGTATCATATTATATTATTTATATATACAAATATAAAATATAAAATAAAAATAAAATAATACATTATACACATATTATCTATTATCTATGGGAACGAATTCGGAATTCAGAGGTTCGGGTTTCCTCAAAATCCATTCCGAATCCAGTCACACAGTCAAAAACAGCGCCCCGACCAGCGTGGGGCGGGTGAGATTGTGATTTGTTACAGTATCTAAGGGAGCCAAGATAAAACCGAGCCGGAGCCCACCCAAACTCGGCTCAAGCTGTTTTAGCTAAAGGTCTCACTGGTCAAAATCTCAAATGTAGGCCCAGCCTCGGCTCATTAGAGCACACGAACGCGGAAAGCAAACAACGCAAGTGTGAACAAGACAAACAGATCAGAGTCAGTCATTGGAACTTTTTACGTATCAGTGAATGGTACCATAGATCGAGGTTCTACGTTCAGAGTTTAGCTCCTTTGAAGTGAAGTTTGATAAAAAGATTCCGAAAGTTTAATTAGCAAACATGGTTCAATAATGGTAATTGTCAATCTTGATCCTCCGGTTGTATTGTTCCAATCCAACAGCTGTAACCATAGAGGAGGGCCAACCACAGCTGGCCGGGGCCCGAGCCATAACGTTTTAAAATCAGGTAATTATGGTCCGGGTTGGCTGGAAAACTACTCCAACAGCTGTATCTTATATATTTACATACATCATCATCATCATCATATCATTTATGATGAGAAGGACATAAACCCGTGACGTGCTAATATGTTGGTAGGTGGTGAACCGTTCGTGACCCCACAGAATGAAGAATCCTCAGCTCTCAGCTCAGGCTTGCCATCACCGTTGGTTCTCCCATCAATACCACCTTATCCTTATGTTTTAAAGTTTTAAACATTCTGATTTCATGACGTAAATATACCAAACACAGGAGGGGGCCGGGAGGTCCTCGGCACTCGGCAGGGCTCCTGGTTTGGTTTCTTTACGTCAACGAGTCAGTGTCCAACACGACACGGTGGCGGGATCCCCGGCCTCGAGTAGTCGGACTCTGTTGTTTCCTTTCCCCTCAGGCAGTCAGGCCTCACCGGAAAATTTAAAAATTTATGGGGGATTTTAAAATTTAATTTTATCAGGCACCGACATTCAAATTTCAAGGCTTCAACTAATGCCCTGTTTAACAGGTAATGGCACATCAGTAAATAACAGTTGGACAACGGACAATTTATTAACGTACCCTCGATTTTAAACCACCCCAAACAACAGCTAAATCTGTCATCACGTGGTGCTGGTCGTGGTAATAGCTGCAGTGGCCGAGCTGAGTGATAGAGTTCCCTCTTTCTTTCTCTCTCTCTCATATCAACCAGAAGAGACGTCATTTTTTCATGGTTTCAACCAGAAGAGACGTCATTCCAGAGTCTAAGAAAGAGAACCCAAAGAGAAAAAGAGAAGATCCTGTTAAATTTCACTTTGATCTCCAACATAATCTCGCCGGAAGACGTTTCATGTTGTAGCCAAGACATCCCGCTTTTCTTTCATCATTTATCTTTTTTTTTTTTTTTTTTTTTTTTTTTTAATCTTGGCTCTATTTCTGTATGTGGGTTTTCTGGCGATGTCGCATGCCGGAGGCAGGAGACTCGTGCTCTCTCTGGTCGTTCTGTTGATCATCTCGGTTTTACAGACATGGGTATGTTCTGACTGCAAGGTAGGGGCAATTCGAACTCTTCCGGGCAGTAATAACTGGGTAACACAGTCGACGGAGAACAACATGAATGAGGAGAAGAAGAGGAAGGGCAACGATGAGTTCTTCAATAAATTCTTCAGTGGAAGGGTTCTCGGTTTCAACCAAGCTCAAAAAGATTTCGAAGAAAGCAAACGAAAAGTACCCAGTTGCCCAGATCCTCTTCATAACTAGCAGGTTCTTTTTTTTTCGGGTTTTTTTTTTTTTTTTTTTTTGCTTTCGGTTGAAAATTTTTTATACACTTCGTCCAAAATACCCGCGCTTTCCTCAATCATTTCGATCATGGTGTAATGGGGCATTCGGCAATTGAATGAGGAAACCGAGGGTATTTTGGTAGTTTTATGTTAGAGAGAGAGAGAGGGAGAGGGAGGGAGACAAACAAGAGATGGAACTATGGAAGGGATCATGATGTGTACAGAAGCTGAAATTTTGGTAAATCTTATAGTGATCATGATGATTGTTCTTGGGGGGACTTTGTATTGCTGGAATCTCTGTAGAGCCTTTTCATTTCTTTTCTTTTTTTTTTTTTTTTTTTTTGGCTTTGAACAAGAAGAAGAAGAAGAAGAAGAAGGAAGAAGAGCGTAGCAGAAATGTAATTAAACTACAGAGATTCTTGTCTTTGCAATGCATCAATACAAAGATCCTTTTATCACCATTTTAGATTTGTATTTCCTTTCTCCTTCTCGAGTCTTGGTCTTCTGATGGGGTCAGAGTTGTTGCAGGTGTATTGTTATTTCAGTAATTAGCTGGTTAATTGAAATCTGAGAGAAAGAGATGTATATATCTGCTTGCAAGCGTAATATGTATATATCCATAACGCGTAAATGAGTGTTTACCTTCCTCCACCTCATCCCCACCTTGATTTGGAGAGATAGTAGGGAAGAAAACAGGAGGACTGGAGGAGGGGAGGTTACGTACCACCGTACACTAGGGTGCACATGTTCATCGAACATCACAGTGGGATTGATTGACGTATGATGGGACATATCTTTGACTAAATATCAACTTGATGGGATAATCTTGACCGTCATCTTTTGATCTTTGTAGTAGAGGGAGTTGGATGGTCCATTTATATGTGTATGTGCGTCAGAGATGAAGATGTTTGATGCAGAAGAGCTTCTGGCATGGAGATGGCGAAACAATTGAGTGGAGGCATGTTTGATAAAACCAGGGTTAATATTGTCTTTTGATTTTGGTAATAGAGGGGGTAGTATTGTCAATGAAAGGCATTATTATGCCTTGTAGTATTTGTGGGGTTTGGACCTTTGGTTAGTTTGGTCGTGTAGCGGGGCCTCGTTTTCTGATGTTTTTGGGACTTTGGAGTTTTTGGATGGTCACCAAGGAAAAGGACGACCTTTTATAATTAGCGGCAGCGCAGAGAGAGAGAGAGAGAGAGAGAGAGAGAGAAGAAGACTGAACCGGGGACGGGAGACTGGAGAGAGAGTGTCTGAGAGTTGAGAAGAAAGTAGAGAGACAGACAGATGTGGGAAAAGTGCCACGTATAATGCGGCGGAAAAGGTTAAAAAATAGGGTGATGAAGTGATTTGAAGGCGAGGGTGTTTGTCCGATAGCGATTTGGATTTGGAATCAAATTGACTTAGAGGTTGTTGTAAGTTGAATAATCATCATCTACTGATACTCATCTATTACTCATTATCCATGGTTATGGGGGATCTCTCTCTCGTCTCCCCAACCACACACCCATCGATGCATCATTTCCGGACACCGCATTCATTGTTTCTTTGTTCTTTCTTCCTCCTTGAGTTTTGATCAATCAACAAGACTGATGAATCCCAACGAATAGAGTTAAAAATTTTAATTAAAATTAATCCAATATCCGTCCATCCATCCATCCATCCAGGCATTCAGTGTTTTCTTTGGTGGGGCCTCGCTTGGACCGTAGCAAGACCATAAAACTTGCTCAAAGTTATCAACTGCTTCAACCTTTTCCCAATTTCCCTGTTTGTTAATTCACTTAAATAAAATTAATAAATGCAGTGTATAGTACAGAAAACAATGCATTAAAACCCAAAAACAGATGATGCTTGGATTCATAATAGCCACAGATCCAGGGAACAGAGGAGTCGGGCTAGGCTGCAGGGGTCAAGTCATCAAGGTCAGCTCCTTCCGAACCCAACTGGCCTTTTTCGATCGGGCGAGTAGTGCCATAAGGGACCCAAGGAAGCTGGCCAAGACAACACATGCATGAACAGTTCTATTATTAATTTATATGCTTATATCAAGTTACCAACATGAAGATAGGAAGAGAAAATGTATAGAAAAGTCAATACAGTAGAGTTGGTAGATGAAATGATTTTATAGCTATATTGCGAAAGTGAGGAGTTGAAGTGATTAAATAGCCGAAATAATGAAGGATATGTTAATCAACAGCCAACAGGGATCTCAAGTACTCAAGTACCAGCAATGCAACAATTGGGCAACGTCCATCGCCGATACGCATAGGCCTATATATGTCAAGTTTGTGATTTAGTGGAGATTAGATTTTAATTTGAAACATCCTTAAGTTCCCAGTTACTATTACATCAAGTGGTGGTGGTGATGATGGCTGGTTGTGGTTGTTTGAGTGTAAGGGTATTTTTCCTATTAAATTTGTTTATAAAGATCTTTGCTCCATTTCAACTTACACTCAAGATAATACATTTTGGAGGAAGTTTTGGAAATTAAAGATTTATCTAAGGATTCTACTATTTTTATGGAAAATATTACATAGAGGACTCACATACGAGACAAACTTTTTGGTATTGGGTCTGAAGCGTTATTGCCCTTTTGGATGTAACTACATTGAATCACCAAGCATTTATTTTGGGATTGTTCATTTTCAAGAGCTATTAGGTTAGGGTTTTCTTTATCTTGGAGACTAGATCAACTTTCAAATATAACTATTACTGAATGGATTCGGAATTTTGTGAATGGTTCACGGGGCCCTGATGAGGAGTTGATGTTTGATCTAATTCTTACGACTATTGATGGAATGTGTAAATGTACACAGACTATTATAACTGATTTACAATAAAAAAAAAAATCTTTATACAAATATTCTTGCCTTGGCCTCACGTCCAGCCCACTCAGTCAAGGTGGTCTCATCTAAGAAAGGGGTTGAATGCATAATGAGGGGATGTTTGGGATTGGTGGCATCGCGTTCTTGATAAAAAATGTTTTATTTTTAAGTTAATATTTTATATCACTTGGGGGTTTTGTATTGATTTCATCGAATTGCTCTCTAACTTTGCATTTTGGAATGTATTCTGAACTATATTCTCTCTCTGCTCTTTGAACTTTTCTCTCTTTATCTCTGAACACTGCTCACCGTTTAAAAATTTGAAAACCTAATCACTTCTCTGAACCTTATCTTCCCAACTTGTAATATGATTTTTAACTTATTGGAATCCGGTTATCCCCGGTATTTGCAACTACCGTCATTATACTCTCATTGGTGTTATTACATGTAAGTCTTTCAAAACTTCTCTAAGTTTTCCAGTTAATTTATACGTTTACCTTATTCCCCCTATTTGTTTCTTATTTGTTTCTAGTTGAAGGCATAGGGTACTAGTAAGCCAATTTCCCTAAGTTTCTTTTGTTGGATTTTAGGCGTCTCTTGTTGTTATTTTTTTAATGGATAACATTCATTTCGCTTATTTCTTCTTTTTTAATTCTGAATGGAAATGCTAGACTGGTTAATTGGATGGCTCACAAACCAACCAAAACCAATATCTGCATTGAAACATATGTGCCCAAGATTTACATTAATCTCAACCCAGAGAACAACAAATCCACTAGTTAGGTGTATATTTCCTAACGATTAAGAGCTCTAATACAATGACTTTATTTACACAAGTGCTCTGAGAAACATTTGCTTCCTATCCATCCAACATCATGTTTAGAAAGTTTTGTGCCAAGAAGAAAAATAATGTATGAGTATATAATATAGGCAAAACTATTGTTTATTAGTTACTAGATCTGTTAGTATACCCATGGTTGCTTTATCTAATCTAACTGAAACTTGAACAGTTGAACTGGAAATAAACAACAATACGTATGCTAGTCTGATATGTGGCATTTGTAGAAGATGTTCATATTTAAAATTTAAGTTGTATCTTATTCTTTTTTATTTTGCATAACAGGTAAGAATATTTGCTAAGTGGTGCCTACAAGTCAGATTTCTTCAAGTTTTGAAGCATGTGTGCTGAAATATGTGAACCATCACTGCAAATGTCCACATAGGCCAAACGTTACACCAAAGATATCCAGTCAAGATGATAATAAAAGACAAGTTGTACTTCATCTATGCAAGTAGAAATTATAACTATTTTGAATGGGGTATCCCTTATAATTTTGATGAGGTGTTTGAATTGGCACATGCAACAAATAAAGGAATAAATGAACCCAGTATAAGAAAGTGGATTGAAGCGAGAGGTTCTAAAACAAATTGAGAAGGAAATATCAGTTTTAGAGGGAAACTTTATGAAGGCAGTTTGGGAAGAATATAGTTTTTGTCATAATGATAGTGGTTTTGAAGTAGTAGATTTTCAAATGTATGCTCATAAAGTAATAGAAGTTAATTTATGTTACCAATGCAGTTAAGGTGACTTTAGATCACTAAGTTGGAATGGAATCATATTGACTATCCATTTTGTGAGCTTTGATTGATATTAGTTTTGGCTGTTAAAGCATATTTACTTATTACAAGTTGCTTTAATTATGAAAAAAACTCTAAAGTTGTGCTAGAAACAAACTATTAGCATGGTTTTATTGCTCTAATGGAATGAATGTTTTGAGTGGTTGTTCTTTTTCAACACCAACACTTTTACCAAGCCACCACACCAAATTCATCCTAATATCTTTTCTCAATGAGAATAGGCTTTATACCAATTTCTAGATCTAAATTGCGATCCTCATTCCTTAGGATCCATTTGGAAGGAGTACAAATACAAATATGCAGAGTGCAAAATCTTGTTTTTTGTATGACTTTTTATGTATTTGTATTGTACATATTTGCATTCGTACTCTTTCCAAATTGAGCCTTGGATACAATAATGTTTTCAAAATTTTAAATTAACCATTATCAGAGCACATGGAAAGTTGATTCATTCATCGCCCTAGGCTAACCCACTATGTGACTAATTGTGCAAAGTAACATACTATACCATTCCTTCCAAAATTTTGTAATTTCTCATAGAATTAATCAAATTTCTACTTGTTCAAAATTCCAAATAAATGACTGTAATGCTACTAAAAATAATAAATCAAAGTAGGAGCTAGAACACTTCTTAACAGTAATCCATAAATTAGAATTACTACATTACCACAATTTAAATACAAAAGTGGATCAACTAATTTGAGAAATAACTTTTTGTTTTGATAATAAAAATTAAAGGATTATATTTTGGGATTTAAGGTACAAAATAATATGGTATAAGGTTCCAATACAATCTTAGCATCTTTAATATCAAATCATTATAAGCAAAATGATACTCAATAACGATTTTAATAAGTGCAAGAGAGTAAATAGACTTGATTTGCCATCTTTCAAGAAGCCCCCCATGTTACAATGGCAGTTAAATTGTAAAAACTAACTTTTCTCTTTAATCATTCACTTTAGTATTCAAAATATTGCTATCTCTTGAGTTTATAAGCCAAAATGCATCAAATGCTTAAAGTTATTCAATTACTTTGGCTTTGTTTGTGTACAAAAAACCCCCAAAGTCCAAGTTTGCCTAAAAGACAAAAAAAAGAAAGAAATGCGGGACGAAGCCAATAAAAACTATGAAAAGACATAAAGAAAATATATGAAACAAGGATATTGACAAAGTTGAAAATATAAGCCCTATAAAAAATAATTATATCATTTTAACCAATATATAAAAGAAAATTTGACATGTAATTCTTTCAATACAAAATTATCATTTGACTCATATGAAATCCACTATAAATGGTCAAATACCACATGAATGTGCCAATGTTTTACTTGAAAATGACCTACCTGCGATGGTAGTTTGTGAATCACTTATAATAGTCTCACTATTTTCCCCAAAGCCTTGATTCTTGTAGAAAAGGAATTTTAATACCAAAAACATCAAGTCCTAATAGAAGATATAACCAAACATTAATACCTGTGTATATGAGAGAGGTTGGTTAAATTCTTGTGTCCTTATCTTCATCATATTCCCGTTAGACACATGATCCTGATTCCCCCCATCTCCAGATTCCTAAATTATAAGAACTTGATTAGAACATCGTATAAATTGATTAGATGAATTGAGAAAAAAAATATCTATGTGCAATGCTTGATGATAGAGCATTCTTCGATCGATTGGTTCTTCTTCCACTTTGCCTTCTTTACTATTGCTTTTTCCAAAGCACTTTTTTGCCTCTTTGAAGAGCATACAATGGTCACTTTGTGTTTAAATCCTTTCACTTGTTTTTGCATTCCACCTTCTATAGAACTAGCATTGGTGCTAGTAATATCATTGCATGTACTATCAAGGTTTATGCAAGGAGAGCCAACATTATCATTTTTAATTTCCGTACTCTCAGATGCAATAGATAATTGACCAAATGCCATTTGTTTTACACACCTTGTCACATCTTTCAAAGCCTTTTCTCCAAACTCTATAACAATCTTATAAGCATCCTCAACAGGTGTAGCTTTATTAACTAATTGAGTAAGCAAATGAACCATCTCTTTTCTGCGTGTTGCAGTTTTTGTGATCTGATCAGAATGTGAAGTAGAGCTATGAGATGTTCTAGTTATGGTCACTTTTGCATCGATAGTCCATCATCTTTATCCGCCTACAATCAAGTAGAGCATGTCCACATAAAACCCCAACAAATTCATATTTTTTTTTGCAATTACAACTTACTAAATCATTTGTTGAGTCAAAAGTAACTTTATGTTGACGACTCTCCAAGCATGCTAACTATATACCTTGTTGTTGTTTCAGACATAACTTGATGTTCTTCAATGGTGCAGTTCAATTGTTGCAATACTTCTTTATGAAACATAGAAAAAAATGGTGAGGTATAGACATTAGCAACATAATTCAATATATCCAATTGTATTGGCAAGGATGGGGTGCTTTGTGTTGTTGCAAATTCAGCTTTCAATTCTTTATATTGCCTAACAACAACCACTCTCTCAAAATGCTGAAGGAATCTTGACAATCATACGTAATACTAAGATATCTTTTGAGACAACTATTCATGCTTTCACTTCTTTGTGTTGTGCTCATGCCACCAGAAAATGTTTGGCGTCCAAAAACTAAAGCCCATTTATGCCTTTTGTTGTACAACTTTTTTAACCAATCATTTTCTTGGAGTCTATACTTATTGATCATGTTCTCCCATGCATTTTCAAATTCATCCACATCCTTACAATCATAGACACAATTACTGAAATCCTTAGAAAATGTTTTGAACTTTTCAAATGCATTGTAGATGGGTATTCACTATCATTTGCACATCTGCCCAAAATAGATTTGTAACTAGCTTACCTTGGTCCAATTTTATTGTATAGAAAAAAGATGGGTATTCTAACTGTTTATTTTCAAAATATTGTAGAACACTTCCTGCCCCTTCCTTCTCCATTTTTCCAGTCCGATATGAATGTAAGTTGATGTAGCACGATCTGACTACTCTCTGTTGGAGGATGATCTGGCTTCCAATCGAGCAGCGAGCTAGGTGAATCTACAAAACAGTGGATTGAAGAACTCGGGGTGGCTAACCCGGTGAGGTTGCTCTGATGCTTAAGTTAGTGTACTGTGGTGCGAGCTGAAAGCTTTGAGAGTTTGAGAGCTGGAGAGTAGAAAAATCACACGTACCTTGTGTCATTGGGGTTGGTGCCTTTATATAGTTGAACTCTCATGGGTTTCATGGATCGGTTCCGAGATCTTCGTCCTAAGGGGATCCATTTCCGATTTAATTGGGGAGTGACGTATCAATTAATAAAGATTATCAATTTCGCCCGATCCGGGCGGGGAGAAGATTAGGCCTGCCGTTACATAGCGTGATCCCGTGAGGTTCGGAATCTACTAGAGAAAATTCCAGAGTCCTTATGTGGTGGTTTGGGTTGATAGCCCCGAGCTGACACTTTGGTTATTTAGTTCCGAACTGTATTGAATGCCGAGGTGCCCCGACGCCTAGGTGACTTTGTGTCAAGGTGGTTGAATACCCGATCTTAATCGTTGCGAACTAGGCTTGCTAGGCTGAGCTGTCATCTCTTTGTCAGGTCGTGTCCATGTGTTCCCTTCTCGCTAGGTAGCGCCAAATCACTCTTCATCTATTGCCCCCCACTCCTCGTGCTAGGGGTTCCAATCCGATGCGAGGAGTTCATGGACGATCTAGGTGGATTTGGCACGGGGTCTAACAATCTGAAGAGCGAACCACTGGTCAAGCCTGTTCAACCGTCTGGCTCAACGACAAAATGACCCAGATCACATCTCGGGTACGTGTGGATGTCACGTTGTTTATAGACTCTGCGAACGCCAAAGAGAGCGCTCAACCGATTTCGTCCTTGGGTGTCGTGCAACTGGTTTTCTTGAGAGTCGTTGGATCGAACAGGTCTCAATCGTTGATCGCCATGCGGTTAGCTTTATATAGGGGATTGAGGGGCCCCTCTTCTTCGCCAAAAATCTTGTGATTGAGCTCTCTCGAGGTCGCGTCGGAGTCCTTCAGCTTGCCACTTCTTCCAATGTGTTCCAAGGTCATTTCCATTTTTTTTTGTGAGTTCGTCTTTTCTTCCTTAGTTTGTTCTCTTTTGCTGTTCCAATTTCAATATGTCTAGTGCTAGTATAGATAGGCTTCTTAGTGACTCTAGTGGGCTTGAGGGTGTCGAGGTGCAGTCTTCGACTCTTGTTGGCGAGGTCAGCTACTCGCTAGGTAGTTCCCCCCCTCGCCCCTTAGGAGAAACCTCTTTACCCAATGTCAAGCCATCTCGGCCTGAGGAGCCAATAGCTCGAGAGGAGAGACCAACCTCCAGAGAGGGGGTCCCATCTTCTTCTTGGGGTCAAGATCCAGATGATATCGGGCCTTCCACTTTGACCTCGGACAAGCTACTATCCTTGGTAACTCGTTATCGTCTTCCCGATAACCTTGTATTCAGTATTCCTTTGGGTTGGTTCCCTTGGGTTCATGGTCACCATGAGCTCGCAGTTTTTGAAGAGCAGCTTGTAGTTGGGTTGCGCCTCCCGCTCCACCCATTTATTGTAGAAATAATTAAGTTACATCACCATTGACCAATTACACCCGAACTCCATCCGAACTATAGTAGGCATAACCTCCCTATTCCACGAGTATAACTGACCTCTTTCCTTAGACATTTTTAGCTTGATATGCTCAACCAAAAAGAACTCCGCTTGCCTGCGTGGGGACATCCGACAGAGTTACTACATCTCTCCTCACGCCGTGTTTAAATTCTTATTCGGTAGCCCGAACAAAATACCGGCCTGGAAGAGGAGATACTTTTTTGTCCGAAACCCTTAGGGGTGGCACTTCCCGACTCACTGGAGGGTGGCCATTAAAGACCCCAGGGTAAGGCTAGATGCGGAGACCAAGGTGGTCATTAACTCCTAGAGGGACCTCGACCTAGAGATGAGAGATTTCCTGGCCGAGGAGAAGCTTGTGTGAGCTGGGCTGAGCCCTCCTGGTAGGCCTCCACCTCGGAGGTCGATACAAAGAACTTTCTGAGGAGATTCTAGAGAGGAAAAAGGAGGAAGGCCTCAAAGAAGTCTCACTGGGAGGCCGGTCCTTCTACCCCGCCCCGCCCGAGGTCGCTGCGCCAAAGCCAATCTCTACCGAGCTTCTGGAGGAGGAGGTTCGTCCCCAACCTCCTATCATGGACCTGGACGAAGGAGCTCCGCCTCGCGATCCAGAGAGCACTTTCATTCCCGAGCCTCAGATCTCGAAGGAGAGCATAATGACTCCTCGGCTCGGGCTTCTCAAAAGTAAGGACGTCGTATTTCCCGCCAAAGTCGCGGAGTGGGCTGACATGCCCACAAGCCAGCTCAGAGGTCGTGTTGCCACCTACTGTATGGTGGTCAGCTTTTTACCCTTATACTTCATTTCCTTGTTCGTTTTTTAAGGGTACTTACCTCTGCTTTCTTTTTGCTAGGTGAACTCTGCCATTCACTCATTGGTATACTAGTTCGAGGTCCGCCTAAAGCGAGCTCGGGAAGCCGAGGAGAACGCTCGAAAACTTTACTGTGAGTTGGACTTAGCTCGGGGTGAGGTTCTTCGGGCTAAGAAAGGAGCTCGGAGTCAATAGGAGCTGATCCTAGCGCTGACTGAGGAGAAGGAGAAGCTCCAACACGAGAATGAGAACCTCGATGCAATGATTAAAGAGCGCATCGAGATCTTTGAGACCGCCATTCAAGAAGCGTGAGTTGAGGAGAGAGAGCGTGCCATCGACGACTTCAAGGAGTCTCCGGAGTTCCACAATCTCCTAGTCGAGTACGGATCGAGCTCTTATCGGACTGGCTTCAAGCTATGCAAATGGATGATGCGGCAGAAGTTTCCCGAACTGGACCTCAGAGTTGTTTCCATGTCTGACCTCCCTCCTGAGATGGCGAAGGCAGCCAACGAAGAACCCAACTCCTGCGAAGAGGAAAGCATCAATGAAGTCCCCGAGGCGGATCCGTCAGGCCGAGAGGATGCAGAGGAGGATCGCATGGAGACTGACCTACCCGACAGTTCGGACGCATGATTCTTGCCTCTTTTCTTGGACCTTTATGATGTACACCCCAAGCCTCTGATCTCAGTTCATAGTGAAAGTTTCTTCTTCTTCTTCTCTCTCTCTCTATTTTTTTTGTACTCAAATCTTCATATTAATGAAATACAAGTATTTTGGCTATCTCTATGCGAAAAATTTTCTAAGTGTAAATAAATCCCGAACTGGCGAACTAAACCAAATAGGGGTAAATTTTTTTTTCTAAGTGTTGGTTACCCCGAACTGTCAAGCTAACGAGCTGGACTACGAGTAGGGATAACTAGAGTATATATATATATTTTTTTTGTGTTGGTTACCCCGAACTGTCGAGCTAACGAGCTGGACTCCGAGTAGGGGTAATTCCGCATCATTGTGCGCCGAGATGGCCGAACATTGTAGGGTATATACCCAACCTGCCTGCACACGGGCTACTCGCTTAGGTGTCGGTTATCCCTTAGTGTCGAGCCATCGGACCTGACTTCAAATGGGATTAACCTGTTGTTATATGCCGAGATGGGCTAGACATAGTAGGGTTTGTACCCAAACTGTCTATGCCTCGGGCGTAAGAACTTGTTTGCCTATGCCGAAGAGGGGACTAGGACTTGTCTGTCCATGCCGAAGAGGCGACTAGGACTTATCTGCCCATGCCAAAGAGGCGATTGGGACTTATATGCCCATTCCAAAGAGGCGACTAGGACTTATCTGCCTATGCTGAGGAGGCGACTAGGACTTATCGTAGTGCCAAGGTCTTATGTCAAACCGACATCATGGCCCTTGGGCTTCTGGGAGTGACTCTCAGTCCTCTCTCCAATTCGGTGATCCTTCTTGACCAGTTTGGTGATCACAAGTAGTACTTTCTTAGGTTGCCGATGTTCCACGCTCAAGGTACTTGCTTCCCTTCCAAAGTCTCGAGCTCGTACGTACCTTCCCCAAACAACCGTCTTACTCGGTACGGACCTTCCCAATTTGGTCCGAGCTTACCAACGCTGGGCTCAGGTACTATAACCTTCCGAAGAACTAGGTCACTGACGCGGAAGTGTTGCTTTTTGACCCAGGTGTTATAGTACCGAGCTACTCTCTATTGGTAGGCTACAATCTGGATATACGTCGGGTCTTGTACCTCTTCTACCAAGTTTAGGTTGGTACGAGCTCGTCATCCCTTGTCTCCTCGTCATAAGCCTCCAAGCATAGTGTAGGCACCACAATTTCTGTTGGGATCACCGCTTTTGTGCCATAAGTGAGGTTGAAAGGATTCTCACTTGTGGTCGTCTTAATGGTAGTCCGATAGGCCTAGAGGACACTAGGCAGTTCATCTACCCACAGCCCCTTGGCTCAAGTGAAGTGAACTTTCAGTCAGAGAAGTATGGCTCTGTTAGCGACTTTCGCTTGCCCGTTCACCTGGGGGTGTGCCATCGAGGTGAAATTTTGCTGAATTCCCATTTTGGCACACCAATTCTAAAACTTAATATCCTCGAACTACTTCCCATTATCGGAGAAGAGTACCCAAGGTAGCCCGAAGCGACATACTATGTTCTTCCAAAAGAAATTTTGTATGTTGCGGGTTGTGATTGTTGCCAAAGGTTCAGGTTCCACCCACATCGTGAAATAGTCTACTGCTATGACCAGAAACCTCCTTTGTCCTGTCGCTAGCGGGAATGGGCCAAGGATGTTGATTCCCCACTGCGCGAAGGGCCATGAGCTAATGAGGTATTTCATATCAGAAGCAGGTTGATGGTGGATGTTGGTGTGCCTCTGACACTTGTCGCACTTCATGACGAGCTCGAGTGCATCTGCCTTCATCGTGGGCCAATAGTAGCCTTGCCGCGACGCCTTCTGTACGAGAGCCCTGCCCCCCAAGTGCCTGCCACTTAAGCCTTCATGGATGTCGCGGAGTACGTACTCGGCCTCTGAAGGTTGCAAGCAACATAAGTAAGGGAGCGTGAAGGATTTTCTGTATAGTTGTCCGTCTATAATGACGTACTTAGCCGATTGGCACTCTACACTTCGGGACACGTTGCATTTTGCAGAGAGGGTTCCGTAAAGCAGGTAACTCACGAGTGGGTTGATCCAGCTCAGTTCCACTTGTAGTACGGGAGCAACCTCTCCTGCCCCCCGAGAATGCTAAACTGAGGTTAGTCCTCTATATACATAGTCCGCATGGTGTTACTGCTTGTGCTAGCTAATCGGGACAAGGCATCGGCCTTAGCATTCTCGGACCTCGGAATCTGTCTGATGAAGTAAGAAACAAAACCGCACAGGACCTCTCTAACTTTGGCCAAGTAAGCAGTCATAGTGGGGTCGCGGGCTTTATACTCACCAGTGACTTGGTTGACCATGAGTTGTGAGTCGCTACATATGATGAGGTGCTTTGCCTTCACTTCCCTTGCTAGGGTTTTGATAAATGGGTCCTATTAGGGTTGGGACGAGTTGGATACCCAAAAATTCCCGTAAAATTGCCATCCCTAGATCTAATTTTCTTAAGAAGAAACCAGAACCAAGAATATGATGATAAAAATTATGGAGGTATTGAAGGGAGAAACCTTTACAAATTTGGGGGAGAATAGTGATGAAGTTTAGTTACTAATGAGGGGAAAGAGTTTTATTAAAAAAAGGGATGGAGAAGTAAACGTGATGTTACCTATAAAAAAAAAGTAAATCTGATGTAGCAAGGGGTGAAATTGAGGTATAGTTTGGGGGGGGGGGGGGAGGGGGTATGGAGAAATATTGTTTAAGGGTTTGGTTTGGTATGGGAAGATGCACTTTGTAGGGAGAGTGTTGTTTCTTAGTACGTAGAGGTAAGGTTGATGAAGAGTAAGATGACTTTTCGGTTGTTTCCCATAGATGGTGCCAATTGATGTAGCGCGATCTGACTATTCCCTGTTAGAGGATGATCTGGCTTTCAATCGAGCAGCGAGCTAGGTGAATCTGTAAAACAGTGGATCAAAGAACCCGATGAGGTCGCTCCGATGCTTAAGTTAGTGTAGTGTGATGCGAGCTGAAAGCTTTGAGAGGTTGAGAGCTAGAGAGTAGAAAAATCTTGCTTACTTTGTGTCTTTGGGGTTGGTGCCTTTATATAGTTGAGCTCTCGTGGGTTTCACAGATTGATTCCTGGATCATCGTCCTGAGGGGATCCATTTCCGCTTTAATTGGGGAGTAACATATCAATTAGTAAAGATTATCAATTCTACCCAATCCGGGCGGGGAGAAGATTAGGCCTGTTGTTACGCAGCGTGATCCTGTGAGGTTTGAAATCTATTGGAGAAACTTCTGGAGTCGTTACGTGGCGGTTCGAGTTGATAGCCCCAAGTTGACACTTCAGTTCTTTAGTTCCGAACTGTATTGGATGCCGAGGTGCCCCGACGCCGAGGTGATTCTGTGCCCAGGTGGTTGAATACCCGAATTCAATCGTTGCGAACTAGGCTTGCCAGGCTGAGATGTCATCTCCTAATCAAGTCATGTCCATATGTCCCCTTCTCGCTAGGTCACGCCAAATCACTCTTCATCATAAATAATTCTTTAAATCTATAGAACTGAAACCAATATTTTCACGACCACCATCTTCGGTGACTATCAATTCAATTGATGCTTTTGGAGTTATTCTCGAATCATCTGCATTTCTAACTTGAGTTGTTTGTGGCTCAGTCATTTTTCTTTGTGATCTCAGCATGTGCTTCTTCTTGGGAGTTGCAATTATGTGATTATGAGTCTCATTAAAGGCAATCCCACATGTCCCCCATATCTATTATCTATTATAAAATTGATAAGCTTCTTCTTCTTCTTTAAATACCATGCCAACCTTTGGGATCCACTCTTCGGGAAGGAAGGCTTTTTTTTTTTTTTTTTGAATTTATCCTGAATACTTGCATCAAAGTCATTTTGTTCAAATTTCGGTAAATCATCAACAAAATCCTTTTCATTATCTAACTCAATAGGCATAGCTAATTCATTTATGGCATGTAAATCATTTACCTCAAGTGCATCGTTAGTTATGTCAACATGTTGTTGTTCATCTCCATCTACTTCAAAAACCAACATTTGCATGGAGTGTGGCCCAATCTCCATTCTCTATTTGACTACCCCGTTATTAATGAAAAAAATAATGACACATTTAAACATCTAAATATAAAAAAGATTAACAAAGTAATGCAATCTTATAATCAAAGTAACAATTTGGGAAAAAGTGATTTTCGCTCCTACTAAGGGGGTCATTATGGTGAAAGGGTAAAGGAAAAGCTTGAAAAGTTTGGGCTCATTCAAAATTTGGTAGTAAAAAAAGGTTGAAAAACAGTGAAAGCAGAACATTCCAAAATGCAGGGTTAGAGAAGTGATTAGGGATTTAAATTTTTTAATGGTGAACAGTGTTCAGAGATAAAGAGAGAGAATGAGGTTCAGATAAGAATGAAGAAGAAATAAGGAGATGGTGATTAAGATTTCAGAGATGAACGGTATTTGAAGACAAAAACTGGGTTTAGGGATGAAGAAGAGAGAAAACTATTTCTGAAATTGAGTTTGAAAATTTTTTGGGAGCTAATGATGAAGCTCAACACCCCTACGTTAGTTCCCCACACATGTCAAAGTATTTTGCGTGTGTAGAACAGGTGTTATCTTCTCATGCCATGGTCAACTATGTGGTCTACAGATCCGGCTCGTTTAAAAAGCCAATTTGGTAGTAAGTGTAACTGTTTGTGGATGATGCCACCTCATCAGACAAAGTCAGAGGGTTGTTGTTGTTCCAGAAGCGGTAGTGCTGATGTGGCATCATCCCAGACATGATCGGGAATGCAACTTGATGGTCCCAAAGACCAGCAAAGTTGGTGTATACGAAATTGAAAGGGATGGGATTTCAACGGAAAAACGGGGTGCATTGACAACCTAACACTTATCTAACGGTACTATCTCTATGAAGTATTTATTAGCTAGTTATCCTTCAAATTTACAGAAATATTTTCACTATCAATTTTTGACTCTCTTGTATAACAAGGTTTTTTAGTACAGAGTAAATTTGAGCCAGTTAAGCTAGGTTTAATTATCTCTACAAAATAAGTCACAAAAGGCAATTAATTACAATTTACATCCTGGTTTTTCAATGACAGTTGCGTGAATTATCTAATTTTTAATAGTATAATAATCGATTCTCCTACGTAGTTTGTATACAACTTTTACTAGTAAATATTTGATGCCTTAAATTTCGGTTGCTACTTGTCCCATGACCCAACTTTGAAATATGTTGAAGTGATCTTGAAAATTAATTTCATATTGATTTGCAGTGGAAGGGAAAGTGTAATCCATCACTGACCACCATCTCAGGGGTTCGAGGGGTAGAGTCCCTGTAGTACGGATTCATGTCAATATTGGATCCAATTGGACCAACCCTAACATGAACCTTGTTAGGGTTGGTCATCATACACATCGCATTATATTGTATATTGAGGAAAAAGAAAAGAGAGAGCTTGAGTATGTAATACACATTGTGTGAAAAAGGATGTATTGGAAGGTGGGGTTCGATGAGAGAGGCTATGAAATATTGTAACTATGATCTTTACTATTTTATGGTGATTTTTTCCCTTTGATGGACATAGAACATAAGATGAAAATAATTTTCTGCATGTGCTTCAATATTTTATTTTTCTTCTTGTTTTCTGTATTTGCTAATTGTATTTTTGGATCTTGCTTCAATTGTTGCACAATAATATCATTCAAAGTAATATCCTTGAAACCGTAAATGCATAATATAGCTACCTCCAGAGCACCTTTGAGCCATTTATGGGAAATTCTATCACCCCATCTATCATAGAACATGGTTGAAGCCTCCCTGTCCCCCCCCCACCCACACACACAAAAAAAAAAAAAAAACAAAAAAAAAAGAAGTCAAAACCATCATTAATTATATAGGTCGAGGCAAGGTTCAAAATATCGATAGGCCAATATGTAGATAGCGTGTATTGGCCTATATTGGTGCCTGTTTTTCTATTTTTAATTTTTTTTATTTTTCTTCCAATTTGGATTAGGGGGATTGGTTTAAAGCCCCCGTCTACTCCCTGAACCATTGCCTAACCCGAAACACCCCCTGTAGGGGCGTATCAGGAAGGCCTGATATGATACGTATTGGTGCCCATTTTTCTATTTTTTATTATTTTTTTTATTTTTCTTCGAATTTGGTTTAGGGGGATCGGTTTAAAGCCCCCGTCTATTCCCTGAACCATTGCCTAACCCAAAACACCCCCTGTAGGGGCATATCAGGATGGCCCTGAGATGATACGTATCGGTGTCCGTTTTTCTATTTTTGTTTTTTTTTTTATTTTTCTTCAAATTTGGTTTAAGGGGATCGGTTTAAAGCCCCCGTCTACTCCCTGAACCATTGCCTAACCCGAAACACCCCCTGTAGGGGCGTATCAGGAAGGCCCTGATATGATAAGTATCAACCAATACGGCCTGATACGTATCAAAATTTGGGGCAAGGCAGGTTATATCTTCCTATGTTATCATTTATTTAGTCTTTGATAATGGTTAATAAAATTTAAGGTGCCGATCCTCCAACTGAGTAAATTTTGGGATTTAAAAACATAAAGATAAAAGATCAAAAGCTAAAGGGAAAATTGTATTTCTATGAGTAGTGAGATTTGAGATTAAAATATTTGAACAATTAATTATTATTTATGTGTGATATAAAATCATTCTGACCACCAGTCAGAAAGCGACACATGGCCCCATCAAGGGGCAAATTGGGGAAATTAGTGATGTGAAAGAATAGGAATAAGAAATCCCGAATTGGAAGGTTCAACCAACATAACAACCAAGCCATGCAAGGAAAACCGAGTTGAACAAGAAAACTTGGTCCCCCTTTGGCTAGGAATAAGAAGCTCCGTTCTTCCTCTTCCATGTCTAACTTGTGTATCGGAAAATTCTCCCCAAAGAAGAATTATGAGGTATTTGCCAACTTTTGTGCTTGTAGTTGTAGGTTGCAGGAGCCTTAAATCTTCCAACCCCCTCGCTTATTGCAGATCTCAACAGCTGAACTTTAATATTACATGACACAATTAAAATATTCTGATTTAACGTTTTTGGCCTGGACACAAGACAAATATCAACATCATAAAGTCATAATAGATAGACCCTTTTACATGGTCCCTACAGAAAAAAAAAAAAAAAAAATTACATGAACGATGCATATGATAAGGTTTTGGATTATTTCCATCTTCTTACACTTTTTGGGGTTTCAAAAGAAAAAGGTCGGCCGAGTACCGGACGGAAACCGGTTGAGATATCTGGCGTATAAAATAGACAAATAAAATAAATAAAGCGTAGAGAAAGTATGAGAAGCCATGAAGTAAAACCAAGGCTTCCTCGATTTTACTCTATTTTACGACTTGTAAGCATAAAATTACAAGGGTATGAATTTATTGCAGGTTGTTACATTATGCTTGTGGTTTATTCTCAAATATATTATATACCAGCCATCTAAAATTCTAAATGCATGGAACCGACAGTTTACCACCAAAGAAACGGCCCACTAAAGACTTGTCAATTATAAGCAACCAATCAAGCTGTGTGTTGTAATCCTAATTCAACATGGAAGATAGAAAATTTAATTAGTGGACCATGGCCCGGAGTACGAAGGGGGTACAGACAGCATTACCAAAAACAATAAATTGATGGTAATCAGATTAGATAGATAGGTGCAAATACATCTGTAATTCTGAAATCTGAATGAGTTGGGCCCCTGACTTTGGACCGTAGAAGATGCCTGTTCACACACTGCCAATGTCCTAGGTACGTCTAAAAAACAATGGTCCTCCGTCCTCCTGCTGCTGCTTCTGCTCTCTGTACTTGTTGTTGAGCAATGCCAGCCATATATACCAATCCATTGGACCCGCATTTTATGCGGGATTTTTTAGACATATATTATTGTTCCTGCATCATCAACTCAACTGTTACGTTGAATAAACCGTGTGAGCCCTACCCTCCTTGTCTCCTCCTTTGTTAGCCTAGCCTCAAGCCCCTCAACTCATTTCTCTGCTTCTTTATTTTATTTTATTTTATTCAGTTTTTGATCCAATAAATTTATAAATCTCATGGACAGGCTTTGATTTACACCCTTTTATTTTTTACCAAAAAAAAAGGGGGAAACAAGATTTAGTCAGATGCTATTATGAATAAGCACCTGTAAACCTGAGGAATTAACAGATCAATCATCAATGATCAATGATCAATCTCAATAATTGTCCTTAGTCCTTTGATTCTAGTTTCTTTCTTCTGGTTCTGGGCTCCAAAGACTAAAGAGTAGGTCGTAGTCCCACGTGTAGACGATGCCAACAAACTAAAAAAATCATCCTTTAAGGAAATCCCCAATTCCGCATGTCGGCCGGCACTGATGAGTGATGAGTGATGACACTGACCTTCTATGGGTCAGCAGGCCCAACACCGGAATTTTTTGGAATTATTAAGTCAATATCAAGACATTGATTATTATGTATTTTATGTGGTTACAGTTTCTGCAACAGAATGGAAAGATGACAAAATCCAACCAATTGGAAATACCATCTAACCCAAACGAAATACTTGGATTTGGAATTCACGGGGAGTCATATTTGATTTATAGCCCAGTTCTGATGCCACGTGAATTGGAATTACTTCCTTTGTAACTTTTTCTTTTGGATTCGGGAGCACTATGAAAGCCCAAGTATGTTTTCGATAATTTTGTCGGTTTTCATGGAATGCAGCCCCACAATTTGATTTGGTTTTGGTTTTCATTCTGTTTCTTATATTTATAATTTACTGCTCTCAAAGATTAACAAGGAAGCTTTAGATTATTCATAGAAGCCAGCAGCAGATATTAAAATTTGAAAACCAAAATGTAAGTTTGGATCAAACTTGGGGATTAAGGTGGACAATGTTAACGACAGATCTCTCTTGATCAGCTGGTGGGCCGACTTGGTAAAAGTGGATAATGCCACTAATGAATTCTCCTTGGTCAAATGTAGCATTGTTCTTTGAATCCAGATTTCCTAGGAACTCACGTTCTCTACCGCACCCGGGCCACCCTACCCACAGTGCACTGTAGCCGCCGCACATCTCACATTACAAGCTAAGCTAGATGGAGATCGATGTGTGATTTGTTCCATTCAAGGAGGGTAAAGTGTGGGTAGAAAGTAGTGGGCAGGAAATCCCATTCCCATTCCCGGATTGAGGAACAGGTGTGCATCAGATTCAACTAATTAGGAACCACCATGGTGATTTCATCTATGCAAGAGCCACAAAATTAAGGTCCCACTCGTTTGGGCATTACAATTGGAATTGGAGGCTGAAGCGTTACTAGAAGCTCTAAAATTTGTGGTGGTGGTGGAGCTTCAGTTGGATACAAGGGGATGCTCTCAAAGTTACAAATGCTCTCTGTGTTGGAGAATCCAACTTCTCCATGGCGCATCAAAGCACACTTTCATCGTTTGTAGAGCTTACATGTCAAGAATCCCCACCTGCTGCTCAATTATCTCTCACTCTCACCTCATTGCAAAAACTGATCTTAGTTTCTCTCATTCTTATAAGAACACAAATTTAGAGTTATTTAAATAAAAGAAATGTCCAATGCGAACCTGTATATAGTGGTGCAGGCTGGACCAGTTTAAAATAAACCCGGGCCCAACCCTATCTTTTACGGTTAAGGACCGAACCCGGACTGAGCCCTATAAAAATCCCGAACCATCAAACCCAGCCCGAGCTTAACTTTAGCACACTCGGGCTGGGCTTGGGCCTTGGTGTCTTGCATGAAAGGATGAAGGAGATTGAGAGAAGCTTCATTATTATTTTGAGGTTGTCATTGGCATCATTGCCGTTGCCGTTGCCGTTGCTGGGATCTGGTAAACTATGCGGACCACCTCCAATCTCTCTGACTAACCACAGCTTGATTTGTTTCTCTGTGAATGTGAGTGTACAAAATGTCCACCCCAGGCCCCAGCTTCACGTATTGGACAACGTTTGAGGCATCTTGGTGGAAGGTAGTAATGGTCTTCATAAACTCCTCATCATAAATAAGCAGTTTCCAATCAACTGACAGCCCTTTGTCTTTTTAATTTTTCATGTCCAAGCAACCTACTGCCGTTTCACTCTTTATTTACCATATGCTTTGAGTTTTGAGGTATCCAATCGTAATGCCCTATATTGGCTCTACAATATGTAAGGTTCAATTCAAAATGGTTTTCTACCACTTGCCTGAAATTAACTAGGTTCTATTCAAAGGTCCAATTAAATGTTTCTCCCCTATAATATAAACAGCTTGAAGCTTTAGTGGGCTGGTTCAGCTTTAGGGCTTGTCAACCAAAGACATGGCCCCTAGGCCCTAGCTAGAGGCCCAGAAAAACAGAAGACAAAGCCCATTTTAACTAGGCCAAGAGCAACCCGATCTAAATCCAAATACAAGTCAGGCCTGGTCGAGTTAATCAATTCTGAGATTTTTCTTTCAAAATATATCATAATGTTTAAATCAATATATAAATCCATACTTGTGTGAAGGAGCTTCTACCGAAAAGGAGAATTAAAAAAAAAAACTTATACTGCAAATTATTATTATTTGCTTCTCTATACATTCTGCAAATTATTGCATGAGCCTGAATATAATGTAGCAGATAGAGTACCTAACTCCACATGTTGTGACTGCATAGAATACCCACATATACTGGGCGCCCATGTATTATTAACGGCGATGGGGTTGTGTAGGGCTGGGTTGATCTTGAGTTAGATAGAGTTACTTAAGGCCTTAAACCAACTTAAACTGACTCACGCACAACTTCTCAGGCCCAGATCTAGTCAGAACAAAGCATAAAATTCTAAATATAACCATTTATATGGTCAGCTTGGACCCACCTAAGTTGGACGGCTATTAGCCATTGGTTATGGGAAAAGGAGTTTCATATTCACTTCATTTTTCCCTCCAGATTGTGCATCAAACCATAGTTTTTAAAACTGACCTGGAGACCGAATCAGTCAGGGGTCCGGTTTTTAAAACCAATCATTCGATTCAAACGGTTGGTTCATTCTGACAAAAAAATTTAAAAAAATTACAAAAAATGATAATTGGTCAAAACCATTCAAACTGTTCAAACGATTAACCACCCGGGTCAGTGATTTGCTTATCAAAATCAACAGTTTTTATAGAAAATTCAGTTTTGGGAAAAACCAGAACCGTTTTAGGAAAAACCAGAACTGGTTCCCGATTTTTTCAGTCCAACCGTCCAGTCCAATCCAGTTTTGAAAACCATGGATCAAACGGTTCAACCATCTGGACTAAATGGGTCAGCCTGTAATAAATTTCATAAGATTTGTATTCAAAAAAGACATATTTTTGGCAAAAATAGTAGGCCAAGGCTTCTTTAGCCCTATACTGCAAAATGTTTCCCAAAATCAAATAAAAAAACACCCTGATCTAACCACCAACACAAAGTTATGATCTCTAAACATTTTCATATAAATTGCAATTTGCAACCAGTGACCTGCTTATCGATTCAACCAGGTCACTGGACTGGTTCAACCACTTGATCAACAGTTTTGGAACATTTTCGGGATTTTAGGTAACCCAGATTAAAATCATGACTGGGTCATGAGTCAAATGGTCCAACCAACTGAATCAATGATAGGTTGAAAACACTGATAACAAAGAGAATAGGTTAAAAGGAAATTAGTTGTCAAATAAAGAAAAAAATATTCTTAAATAATATAGAAAAAATTCCCGATAGGTATCCTATACTTTAGCTTGAGTATCAATTTAGTATCCAAACTTTAAAATGTGACAAAAAACAATGATAACAAAAAGAATAGGTTAAAAGGAAATTAGTTGCCAAATAAAGAAAAAAATATTCTTAAATAATATAGGAAAAATTCCCGATAGATATACTGTACTTTAACCAGCCGTTAGCAATCCTGAAAGCTTTCGAGTTTTGGGATTCATGGGTTCCAGATTCTTCGTTTTCATGATCTTTACGTTACTGGCGTTGCCGCCGATTTACGCTTGCGGATACTGCTCACTGCTAACAGACAAGCAGGCCGAGCTCCCGCACTAGCTGGTAATGGAGAAAATTTCCAACCTCAGGTACCCTCTCTCCCTCGCTTTCTTTATCTTCTGTTTCGTGACAACTGCTGCTGAACAGATCTCATCTTTTTCGCTCAAGAAATTCGAGACAAACCCCATCTTCGTCTCACAAGTCGCTCTCTTCGGCGATGCCGAGGTTGTTAATGGTGGTTCTTCTGTTAACGTTAGTCATTCGTCGATCGCAATCCATTAAGTTTGTTGCAAGGAACCCTAGAAAAGGAGTGTCTACATATTTCTCTTTCTCTATCTCCCTTGACAATGGCGATGGCATCGCTTTCGTGCTTCTTCCAAGTGGGTTTCCTTCCCAATTCTTAGACGGGACCACCTTTGGGCTCTCCCCGGGATTGGGGAAGTTGGGCGCTCGAGTTCTGGCTGTTGAATTCGACACCTCCATGGACGCCAAGTTTGTTGATCCGAACGGAAACAATGTGGGGATCGACATGGATACCCTCGTCTCTGTCGCTGTGAGCAATGTGACCTCCCTGGGTTTGGTGCTCAACTGTGGTGACAAACTGCATACGTGGATTGATTACGACGCCAGCTCCAAATACTTGCAAGTTAGGTTGGGCAAATTAGGCAACGTGAGGCCATCTGATTAATTGATTTCTTATCCAATCGATCTGGCAGAAATGTGGAAGGAAGAAGAGGTGTTCGTGGGCTTGAGTTCATCTACCGGGAATTCTTCCCAGACCACAACCGTTCATTCATGGAGCTTTACGTTGGAGCTTAGAGATGTAGCAGTGGTGGTGGTGCATGTTTCAGACAGCAAGCATTCTTCCCAGACCACAATTGTTCATTCATGGAACTTGGATGTTCTTGGCGGGTTGGTGTACGTTGGATTACAGAACCCAGTGGAAAATGCTTTGCTTAGAGGTCTGTTAGAGCTTGAAGCAGTGTTTTATTTTCTTGAGAAAGAAGATGATAAACAATATTCAAGGATAATTTTGATATTTATAAAAATTTTAAATTGCACATGAGATCACGTGATACAAATAAGTGATGAACTATTAACGATAAGTATTAGATTGTGGCAAAATGAAATTTTGATTACTAAATTATCAGATTTTAAAGTTCAGATATTAAATTGACACTCGACTTAAAATACAGGGTACCATCGCGTATTTTTCCAATAACATAATAGTGAACCATGCAACGGTAGACAACGAGAAACCTGGTCACCAAGCTATATAGAGATTTGTTGGGATAAGCCTACACGACCAATAAAAGTCTTTTTATTTCCAATAAACGTCTAATGTAGCTTTCCCGTTCTTGATCCAATTTGCATGGCCCAATTCTTTATGGTTAATATTGGTATTTTGTTTAGTTAATTTCTAATTAATAAGTATGTGCTATGATGAAAAGAGAAATTACTGCAAGCCAAAATTTTGCTGAAGACAACTTTCCTAAAATAGAAGTTTTGTGCAAATAAATTTAGACATATGCATTTCTAGATATAATCCTGATAGTTTAATTTAACTTCTACTGCTTTGGTTTGATCATGATAGCAGAAATATATGATACTAGAAAATTTACAACCAACTAACCAGTATTATAAAAGAACTGATCAATAAGATGCTATTAGCCAAAAGCAAGCAAACAGAAGACAAATGATTGATTAGAGACTTGAACTGTGTTATTTGAGATTGACTCGTCAAAACAATGTTAGGCTTGATTAGAGTTTGAATTTGATTCAAGCTAGAGATTTAAGTTCATATTTGGCTCGGTTAAAAAATTCACAAGTTCGAGCTCGAATTCAATTCAAGTTAGACACTTGAGCACGAATTCAATTCAAGGTAGAGACTTGAGCTCAAATTCGACTAAGCTCAAAAGCCCACAAGTTTGAGCTCGACTCGGCTTAAGATCGACCATGATCCAAGCTTCTTATAAAAAATAAAAATTATACATATAAAAAATAAATTTTTATTTTAAATACAAAAAAATTAAGAATTATAAATACTATTTATTATCATACATATAAAAAATAAAAAATATTCTATCTAATATTTATTTTTATACATACAAAAAATTGTTTTTATTCTACATACAAAAAATAAAAATTCTTTATTATATATATTAGGCTCGATTAGACTTGTGAGCCTCATGAGCCGAGTTTTACTAGATTCAACATCGGCTTGATTAGCAAATGAGCCTATATATCGGGCTCGAGCTCATCTCAAAGCTCGGTTTAAACCATACCGAATCGAGTTTTTCACGAGTTAAGCTTGAATAACTCATGAAAAGCTTGATTCATTTCCACCCCTAAACAAAATCATCAACTCTTTTCTTCTGTTTTTATTAAATACATTTTTCTAACAAAAAAAATCATATAGTATTCATCAAATTCACGGGAGTACTTTGTTGGTCAAATCTCTTCCGTTACCATGTTTTTCCCATATCATAGATTATCCAATACACAATATGAGAAGATATTGACAACCATTTGTTCAAAATTTAGTGAAAGTATTAAAGCTAAACCATAGTTTCTTTTTAATAAAAAGAAAATTTTAGTTTTTTTCTTGCTCAAAATGTATAATATATACTATTAGGCAGTTGTCATTTAACTTCCCATCTTAGTTTCAGTTATATCTGTAAATCATTTAGTACATACTTTTGGAACGTAGAGAGATATTTGTGATTTAATTATTTTTAACATGTCTCTATCTCTTTGCATGTACAAATCATTTAGGCTGTGTTTGGTTTGAAGGAAAAAGTAGGGAAAGGAAGGAAAAGGTGGGGAATCCTTTACAAACCTTGTTTGAGTTTCCTTACATTTCCTTTCCTTTCTCTGCTTTTTCCTTCAAACCAAACATCAATTTGAGGAAAGTGCAAATATAAATATGTACAGCATAAATATTAAAGATTAAAAATACCGCATAAAAGATTAAACATTTTGGTATATGTTCTTTTCGCAAATTGAGCATGACAATTTAAAATATCTGAACCATTTGTTAAAATTACTCTTTTTATATAATATATATAAGATTTTGTTGTCCATATTCTATTTAACAGATTCTAGATACAAGGGAAAACACTTATTAATTAAAAGAATAAAATTCAAAATGATGTAAAACATTTTGATCAGATGCAGATTTGTGGAGTTGACATGCCCTCCACCCAAACATGCTAATTTTCCCCTATTCTTTTACAAGCTCTGTTTCTAAATCGACTAGATTGATTCCCTTCATATTTTTCTATGCAACATCTTTCCTTTTCTTTACAAATTTATCTAGTAAAGATGTGGATATAATTTTGTCTTTTTTTTTTTCTAGTAATTAACTTGTTACTAAAAAAATAAAGATATGGATATATTTTATTCAAATAATTTGGTTCAATTAGTTACAACCCAGTCTTACCTGGGTTAGGCATATTCAAGATAGATGTGATTAAAGCTAAAACTGTTTCTAGAACCATTCTGAAAAGCTTTAAGTTCATGAACAACTCTTTGCAGTAACCACTGTCAAGTTTCCTTCCTCTATCTCCATAGTAAATAATTAAATACCTCATTCAATGTTTTAAGATGAAAAGATTATAAGTCTTGGAAAGCTATGTGATGAAAAGGATTATAAGACTCATTGTTCTGAAAACACAATCCTGCCCTGTTTAGAGAGAGAGAGAATTGCAGAGTAGCAGTATCAAGAATAAAAAAAGAAAAACTAAAACCCATTATTATAAAACATAAACCTTTTTTCATCTGGGTCAAACAGGTACAACCAATCCTACATGGACCAAAGCCCAATATTAAATTTGAAAGCGCGTGGTGGCACAAATCCATAATTTTATAATCTCACTTCTCGCCAAAGCTTCTACAGGCGTAAATTTAAGGCGGTGTAATTATCAAAGCACCAGCAGACAACGCATCATGACCCACTTGGACTGAAGGTGGGTAGTGCAGTGACTCTTATCAACTTACTCTCTAACAAATTTCAAACCTACCATTGCTTTCAAGCTATGATCTAAATGATATCAAAGCTAGTTTGATATTAACAAGCTGATTATAAATAATAAATATCCTTCTTTTTTCTCATCTGTGTGGTTGGTTATTAAGATTGTCAGAAAATGAAATACTAACATCCTGATGTAAGCAGCCCCACCAACTGTGTTGGACTTAAAATTTAGGGAGAACGATAGTTTAACCCAGGGTCAGATATTAATTTTCGGATTATAAAGGTTAATATTAATTTTCTCAAGATATCATTTCTACGTGACATGTTGACTATACAGGCCCAAGTCAGCCCATTTGTTCACTCTTCGCTAGGTTGAAAATTTTAACCACCAGCCCATGGGCTATGAAAGTTGCAACACAGGCCAAAAAATGTCATGGATTTCATTAAATGAGTTTTCTAATATATGAGCAGAGAAAAAAGAGTGCAAATATTATTGAAAAACTTATTCTTGTCAGAAACTTCACCAAGGATGCCAGTGGATTTGATAATCGACAAGATGATAACGAGGGACCTGGGCTGGTTGAACTTGAAGGCTGGAATCTCTCTCTCTTTTTTTTTTCTAAATGTAAAAATGTCAGAAAAAAATAAATTTACTTTCACAAGCAAAAAAAAAAAAAAAAAAACATTCTTAACAAACGCTTGCAAAACGGAATGGGAGTACAAATTCACATTTTTTGATAGATAAAATAATACTACGCTAACAGAAAAAATTAACAAAATGTTCAATACAAACTGGAGGGTTGCCCCTCCAAATGCAATTTCTATTAAAAAAAAAAAAAATCTGCGCTACGTATGAGCAGCTATTTTACCATTACAGAGAGTCTTTTCGCCCTCCAAGGTCAAAGTTTAGATTTATCGAACTTCACCTTAATTATAATATTTAAATTGTATTAAATTCATAATCCTATATATAATATTTATACATATATATAAGCACTAGCTCCAAGGTGGGTTCATATTACTTAAATGCTTGGTATCCAAGACTATACTCCTAAAGACCAGCTTAACATATATACCTAAACAACTATTATTTTGTATTTGGACCGACCTTACTTTGAACTTATCTACCAACTCTCTAACTTGGGGTATGATTGGGTTTTGGGGAGATTTACATCCAGTTAATCTTAAAAGAAAAAAGATTCGGTTCTAACAATTTATATTTATTAAGGTTTAAAATGTTAACATTAGTTTTTTTATTTCCAAAATTTCTGAGCTCATAAAAGAAAAAAGAAAAATACATAACTAGTTAAATGACTTCTAAACAAAAACAATTTGAAAGTAAGTAGTGCTTGATCAGAGGCTAGAATCACCAATCCACTCAAATCACTTTTTCTTTTCCTTTTTTTAGGTCTTGGTCTGGCAGTATTAGATCAACCCCCACCCCCCCAAATTTGACGCCACACTCCTTTCTTTACAAAGGGATATAACCAACGTGCTTGATATATATTGTTTTAATATTTGAGTAGGTTCGGTTATTCAGTCATTCATCACCAAATCAAAATTTAATTGAAACTCTTCAACCACATGTGTATTTTAGGCAAAGTAAACCTATATTGTTTCTAGAGATTAATAACAACAACTTTTTAGTACAAAAAAAAAGGAGTTTACAACAAAGTAAAATCAAAATAATAGAAATTATTTTCTATCAATGCAAACTTAGTAGAGTAGAATGCACAAGTTTTCTTTTTCTTGAATTTCTTGTACTAAAAAAGGGATGAAAATAAAAATGTTACATTACTTTTCTGAATCTAACCACATAGGAGAAGAATGTCATGGAAAATTATGTGGAACATCTTTAGCTACCACCTCATCAGCTGCTAGTCTAAAAGATGTGATTGTCAGAATTTAAGCTTGTCTAATCCACACAACTAACCAACCCTTTTTTGCATTATAGATAAAAGAGAGGAGAAAAGGAAGAAGAAGAAGAAGATACCTAGATCCATCACCTGATTCCGAGTTATAATAAAGGGACCGTGGAGTAGTTGTCTTAAAATAAACGGAAAATAAAATTAGTCTTCGAATCTCGGCCAAACAATATCTGAAGAAGTAACGTATTCAAGCAAAAGAAACGGTTGAAATATGCATCCTACCAGGACCCTAATATTCTTTAATTTGTTGCGAATTATTTAAAGGGTAAAATGCAGAGGTATATTCTGTACTTTGGGGGTGGTGATACTTAGGTCCATGAACTTTCATTTGTAACAAAGAACTACTCTATACTTTCGGATTCCAACAGTCTATATATTTGTAATAGATTGAAACCTTCTCGCCCTATTTCTGTCATGCATCTCTTTGTGAAAAAGAATAACTGGGGACTTAAGACTCAATTTGGAAAGAATACGAATGCAAAAATGTACAGTATAAATATATATATAAAATAATACAAAATATAAAATTTTACATTCTATATATTTGCATTTATACTCCTTCCAAACTCAGCCTAAGTATTACTACCCCTAATGTACAAGGTAATTACCTGTATTTTACTCTTATTAAAAACATTAACAACTTGGATTCCTACTTAATTATTCGTTGGAATGTAATACTATATGTTCTATGTCTCCTTACCCAAAAAATAAACTATCCCTATCACATGGAGTCCACACGTCTTTAATTAACTAAATCGTACTTGCATAATATTTTGGGGTGAAGCGCGTGGATGCCATAAAACCCTAATATTCTTAATGGATTTGTCAATTTGTAAAGATGTTCGCATAGCATAACACAGTCGTTGTGTTTTTCTATTACTTGCATGTGGGTGTTGGGCTTAACGCAGACCATATTTTGTTAATTTCCTAAGTAAAGATTGTTATTATATATTTAAGGGAATTCAACTTCGCTACATTGAAGTTTGTAGTAAAATTGATATTTAATCATGATTAGTGCTGTCACATAGTCAAATGATTTTGTTTATATTTCATGGCCATCACAGCAGATTCAGTTCCGAGCCTTTGACCAGTTAAAAGTTAAGGCCCGATTAATGAACGGGAACCGAGACCTCATCAGTAATCGGGTCCCATCTGATTTAATACCGTTCTGATACCTGTTGGGCATCACTCATTAGGTGTGTGTTAGTTGCATTGGCAAATGGAATGCCAAGCATGAAAACTATGGTTTTCTCCTTATATTTTGATTCTTTCTATTCTCTCATTTATGGTTAATTGTAAATTTGTAATTGGTAGGACAAATTCCGGAACGATGGTTGACAGCTTTGTACCTAGGAGCCCTGTTTCGTGGGGATCCAAGTATAGGTACGAATGTGCTAAGATCAAATCAGCCCCCACAAAATTAAACTGCCATTGATCTGCTTTATTTATAATATAATTGTTTATTATTCCATGTAAAGCAAAAAAGGAATCAATTATTCTGTTAAGAAAAGCATTTTCCTGTGGTCGTAGGCAATGTAGTAGACTGGTTGTGTAGTTTAGCTTTGTCTTGGTTGATGAACAGGTGAGTTAGGAAAAGTGAAAAAACCGCCTCGATATCCGGATTGAAAAATCAATATCTGGCACCGCTTGGAGCTGGATGGAGGTCGGTTAAGAATATAGTATAGTACTATAGATAGCAATTGCACTACATTATAAAATTACAAAGAGAGAAAGTAAGAGCCATGACTCGTGAGGTGGAAGCAAATGGGTTTCGATCAGTTCAGGAAGGAAGATTAAAAAAAAAAAAAAGAAAAGAAAGAAAGCTTCCAACTTTGGATAAACGTGATGAGAAGTAGGAGAGAATCGCCGAAAGACTTTGTATTGACTTGTATATAAAAATGGAAACCTGGTTACCAGATTGAGGAAGATGCCGACCTCCCCTCACAAGTTACAATTTCCACTTTCACCTTTGCCCATCCTTACGAATTAAATTAACAGCAAAATATGTATTTACAACCACTGCTTCTTTCTTAAATTATAGGTCAGAATATCCAGGAAGTTGAGTTGACAAGGACTCCATGGTTATTAAACAAAGATTTTTTTTTTTTCTTTTCATCTGGGTTGTGACGTGTGGGAGGCTATAGAATCCATAGAATGGATACAAAAACAATGAACAAGAGAAAGTAGGCTGTGTAGCGGCCGAAACAAAGGGTAGAGTGCTGTGTGTAGACACAAACGGGTGTTACGGGTCCCTCTTCAACAAAAGAAAGGGTCCATCTTAATAATACATACTATACAGTGTATTTATTACAAAAATAAGAGACAGATGTTTTTTTCTTTTTTTTTTTTTTTTGTGTTTTTGGTTATGTAATGGGAGCGGGGCCGACTTATAATTTAATAATGAATCTGGAGAAGTGACCAACTTGCTTTGTACTACGTAAGGGATGATGTTATATTCTCATATTTGAATATTCAATAAATTTATTTTCTGCTTTAATATAATTTTTCTTTCTTTTTTCTAAGTAGTAATTTATTTGGAGTAATTATCATCCTCCTCCCCCACATCTATTAGTGATGAAGCAAGTTGAGTTATTGTAACATATGCAAGTTGGGGTTTAAGAAAGAGGTAGGAGTTTCTCTTTATTTTTTTAATGGATGTTTTGGAGCTAGTCATCATCATTGTGATCATCGTCATTGGGGGCACCACCATCATCCTCGTTATAATTATCATAGTCAGATAATCACGTTCTGTGCATGGTTTCCTGGAGCCAATCTATAGGATTTTTCCATGCACAGACCATCCCCCCAAAAATAATTGGAACAGGTTCCAACAAAAACTAGATCGAGATGCAGTATTTAAGATTTTAATTTATAGTCAGTTTATCAGATGCACGGTTTTCAACCGGTTTCGGTTTTCTTCAAAACTGAAATTTTGCTCAAAATCATTAATTTTGGTCAACAAATTGTTTATCCGGACAATTAATCGTTTGAATGATTTTGATTGTTTTTTATTTATTTTTTTATTAGAACAGAATGATCATTCGACCCGGTAACCAGACCCCTAACCAATTTGATCTTCGGGTCATTTTTAAAAACTATGATCAGATGCAATCAGGAGAGAGAGATGTCTATTGGGGCGTTATTCAAGCTTGCCTTGAGATAAGCTGCATGCTAGTTAGGCTGCAACCACTGCCACGTGAATAAGTTAAAATAATCAATAATGCATGCATGCATCTTATACTTTGCCAGATCATTAAGCTTATTCCTGTGAATATATATATATATATATAAAATCCAGTTTATAATTTATCTAAAATTGTCTTATGTGGCAAAAACCAACAAAGTGTGTCTAATCATGTAGAAGTGGGTAGAAGTACTATTGGCTTTCTTGGCTTTCTTGTACAGAGTTACAACCACCCTCGCCCCCACCACCCCTCCAACTTGCAATACATTCTTTGATAAACTTTACACTCTCATTGTTTCAATTTTTGTCGTTACTTATACTTTTTATCAGCTACAGCCTACAGTTAGTTGCCTAATTTCCTAAAACTATGGATCCTTTCATACTTTATTATCTTATTATTTGTATATGTTAATCTTTAATCCCGATCCTTTACAAGCCACAGGAAATCTTGGCCAACTGCGAGCTACGCAAACTATGAACCTGGGAAATATGACCTACTTGTAGGATGTTATATATTCTTTTTAGTTTTTTCATAAAAAGAGATGTATAAATCATATACTATTGGCCGGCTATCAGCCTATCACCTAACAAACAACAATACAGCTTCAATTCTGAACCATTACAATGCAAATGAAGAAAAATGATTCATTAAATAATTCATCTATTAAATAGTTAGCTACTTTACCTACAATGTTATTGAATTAAATCAAATTAATAGATTTATAAATAATGTGAAGAAAATGAAAATAAAAAAAAAAATTGCTTCTAATATACAATGGTTATATATACCAAGATTAAAAAAAAAGTAAAATAAACCGTATGCAGAACTATAGGCTCTGCCTGAAACGACTTGTATATTATAATCTCTTCTGTAATAACTTAGTTAATTACTTGGTCTATTCTTACAAAAAGCAGTAAATTATTTCTGTTACTATTATTATTATTATTCATATAATATGGATAAAAAATTATTTTTCATATAATAAGGTACAGGCGTACAGCTATGGCTTCGGACCCTGTACAAAAAAAAGGAGCATTATATTCATATAATTGATTATTTATTCGAGGATTAGTACGACAAATTAAAGAGCTTACCAAAATTATAGGCGTAAGCAATTGCCAAAATCAGTTGGAATATAAATTTATTATTAAATAAAACTTATTGGCATCACTTTCACATAATAGACACAAGGGATTAACTGATTCAAATTTCAGAATACACCTTCTTTTTCTCTCTCAATATAATGTACCTCTTGCAGTCTTTACCACGATTTGATGGAATCTAAATCCTGTCTTAAGGATCCGTTTGAGACAGAAAGATTGCATCAAGCGTAAATAGACGAAGACTGACTGTATTGTGGTTCTTCTAACAGACTGTACTATTCTGTCTGTACTATATATAAATATATATATATATGTACCATTCATCTTCATTTTTTCTTGTTTGATTGATGTAAAAAGCAGGCAGTCGCCGGTCGAAGGTCTCTCCGAACCAATGCCTTCCGAATTTCTATTTCCAAAATCCAGGAAACGCTGTACGTCATCCTATGTTCCCAGGGGCCAGGGGGCACCACTTCGGGAACCGTCGGATTGGTATGAAGGAAGGGATCATACTAATGGTGGGACCCAGCTCCCCGGAGATCTGTGTATAACCGTAGAGACAGTAGACCGTAGCTTGAGTCTTTACCTCCGGTGGACTTAAAACGGAAATAGGTCAGGTTATTGGAAGCTTCTTCCTTTCCGAGAAAGTCATGAATATTTTAATGGTGTGACACGTAGGCTCTCAGTCAAATCCGCGCATAATAAGGAAGCAAGGGGAGTACAATTGTACTAGGAGCAAAGGAAACTGGAAACCCTCGTTTTCCTTCTTCACAAGCCAAAGCCAAACACATTCAAAGTGTGGGTGTGCGTACTGCACACGCCCCCATGCCATGGCAGTTACCTCGTTGTATCTGATGAATCCAATAAACAAAAAATAAATGCATCGAATTGGAAATAAAATATATATTTGTGGAAACGCGAATCGACGGCCCACCCGATACCTATATATAATTGAAATGAAAGCATCGTCTGCCATGCCACTGTAGCTCCAACTTGTAGGGAATAAAAGTCTTCCGAGTTCATTTGTTTTAATTTAATTAACCCGTCTTTCTCTTTATTATTTCGTTTTCTGTGGATTCCTGGAAATCGCTAGTGTCCTTCGACTTTCTCCAGAATGCCATTTACGTCCCGTCGTCGCAACTTTTAGTACCCCATGTTCTGCATTGAACAGAAAGGGCATATCAGTCATTTAAGATCCTAGAATCCAATAGAGATACGTTGGTGCCTTGGTGGGATGTTTTTTTTTTTTTTTGTTCTTGTGATGGACCTACGCGGTAGGTTAGTTTTTTGATTCCTGTGCTGTGATGGAGATGGACCACCCCATCACGTGATATGACGGTCAAATCTAGAAAGATCCTGATCCCCATTACAAACACAGTGACAGTGTACAATGCCAAATGGAAAGTTGGAAACCCCACTTTAGGCGTTAGGACAGCCGTTAGATTAGAGACCGTTATTCTCAATCATAACCGTTGGATTCGATCATTTGATGGGAATCAATCCTCAGACCTCAATCAGTGACATAAGTTCTCTACGTAGGACGGCCTCCATCTTAGGTCAATAAGATAATTGGGGGGAGGGTAAACGTGAAACCATTAAAATCATTCCATAAAGTCAATGATTTCTGAGCTGAAGGATTCATTTTTTTTAATAGAAACTTGAAAGCAGATTTATGAATTATGATTCCGAAGGAGAGAGGTATTAGGCAAGTTGCAATCATCCAAATTCCCCATTCTGCCGCGCAGAAAAAGGAAACAACGACCGAATGCACCGAATGGAAAGGGGAAGGGGTTTTTGATAGGGAGATCCATTAATATTAATATGAAAGTATATAGATAATTGAATAAATGGTGGATAAAGAAAAGTGAGAGTTGCGAGAAACAAGGGCGGCATTTGGGCAGCAGGGGAAGGTAGAGAGAATTTTAATTTTCTTATTAGGATAAGCATGTTGCACCATCCCCAAGAAACCGCTGGCGACTCACATCGGGCGCCCACAGTCATGGGATTTTAATACTGGGAAAAACGAAAACAGTGGTTTTGGTACTTTGTGGCGTAAGCAACGATGGTTTTGTGTGGGGTGGTTTCTGGTACGAATTCCCGAAAACCAGGAGTGAAGGGGGAGTGTTTCTTCCACGATATGTGGCGATCGCCCGCTGTCTCAGACCTGGACGTTGTGACACGCGCTGCTCTCCCGATATTCATGGTTTTTGGACCCTCTTGCATGGGCCTCCTCTCTCTTTTTGCCCCTGCCCTACCCCCTTATTTACGACTACTAGTTAGTTGTCGAGCTTTTATTTACTGTTACTTTACCCCGCCTTAAAGTTACCAAAACAATTTTTTTTTTTGTTTTGTTTTGGGTTAGTTTGTTAAGGTAAAAGAAAATATGAACAGTAATCGCGCTATCTATTCATTAAGTATTAACAATTAACAAACAGTTCATTCCACACAAACAAATTAGGATAACAAACGGTTTCAATCAAAGCCTCCCATCCACCCAATCCGTATCAACCCACTGTTCTGTTGTGTATCCCAGAATTTTTGCTTGCTGGACCTGGACGACAAATGAATGAGCTGTGATGCAAAGATAATAAGTTGCTCAAATGTGTGTAATTCTGTAAGCGCTGACAACTTTAGATGGATGCCATGCTATGGATCCAAGTCCCAAGGGGCCGCCTAATGGAGTAAAGGCAGGGCTTTTCAAGGGGCCAAGAGGTAGAGTCGTGATGAAGTTCTCCCTCCTCCTTAACAGAAGGAGGACAGGACATCACACGACCAAAAGGACAGGCTGTGTCGACCTCCCAAATATGCAGTTTTAACCTACTACGTGGATATTCCACTTCCTCGTTCAATTTTTCAAATGAAAAGATTAATCAGGCTCCAATTTGAAGGTTGTATGCAAATTTCAAACCGGATAGGCTAGCAGGCCAGGCTAGGCTAGGGATAGGGAGAGTGAAAGTTTCGGATGAATTCCTTCTTGTTTGTTGGGGTAAAGAGTGAAAAAATAAAAAGCACCTCTGGCTATCCGTAAAAAGAAGTGGGGGGGGGGGGGGGGGCCCAGCACCGCAGCAGGGACAAAAGTTGACAACGACGGAGGGGCATTTTCAAGAGGGAGACGCATGCATCCAGTACTTTCGTCGAATAATAAAACCCCAAATTTTCCTAACCAAAAAAGAAAAAAAGAAAAGGGTATATTAATAAAACCGGATTGCTTCCCATCTCTACCGCTATTTAGGAAACCGCTGCGCTTTATTTCAAACCGCGGTCCCCCTTCCCAAACCATCGACTCACTTAAATACCCACCCCCACTTCTTTTCTTCTCACATTTGCATCTCTTTCTTCCCCCTGCAAAAAAGCAAACTCAGAACCACGCCAGCAAACCTCCCTTCTCTCTCCCTCATTTTTTCTCCGTAACGAAGCCTTTAGAGACCGACGCCTCCTATCGATCATTATCTGCAAACCAAGCGGGAGCAGCCAGCAGTAACAGCAAGCAATTTCTTGGTTAACAATAGAATAGTCAAGATGAGGATGAGCTGCAATGGATGCCGAGTCCTTCGCAAGGGTTGCAGCGAGAACTGCAGCATCAGGCCTTGTCTCCAATGGATCAAGAATCCGGAGTCCCAAGCCAATGCCACTGTTTTCCTCGCCAAGTTCTACGGCCGAGCCGGACTTATGAACCTCATTAATGCCGGCCCCGAACATCTTCGTCCTGGTAACCACCCTTTCCCTCCTTTCTGTCTCTTTAGTGAGTCTTGATCCTCCGTTTTGTTTAATTTGCTAAACTTGTGTTTTATTTTCTGATTACAGCGATATTCAGGTCTCTCCTGTACGAGGCTTGTGGAAGGATTGTGAACCCGATTTATGGATCAGTCGGGTTGCTCTGGTCCGGAAATTGGCAGCTTTGCCAGTCGGCCGTGGAAGCCGTTCTTAAAGGAGCCCCGATCGTGCAAATCTCTTCTGAAGCGGCTGCCAGCCCTAGTCCCCCTATGAAAGCGTACGACATAAGACATGTCTCCAAGGATGAGAACTGGGCCGCTTCCCAAGACCTTCACAAGGTCAAAACAAGGAGCCGCTTCAAGCGTTCCGCTACGAAACCCAACAAGCCCAATCTCGTTTCTGCTGCCGAGCTCGTAGCAGAAACCCCTATCGCCGACGCTGCCCCTATTTGCAACCTTAGGTGGCGCAGGTGCTACCCGGATGGTTTCGAGATGGCAACGAGCCACGACTCGTCGACGAGTCATCACTCCGAGCACAACGGTGAAGGAGACAGTCGAGAGACCGATAGCATGTTCTCTGTTGAGACAGTGGAGCACTCATTTGTTGGCCGACCCGAGCACAAAGAACCCGACCCGAAAACCTCCGACAGTCAAACCGATGAAAGCGAGGTTGAGTTGGAGTTGACGCTGGGCTTCGAGCCGGTTTCACGCCATCGGAGCGTGAGTCCAGCAGCCAAGGACCGTAGTGAGATCTGCGGGTCAGGCGATGATGATACATGTAAAATGGAATTAAGTCTTGATTGCAAGTCATGAGTTAGCCGGTGATGTTCTTCGAGGGATGTTCAGTTTTGGCGGCTCAGATCATTCATTTCTCTTTGCCATCAAATAATTCCCTTTTTTTTTATCCTTCGGTCTTTTCTTGTATTTTTTTCTTTCTTCTTTGGTTGTATAAACTTGGGTTTACATAAGTATATATATATAGCGAGGGAGAGAGAGAGAGAGAGAAAGATAAGATGATTATATACTTTACTCTTGATAGTTGATTTACACAAGTCGAAGTGATGCTATCATCGTCAATGGATTTGAATGGTTTTGATCATGCAAATGATGGTGCGTGAATCCAATCTTTTCTCTCGTATTTTTGGCTCTCGTTTGTTCGCCATAGCATGCCCGACTACTTGTACTTTTGCTCAACGCAGTTTGCCGTTCTTTCGTGCCTCGTTATTTTGTGTTAACACAGCCATCTTGTTCGGTCAATCCGGTGTCCTGGTTGTCGCGGATCATTCCCGCTACGTAGAAGAAAGGAGGGAAAGAAGAGCGGAGCTAACAAGTAATATAAACAGGGGTAGAAAAAGCGAGTAGTATCTGAAGTTTGGAGCCGCGGAGGCTAGACGGTTAAGACGCACACTGCGAGATGACTGTGAAGGAACAGGTGGTGCACATGCAAAGCCAGAGGGACCCTCAAACCTCATGCATACATGCATTGCAACCTAAAATTTCGGAGTTGGGGCGGTATGAAGTTTGTTTTTTGGTGTATGGATGTATGGTGTATCCGGTATTCCCCAGTTTTTTCATAGCGTCCGTGGTTTCGATGAGACGATGATAGATGGCATGGATGGGAAGTGGGGACACACGTATTTGCAATGTAGGGCCTCCCTCCTGTGCTGTAATAAAATGGCATATTATACGGCCGCTGTTTTCGTATCATAGTCGAACCCTTTTTTATCGGCCCATCATAAATTTTGATAAATAACATCTTATTTGCTCTTTATTGATCAGTTATTTTTCTCATATCATATTTTTTCGTTTTATATAGTCGAACCCTATAAAAGATATGACATCGAAAAACAGCGGCTGGCTGGGTGCAGCGTATCAAGACGCTTAACAAATTGTCAGGAACCCACCCTTTGTTGTTCAGGATTTTAAGTCTAAAACCAGCGGCAATCTCACTCTTTTTTTACTGGTGGCACCCAATTGAGAAGTAGTATGGTTTTCATCGTGGGTGAGGGGTGAGGGGGACCTCCCTCTCTAGTCTCTACCTACACAGCCGCTGTCGTTATCTGCTTATCTAGAATTCTTGATAGACAATCGTTTTGGATTTATTTTGTTCTGATTGTGATCGATGTCTCTTCCATCTCTCTGACTGCCTTGACTGCTATTTGGTAGGTTTGGCCTTAATCATTTTGTTTGGACCTCCCGATTAACGGGCCAGAATCACTCTCTATTCCACCTGATTCAACTCAACTTTACCCCTAAACCTAAAATTGCCCTTCTTATCTCAATTCTTACAAAAGATTCCAAAACGTCCGAGACAAGGAAAAAGATAGGAATACTGGAATCCAATAAAGGAAAAGTGAGATATTTCTGCTCCCAAAAAGAAAATTAAATAACTTAACCCCATTCTGCTATAAATAGCCTTTTTTCCCCAGGAGGGTCCAAAGCAGTTTTGGAAGTAAAACGGGCAGAGGAAGTTTATTCATGCTCCTTTAAATCGCCAACCACAACCCTAGTTTGGTTGGTGAGAGGGCCACATCTTACTTAGATGGGCCTTAGGAGTAACCCCATGTATATGAAACCCAAATAGTTTGGGTTGTAGCAATGGTGAGTTGGCGATATATCATTATAATATGGTTAATATTAATATTAGTTATGGGTGCGTATTTTCGTGTGCGAATATATATATATATATATATATGGACAGATGATGGATGTTTCCATAAATAATACAAATAATACAAGTGGGCTCAATCTCACAAGAGTGTCAACATGAAAGAAAAGAATGAATTGGCATTTGTACTTGTATATTTCATACCACTTGCCCACCATGCTTAAACCATGGGACATATAACAGGGGGGTTGGGGGGCGCTGTATCAGTCGTGTCGTCTATCAGATGTTGGAGCAAGAAGCAATACAAGAACTATCTATCTTATATTCTTGAAAAATTAATTAACAAACATTCCCTTCTATCTATATTATGCCTGCCTAATTTCTTTCTCCAAAACGAATGATATATGGAATTGTAATTCATGATTATACACGTGAAGTAGATGTAAAATATAATCGAAGGGTAGGTAGGGTGGTCAATGGACCGTATATTGGTCCAATTCAGTCCACTCCAATATGAGCTTATTACAGATGGACTAGGTTCAATCCAATCCAATAGATATTTCGAAATGAACTGGCCCAACTCAATGTCTTATTAGACCATTCAACGTGTTTAAATTGGTTTTAATTCAGATGGTATCAGATCCAAAATTGGTTCATTGATACTCCTATTCTTTATCTTCTGTCAATGGACTGGAGATTAGTTCAGCCTGATCCAATTTAAGATAAATTTATTATAGATGAAGTAGGTCCAATCCAACCATTGAAGTGGTCCAATTCAATATGTTTCATTGGACCATACAACCCATTCAAATTGGTTTTGATTCGGATGGATACAACATAAGCTCGGTCCATTAACACCGCTAAGTGTATGAATTTTGGTCAACCCATGTCTCTTGGGCATCCGTTTGAGTCACTAAGCAAACAATGCACATGTTCTGCAACTAGGATTTCCATAGAAGCAGATGACTCTTTTAGTTGGCGGCCTATATGATTTAAGATTTAAGTGACAAATCATATGGGTCCATACAAGTTGACACCTTTACAGTTGTTGATGTTGTCACCTGTGCAACTGGTGGATAATATAGATCAAGACTAGAGCTAAAGCAAAGGACCCATAGTTTCCACATTCATCCAAAATAGATGCATCGGTTGAACTAGTTGGGAAAAGATTGTTATTTGTGAAAGAAAAGTAGAAAAGCTAAGAAATATAGAGTGATTTTTCTTTTATTGGTATCTTCCCAATCTCAAATATCAAGACAATCGATTCAACCTATATAGGTAGTCTTCTGGATAAGAAACGTCTGTTTTTAAACGCAGTGCGCCTTGACTTATCAGTTATGGACTAATTCAAGAGAGCTAAAGAGAAAAACCTTGTCATTTGGTCTGCTTTTAAGTGGTCGATGACTCAAGCCGAAGTGGAGAACTTTGGCTGTCGAGCTGAATCGAGCTGGGCAGGCAAGGTGGCGAACTGACTATAGTGTCGTGTTGCCTATGAGGTGCCGAGCTGACAGGTGGCAAGCTGCCTGTGAGGTGCTGGGCTAACCCGATGCCGAGCTTCCTGTGAGGTGCTGAGCTGCCTTGGTGTCAAGCTGCCTATGAAGTTCCGGGCTGACCAGGTGCCGAGCTACCTGTGAGGTGCCAAGCTGCCTGTGAGGTACCGGGCTGACCAGGTACCGAGTTGCCTGTGAGGTGTTGGGCTGCCTAGGTGTCGAGCTGGATTGATGAGATTCGTTGCTCTTTAGAAACCTGCAAGGAACCAAATGTCAAAGGACCCGAGGTGGCTAGCCCAACGAGGTCGCTCCGATGCTGAAGTCAATACTCGCATTGTACACTACGAGCTAAAAATCACAAAGTATGAGAGCTAGAATTTGCTTACTTGCTTACTTTCTTTCTTGCCATTGGGGTTGGTTCCTTTATAAAGGCATTGTTTGGCGTGGGCTTTACGCACCATATCCGAGATTTCTACGAGGTCGTCTAAGTGGTTCAAGATTCCCGGAGGTAACCGCCATGCACGTTGACCACCCTCTAAATCGTTCGGCACGTGGGCCAACTTCCAAGGATCATGGGAGTGTTAGGATATGCATGTTGAATTTGTCGGTGAGCATGTCTCATAGGTCGCCAGGTCGGCGCCTGTGCTAAGCCGCCAGGCCGCGTCTGGGCCAAGCCACCGAGTTGGACACCATCAACTTGGAAAGTTGTTGCCTGAGTGGTTCTGAGTGTCACATAGTTGTTCTGAGGTGCCACGTGCCACAATATTATAGGAGGGCCAAATCCACCCTCATAATTTGCTCCCCACTCCCGAGCTGAAAGTAACTCGACGAAGGGAATAAATTTCTACTATTGGCCTGGAATGAATAATTCGATGAGCTCGTAAGCGTCGATTCAAATCCTAGGCTCTGGGAGCGACTCGTAGTTCCCTCTTTGATTTTGCCCATGCCGAAGAAGCAACTAGGTCTTATGTGGTGAGGAGGTCATCCCTAGTTCGGTATTTTGACCCCTAGTCTTTAGGAGCGACTCGTACTCCACTCTCCTTGATCTTGCCCATGCCGAAGAGGCGACTGGGTCTTATGTGGTGTCAAAGTCTTTGCCAGTTCGGCACTTTAGCCCTTAGGCTTTGGGAGCGACTCATAGTCCACTCCCCTTGATCTTTGATTTTGCCCATAACGAAGAGGCGACTAGGTCTTATGTGGTGCCGAAGTCTTTGCCAGTTCAGCACTTTAAACCTTAGGATCTAGGAGCGACTTGTAGTCGACTCTCCTTGATCTTTGATTTTTCCCATGCCGAAGAGGCGACTAGGTCTTATGTGGTGCCGAAGTCTTTATCAGTTCAGCACTTTAGCCCTTAGGCTTTGGGAGCGACTTGTAGTCCACTCTCCTTGATCTTGCCCATGTCGAAGAGGTGATTGGGTCTTTTGTGAAGCCAAAGTCTTTTATCAGCTCGCCAATTTGTGCTTGGGCCAGGCCGCCAGGCCGCGCCTGGGCCAAGTTGCCAGCTTGCGCCAGGGCCAGGCTACCAGCTCGCGCTTGTGCTAGGCTACCAGGTCATGCTTGGGCGAGACTGCCAGGTCGACGCCTTAGAGCTACGACTGTGTTGCATCAGCCTCGTTAGTGACTTTGGTTACCCACTCCTACAAGAAGCTACTAGGAGCTCGATCTACAGGGGCAGCACTAATGACTTTAGGTCACCAGCTCACACGGAAGCCTTGGAAGGCTCGACCGGCAGGGGCGTCCATGCAGTCTGTTGGCCGCCTACTCCCGCGGAAGCAACGAAGAGCTCATCTTTGTAAAGGGTACCTCGTGAAGAGAATTGATGGGGCTTTATCTGAGTTGGAATAAAGTTGGTAGAGTTGCTTAGTCTGTTGGCCATTAACTTCCTGCATAGTCTTTGAGTTCATAAAAAATGGAAACTAGAAAGTGAGAGCTTTTAGTTTCTAAAAGGTGAGAACTTAGCTTTCTGGAAGAAGAGGACTTTACCTGCGACCCTGCTTCCAAGTGATTGATCACTCAGGCCGAAGTGGAGAACTTTGGCTGTCGAGCTGAATCGAGCTGGGCAGGCTAGGTGGCAAGCTGACTATAGTGTCGAGTTGCCTATGAGGTGTCGAGCTGACCAGGTGTTGAGCTGCCTGTGAGGTGTCGGGCTTCCTGTGAAGTGCCGAGTTGCCTGTAAGGTGCCAAGCTGACCAGGTACCGAGTTGCCTGTGAGGTGTCGGGCTGCCTAGGTGCCGAGCTGGATTGATGAGCTTCGTTGCTCTTTAGAAACCTGCAAGGAACCAAATGTTAGAGGACCCAGGGTGGCAAATCCGGCGAGGTTGCTCCAATGCTTAAGTCAGTACTCTCATAATAGACTGCAAGATAAAAATCACAAAGTATGAGAGCTAGAATTTGCTTACTTGCTTACTTTCTTTCTTGCCATTGGGGTTGGTGCCTTTATATAGGCATTGTTTGGTGTGGGCTTCATGCACCATATCCGAGATTTCTGCGAGGTCGTCTAAGTGGTTCGAGATTCTCGGAGGTAACCGCCATGCACGTTGACCACCCTTCGAATTGTTCGGCACGTGGGCCAAATTCCAAGGATCATGGGAGTGTTAGGATATGCATGCCAAATTTGTCGGTGAGCACGTCTCGCATGTCGCTAGGTCGGCACCTAAGCCAAGCCGCCAGCTCATGCCTGGGGTAGGCCGCCAAGCCGCGCCAGGCCGCGTCTGGGATAGTCCGCCAGGTTGCGCTGGGCCAGTCTGCCAAGTTGGCGTCTGTGCCAGGCCGCTTGGTTGGAGGCTACGCTAGACCGCATCTGGGCCAGGTTGCAAGGTCGCACTGCGCCAGGCCGCCATTTTGGACACCATCAACTTGGCAAGTTGTTGCCTGAGTGGTTCCGGGTGTCACTTAGTTGTTCTGAGGCGCCATGTGTCACAATATCATAGGAGGGCCAAATCTGTTTGTTTTTAAACGTAATGCGCCTTGAGTTATCAGTTATGGACCAATTCAAAAGAGCTAAAGAGAAAAGTCTTTCCTTTAAGTTGTGTTTGATTTGAAGGAAATAGTAGGAAAAGAAAGAAAAAGGCAGAGAAACTTTTACTATACAATCCTTGTATAGATTTTCCTGCCTTTACCTTTTTTTCCCTATCTTTTCTCAATTTTGAGAATGTGTTATAATGATACACTGAGACTGCTTTGTTTTCTGTTAATATAACACACGATCACGTTGAATTATCCCCATGGGGAGAAAACATACCTACGACTACCGTCGCAGAACAACTCAGCCACCCCAATGAAATGTAAACACGAAATAAAAATTCAACAGATATGATGCATTGAATTAATTATAAACACTAATCTGTTCTCATTTCACTGGAGGTCATTGAACTATTCTGCAACCAGGGTCGCAGGTAAAGCTATTGCTAGCCCACAACGGGTGCCAGGTGTAAGGTGGCCCGGTTCACAGGAAGCCACATCTTGGATGGAAGGAAGGGAATTCACATTGTCCCACAACATATTCCAGTCATGTATTGAAAATAATTTTCAATGATAAATACTAGAGATATTTCCATAGGAAGGAGCATGGTGTATTGATTTTAAGCCCGTGACAATGGAAGACCTTCAGCCTCTCTTTCTCTCTCTCTATTGTATAGCCATATAGCCATGAGAACTAGCTACCAAGTAAATTTCATTCTCTATTTAAAGAAAAAAAAAAGTTAATTCCACTCCCACCATGACTGGGGTCTGAATTAGTACGATGATAACTACAGCCTACAGGTCCAATTATATGCATTTAGTTGTTTGTAGAATGAATGATTTTCTTAAAAAATTAAACGCAATAGGAAAATGAATCACATTCCTAATTTTCATAGTGCGTCAACTAAGTTAAGTTAGAAAAAAATCTGAATATTAAAATTATGTATAAATATTTCAAGATACGAATCAAGAGAATTAATAATCTGTGTTTGAAGAATACTCGGAATTTCATTTTCTAATAGTTAGTATTCACTTTCCGAAAATTGTTCGTTTATATAGTTATCTTAATTACATGCAACCAAACAACATAAGAAAAAAAAAACAATTTTTGAGAAATTATATACTGTCCTTTATTTTGCATGCAATGAAACAGATCCGAACATGGTTTTTTTTTTGACAGCAAACATCTATGGTATGTAACCTTACAGGCTTAATCCCCCAAAACAATGGGCTAAAACTTCCCATTGTTTCTTTCTGATCCGTCTTAGTCAATTAGGGTGCAATTTGGGTCGGGTTGGATTGAACATTTGTTAAATTTTCGATGGATCCGAACCCTAACCCAATCCAAATTAGTTGAAGCCACATCTAAATCGGGTTGCAGCCCAACCCCAAGATGGAATAGCGCTTTGTTATTTACACTCCGGATCCAACCTGTTTTTACGCCCGAAACCAGAACCCCACACCCACACCAATCTCCACGGCAAGGTGGTTCGCCTTGAAAAACACCCAAGGTTGCCCACTTGCCCTAATGGGCAGTGGGGACCGTTGAAGTCTTGCTTGCAGAGTGGGGGGTCTCCCCAGAATTTCATTCCTCTTTCCTTATTTCTGGCTTATCAAACCTAGGTTAGGTAGTAGGGCGTTGGTCAAAGGATTCTGACCCATATAAAAAAAGATTAGGTCCCCAGTCAGTCAAAGTATTCTCCATCCTCCAGAGCCTCCACAACTGGTGGATTGATTCAACAGTGCAACAAAGAAAAAAAAGAAAGGAAGAAAAAGATATTCAATGAACCAGTGAAGCTGTAGGAAGGGAAGGGCACCTTCCAGTCCCAGTCAGTCTTGCATTAGGGCTCGCTTTTTGAGGTCCAATTATCTTATCTAACGCTCGTACTGACTCCCGATCGACCATGGTATTGGTAATTGCAACGAGCGGCCCACTATATACCTGTTCTTGGCCCAAATATTCAAACACATTCCAACACCCAACATCCAATACGCACTAAAATATACAGTGCTGCAGCTGTTTCTTTATTTTTCCATTTAGCAGAATGATAGAGAACGGTGGATGGATTGGTTCTTCCCACCGGCACCCAACCCTGGATTTTCTTCTTGTTACAATAAATTCCATAGACTACAGTTGGTTGTTTTGTTAAAGTCACACACAGATATATATAGAGAGAGAGAGAGAAAGTGTGTGTATGTGTGTGCAAAGGTGAGATTGGTGTCTTTCTAATTGTGAATCTTGCTTTTACTTAAGAGCACAAAATTAATTTGAATACAAACATTACACGTAATACTCATCTCTTCTTCCTGTTTAGGATAGTGGTGAAGAGATCATCCCTTCCATATTTAGCAAAATTTTAGTATTAATAGGAATTCTTCTGTCTCAGCTATTTCTTTTAAAATATTGATTAGGACATTCCCCACTTTTGGGTCTTTTTCTATTTGCCTGTTTTTTTATTGTTCTGAGTGGACCACTCAAGCCCAAATTGGTGCGCATTGGAGAACAGAATCTCCAAAATGGGCTTTTTTCTGAAATGGACCTAAAACAGGGAGCTGCTCGCCAGTTTGTCTTGCATATTCAGTGAACCGGGACCCACCATTTGATGGCCCCAACTCCCAAGTCCCAACTAAAGAGGAGAATGCTTGGCGATGTGATTTTTCGGAAAATTGAATATAACTTCCATCTACCGTCTAAATATGGGCAACAACAGTACACAATTGATTGAGAATGTTTCAATTTTCATGGTTTGACCCCATCTAAAGGTGGGCCGTGATCCTTTCGTTCTGGAACTAATGATAATAATGGACCATGCATCTTTACGTGTCTTATAAGCCTGATGTAAGGAAACCACTTGCTTCCTTTACAATTTTCCAATTTGTTGCTATTAATATGGCTTTTAGAAAACAAATTGCTCTCAACCTATGGGATGAAACTCCAACTAGTGGTCACCTAGAAATACAAAATTATGGACCGTAGTGTCACGGGTTACTCTTACGGCCGAAGAAATCCGTGCGGCATCGAGGCCAAGCCAAGGCAGTCCAGGATAAGTCTTATATGTGCTTAGGGCTCGGAGTTACTTGAGGATCATGACCTCAAGGTTCATAGCTGGGGCATTTTGCGGGCTCTTGCCGATCCATGGGAGGTGCCACTTACGTGCTAAAGGGGGATGGCCATGATGAGACGTGACTTCGCACCGATGTGAAGAGACTCCTATATGCCAATGATGTTGGGCACATGAGTGCCTATGATGATAGACAACTGTTGGGCTAGAACACACCCATGCGCTACGGGCAACAGGATAGCTCATTCAACTTAGGCAAGGGGCTGGCGAGGTGTAGTGACATGCATAAGCCAGACCCAATTGCCAAGCCTCCCTTCAATGAGCAGAGGCACAGTGCCGGTCCATGCACTGTCCCCATGAGTAGTGCCTCCCTTCCCATCCATGACTCGATTACCCGATTGCCAACCAATTTCGGACTGTTGTCCCCGCCTTAGTAGTGCCTCAGACAAGCTATAGAACAATGGCCCATGCATCATGAAACCAAGATGTAGGTGCACCGCCCACACCTTACCAAAATGAACAGCAACTGATGTCCGTGAGGAAGCATGCCACTCCCTCACTCAAATCACCACAATATGCCTTCCAAGAAATGGCCCATGCGTCTACCCTCGCATGAGCGCTACTTCGGGGTCATTGGAATGGGGACATGATGAATGGCCTCTTGTCAGGCCTGATATGAATGCTGCTTGCTTGAACTCGGGTGGAAGTGCCTAGGGACCGCACCCCACAATATGCTACTTGTTGAGATGACCGCTTCAACCATCTCTATGTGCAAACCGCTCTAATACCAACTGCAGCAGTAGTTGGCTAGCTCGCTCTGATACCAACTGTGGTAGCAGTTAGTTAGCTTGCTCTAATACCAATTATCACGGGGGTAGTCTTACAGCGGAAGAAACCTGTGCGGCGTCTAGGCCAAGGCAGGCTAGGATAAGCCTCATGTGTGCTTAGAGCTAGGAGTTGCCCAATGAGATGGCTCCACCAAGGTCAGTAGCACTAGATCATGACCTCAAGGCTTATGGTCGGGGCACTCTGGGGCTCTTGCCGGTCCATGGGATGCACCACTTATGCCAATGATGATTGGAAACCGCTAGGCCGAAACACACTTGTGCGCTATGGGCAATAGGATAGCTCATTCAACTTAGGCAAGGGGTTGGCAAGGTGTAGGGATATGCATAAACTAGATTTGATTGTCAAGCCTCCCTTCAATAAGCAGAGGTACAATGCCGGTCCATACACCATCCCCATGAACATGTGTGCGCCCATGAGGAACCCTAGTAGCCATGGTAGCCATTAACCAGGACCACCCTGCAAGGGATGTTGGTCTAAGAGTGCCAAGGTCAAGCTCCTAAGGAGGTCGACCACCCCTCCTCAAAGAGTACGTTAAACTTCTAGGGGTCTGCCTAAAGATGATATGAGATTTCCCAAAAATCTTATTGGCAAAAATGACAGTAATGTCCCTTAACATAAGCCTGCTAAGCATAGACAAGGCTAAGCCTGTGTCAAACCATGACAGTAAGGTCCACAAATGGCCAAATTTAGGGATGGACAAATTACTTTATCATCACCATGAGTAACAATACAAAATTACAAATCACCATCACCCCCATCATTATGATTCCTATTACTTGTTAATTTTGTTGAATGGCACGTACAAAGAGGAGAGAGGGAAACGGATGGGTAGAGTGAGAGCCCTTTGGGACAGCCAGCCCATTGAAGAAATTGAGTTCACGGGAATCGACAGATCCCCAGCTAATCTACTACAAACTTGATTAGCTACATCACATTTAATAAAAAGGTGGTCAATATTCTCAACTTCCCCACAAAGAACACAAGCTGAATCAATCCCAAAACCCCTAGTAATGAGATTTTTTTTTGTAGGAAGACTATTGTTTATAACATAAAAAAAAAGAAAAATTTTAATTTTTGGGGGAAGTATGAGATTCCAAAATTTTTTTTGATAATTAGAAGCAAGATAGTCACCACCATTAAAACGACACTCCTCCTCATAGGTCGATTTAACCGAGAAATTTCCATCAGGGGTGAGCTTCCAAACTCTTTTACTTCAAGATCCCCATGGGGAAATAAGATAGGTTTTATAAGTTGCCAAATTTGGTGAATGGCAAGCAAATTAATGAGATCCTCTTTCCATACTCTTCTTTCAAGGTCAATTATCCTACTTATAGTCATATCCAAATCAGTTAAATCACTTCTATTTCTTAATTTAATCAACAGGCATTTTCCAACCCATGAATCTAACCAGAAGTTCACACTCTTTCCATTACCAATACTCCACATTGAACCCCTTTTAATAAGATCTCTTGAACCCACAATACCTCTCCATGCCCGAGAAGAACTTTTCTTTTTATTTACATCTCATAAATTGTTGTTCTTAAGATATTTATTAGTCACAACCTTGACCCATAGATTATTATGACAACTTAAAATTTTCCACCCCAACTTAGCAAGTAGAGTTTTATTTAGCCATTTGATGTTCTTCACTCCTAATGCACCCCACATTTTGGGAGTACAAACCCTACTCCACTTAACAAGATAAATGGGGTTCGGCACCTTTTCTTTGACCAAAGGAAATCCCTTCAGTCTTTTTCTAAATCAGCAACAACAGTACTTGGAATTTTAAACAATTGCATTACAAATTGAGGCACCATCAAGGCTGAAGAGTTAATTAAAGTTAATCTCCCTGCAAGCAAGAGAGAATTCTTTTTCCAACCTGCAAGTTTGTTAGACATTTTCTCTTTCAAATACTTGAAAGTATCCTTTGATACTCTACCCTCAATAATGGGAGCTCCAAGATAAGTCTTATTCCTACTCTCAATCGGAATCTTAAGAATTCTAGCCATCACTTTCTGAAGTCTAAAGGGGATGTTTTTAGAAAAAGTTATGGCCGATTTAAGATAATTAGGAAGCTGGCCAAAAGCTTTAGCAAAGTTTTCCAAAATCTCCTTGATTTTGAGGCAAGTATTGATCAAGGCCTTCACAAAAATAATGCAATCATATGCAAACTAGAGTATTGGAATGGTCGGACCTCCCCTAGAGGCTTTACAACCCACATCATTCGTGCCACATATAACCTCCATATTAAGTTTACTTGAAAGGGTCTTAGCACAAAGGACAAAGATATAAGGGGAGAGGGGGTCTCCTTGCCGAATCCCCCTATTAGCTCTGATGGCTCAAGTGAGAGAGCCATTTATGAGAATTTGGAAGGAAACTGAACTAATGCATTCCATAACCCAATTAATCCATTTGTCATGAAACCCAAATTTAACAAGAACTTTTCTGATAAAATCTCATTCCAGCCTATCATAGGCCTTCTCCATGTCAACCTTGCAAGCAAGCATCCCCTACTTGTCTTTCTTCTTCTTCATAGTGTGCAACATCTCATGGGCAATAAGAATGTTATTTGTAATTTGCCTATTGGGGATGAAAACACTCTGGAATGGGGAAATAATGTCATCCAAGAACGGCTTAATTTTATTCACAAGAATTTTAGAAATGATCTTATAGATGACATTACACAAGTTAATAAGCCTAAAATCATTAACCCCCTCTGGGTTTTCACGCTTTGGAATAAGAATAATAAAAGTCCTATTTAAATTGACATTCATTTTCCCGGAATGAAAAAAAAGCTTTGACAGTTTTACTTACAGAGTCCCCAACAATATTCCAGTACTTTTTGAAAAAATAAATGTTAAGACCATCAGGCCCAAGGACCTTCATTTCCTTCATCGAAAGAAGGGTATTGTGGATCTCTTCAATCGTAACCTCTTTACAGAGATTATTGTACATATTTTCTGAAGCACAACAGTCTATATTTGAAATGAAACTGTCCACTTCCAAAGTGCCCTCAGAATTGAATCTCTTTTCAAAATTACTACAAAACAACTCTTTGATACCCTCAAAATCTTCAACCCAGATTCCATCATCATTTCTGATTTTTCCTAATTTTATTCTTATTTCTTTGAATTGTTGCAATGGTATGGAAGAATTTATTATTCTTATCTCCAAGCTTGAGCCAATCAAACTCTAGAATTTTGGGCCCAATAAATCCTGCCAAAGGTAATCATAAAAGAGTTTGGTAGAATATTTACCACTAGGAGCACCTAACCAAAGAAAATTTTCCTTGTCTAAGTTCTAAAGATATGAGTTTCTAAAATGAATTGAACTTTATCATAAGAAAATAGTTGGCATTTCACGGTCAAAGCATTATCCCCTCTAATTAAAGGACCAACAAGAGCTCTTTAAATGATTTATCCAAATAGCACGAATTGTATGAAAGTTTCTTTTATACACTTGTGTCAAAGGTTTTTCCATTACTTCAAGGGCTATCCACTTCAGCCTCTTTAAATTTTATATGATGAAGATAGTAATATACATCCAAATTATTTTACATTTTATATATATTTTTATATATATCTATATTAGAGATGTTCCAAATGTTTTCTACAAATGTTATGTATTTTTTGTGTTCTTATCTTTTTTTTATTTTTATTATTTAATAATAACATCATTCCCATTTAACCCAAATTGTTGACCTTACCCACTACCTATATATAAGGACAAAATTCATTTTTTTGTTCAATTTTGTTAAAAGCATTGGATATAGATCTAATAACATAATTTATTGGTGAGAAAATATCTTAAATATATCACTTAATGAGAGAGAATGAAAATTGGTTCCTAAAATACATGGACTCAATGAGAGGGATTTGAATGGGGTGAAAAATAATAGTTGAAATTATATTTTTTACTTACACAATTAAAAATGGACTAAATTAAAATTACATTTTTTATATTTCCATGTGTATAAAAATAATTCTTATTTATGTCACCTGTTTTTGTTTAATATGATGAATATACAATATTAGAGATGCACCTAGTTGTTTTTTTTTTTTTTTTGCAAAGTTTATGTATTTTCATTTTTTTAATTTTTTATTTAATTATGACATCAAATATTGACACATTTTACCTAAATATTGAACTATTGACCTGGACCAAATAGGAAATCAATTTCATTTTTTTGTTGGTTTTAAAATTTGTACTTCATTTGCATTGTTAATAAAAATAATTCTTGTTTATGACACTTATTGTTTCTTTAATATGATTAATATAAAACATTAGAGAAATGACCCATTTTTTCTTCATTTTTTATTTAACTATGACATCATGGATTCACCCAATTGGCCTACATGGTTGAATTGGCTTACCCACCACTTGGGTGGAATAATGGTTTTGTTTTTTTTTTTTTGATTAATTTGAAAAAAAAAGGATAAATTACTGAAACCTCCCCTAAGGTTTTTTACCTTTGCTGAAATTTCCCATGAAGTTTGGTAATTGCATTCACCTCCATTGAATTTTCTAATACAATTGCAAGTAGACCCCATGTGGTTACTATTGAGGCTAGATTTTGCATAAAAAAACAATATAAACTTTAAACAACTACAAAAGAAGTTCAAAATTGCAACTTTACTTTGAGTGATTCATATGAAGGGAAAATTTATAAAACAAACCAATTTCATAAAATATTGGAAGGGTTTGGGGTAGTGATTGACATGAAAGGAAAACTTGGAAAATAAACATTTTAGTCAAAGTAACTACATGGTTATTTTGGACATTTTCTTGCCTCTTGTTAGAGGATTATAAGAGAAATGTTCTACATGCGACTATGTTAAAGTTCAAGGGAGATGATTGCAATTACCAGACTTCAGGGGAGGTTTTCAACAAAAAATTTAGAGGATGTTTTAGCATTTTATCCTTTAAAAACATGGGTTTCATATTGTTAAAAATTATTTATGTATTTGATAAAGATCTAATTATTAGAATTATTAAATAAAAAATATCTTAAATACAAGATTTAATGAAAGGGAATGTGAGTTAATACCTTAAATATAAGACTTAATGAGAACGAATTAAATAAAGTGAAAATTATAAATGATATTACAATATTAGCCCTTAGAATTAAAGAGGGACTAAATTCAAAAATAGGGGTAGTTTAGTAAAGTTCCACCTCTCATTGGTACTTTTAATAGTATAAATAAATATATTGTATGTAAGTATGTATGTATGTATGTATAAAAGTAAATATAAACAAAAAAAAATTGACTTCATGTGAATTGCACGTAAAAATTTTAAATTACAATAAAAAATTATTATTATTAAATTTTGTATTCCATTTCCATCATAAATAAAAATAAATTTTATTTTAACAATTATTTTTATTCAATATGATGAATATATAACATTAGAAATGTTCCCAAATGTTTTAGACAAAATTATGTACTTTTTCTTTTTTTTGTGTTTTATCTTTTTTTAATTATTTATTATTCAATTATGACACCATGAGTTTATTTGAAAAGTTGGATAACTGACCCACCATCTAGATAGGAAAAATAGGTTTGCTTTTAAATAGTTTTAAATTATATATTTTATCTACATTATATAAATATTTTTTCTTATTATACTTAATCTTTATTTGATATAATTAATATATTAGAGATGTGTACAAAGTTTATATATATATATATATATATATATATATATATTTTGTTTGATATAATTAATTAGTAGAATTTAATGATAAGAAAAATATATCTCAAATATAGGATTTAATAAGAGAATATAACTTAGATATGAGATTTAATGAGATAGAATAGGAAAATCCAATTGGTTTTAAATTTTATATCCCATTTTTATAATTAATAAAAATATTTCTTATTTATAATAATTATTATTGTTTAATATGTCAAATATATGATATTAAAAATGTTTCTAAATTTTCTTTTTTTTTTTGCATTTTATCTATTTTTTAATTTTTTTATTATTTAATTGTGGCAACATGAGTTGACCCATCTGACCCAAAATGGTTTAATTTCTTACCACCACCTAGATGAAAACACTATTTTCTCCATGTATATTTTAAAAGTATGTTTTTATGTTAATGGAATTATTAATTTATTATGTATGGATTTAATTATTATAATTTAGTGATAAGAATAAGTAAAAGTGCTTTAAGTATATGATTCAATGAGGGTGAATGAGAGTTAAATACCTTAAATGTGAGATTGAAAAATAGAATTGAATGCATTGAATAATAGTATTCAATTTACATTTTTACCCTTAAAATAAAGGAACCATATTTCAAAAAATGGGGTATTTTAGTCAAAAGAAATTCCAAAAAGTTTAGAGACTATTCGTACTTTTTATAATAGTATAGATATAGATATAGATATAGATTTATCCAAATTCAGATGGACCCCCCACAGAATGCAACCCACAGCCCATCTCTCCATGTATTGTGCATTTGAAACATCTTCCTCAATTGGGATCTGCTCTTCGCCCAACGCTTTTCACAGCTACATCTACCTTGTATTGAAAACATCTCCCATGAATAATAAATACAAATACGGGAGATGTTTCTGATGTATGATGAGATGTGGTTGTGAGGTCAATATGAGGAGCACTCTATGAGGAGTAGATCCGGACTCCATCTTCCCATATGGTTTATCTAGAGCACTTCAATGGAGCTGAAACTGCTTAATTAGCTAAGTGGCCGTTTAAGAGGGCTGAGCTGAATATTCAGCTATATAGCCAAGCCACTGCACTTTGAACCCTCCCAAACGGGCCAAAAATTTTGGATAGGGCTAGCATGGGTGAAAGCATATGGGACAGCATATGGTAGCAATTACAATAGAGGTTTAAGAAATAGGAATGGTATTCCCTAACATCCACGGTGGAGGTTGGTGGATCCATTCGACATTACAACACCAAATCAACAATGTTTTAAAAACCGACTCGGAGGCTGAACTGTTTTTGCCTCTGGGTCATGGGTCACTGGTTCACTCGGCTAGGTTGAATGGTTTAGAGTCTTTAGACTGTGCCACGTCAGTGTGTGTGTGTGTGTGTATATATATATATATATATATATATATATATATATATAGATAGATAGATAGATAGATAGATAGATAGATAGATAGATAGATAGATATAGATATAGATATATCTGTGTGTGTGTGTGTGTGTGTGTGTGTGTGTGTGTGTGTGTATAAATATGCTTTAGATATATTATATGTATTATTTTATATTTAATTTATGTTTTTAATTCAATTTTTAATTTTTCTTAAAAATATTAAAAATTGCAATTTCAGGCCAAAAAATGATTTTTTTTTGTAAAAATAGGCACCTTGTGACGTATTGATCTCGAAAAGTTAACCAAAATAAAAAATAATCACTCCAATCGAACATCAGAGTACAAAGTTACGGCCTCTAAAAATTTACATGCATTGAATATGCAATTCACGACCCGATCATTGGGTCAAACAGTTCTTAATGTCAACGGTTTTTTACTGTCTGATGGGTCTTAATTGAATCGAACCCAAAATCCTAACTGAGTGACGATTCATACGGTTCAACCAGTCAGATTTAAAACATTGTTACAACATAAAGGTAACTGGTTATAGGGATTACTCAAAAACAGAGTATAACATAATAGCATCTATCTTTTAAGAATGTTGCGCGAAATTGTAAGCAGGTAGTAGGACCTAGGGCTGTTCATAAGAATGCCCAACCCAACCAAACCGACCAACCCGGACCGGCCCAACCCAAGTCGGCTGGGTTTTCATCAGTACCGGTCAATTTCGGGTTGGGCAAATATATAAACCGATATATCGGGTCGGTTTCAGTTTTCTTGTGTGAAAACCGAAACCAACCCGACCCAAACCGAACTAGTCTTCTACTAGTTCGGTAGTTCCCAGTTTGAGTAATCTCCTATTTAACTATAATTAGTCTTCTACTAGAACTAGAATGTCCATTAGGCAATTACAATTAGAATAGGCAATCTATCCTAGTTTCTAACTTTCTATAGTCTTTTACACCAAATAGGCAACCCATTAGGAAATTACAATTAGAATTCAATTAGGTGTCCTTTTGTACAGGAGCAAAATCGAAACCGACCCAAACCGACCTAACCCGACTCAAACCGACCAGGTTGGTTTGGCCTATCAGTAGGTCGGTTTCGATTTCCACCTCAGGTAACCCAACCAGGTCAGGTTGGTTGAGAAAACCCCAATAAACCGACCCAACCTGACCCGTGAACACCCCTAGTAGGACTAGCAGAAGAAGAGACATCTCTTTTAAGAATGTTGTACTTCATCTGCTTTTGGGGATTTATGAAGTAATTGCCCTCAAATCTCCCCCAAATTAAGGGTGACTACGTTGGAGAGAAAGTTTTTGGCTGCTTCCAAACAGAGTTTGGAAGGAGTACAAATGTAAATATGTAAAGTGCAAAACCTTATATTTTGTATTATTTTGTATGTATTTATGCTATACATATTTGCATTTATATTGCTTTCAAACTGAGCCGGTACAAATGAAAAAAAATGCAAATTCTTATTTAATTTTATTTTGGGTTTTATTCTATTCTTCTCCATATCTTAACTTACTTCATTTGTACTTCATTTGTACTGCAATCAAATAAAATAAATTAAAATTTGAAACAAAAATATGTCAAAATTTACACTCAAATCATTTGCACTGTCATAGTTTTGCAACAATGCAAATTTATTTGTATTGCAACCAAACACAGCCTAAAACACATATAATAAAATAATTAAAAGCGTATGAAATGGTAGAATTGCAAACTGGCAGGCCAAAATCGGTATAATTGAATGTAGCACTTCAGTGGTACACTGTGGTGGCTCGTAACTCAATTAATTCCTGTCAACACCTTGGCTACTACTGTTCTCACCAAAAACGGTCACAACAAATTCGACAAGATGTGGTAAGGCTTATTTAGGCACGATTTGGAAATAGTAGCAATACAAATATGTCTCATGTAAATAATACAAAATATAAGGTTTTACATTCTACATATTTATATTTGTACTCCATCCAAAATAAGCTAGGTACCACTTCCATATCATATGGATATGGTGTTTCTTTTGACAAAATTCATGCACCTCTGAGTCGCACTTTGTGCTTCCTTTGGTTGTACTACTTTACTGTAAATAAAGCACACCATGCACTGAAGATGCACTAGAGTGAAAAAAAAAAAAGTGGTGTTCCTTAAACTTAGTCTGGGAAGAGTACAAATACAAATATGTACAGTATAAATTCATACAAAACAATATAAAATACTAGGTTTTGTACTTTACATATTTGTATTTGTACTCCTTCCAAACTAAGCCTTGTCAGTTAGCATAGAATTGGTGATTGGTGTAAAATATAAAAGAATGATAATAAAATTGCATTGCTAGAATATGGAAATTATCAAATTACATGAATATATTTAAAGAATTAAGGCGATGTTTGGCATCAATGACGATTTCTTCTTGCTGATTATCCAGAAATTGGTCATCTCTAGAATCAGTGTTTTTTGAATAGTCATCAAGAATTGTTGTTTGGTATCATTTATGCCATATAAACAGATTTTTGAGAAATCAGCTTTCAGTCTATTTGGTACTGATTTTCAAGGGCTGGTTATTTTTGTATTAGAGTTTATTATTCAATAGCATGTTGGATGCCATGTTCGGGTCATGACTGAGCTAGTCCTGAGAGACACGTGGCTGCACAGCCATTGCCCGGCCACATCGGCCTAGCTCGGCCACGTCAGCATAGCTCGATCGAGCTATACTACTATTGTGGCCCCCCATCTTATCATTTCAACCACGTCAGGTACATGTCACACAGATGAAAACAACTACGGATAAAGAGGGGTAAGGAAGATAACTCCATTGGAGAATGGGACTCTATCCCAAACACCTTGGCGGCTAACCTCATCCCGACAACCCCGGAAGCCCAATCCAATCAGGACACGAATCTTCGGCTATAAAACGGTACTCCATGCTCAAGGTAAGGGATCCAACTTCTAACACAAGAACTGCTACTTGGCTCGGACTTGCAACCTTATAGCTTGGCCCGACCATCTACCATCTCCTATTGACTTGAGTGTCGGAGTACTTACCTGAGGATAACTCCCCGGGCCTCTGACTTCTCCTTTCTTGATCATAGGTCTTGAAGTGCGGCCTCGTCCTTGTAGCTTGGTTCCACCCTGCCAATAAGGACTATCTGGTTGTTCTACTCAGTTCATGCACCACCTTGGATTGAGCAGCATCACCATGTCATCCTCAAAATACCGGAATCAGTTAAAAGCAAGATATTACCAGAAAATGTAACCCCTGAAAAGGGTTGATTTCCCAAAAATTGGCATAATCAGCCAACTAGACAAGAAAAAAAAATCACTAATTCTTCAAATTCTGATGTGGATCCTATGTGGTGCCGATTTCTGGGAAATCATCAACGATGCCAAACATCACCTAAGAAGTCCTACAACGACTAATGCCCCGTTTAATTTGCAAGAATAGGAATCTAGAATCGGAATCAGAATGGTCTATTCTGATTCCAACTGTTTGGTTGGGTGGAATCGAAATCCCATTCTCATTCTTGATGGAATGACATTCCCCCATTTGAGGTAATGGCCATTCCCTGCCCCTTCTTTGGGAATGAAATCTTATTTTTGAGAAATCAGCTTTCAGTCTATTTGGTACTGATTTTCAAGGGCTGGTTATTTTTGTATTAGAGTTTATTATTCAATAGCATGTTGGATGCCATGTTCGGGTCATGACTGAGCTAGTCCTGAGAGACACGTGGCTGCACAGCCATTGCCCGGCCACGTCGGCCTAGCTCGGCCACGTCAGCATAGCTCGATCGAGCTATACTACTATTGTGGCCCCCCATCTTATCATTTCAACCACGTCAGGTACATGTCACACAGATGAAAACAACTACGGATAAAGAGGGGTAAGGAAGATAACTCCATTGGAGAATGGGACTCTATCCCAAACATCTTGGCGGCTAACCTCATCCCGACAACCCCGGAAGCCCAATCCAATCAGGACACGAATCTTCGGCTATAAAACGGTACTCCATGCTCAAGGTAAGGGATCCAACTTCTAACACAAGAACTGCTACTTGGCTCGGACTTGCAACCTTATAGCTTGGCCCGACCATCTACCATCTCCTATTGACTTGAGTGTCGGAGTACTTACCTGAGGATAACTCCCCAGGCCTCTGACTTCTCCTTTCTTGATCATAGGTCTTGAAGTGCGGCCTCGTCCTTGTAGCTTGGTTCCACCCTGCCAATAAGGACTATCTGGTTGTTCTACTCAGTTCATGCACCACCTTGGATTGAGCAGCATCACCATGTCATCCTCAAAATACCGGAATCAGTTAAAAGCAAGATATTACCAGAAAATGTAACCCCTGAAAAGGGTTGATTTCCCAAAAATTGGCATAATCAGCCAACTAGACAAGAAAAAAAAATCACTAATTCTTCAAATTCTGATGTGGATCCTATGTGGTGCCGATTTCTGGGAAATCATCAACGATGCCAAACATCACCTAAGAAGTCCTACAACGACTAATGCCCCGTTTAATTTGCAAGAATAGGAATCTAGAATCGGAATCAGAATGGGCTATTCTGATTCCAACTGTTTGGTTGGGTGGAATCGAAATCCCATTCTCGTTCTTGATGGAATGACATTCCCCCATTTGAGGGAATGGCCATTCCCTGCCCCTTCTTTGGGAATGAAATCTTATTCCTGCTTATTCCAATTCTCATTCCTGGGAATGAAATCTTATTCCTGCTTATTCCAATTCTCATTCCTATTCCTGTTTGAAGCAAACAACTATAAGAATAAACCATTCCGATTCCAATTCCAATTCCAACTATGAATCAAAAAGACCCTGAAACTTTATCTTATTCTATCTTGTAATCTCTATTTTCTCATCCGTATCTCATCGTAACCGCCTCATGAAACCCCAATCTTATCTTGCTACAATATTCCCTGGTATGCCCCCTCAAGATGAGAGATCTTCATGTGTTTGATAAAAAAAAAAAAAACACTGGATAGTTTCCAACTGTGATGTGGCAAGTGGACGGTGACATGGTGATGTAGTAAATGATCTTGTCTTGCTGCTTCTTCAAAGAACGAAAGCCTCCAAAGGCTGGTTACCAAAAACATCAGCGGGCCAACATGGTCCTAACCGAAAATGGGCTAAAAAGCCTAAAATAGGTCAACAAAATCCCACATTGGGTCAACCGAGACGGGCAAGCTTTTAGAGCCGATACAAGACGGGCCACAATGGGCTAAACCAAAAAGGGCCAATAAAAGACCACAGTAGGTCAACAAAGTTTCTTAATATGCAGGGCCTCAATGGACCAAAATGAAAATGCCTCAATGGGCTGATTTTTTAAATGTGAAATGGGCCTAGGTGGCCAAAATGTAGAAGAGCAGCAGGTGTTATTAGCCAAATGGTCCAAACCAACCAGCTCAGATGGAAACCTAGGATCGCTGATGCAGTGCATGGTGTTTGATTGCGCTTGGTTGGAGGAAATACAATTAGAAACAAGCTACGAGCAATGGACGACATGGGCAATTCAGAAAAAGTGGGGTGGGTCCGCCAGTTGGATAAGACCTGTAAGAACTGGTTATTGTTCGTTCCTTACAAATTCGTAGGTTCTGCTTGGTGAATAGGGGTGAAATTTAATGGGGATATGTATCTTGTAGTTTGGGAAGAATACAAATAATAAAACTGTGTTGTATTTCTAAATCTTGTATTTGCACCTTATATATTTGTATTTGTATTTTTTTCAAATTAAGATTTAATTAATTATAATGGGCCAGAGGGATCCAACACTATACCACTTCATCAAATAGGCCATGATACCCTCTCAAGGAACTCAAGGAACAGTTGAAGGTTTTATCCCATAACAACCGGAATGTCATGGGGACTTTCAAGCTTCCAGAGTAGTAACTAAACTGATTGGATGGTTGAGACTTGACAGCATCTCTGTCTGTTCCCTACTTCCCTTAGACCGAACGAGGCTCGCCTGGTTAGCCGACGCTAGGTCCAATACGGCTGCTTTAAATTTCTGTCCTGTCCAAGCATTTTGTTGCTTGTTTGAATTTTGAACCCGGTCTAATCTCATACTTGGCCGTGACACGACTGCCCATTTCAAACCCAGCACCACAAGGCGGGGATCAACCTACCTGTGTTCATGTCCATATTCCAATCCGACGGTTTTTAGTGGTGTCGCATCAGAGCGGTGTTCTCAGAAGTTTTATTTATTTTTTGGTATATCGGTGTAGAAGTGCATCGATGATATTTTACATCAAACCGTTTAAATGTAATCATTTGAACTTTAAAAAGTCAAAAGCATGACGAGAAAAGCAAAATTTTACATCAATTTTATTGATATATCCATAATCAATGTAAAATTCTACTTTAGACAAAGTTTTACATCTTATGATATAAAAATTATATTCCTTCCAAACTAAACTGAACTGGAGTTTTACATCAATTTCGATCTTGATTTATACTCCTTCTAAACATTGACAAAATCGAACAAACTTAAATATTTACATCAATTTCGATTTACATCACTTCCAAACACAACCTAAAGGCAAAGTTCATTTATCCACCAGCATAACAGATTGACCAGTACAATACAATCATATACCAGCCTAATACGAATCATTTAACACCTCTCCCTCAACAACACATGGTTTACTTGTTATCAAGTTTGCTTCTCCCAGTTTGGTAAAATACAATGGAAATCTTGTATTTTATATTTATAAACCTTGAATTTACACTTTAGGCTCAGTTTGGAAGGAATACAAATACAAATATATACAGTGCAAATATATACAAAATAATACAAAATACAAAATTTTGCACTCTAAAAATTTACATTTGTATTCCTTTCAAACAGAGCCTTACATATTTGTATTTGCACTCTACAAATTTGCATTTATACTCTTTCTAAATTGAGCCTAAGAAATTTCATCTGCTAGGAAGCCGTCTGAAGCAAAAAACCTACCACAGGTCATCGGCATGAAGCCTAAGCCTTTCAATTTCACAAAAATGTAGTTTACAGTGACACGTCCCTAGCGTGGCAAAATGTGAACAACTACTTCTGGGTAATAATCCAAAGGGTATCAATTAATTTACAAGAAGCAATGAAGCATGGGTTATTTAAATTACCAACTTTGAATATATGATAACAGAAACGTTTTCAGAAAAATTAATCTGTTAAAGAAAGAGTTGCAGTACATGGTTGATATGAATGCATTTTTTTGTCTGCTTCCAAGATTGTTGAATGGTTTAAACATGAGGATGTGAGCTATGGAAGGAACCCCGTAATGTAAGGATAAAGCTTAACTTGGATTCAGCTAATTAATAATTTTAAATCCTTCTTCTTAACATGGGGATTTGAGTTCTCAGTTTCTCTGTCAGTATGACTGAGTTTTTTATCTCTCTGGAAGAGAATGAGCTTCTTCTCCATCACTGGATGAGGAAAGAACAGATTTTTAACACACGGGCTCTGAAAGCTCTAAGCTGGTAGATATTGTACCATATTTTATCAAAGTTTATAATGTTTGGTGATGGAGCGTGATCCGGCCGGTCTTAGCTGTCCGCTGTCTTGCTTTCGAACGAGGTAGCAGGGATCCTGAAACGGGAGAGATAGAAAAGCTCCGAGGGGAACCCGGTGTAGAGGCTCCGAAGCTCAAGTTAGAATCTTTCAAAAGCAAGGTAATACCAGATAGCGCAAAGTTTTTGCATACCTCCGTTGTTGGGGGGGGCAGGGGGCTCTTATAGTCGCTTCGCGTACTCGTCCCGAGGCCCTTGTCAGATCGGGTATGATTACTCTTGCGCTTGTCAACTCGGCTGTCGTCCCTTCTGCTGAGACAGAACCGTCACTGCCTAACCGTCACTGCCTAACTGCCACTGCCTAACCGTCTAACTGGAGAGGGCGGCGTCAATGGCGGTGGCAGGTGGCCGTTTAGAGTGTTGCTGCCAAAACGTCAGATCCCAATTCAGTCAGGCGTGGCGCCCTCGGGCACGGAATTCCCTGGTGCCAGGCATGGTACGACTTGTTTGGCTTTGGTGCCTAGAAGATGCGAAGTGATGAGCGAGGCGGTCTTGAGCTCGGAGGTATCCTGAACTGCAACAAGGTGGGTCAGTTCGGCGAAGTGTGTCCCGAGCTGTTACAAGGTGGCAGTTCGGCGAAGTCTACCCCGAGCTGTTACAAGGTGGTAGTTCGGCGAAGTCTACCCCGAGCTGTTACAAGGTGGCAGTTCGGCGAAGTCTACACCGATCTGTTACAAGGTGGTAGTTCGGCGAAGTCTATCCCGAGCTGTTACAAGTCAGTTTAGTTCGGCGAAGTGTGCCCTTGTTCCCGCCTAGGCTTGACCCCTTTTGTCGAGCTGTCGTTTCTGCCACGTGTCTCATAATAAAGAGGTCGGGCCAAATTTTCCTTCATCAATTGCCCCCCACTCCTTGCGCCGAGGGCTTTGCCATGGTGCGAGGAGTTTTCACGAGGTGGTTGTAGATTTGTCCCGTCCTTCAAACCTTCACTGTATGAGACGCTTTTGCTAGGGTTTTTTCGGTTTTCGAGAAGGCTAGAAACGTGCCTTACTCAAGAACGCTGGTGGTTGTGATCGTGCGTTTTAAATTTCAAACCAACTCGCGCCGCTGGGACGTGACAGCGGGTCATTTCAAAAAGGCACGCCACTGTTGTACGTACGCCGTCGACTGTCAGGGAGACGTGCGGCGCGTCAGATTCGAAAAGACGCGTGTCGAAGCGACGTCGGTTTCAAGAAGACGTGCTGACGTTTCGCTTTTTTCGGAAAGACGTGCGCCAATCACGTCTCGACTTTAAGGGTTGCGCGGTTGGTAAGAACGTGGGCCGTCGGATCGTCTTCAGTCTGCACGGTCGATTCATGGTTACTGTAGCTATAAATAGTGGGGGACCCCGGTTGGTTTGTCACTTCTGCGGTTGTCTATCGAGTTCGCGTCCAACCTTCCAACTCGCGTCTGAGTCTCTTCCAGCTCGCGTCAAGGCTGGTTATACAGTCTTCACGGTTCTTTAGCTTGTTCTTCAAACTTTTCGGTGAGTACTTTCTTGAATGTATCTTTTCCCCAATGTCTAGCTTTGATAGCTCAGACGATTCTTCGAGTAGGGCCGACGTAGGTTCCACCAACCGAGCCGTGTCCCAAGACAGCCTCAGTGACCCCGAGGTGGAGCTTGAAGACTATGAACTAGTGGGCCGAGTTGCTTCGGGCAGTTTGGCGTCTAGCTCCCGCCGAGGTCGGATGCTAGACAGGTTTGGTCCTTCGACCATGACGCCTGAGGGACTTCAATCCATACTTCTGTCCTACAATCTTCCTGGGGGGTACACATATTTCATTCCTTCGGGTAGCTTTCCTTGAGAACACGGTCCCGACGAGATCATGATTTTTCGAGAGCAGCTCGCCGCAGGGTTGCAACTTCCTTTCCATCCCCTCCTCGTCGAAGTCATAAACCACTTCGGTGTCACCATTGGCCAGGTTCATCCGAACTCTATTCGGAACCTGGTGGGGACGATATCCCTTTTTTGCGAGCAGAATTTCCCCTTGGACTTAGAGATATTCTCCTCTATCTTGATGCTCAAGAGACAGGCGGGTCCTCTTCTTGGGGGGAGACGGGCGTATTACCTTACTCCTCGCCAGGGTTTTAAGCTTCTGCACGATCTCCCTAACAAGGTCCCGGCGTGAAAGCGGGACTACTTCGGTGTGCGAAGTGCACAAGGATGGCCCTTTCAGACCGGGTGGGGTGAGGCCGCTCCCGACTTGGGCGTAACTCTTGATAAAGAGACGGTGAAGGGTCTCCGGCAGTGGGCACGGCAAGGCTTAAAGTGCCACCACTACTTAACGGAGGCTAAGCTTTTTGCAGCCGGCCTAAGTTCGGGTAGGTTTCTGGCTATGCGGTTTCTTGCTTGCTCTGTTCCTTCATTTTTTCTGATGTTGAACTCGTTCTACAGGTGTGATGGATGCGGAGAGAACTCGCGGTGGGCGTTTGCTCCAAGGTATGAAGAGGAGGAAGCGGGTCACCAAGCGAACTCGTACCGATCTGCCCCTGGATGAGGAGCCCCAAGCCCCAGACCATACGACAGAGGATCTACCCAGGGAGCCCGAAGTGACTCCACCGGTGCACGAGACTGCTGGGGCACCTTTCGCTGAAACCACTCATACGGGCGCTCCTGCGTACCCAAGTGCTCCTCACTCCGGGTCTGCTCATACGCGGGCTGGGCCCTCGGGCTCGGGAGCTCAAGGGGAGTTTAGGAGCGTGTTGATGCCGAACTACGCTCTTCAAAAGAGTAGGGATGCTACTTTCCCCGAGGAGGTCGCGGCGTGGACCGATCTTCCCTTGAATCAGGTCGCTTGCCACGCCGTAACACATGCCATGGTGGTAAGTGAGATTTCGTCTTCCTTTTTTATTCTGTTGCTTCTGCTGTTATTTGCTCACTTGTTTCTTTTTGTAGGTGAATTCTTCAATTCATGCCTTGGCTGCCCAAGTGGAGAGGAGCTCGCGACAGGCGCGAGCTGCTGAGGCTGCTGCTGAAGAAGCCTTCCGTGCTGCAGAGGCAAATACCCGGGCTGCTGAGGCGGCTGCTTACGCTACTGAAGAGGCTGCTCGCGTCGCGATGGCTAGACAGGCGAGGTCTCAGCGTGACGTCGAGGCCATGGGGGTAGTTGTCAAGCACATGGCGGACTTGAAGTTGGATTTGTAGCATCAAGTCGAGTATCTTCAGGAGGACATTAGGGAGAGAACACAGATTTTCTCCCAAGGCATTGAAGACGCTAAAAAGAAGGCATTTGAAGACTACATTGCCTCCCCGCGTTTTGACGATCTGATGGTGGACTCTTACAGGAGGGGGTTCAAGTTGAGCCAGTGGATAATCCGGAATACATATCCCGACCTCGATGTAAGTGCCATAACCACTTCGCGCATAACTCAGGAGATGGCCAATGCTGCCGATGGCGAGCCGGACTCTGAAGGAGAGGCAGGGCCTTCGGGTGTTGTTGAAGTGCCTTCCGATGGCGAAGAAGTGGCTCCGGGCATGTAAATTTTTTTTTTCAATGTACTGTTTCTTGCAATGGAGTGTCTTTTTCCCTTGCTCATCTTCCCCGAGCTGTTTCTTTGCCGGGTTTTTAGATTTTCGTGGTCTTTTATGCCGCGAACTGATTTTTTGCCGAGCTGATAATGTGTTGAAGTTCCTCGGCTTGCCTTGTGGCACGGCCTGATTTCGTCCACTTCGCTAGGTGGTTTATAGGTAGTATCGCCTCAAGTTCACGATGTTCCACGTTCGGGGTACTCGTTTGCCTTCCAAGGTTTCGAGTTCATATGCGCCCCCGAGCGCTGTTTTTACTTTATAGGGACCTTCCCAATTAGGTCCAAGCTTGCCGACGTCGGGTTCGGGCACCATAATTTTCCGGAGGACCAGGTCACCGACTCGGAAGCTTCGTTGCTTTACTCTGCTATTGTAGTAGCGAGCTACCTGCTGCTGGTATGCCGCTATTCGGATGTGCGCGAGGTCCCTTACCTCGTCCAGTAGGTCGAGGTTGGTGCGTAACTCGTCTCCGTTCGTCCGATCGTCGTATGTTTCTAATCGCAACGTTGGTATTTCGATTTCCGCTGGGATCACCGCTTCAGTGCCGTAGGTGAGGTTGAAGGGGGTTTCTCCCATGGCTGCATTTTCGGTCGTTCGGTGAACCCATAAGACACTTGGTAGCTCTTCGGCCCACAATCCCTTAGCTCGATCCAGACGTGCTTTCAGTCCACGCAGGATGGCTCTATTCATTACTTTCGTCTGACCGTTTGCCTGTGGGTGCGCGACTGACGTGAAATTTTGCCGAATCCCCATGTACTGGCACCACTCTTGGAACTTGATATCCTCGAACTGTTTGCCGTTGTCGGAAATTAGAACCCGAGGTAATCCGAACTGACATACTATGTTCTTCCAAAAGAAGTTCTGTATGTTTCGGGCCGTAACAGTTTTCAGAGGTTCGGCTTCTATCCACTTCGTAAAATAATCTACCGCAACAACTAAGAATTTTCTCCTGCCTGTTGCTGGTGGGAATGGCCCAAGGAGGTCGATGCCCCATTGTGCAAAGGGCCACGGGCTGGCGAGGTATTTGAGGTCGGAGGCAGGTTGATGGTGGATGTTAGCGTGCTTCTGACACTTGTCGCATTTTCTGACGAGCTCGACAGCTTCTGCCTTCATCGTTGGCCAGTAGTATCCTTGTCGAAGTGCCTTTTGGGCGAGTGCTTTGCCCCCCAAGTGTATGCCGCACAAGCCTTCATGAGTGTCGCGGAGTACAAACTCGGCTTCGGTAGGTCGCAGGCACCGCAAATAGGGGAGCGTGTACGACCGTCGGTATAACCGTTCGTCTATTATGACATATTTAGCCGCCTGGCGCTGCACCCTTTTGGCGGCATTGCGTTCTACAGGGAGGGTTTCGTCTATCAGGAAGCTCGCGAGTGGATCGATCCAGCTCGGCTCTGCTTCTAAGATGGGAGCGACCTCCTCTGTCCCCCCGAGAATACTAGGCCGAGGTAAGTCCTCTATGTACACAGTTCTCATATTGTTGTGACTCGTGCTGGCTAACCGGGACAGGGCGTCGGCCTCAGTGTTTTCAGACCTCGGGATTTGCCTGATGATGTGTGACCGGAAGTTGAGCAGGGCTTCTTTTACTTTGGCCAAATATGCGATCATGGAGAGATCGCGTGCTTCGTATTCGCCGGTAACTTGGTTTACCATGAGCTGAGAATCGCTGCAGATGACCGAGTGTTTTGCCTTTAGCTTTCGCGCTAGGTCCAGCCCGGCGATTAACGCTTCGTACTCTTCCTCGTTGTTGGATGCCGCGAAATCAAAGCGTAGCGTGTACTCTACTTTTGTGCCGCTCGGGCCGACAAGACTATTCCAGCTCCGCTGCCCTATCGGCTCGAGGAACCATCCACGTGAAGGATCCAGGGCTCCTCATCCCAATTCGCTCTTCGCCTGATCAGGAGAGATGCCACACTGGATGCTACTTCACGGAGTTCGAACTCTATGGGTTCAGGAGCTCCGGGTTCACCGCAAATGGGGACCTCGGGCTCGACCTGTGGGGCTTCGTGGCTGAAAGTGCACTCGGCGATAAAATCTGCCAAAGCTTGGGCCTTGATAGCGGTTCTCGGTTTGTACTGGAGATCGTACTCGTTGAGTTCGATGGCCCATTTCGTCAGTCGACCGGAGACTTCGGGTTTGAGTAAAACTTGTCTGAGAGGTTTGTCAGTTAGGACGATGACTGTATGAGCCTGGAAGTACGGGCGGAGTTTTCGAGCTGCTATTACTAGGGCGTATGCTAGTTTTTCTATCTTCGGGTACCTTGCCTCTGCTCCCTGCAAAATTTTACTAACATAATATATGGGTCGTTGGACCCGGTCTGTTTCCTTTATTAGTACCGAACTGACCGCCTCGTCGCTCGCCAAGAGGTACAGTTGGTATACTAGCGAGGTAACCTTTTAGTTCGTCGAACGCGAACTGGCAGTCCTGGGTCCATTCGAACCCTTTGCCTTTGACTGCCTTGAAGAAGGGTAGGCAGCGGTCTGTTGACTTAGATAAGAAGCGGCTTAGAGCGGCTATGCGGCCGTTTAGCCTCTGGACCTCTTTTACTTTCCGAGGTGGTTTCATATCTAGAATGGCTTTTATTTTGTCCGGGTTGGCCTCTATACCGCGCCGATTGACAATGTAGCCTAGGAACATGCCCGAGGTGACGCCGAAGACACACTTGTTGGGATTCAACTTCATGCTAAAGTGTCGCAGGATTTGGAAAACAGAATCTAAGTCTTGTATTACCTCTTGTGAAAACTGAGTTTTGACGACCATGTCGTCTACATAGCACTCTATCTTCGTACCAATCAGGGGCCGAAATAGCTTATTTACAAGTCTTTGGAAAGTTGCCCCGGCGTTTTTTAGTCCGAAGGGCATGACTTTGTAGCAATACAGGCCGAACTCGGTAATGAAGCTGGTTTTTTCCTCGTCGGATGGGTCCATCCTAACTTGGTTGTAGCCCGAGTAAGCGTCCAGGAAGCTTAGCAACTCGTTTCCCGAGGTCGCGTCCACTAGGCAGTCAATTCTGGGGAGGGGGAAGCAGTCTTTTGGGCAAGCTCGGTTCAGGTCGGTATAGTCGACGCACATGCGCCACTTGCCGCTTGCCTTTTTTACCAACACCGGGTTGGCCACCCAGCTCGGGTAGTCGACTTCCCTTATGAAGTTTGCTGCGAGGAGCTTCTTGACCTCCTCGTCGACCGCTCTCCAGCGTTCTGGGGCTAAGTTGCGTTTCTTCTGTCTAACGGGTCTGATTACAGGGTCAGTATTAAGCTTGTGAGTTATCAGTCCGGGGCTAATGCCGGGCATGTTGGCCGCTGACCAGGCAAAAACATCTAAATTTTGGAGTAAAAAACTTACCAGTTCGGCTCGTAGGGGATCTTCGATGGAAGCTCCGATGCTTAGTGTGCGAGCTGGGTCCGTAGCTGAAGCCTGGATTACGACTGTTTCCTCCGTGGGCGAAGCTCGCTCCTCACCTTGCTCCGCGGTCGCTCCAGCTCGAGGTCGTCGGCCGCCTTGGTTTTTCCCTTTAGGGCGGCAACGTAGCACTTGCGGGACTCGAGCTGGTCGCCCCGCGCTACCCTTACGCCAAAGTCCATAGGGAACTTCATGGCCAAATAGTAGGTGGAGACCGCCGCCCGTAGGACATGCGTGATCGGCCGCCCTATTATGGCATTGTATGGGGAGGGGGTCGCGACTACCAGGAAATCATGGTTGAGTCTGACCGCACAAGGCCATGTGCCGACTTCCACAGGGACAGTTATTTTTCTGAGGGGCCTAACTTCCTCTCCGCTGAAACCTACCAGGGGAGTGTTCGCGGGCTTCAACTCGCTCCTCTTTAACTGCAGCTGGTCAAATGCCGATTTGAAGAGGATGTCCGTTGAGCTGCCCGAATCTACGAGCACACGCCTGACCTCGAAATCGCTAATCCTTAGCTTAATGACAAGCGCGTCATCATGGGGGTAGTGGACTCCTCGTGCGTCGTCCTCCGTGAAAAAGATTGGCTCTTCGGTCTTTGGCCTCTTTGGGGGGTTCCTTTCTTCGAGGGCCACTTCGCGAACTGAAGTCCGGGCTGCTGCCGAGGTACACCCCGCTACTACGGATCCTCCCACTATTACATGGATGGTTCCCCGAACTGGCCTCTCTTCCGGAGGCTGCTTCTGCAACGGTTCGGTAGGTCTGTTGCTAGACTCGGGTGCATCCTTTTCTTGCTCCCCTTGCTGACTTGCTTTATTGTTATTGTTGTGCTGTACAAAATTTCTCAAGTATCCGCGACGGATGAGTTCCTTTATCTCATCCCGGAGGTTATTACACTGTTTGGTGCTATGACCATGGTCTCTATGGAAACTACAATACAAATTCTTGTTTCTATCGTTCGGATTTCCCTTCAGGCGAGGTGGCCACTTAACGTACGGAGCGTCTTTGATCGTCATTAAGATCTCTGTCCGCCTCGTGTTCAACGGCGTGTAGTCTGTCCGAACTGCTAAGGGGGCCCGAAAGGACTGGTTCGGCTTTGGCTCCCGGATCGGGTTTTTTCTACTCACCGGGTTGGGGAGCTCGCCTTCTCTCTTTCTTTTCTCGTTCCCGCCTTCGGTTCGTTGGTTGATCTCTTCCTCAGTCATCATGAACTTATCTGCGAGTTTGAGGAATTCGGCCACGGTCGCGGGCTAGTTGACCACCATGTTCCATTTGAACTCTTTGTGCGTCACCCCTCTTTTGGCCGCCGCGAGCTGCACTACGGGGTCCAACCGTGGTATTTGCAAGCATGCCTCGTTGAACCGCTTGATGTAGCCCCGAATAGACTCTCCTTCTCTTTGGACCACTCCGAAGATGCTTTCCTCTGTTCTGGGGCACCGTCGACTGGTGATGAAGTGCATGGTGAAGACTTGCATGAACTGGGCCCAGCACTTTATCGACCCGGGGGCCAGGTTCCTGTACCAAGTGCGGGCTACCCCCCTGAGGGTGGTGGTAAAGGCCACGCACATGAACTGAAAGGCATCAACGTGGTCGTTGGGGTCGAAGGATCCATCGTACTTGTCCAGAGGTGGGAGTTTGAAGTCTCTGGGTAAGGGGACCGCCAGGAGTTCCGATGCGAGGGGGGAAGGAACGGAGAGAGTCGGGGTAGCCCCTACCTCGTCCGAGCTCGTGGCTTTGCCTCTGACTTCCGACAAGGCGCGGGTGGCGGTCTGGCGGCTTCGCCGGCGCCTTCGCCGTTGAGCGGGCCTTGTGTTGGCGCTGCTGGCGTCCGTGTTACCGACCTCGATGGGCCCGGAGTGCTGGTAGTCCGCCGCCAGGGCACCGAATCGATTTTCGGTGAGCGGGAGATCGGGTTTGGAGCGCCGGGGTGCCGACCTCGCGGGCGAGGTTTTCGACCCACCCGCGGGTTACGAGGCGGGGATGACATTTCTCTCTCTTCGGCCTGGGGACGAGGCCTGGCTGTTGGGGTGGTTTTGGGGCCGGGAGGCCTTCGCCTGGCGGGGTTGCCCATCCTGCGGGGAGGCCTTGACCGGCCTCAGAGCGGGGTGGTGAGGTGGAAGTAGTGGTTGGTTCAGTGGCAGTTGGGGGAACTGCTGTTGGTAGTGATACTGGGAGATGTTGTGCAGCACTTGGTGCTGGTGAAGCTGGTGTTGCTGGAACTGTTGCATTTGGGCTTGCATTGCCCGCATGCACTGCACCAGGTCCTCCAACCGGTCTTGGTTAACTGTTAGGGGGACGGCAGTTGGTTCAGTGAAAGTTGTCTCAATGGGGAGATGAAAGGGGACGTTTGTGGTAGGAGGGTTTACGGGTGCCACTGCTTGTGGCGTGTTCAGGATGGGGATCCCATCCGCCGAAAGGGGGATGGTGAACTGTCCAATGCACACTACGGGGACCTGAAGTTGCTCCCCGGTGGCGTTTGTCTCCGTGCCACGTCCAGTGTTGCTGGAGGAGGCCATGAGTGTTGGGATTTTTGAAGAAAGGGGGTATCGAAGTTTGGAGGGAGGCTTTTTGAAGCGTTTTCCACAGACAGTGCCAATTGATGGAGCGTGATCCGGCCGGTCTTAGCTGTCCGCTGTCTTGCTTTCGAACGAGGTAGCAGGGATCCTGAAACGGGAGAGATGGGAAAGCTCCGGGGGGAACCCGGTGTAGAGGCTCCGAAGCTCAAGTTAGAATCTTTCAAAAGCAAGGTAATACCAGATAGCGCAAAGTTTTTGCATACCTCCATTGTTGGGGGGGCAGGGGGCTCTTATAGTCGCTTCGCGTACTCGTCCCGAGGCCCTTGTCAGATCGGGTATGATTACTCTTGCGCTTGTCAACTCGGCTGTCGTCCCTTCTGCTGAGATAGAACTGTCACTGCCTAACCGCCACTGCCTAACCGTCTAACTGGAGAGGGCGGCGTCAGTGGCGGTGGCAGGTGGCCGTTTAGAGTGCTGCTGCCAAAACGTCAGATCTCAAGTTAGTCAGGCGTGGCGCCCTCGGGCACGGAATTCCCTGGTGCCAGGCATGGTACGACTTGTTTGGCTTTGGTGCCTAGAAGATGCGAAGTGCTGAGCGAGGCGGTCTTGAGCTCGGAGGTATCCCGAACTGCAACAAGGTGGGTCAGTTCGGCGAAGTGTGTCCCGAGCTGTTACAAGGTGGCAGTTCGGCGAAGTCTACCCCGAGCTGTTACAAGGTGGTAGTTCAGCGAAGTCTACCCCGAGCTGTTACAAGGCGGTTTAGTTCGGCGAAGTGTGCCCTTGTTCCCGCCTAGGCTTGACCCCTTTTGCCGAGCTGTCGTTTCTGCCACGTGTCTCATAATAAAGAGGTCGGGCCAAATTTTCCTTCATCATTTGGGGATTAGATATTTGGGTTGTAGCCTACATATGCGTTCATGAATAAGTATAGTCCAATCAACGAGGGGCCATAGACTAATTGCAGTCTTAGCAAGATGAAGTTCCTCAGGGAATGCCTTCAGTGAGGCAAAGACTAAATGAATTTTCAATTTTTCATAGAAAAATGAACAAGCTGGAAGTTTCAATTACTTTGCATAGTCATTGACTCACTGTACATTTAGTGGAAAAGAGGGCAAAGTCTTCTGATATTAGAGAATCAAAGAGAAATGGTTGTAGCTAATTATCAACTGTCTACTTGATATATTGTGACAACCACATGAAACCATCACCATAGCCCATCTTACGAACAATGCTACACATGAAGAGCTCAATAGGACGGATGTTAGAGTTTGACAAGTTCACCTTCCCCTTGCCGGTAGTGCAGGTTCCCAGGCCAAGGCAATAGCGAAGTTCGTCTTCTGAGGCTGCATAAGGGATGTCTATCTTGTTGCCAAGAATAAGGAATGGAACCTTTGATAGAGAGTCATCTGAGAGCAATGCATCCAGCTCATTCTTTGATTCAAAGAATCGCTCTTTGTCGGCCGCATCCACCAGATATACTACAGCATCAACCTACAACTCATACCCAGATGAAAATGATAACAACAGAGGAAAAAGCAAAGATAAGAATCAAATACCTTAATTAAATGAATTTCACCATTTCATTGCTTTGCATATAAGATTCACTGCAGTACAATAAATATGATTGGTTTATTTAATTCCTTCACAATATCTTTAGTGAAATGGGAAGATAAGTTATGACATCAATAACTAAGTAGTTTCTAAGTGTTTTTACATCTTGAATAGGTGAAAAGATTTGAATTTCAGAGACAGATAATGGATCAGGTATAATATGAAATTTTATCTTTGCCTGTGTCCTGTTTCTTCAGAAAACAAATAAATAATATGTAACCATCAAGCTTGATGAAGAAACTAAATTCAACCCCCGAGCCCAGATGTTAAGAAAGTTGTTCCTTTTCCAACTATAATGCAATTAAACCTGGTTCTTCAATGAAAAACCTGTCTAAAACTTACTGAGGCCATTTATGTCTTAAGCACAAACATTCGATGAGAGTGGCCATGTTAACATTAGCTTTTCTTATCTTACATCAAGAAGCTGACAAAAGAGTACTAAGTATTGGTGGATAGCAAAGGGCACTCAAGTGAGAGATCCCTTCGGTACATATTGCATTCAAGAGATTTTTTTTTTTTTTTTTGAAGGCTTGCATTCAAGAGATTTGGAGAATGATTAGTTGGCTGAAAAATAAATAGCCTGAAGAATTGCATAAATTTAGAAAACTAAGAAAAGAATTGCTATTAAGGCTTAGTTTGGAAGGAATACAAATGCAAATATGTAGAGTGCAAAACCTTATGTTTTGTATTATTTTGTATGTATTTGCACTGTACATATTTGCATTTGTAATCTTTCCAAACTGAGCCTAAAATTCAGAAAGCTGTATACAAATTAGATGGTAAAAGTCATTAATAAATCATGCTTTTTTTATATAGACCCTCTCTCAGTTGGTACTTGGTGCCCATCCAGTTATGGGTCCCAATCCCATGTTTTCTAACAAGTGGCAAGTTTTGAGCACGCGTAAAGGGAACTAGGATAATGTTGAGTTGAGTCAGATTCTGTGGAATAGGAATTCAAGTAACTATACTCTGCTTATGATGTCCTCATGGAAGGGCAGTCGAGTATTTCACTTGTTACTGGCCTTTGTTTTACTTAGGTCCTCCAGAGGGGTAAAATCTATATTTCCCTACTCTGAGTGAATCTCTTTTCCAAATTCTTTAAAATAAAATGAATTCACAGCTAAAGATCATTCCAAAATCCAAAAAATAAAAAATAAAGAAAGAAGAAAGAAGAAGTGAAAACAGTATCGTTGAAAAATGAAGAAGCAGCAATTAGAACAATGTTAAATTGATACAATATCGATAACAAGATACACCTATTATAAGTGAGTATTCTCTAACCTATAAGAAGTTGAAATTGGATATCTATTCTGTGTGTCTCTTTATAGGAATTTGTTAGAAATGTTTAACTCTGGAATTGATGTTTACTTATGACAAAATCATTATTGATATGGCTAAATGGTTCCATGATTTCATCGGGATTTCAGGATGAACGACATTTAATTCTGAACAGAAGCAAGACAATGGAACGGATTTAATTGAATATGAAGCCACTCCAAGAATAGTGCATATTGAATTCCATGGGTCAGCAGGTGCAGGCAAGAAGAAATCCAAAAGCAGACCAATCTGAAATAAAGACTTGTTTAGTAGTGTAGTGATTAGTGATTATTAAGGCTAAGATTTAAATTTCAATGTATATATATTCAATCTAATATAACCAAATCCAAATATAAAAAAAAAAAAAAAAAAAAAAGTTGACAGAACAGAGACACTTATAGAAGAAGAGAAACGGTTGAAACGAAAATCATATATGAAAATTTACCTCAGCATAGTAATCTTTCCAAACCCTCCGAGCAATCTGATGCCCACCCAAATCAAAGGCTTTAAACATGATCTTCCCAATGCAGAGCTCCTCAGACGTGGGATGCTGCGTTGGCTGGTGTTGTGCTAATCTCTGTTCATTCATCACAAAATGAAAAGAGAGAGAGAGAGAGAGAGAGAGAGAGAGAGAGAGATTAATTAATAAAATTAAAAAAAAAAACACGGAATCCATCGATCATCAATTTCTTACGGTTAGAAACAATATTGGATCAAAGTGGAAGATGAAAGAAATTGGAAAGATTGATTAGAGAGAGAAAGAGAGAACCTCATCTTTAAGCATATGTAGAAGCGTAGTCTTGCCAGCGTTGTCCAGTCCTAAAAATAGGATCTTGGCCTCTTTCATGGCCAATCCTAACATGGCTAACACCCCATAGAACCATTCCAACAGAAACATGTTCCTCTCCTATATAACACGGAAAATTATATACAATCTCTCTCGACGCTCAGTCGCTCGTTCTGTACAGGCTTCGGTGAAGGAGAATTCCTACCTTTTCTTCTTTTGGCAAATGAGCAGAGAATTCAGCTGTTGTCTCCAAAACTTGTTAGAACTGACTATTTATAGTTTTCTTAAGGACACGTGGCTTTGGATCGGTAAAATTGTCAGCTATTGTGATGTCACTGGGCTTTTATTAACCGTCAATTTTCTAAACAACGGTTGCGATCAGTTCTCATAAGCAAGAAATTTTTAGAAGAAAAATAAATAAAATCTGATGCCATCCATCCAAGCAGAATACTTTGTGGTGCTGTCTCTTCAACGTATACTGAATTACTGATGTTAATGGATGGTTTAGAAATAGAATTATAGATTCTCCCTTAGGAAAATTACACATATCTGAAATTTTGGGTAATGAAACTTCAAAAGTTAATACATTTCATTTTTTGAGACACGGTTTCTCTTTCTCTTTCTTGGTGAATTAGACCAAACATCTCCCTATACACAAACAGAATACACATATATAACTACTGGCAGCCGGTCCTGTTTCCCCAATTTCTTTCCCTCCCCTCCTCCTCCTTCTTTCTTTTTTCTCTTTCTCTCTTTCTTTTTTTTTCTTTTTACTTTCAGTTTCTCAATTATTCTTTAACCGTTCATCTTCAGCCTGGGAACCTCTCAATCACTCTCTCTCTCTCTTGCCGCACAAACACCATGAATGATAAGTTTCAGGCACTTGGGCTTCGTTTGGATCCAGTATAAAAGTGTAGAGTTTTACACCGATAAAATCAATGTAGTATTTACACCGATAATTGATGTAAAACTTTATGATTGATGAGGTTTTACATTGATTCACGATGTAAAACCCCTCTCCATCTAAACGCCAACAAATTTAAATTAGAGCGGAGTATTATATTGATATTCATTTATATTCCTTCCAAACGCCAACAAAACCAAACTGGTGTAAATTTTTACATCATTCTTGATTTACACCAATTCCAAACGCAGCCTTAAGTGTCACTACCCCCAAAGTACAAGCAATAGTTAAAGTATTGGTATCCAGTATTATATCAGACAATTTAAATAGTGGATATGGATATGGATACGAATACACTTTGAAAATACATGGATATGGATCAAAATTATAAAAAAAAAAAAAAAAAAACGTTTGGATACATTAGGGAAATACATAAAAATTACATAAATACACTAATAACACTAAATTTAAAGTCAAAAAATCATAAATAATGTATAAATATATAAAAAATACATACATACATACATACATGCATGCATGCATATACATATATATATATATATATATTTAATGGTTTACATGCAAAATATATTATAATTAATATAGTGGGATGCATAGATATCATACAAGGCATTAATCAAGAGTCCAAGACACAAAACATATGGACCTATTATGTTTATCCTAATTATTTTCTATTTTATTATTGTTCTTTTTTAACATCAACAAAAAATTAACCAAATACTAAATTCTCAAAAATAAATTAAATTATCATTTAATAATTTTAACTTAAAGTATATCAAGTCTATTAAAATTTCTAAAATATATATAATATGGAAATCCATAATTTTTAATAACTAAAATAATTAATTCATTATTAAAATTTTTGTTTCTATAATTTTTTTGAAATTAAGTCATTTTTTCATATAAATGTAAATTAGTGGATTTGATAGATTCAATTTAATATTATATGCTTTAATATTTTGTAAATATTTTTTTAAATGAATTAACAAACACATTGTTATTTAATATCAATTAAAATATTAATAATTATAAAAATATATAAAAATGTAAGATATATATCATGCACAAATTTATAAATATTAAGTACTAAGATAATTATTCTATTATTAATATTTTATTTGTATAAATTTCTTGAGATTAAAATCATCTTTTGATGTAAATGTGGATTTGATAGATTATTTACAAAAATGCTAATTTTAAATATTACTTCTTTTAATTTTTAGTTGGAGTTGTTAAACATAAAAATGTATTATTTGTTTGGATTGCATATGGATAGAAAAGTTAATAAAAATTATTTTATTTTATTAAATGTCACAAGACACGAGATGGTTTAGTGGTTTGAATTTGTGTTAAGAATTTAAGCGTTAGGTATTATGTGATTTAGGTTCTAAGCACACTATAAGTATCAATTAAATTTTTTAATAGAAAGGCACTACATATTCCCATATTGATGCATGCCAGTCAATACAATGCGATATGGGATGATATGAAGTGTGTACCAGTCTGATACGTACAATTTGCAGGATACATTTCCAATCGTATTGTATTCTACATCACCCTACACTGATACCAATACGATATGACCCGTATTGGATATATCCTATCTAATATTTAAATCCTTGAATACAACATACCCACCTATACTTCTCCCTATAAAGTAATAGTTTAGTATTACTACAATTTTTTTACCATAACAGTACAATGAAATAATAAGAATTAAGAGTTTAGACTTTAAAGAGTGACAAGAGATCAAGAGAGAATATGGTGAGAAAGGGAGGAGTTGTGTTCAATGAAGGGCTTCCAGATGACTTCAATTCGACTAACCCATACAAGGATCCATTGGCGATATTGGAGATGAGGAAGAATTAGTTAGAAAAAAAAATGGATCATCACCAAAACGGCCAATAAGGGCAAAGCCAAGGGTGGCAGAGGAGACCCATCGCCCACTTATGGCTTAAAAATTCCCACAATTCCATTTATATTTCACTTATATTAACTTAGTCCGCAATCCATATTTATTAGCTTTTGCCCCCTACTAAAAAATCTCGGCTCTGCCCCTGATAGCCAACATATCGAGAGAGAAGCTCAAGTGGTGCTATTGTATTGGGAGTGCCAACCACCTTCAGAAGTAGTGCAAACACATTGTTCATCAATACCTTGAGGCCACCCATGGCATTGGTTCGGGCAAAGATGCTTGTCCCTAGAATTCCACAGTATTTTATTTATCTATCTATCTATCTATCTTTTATCCATTGATCGATCGATCAAGAACCTAGAGGCATTACAGTTTTATCAAGGTAATCATGCTTCATAGATATTAATCAGGATATTTTAAGGGAAACCTATTGTTCTTGTAAGTTAGATAACTGGAGAGTTTGGTAAATTGATCGGTTGCATATGAGTATGCAGTACGAAGCTACAAATACAATGTTATCAGCTTGTCAATAGTCTTTAACCGGGACCGGATCTAGTAGGTACATCGAATTAAGCACATTAAATGAGCACTTAATAAATATTTTGACAATTGTCAAAAGTGGGTATTAATCTTTTTCAAGAGTGGGGTGAGGGTATTCTAAGGGACAGATGCCAAAAAAACTTTCAAGTGCTCATTGAACGTGCTTACAACTTCATGCCTATCTCATCTGAGCTCTCTATAACCATGCATGTGGACACAATAGAAATGTTTGTTCAGTTTTGAATGCGGTTCTCTATTCATGGCACTTGGTAGCATGATATTTGATGCCTGGATCCTTTACCTCTTATTGTGACTCTTTTTTGATATATGTCCTTTTGTGATTTAAGGGCCTTGCGATGGCTACTTCCATGTGGAGCGGACATTTGTTATTGTCATGGGCATTTGATCAGTTTTTTTCCCTTGGCCACCTAATTTGTTGGTTTGTGAATTACATCAGAAGCCAATAAGACAAATCTATCATCAGCAAGCAGTAGCTGGGCCTAAGATCGAAAATCAAGGAGTTCCATAGTTTACAACCGAGTATTCTCCTTGGCAAGTCTTCTTCTTAGCAAGTCTCAAGGTGAGATCCATATGATTTTTTATCATAAAAAACAAAAGCACTCTTAGTCTCAAACCATAATAACTAGTAGTAGGTCGCAAGATGAGATCCATCTGATTTTTTACCACGAAAACAAAAGCATTCTCAGTCTCTCACCATAAGAAACAACAATTGCGAACATGGAGCCCAAGGTCCAAACAAAAGACCTATCATCATGAATACAAAATGGCCATTGAGATTAAAGCTAGCTTGGAGAAAAACTATAGACCTATCATCATGAATGCGAAATGTTCCAGTTCATCTTAAAAAGTTAGATGAGAAATCATTTATCAAACACTTACAAATTTCCACTAATAAATCCAACCAACCTAGCATATGGGGGGAACCTAGACGGTCACGAAAATTGTGCTAGAATTGGATAGAATAGTCAAGGAAAAGTTTATTGTGTATAAACCACACTGTGAAACAAAAAACACGAATTAGTTATAAAATAACATGATACAATTGACATCTTTAACATTATTAAAATCTTGATACATGTTATAAAATAACATAAAGTACACATTGTAAAACATGGACCAATGAAAAGTAAGTAGACTCTGTTTGATGTCTTTTAACATGATTGGTTGAAATCCTTATTAGGAGTGGCAATTTCTCACCCAACCCGCTGAATCCACCCAGTATCTAATCCATCCAACCCGCTGAATCCACCCAGTATCTAACATAATTGGTTGGGAATGGGTTGATCACTCATTGGGTCAATTTAAATGGGTTGGGTCGGGTTGGGTTGTGGATAACCATTGGGTTAACCACTAAAGATACAAGTATTAATTCCTTAGTCTTTTTTTTTTTAATTTCTTCATTTGAGTGAAACAATTTATAATTAATGCATTAATTTTCTATTAATTATTTACTAAAATTAGTTTTGCCTCAAATCAACACACTTCACCCAACCGATCCATATCAAGTCGATCTAGGTCGACCCGAATCTAAAGCGGGGTCGGCGAACTAGCGCAACCTAGACCTGGCACATTCTGACCTGAAACCTAGCCAGCTTGCTTTGACCTGGTTCGAATCGATTGGTCTGACCCGTATTTGTACACTTGACCCAAATTTGGACCAGCCCGCTTTACTTCCATTGACCCATATCAGACAATCGGTTCGGTCCCAAACCCATGCACAACCTGATATAGGCCGATCCGAGTCAATCCACCATTGACTGAAGCGGTCCGATCTGGTCTGATTGGATCGATCCAAATCCAAATGGTTCAACCACTTTTAATGTGATTAACTTGAAGACAATCCAATTAGATAGTTCAAGTTGGTCTGACTAGTTTGAACCTAAGTGGTTCGGTCAAACCCAAAACTCGAACATAATCAAATGGCTTCGCCACTTGTGTAAAAATAACATGCACGTAATGTGATTTGAACCTTCACCACTTGTGTAAATAACAACTACTATTACCACCAACTCACCAAGCTATGACCAACTTATTTGTCAAGTGGGAATTAGCTTTTTGTTTTAAGTACATAAATATAAGATTAATGGGTTTGGGCAGGTTGGATTGGGTCAAGGCGGGTTTGGGTTGAATCTAACCCATTTAGTTTTATATAACTGGGTCATTAATGGGTTGGTGGATTAGATGAATTAGGTTAAAGCTCAACCCAAACCAAACCCAACCCAACCCACCCGCCCAATTGCCACTGCTAATCTTGATTAGATGTGCAACAAATATTTCTAAATGCACTCTTAAACTCAAATAAGATTTAAACTCCGCTTGTGTGTGAGGTGGGATGGGGGATATTGGATTAATGGAATGCGATGGCTATTCAGCGGCTGTGGAATCAATGATAACACCCTATTTCAATCAGAAATATATGACCTACATCCACTCAAAATCTATCATTTATTATTTATGGCTGATGTTTGACATTATCATTAATTGGTTCCACAGTCCCCTAAAGAGACATTGTTTGGGTCTATATATATATATATATATATAATGCATCTTCTACCTTGTTATGCTCTAAATTTGTTACACATTCAATACAAGGAGCATTCTATTCCAGTCGCTGACCCCATAGATTCATTGCACATTAAATGAAGGTAGGAAGTAGGATGATTTCCATATTACCGCCTTAATTTGAATAGCCCTTCATTTCATTTCCATTCTTAAGAATTTCCATGGATGAAGAAACAATGTGATCAAATACATTGAATTATATTAATACATATTAATTTCATTTCTTGGTGGATAACTTAGAAAAAATGAAAAAATACATGGAACAAAGAAGAAGAAGAAATATTATATCATCTGAATATTGTAACCTAATCACGAAAACTTTCTAAGTGACTACCAAGGGCAAGCATTCATTCCTCTACTACTCGTGATCTTCTTCCTCTTCTTGCACATCTTACATCCCTAAACACAAAAATAAGTAAATAACACATTAACATATTGTTAGGTTTTTGTTCAATAAGAAACTTAAGAAAGGCAGGAAAAAACAACCCAAAAAATGAAACAATGAGAGAATAACTAATATCTTGTAATCTCAAATCTAATTTGGACTCCCTTTCAGGTTTGAATTGGAGAGAGCTAAACAATTGATGATCTTATTTCTAAATTTTAACTATAAATAGAAAAAATGGTAAATTGGGACTTGGGAGAAGACCAACTCATTTAGGGTTTTTGGCGGTCTTATTCTCCATTTTTTTATGTAGTCTAACATAAACAGTAGAACAAAGTATAGAGGTTAAGGTCTTGCATATGTGAGCATTGTCTGAATAAAGTGGCCTTTGATAACACTTTTCAGATGTCTGATGTCTAAAAAACTTGCTTTTTAGATGTCAGACGTGTTTGGGTTTAGGTTTGATTTGAAGATCTAAACCAACAATTCAGAAATGGTAGAAGCTTGCTTAGCAACTTAACATGCTCGGACACATTTCAGATTTTGCCTTATGTCTTAAATGCCCCTAAATAATTTGGAAATGACCAATATTACCCTTTAATATACCAATTTCGAACCCTAACATCAATGCCCCTTTAAAATGGGAAATGTATCCTCTTGTTGCTAGTTCATCCTATGCCATCCATCCTCTTCTCCTTTCTCTTTTGTTCTCTCTATTTCCTTGTGCCATTCATCCTATGTTGCTACTATTCTCTGTCTCCGAGCAGAGAAAAGAGAAGATGAAGTCATCACCAACTAGCTCCACTCACAACTCCACGGTGATGATGGCATTGCTATTCTTTTGTTTCCTTTGTCTCCAAGAAGATGAAGCCATTAATGGACGATCACAGCTCCACGGTGATGATGGCACTGGTATTCTTTTGTTTCCTTTGTCTATGAGAAGATGAAGTCATCTTGGAATGTCAATTTCTCACAACTCCAACTAGCTCCACTTACAGCTCTACTGTGATGATGGACATCAAAGATGCCAACTCTCTCAATATGTTGGCCAATGGCCAAGGGTATTGTCAACGCCAACAACAAAACCGTGGATGTTGATTTCTTCCACTCTTTTGAGGATGATTTGGATAACATCAATTGAACAAAAGAACTCTAATATTTTCCCTATAGTTTTATACACCCATTGAACTGGTGAAACAATTTCTAAACTAATGTTTTTTCTCCAGTTTTGAATGTATTATGTTTGATTATTTTTCTTATTTTCCTTGTGGTTGTAGGTTTTTGAGAGAACTATGTCTTTCGTTTTTTAAGTCTACCTTTGTGCTTTGATTGCATTTTACTTGTTTTTTTTATTGTTTCAATGAATACAAGGGTTAATTTAAATTAAAGTTTAAGCAAATATTTTGTTTTGGGTAAAATAGGAAAACCCAACCATTTCAGATGTTGGAAAAATGTTCCAACACAAACAATATTATCTTTTTAGAGTCTCTAAAATGTAGAAAAGCATTTATGCTGGTTTTCAGACTTCAGATCTACATAATAGCTTTCTGGCTTTTCAAACTTCAGATTTCAGATTTATCAATCCCACCCAAGTAAACGTGGCTATCAAATCCAGACTCACCTTAGTAAGACATTCCTTGCATCCCAACAATTCCACACAGTCTTTATTACTCCCTCTAATGTCAAAATCACCTAAAACCTTTTAGCCAATCACATTGTAGATGTACCACCAATGGCCAATCACCACTTCTCCATACCAAGCGGTTCCAAACCATCCTTAGATTATACAAGCTTCGTTACACACTACCTAGCCCATTGGTACCTTGAGCCTGGATCAATCCTTTTATCCCATTCAAATCTATCCTTACTATACATATACCATAGGTATACTTATTTAATACATACGCACAATAATACATGCAAGCATGCATAAATTTATATAAAATACACAACATTCTTATCTGATGGCGTATATTGACAGATGCATATGGTTTAGATCACCAATGTGAAATAGGTTTAGGGTTATTTTTTAGGGAAAAGTACAAGCAGGCCCATTGCAGAAATCTGAACACCAGGCCGGCCCATACAGAATTTACAATTACTCTCTAATTCAACTTTTGAAATTATAAGACTGATTCCCAATCCAAGTCGGATTACATGTCACAATAACATTTATTTAAAATTTTATTTTGAAATTTACCCTTAAATTGCAAAGACTAAAATGACCCTCTTAGGGCCCACGACCATTGTTCTCTCCCGCCCTCCCTGTTCTCTCTCTTTCGTTCTCTCACACTCGCAACTCTCTTCTCTTCGACTGCAGATGACTGAACTTCGGTTGCTCTCCCTCTCTCCTGTTCTCCCTCCTTGATTTCACTCTATAACTCTCTCTTGTTCTCCTTCTGTCTCGCCCCCATTCTCTCTCTCTCTCTCCCGGTCTCCCTTCCCCTCTATCGCTCTCCTGCTCTTCCTCTGTCTCGTTCTCCCTCTCCCTCTGTTGCCCCCACTTTCTCCCGTTCTCGCCCCCCTCAGTCTTGCTCCCCCTTTGTGGTGCCTTCACCCTCTCCCTTTATCAGTCTCTCCCGTTCTCCCTCTGTCTCGCCACCATTCTCTCTCTCTCTCTCTCCCAGTCTCCCTCCCCCTCTATCACTCTCCTGCTCTTCCTCTGTCTCGTTCTCCCTTCTCACTCTCACTCCATAACTCTCTCCCGTTCTCCCTCTGTCTTGCCCCCATTCTCTCTCTCTCCCCGTCTCCCTCCCCATCTATCACTCTCCTGCTCTCCCTTTGTCTCATTCTCCCTCTACCTGTAAATTTTTAGATAGCATTGTGCTTTTTTCACTTCTATTCCTGTCTCAATTTATACAAGTGAAGGCCCATCTTAACCGGACACCTTCCCTAATCGGAGGAAATTATCATTTTGAACACTTATGCCACTAACAGGTATTTGACTATCTCTTTGTATGATATTTTAATTTGTTATAGTCAATCATAAAGTCCTTTCAAATAAATTTGAATTTTCGTTCTCTTTACATTTCTATCACAGTAAATAGGATATCGTTTTTATATAAAAAAATTTGTTAAGTTGTGTTTGATGTTGATTCATTCCTGTTGAATGTGCATTGGAGAATGAGTGTACATTAGTTTATACATGGAAAAGAAGATCAAGCAAGTGTGTATTTGTAAAATTTATTGTATGGAAGGTCAATTTACTTTGGTTATGAAAATGTCTCTCCAAAATTAAGATGATAGTTTAGTGATAATCACTCATAACAAGCATTAATAATCACATATTGTTTTGTTATAAACTCTAGGAGGGTGTTTGCCTTCTCAGCATGCTATTCAAATTCCTCTTATTAAGAGCCAAATTTAGTTAATGAGAAACATTAGTTTGTAAGTTGAAAGTCCTCAAATCAAAGATAGTAATTAGGTGATGGTTACTAGGTTGGCACATTTGGCACCTTATTTGCCAAGGGGCCAATAAGATTTGTTTTTTTTTTTTTTGTTGAAGAATAAGATAAAATTCATTAGGAAAAAATACGTTAGGATGGTGATAATCCATAAAAAATTCCAAAAGCCTAACTTTGACCTCACAAGTCCCATAATAATACCCATAGAACCAAATGGCAAAATCTTATCATATTTTCTCTAAACAACCTCTATCACAGTCTAAGAGACAAACCAAAATATTGCTTTATTGTCACAAGAGAACTAAATAAGGGAGAGTACTATAGTGTATATTACATTGAATTGAATCCTGGTTTTCGTATTCCAGACATAAGTTCTTATCCAACCATCCAATAAAGAGACTTTACCTTACAATGATCCCAATGATTGGCAATCCAGAATTAACATTATCTTGCTTGGCATTCCAAGACATTACCATTGCACCGCCAATGGCCCCCTTATACAAATATATTCAATGGCTTGGACTAAGCAGCAACTCTTGAGCTCAATCATTTCTTCGACCTAGATTTTCCACAAAGTAAATGAAATAATATCGAAGACAATGATTAATGGGTTTTGAAGCTCCTTATGTTAAAACGAATTGAGATATTCCTTTATTGCCAACTGATATTCCTTGTTTGCAATGGCTTTTGCAGCTCCTTATGTTAAAAATTGTCATTTTAATTGCATCTTGATAATTTTTTACCAAGTTAGATGATGCTTACCAAGTTGGCACATTTTTCCCTACATTTGCCAAGGGGCCATGTAAAAATCATTAGGAAAAAGAACACATTAGCAAGGTGATAAGTCATCACCCAACTTTGATCCCACTGGTCCCATACTAATACCCCTAGAATTGAATGGCAAAATCTAATAATCTTTTCTCCAAAGAACCTCCATCACAGTCCGATAATACAAACCAATGTATTATTTTATTGTCAAAAGATATTGTTTGTTTCCAAAGGCTTTCGAATGTCTTTATATTAAAAATAGTCATTTTAACTCCATCTTGGTAAATTTTTACCAAGTTAGGTGATGGTCACTAGGTTGGCACATTTGACACCTTATTTGCTAAGGGGCCAATAAGATTGTTTTTTTTGTTGAATAATAATATAAAATTCATTAGGAGAAAATACATTAGGATGGTGATAGTCCATAAAGAATTCCAAAAGCTCAACCTTAATCTCACGGATCCCATACTAATACCCGTAGAACCGAATGGCAAAATCTTATCATATTTTCTCTAAACAACCTCTATCATAGCTCAAGCAACAAACCAAAATATTCTTTTATTATCACAAGATCTTGTTTCTTTTCTATGGCTTTTGCATGCCATTATATTTCAAATTGTTATTTTAATTCTATCATGGTAAAGTTTTACCAAGTTAAATGATGCTTACCAAGTTGGCACATTTGGCCCCATTTCTGGAAAAATCTGATAATTTTTTTTTCTCCAAAGAACCTCAATCACAGTTCGATAATACAAACCAAGGTGTTATTTTATTGTCAAAAGACATTGTTTGTTTCCAAAGGCTTTCGGATGTCTTTATATTAAAAAGTCATTTTAACTCCATCTTGGTAAATTTTTACCAAGTTAGATGATGGTTACTAGGTTGGCACATTTGGCACCTTATTTGCCAAGGGGCCAATAAGATTTGTTTTTTTTTTTTGTTGAAGAATAAGATAAAATTCATTTGAAAAAAGAATACTTTAGGAAGTGATAAAGCATCACCCAAAGATAAAACATCACCCAATGGGGCATTAAGATATCATTTTTCTCCAAATAATCTCCATCACAGTCCAATAATACAAACCAAGGTATTATTTTATTGTCAAAAGATATTATTTGTTTTCAAAGGCTTTCGCATGTCTTTATTGTTTGTTTCCAAAAGTCACAAGATATTGTTTGTTTCCAAAACATTCTTTTATTGTCACATGGTACAGAGTATGTATAAATTATATATTAAAGAGAGTGCAAATGGTGAAATACAGAGTATGTATAAATTATATATTAAAGAAATGAAAGAAATGATGATAGTGCTTTTCCTTTTCAATTTATAAATTATCTACCTTAGAAATCATATTTAAAGAGAAAGCAAATGCTGAAATGCTGAGTATGTTCATGTCTTTATTTAAATGGGATAAAAGATTAATATGGGTTGAATAATTCACAGTGATAAAATTAGATACACGATTCGTAATATTTACAAGATTGCATAGCTTCTTTATTTAAATTTATATGTTCATGTCTTTATTCTGATTTATGACAAGGTTTTCATATTATTTATTGTGTACAAATGGCAACAACTCTACGCAAGGTCTTATTATGTTATTGCACTTTTGAGGATATTATAATTGGGTTCGTGTTGACAGTCAAACAGATTTTAATGAATTTGTTGGTGAAGTGTGTGGTGGTTTGAAGGTTCATGCTAATAATGTGAGCTTACATTATACAACACATCTCAACAAAACATGCTTCTTGCCATTAAATGGGCCACATGACCTTTCAAATCTATTGGAGTTTAATAATGAGAGTGCAAAGGTGCATGCATTTTGGAAGGGCATAAAGCAAATTAATGTTGAAACTCAGCTAAGTCCTCATGCACATATTGTACATGATTTGACAACATCTTCTAGACAATCAACAAGTGAGCTTAACATTAGCAATGATGCCAATTTGTTAGCAGTTTGGGAGCATGAGATAATTGGAGTGGGGCAAACATTTGACAGTGGAGATGATTTTCGAAATGCACTAAATAAATTCTCCATTGCTAGAAGATTTGCATATAAGTTTCTAAAGAATGATAGAGAATACATACAATGTAGATGTGTTGTCAACACTTGTAGATGGAAAATTCAAGCAAATGCAGTTAGTGGCGGACCAACATACAGGGTGTATAAATATAGTCTCGTACATACACATTCAGTTGGTGATGAATCAAGTTGTCAGTTTCGTATATCAAATAAATTCATGTGTTGTTTTGTTGGAAAAGCTTTGTGATTCTCCAAAGTATTTTCCATCAGATATAATAAAGGATTTTAGTCGTGATTATGCCATTTCACTGACTTATAAACAAGCATGGCAGGGGAAAGAGAGAGATAAAGAATTGCTTAATGGATCTGCAAATGATTCGTATAAGCTTATTTATTGGTTGTGCAAAAAGTTGGTTGAGACTAATCCAGGAATAGTTGCTACTTTTACCGTTGATGATTCAGGTAGGTTTAATCAATTATTTGTTGCTTTCAACTCATCCTTACATGGCTTTCGAGTTGGTTGTCGTCCAATGTTATTCATTGATGCGACCCATTTGAAGGGTAACTATCAAGGTCAATTATTAGCTGCCAATGCATATGATGCGAATAATCAAATGTTTCCAGTTGCATTTGCAGTTATTTCATCTAAGTCAATTCCAGATTAGACTTGGTTTTTAAAGAATTTGAAAATTGCATTGAATGATGATCAAAAGGTAGTAATTGTTTCTAACCGTAACACTAACATTCGACATGTAGTATAAACAATGTTTGACTCTGAATATCATGTTTTTTGTTCAAGACATTTGATGGAGAACCTTAAGGGATGCATGCACCGTCTACGCTTATTAAAGGCTGAAAAAGAGGTAATCAAGGATTATGTGAATCAATTAATTTATACAAGAGATACGGGGAAGTTTGATCAATATCTCAGTAAAATACATAATCAAAATTTGGATATCTATGGTTGGATAATAGATAGTGATCTGCCACATTGGGAAAATTCTCTATTCAAGGGTAGACGGTATGATAAATTTACATCTAATCTTGCAGAGTCATTTAATGCATGGATGTTTGAGGCACGGGAACAACCTATCATGTCCTTAGTCAACATAATTCGATTGAAAATGACAGAGTTGAAATTTAGAAGGCAATGTAAAGCTAAGGGATATAAACATCCAGTGGGCCCTAATATAGAGGATTTTCTTAAGTTTAACATATCAGAGTCCATAGATTTAGGGTACACACAATGTGGGGATGATGAATTTGAAATTCGCTATAAGAGAAAACAATAAATGGTGCACCTGACTTTAGAAGTTGTTCATGTAAGGCATGACAAATGGTTGGATTATCATGTGTGCATGCATGTCGTGCCATTGGTCTATTGGGCCTAAACATTTATGATTTTGTAGAAGAGTGCTATTTGAAAAAAACTTAATAGGCAATTTACTCCAAGCACATACATGCTATGCCTAATTCAGATATGCCTGATTTCAGTAATGAGTCAGTTTCTTTTATGAGCAATGGTGTTAAACATAATGTTGTGAACTTGTTGCCACCAAAGCAAAAACGTCAACCTGGTTGACCTAGGACTAAAAGAATTGAATCACAACCAATTGAAAGGAGGAAAATTTATTGTAGTCGGTGTGGAGAAAGTGGTCACTACCGATGCACCTGTCGAGCTGCAATCGATTAGTTGGATGCATTCTCAAGTATTATAAGCACATGTACATGTTTTTGTCTTGTCTTTTGGTACTGTAAATGTCTTACACTTTGAATTTTTTGTGTAGTAATTGTATTTTTTGTAAGTAGTGGTGTAATATTTTGCAACTTGTGCCAAAAATAGAACTTGGAATTAGCAGTGAAAACACCAGCTTTTAGAATCCTCTTGTACCTCTGATTTTGATGTTTCTTTAGAAACATGCCTATTGTGCCACCAGGTGAGAAACTTGCTCCAACTTTTGGATTGATCCCTTAAAAATTAATTTTAACTGAGTAATAGCATATTCGATCCCATCATCAATTTGATAACACGGGTATTTGGATAGCATAAAGTTGTTACCAAGAATCTACAAGCAACATAATCTATAGTATAAATTAAACTTAGAATCACCTGTCACTCAAAGCTTGCATCTTCTTAGATGCTAGTAAATGGAGGTTGATCCCTTAAAAGTCAAGATACTTTTAGAACCATCAACCTAGAGAAAAATAAATGCAGGAGCCTAACGCCATTTATGCAATTTTGTGCTTTTCCTCATTAGGAATCTAAGTATGATGCAGTCTAAAAATCAAAGACTCGACATTATTTTGCCCTATTATGATGCCTCATTAATAGTCAAATCAGTCCATCATCCTCAGGCAAGACTCTTTTGGCAATATAAACATATTGTAGAGTATATACTAGTTAAGTATTTTTTTGGATGCAAATATTATGTGTCAATAGAGAAAAGAACCAACTATCCCATGCTTTAGTTTATGGAACTTGTCAAAGAGCCCTATATACTGAATATGAGTCTTCATGTACATCACGTTCATAAGCTAATAGAATGATCTTTATTGCCTTAAAAAATCAAGAGATTTAAAAAGTATATCTTATAATTTATACAATGTCTATATTCCAAGAGTTGTTTTTGTCTAAAAACCATTATTTTGATGATTTCAAAAACATGAATTGTTTTTGGAACAAAACCAACTTGTTCTTGCTTTTCCAAATAAAGACAAGGTTCAAGAACTAGTGTTTGGTTTTTTGCCAATGTGTAATTTCAAAAATAAGTGAAAGAAAAAACATTCACGTTGTAGAACTACAAAATTAGACCACAATTTTTATGTCAAATTCTAATTTTTTTTTAAATCAAAGTTGTAGTTCAATTATTTAAACTTGTTTTTTGCTTACCTTTCTTGCTTATTGCAGTAGAGGTCAGTAAAGTGGAATATAATCAAATGGTTGCACCTTAAGAGCCAGTTTTCGTTCACCATAGTGCCTTCCTTTGTTTCCATTATGGTGAATTCAACTGCTTCCTCCCCAATATCTAGCAAAGTTTTATTTTCATTGAATGGGATTAGGATAACCAAGATGGGGCACTACCAGCAAAATTATTTAGTTATTCTTCTTCATGGCCACTGGGAAATGGGGGTAGCTGATGCAATGATCAAAATTATTTGGCAACTTGTGGTCATATGAGCCAACTTGGTAAATTTCAATAATATGGGGTCCTTAGAAAATGGCCATTAAGGAAAGGTAAACACATAATAATAGACACTTTCACCATTTGTTATTAGTTAATTCATATGAAACAGATGTTTCAATTTGCGGATGATATGTTCTCTTAGATAAACTTAACCAACACCTCGAATTCCATCTTGGTAAATCTTTACTAAGGTGGTTGTTAAGGCATGTATGACCATTACATGAATGAAGTTGGGCATTTTAGCCCATCAAGCTATCACATCCACCTACATAACCTCCTTGTTTGATAAAATGTTCATTTAGGAGGTAATGAGCATGGTCTCATGTCTTATTTTTTTCATTCAACACTTCACATCCATCTACATAAATATATATCAAGTTGGGCATTTTATCCCATCAAGCCAATATTGAATCGTAGTCTAATGTGGAATTAAAAATCACGTCATTATCAAAAACACTACAAAGTGAGTAATAACTCCATCGTCCAAAAATATTTAACCAACACCATAATAGTCCTTATGATAATTTTTTTGGTATTTATAGTAATTACTATACATATGAATTTAACAAAATAAATTCAACAATCATCCCTAGTAGATATGATATGCCTGTCCAAAAAACACCGAACATTATCTTTATTTGCCATTAAGAGAGATCAAAATAAATGTTACATCTGAAAGTATGATATTGCTTTTGGTTCCACCTCCATCGGGAAGAACAAAGTTTTGTAGGTAGATTGAAGCTCCATTTCCAAATCACTTTATACATTCCAAAGAGCACCACCACCTGTGACCAATAAAAATTGATTAGCATCAATATATGAGCAGTTGAAACTAATTCCCAATCTTTCTTTACAACTAATACAAAAAAATGAATTAGTACATAATTCATCAAGGCACAAAAAAAAATACAACAAGCATATATATGAATTGCATTGAATAATATCCATTAAGCATATCAAATTAACTTTCATAACCTAATACTCGGTTGTTTGTAGATGGGTTGTATTTGAAATTAGTCCATAAGATGAAATGTTAGTTGTTTGGTATTGAAGCAAACTTAGTAAATCAACAACTTGGGCTAGTGTGAATAAAGACATGAATGTAGGATATGTAGGTGAAAGATCCCGTTTGGATCCCCATCAACCTCAACCAACAAGTTCTTTTTGTTAAATTATCTCACCTACCAAAGGTAGGAGGTACAACTGTATTGGAAAAGTTTCTAATTATAATAAGATTGATATGAGATGCCAAAAAGAAGAAGAATCTAATAGGCGGTACAACTTTTATGATAATGTATGAAGACTTGTCTTCTGTCTATACAAACAAAAAAAGAATCAGTTGCAGCTCAATCTAAATGAAGGGTTGTAATTGATGGTTTAATGAAAGCCAAGAGATTGAGAGCAAAACATATGATGGTTTTTTGCAACTCTACTAGTATTATAGATGCAACTATCGAAGACATGGAGGTGGGCTGGTCTATGAAGAATTTTCATGATTCCACTCTGAACCTAATTAAATATTTTGAGTATGTACATTCTAGACTGTCAAAACTCATATGCCCATCTACTAGCTTATAATGCTTATAAGTTTAAGAATGAATGTTCTTATGTATTTAGTTTTGATGTCTAATATAATATTCAAACTCATTTAATATAAAGTTCACTATCTATTCAGATTCATCTAATATAAAGTTCACTAGTTAAACACTATGAATAAGAAAGGGTCTCAATCTTTATAACTCATGCCTCAATAGCACTGCATGCCTTTATAGCAATATTGATAAGATGTAACCAAGATGATCATTGGCTTAGTTTTTTGGTATAGCTTGAAATTCCATCTCTATTGCCATTAAGACCTTACACGAAACAAGTTTTGCACCATCTCTATCCAAGAATTGATTGGTGTCAATAGAAAAGCAAATGGCAAAAGTTCCAAACCATATTGGTGTAACTCATACACCACAAGTAATACATCACAGATAATTAATATAATTAATACACTATTCCATTGTAATACACACAGTTATATAGATGGGTGGATGACCTGAATGAGCTAGTGATGGTTTACTCTAATTGGGATTGCAATATTTGTGCACCAATCTTCCATCGTAAAATTATTGTATCATTGAAAGCAAAATCCCATAGGGCATTTTGACATAAACAATCCATGTACTTCATTACAAAAAGCCCACATTCGGTCCTACACAACATGTATGATGAAGTTACTTTGCAATACTTAAGATATGTATCAGTATAATAAATATTGATGGTAAACAACGTGATAATCATACCCATTGGCATGTTGGGATGGAGCATCATTGCATACTTTAAATCCCCATTTGCTTGTAAACCCCACTCCTAAGAATTTACTCCTGTAGTAATTGGACTAAAACAAATATCGATTACAAAGTCAATGATGATTATGGATTAATACAAAAACACTTGCACATGAAAATATTGCAATGCATATACCCATACCATTGTTCTAGCAAATTACTTGTATATAGCATACTGGATTGAACTATATCATTCAATGCAGTTGCTATCTCTGTTTATTACTAAAAGATGCCAATGCCCATTACTTTGCAAGGGTATAAATACTTTGCTATACCGTTGCCTTAGAATAGGGCCAATATAGGGCTCTATTGCAGCATCATCACTCGTTTTAACCATTTCCTGATATATGCATTTGAAAAGAGAAAAAATAGATTATTCAATATATGAGTACATAATAAATGAAATAAAAATGGTTAAAACCCATTACTTGTGCAAATGTGCTAATATATAAGAACCTCTCACATTCAGCATTGCCCAATTTTGTCACTCCCTTTCAATTAAAATACATCCATACGCATTTATGGCCTATAAAAAAAATAAAGGCAGCTCAATAGTTATATACAAATTATAACAAATATATAATTATTATAGGTGAAAAAAATCTACTGCAAGAGTTACATACATCATCTCATATCAGGCACCATCAAATAGTGAGTACAAGCGTACCTCGGCCAAGCTGTTGGTTCCATCAGTTCAAATAATTTCACTGCATATGTGGAAACTGTATTAATAACTTGATAAATCAGGGGTGTTCTATTTACCTATGTCTAATGCATGTGTAATCAACCTAGTAATTAGAGCTGATAGAAACCGTCTAATAGTTGATTGTTGACTCTTAGATAACTGGCATTTGAAGTTGCAGGATCTCCATAATCTTTTTCCATCGATGACCTGAAATATAAAATGTTGCTAGGTTGTTAAACTTGTTTTGCCAACCCATCATATTTAATAGATACGATATGAAAATATACCTCCTTATTTGATGGTGATGTTGTACTATCTACATCAATCGTGTGCCTTTTCTCAATCCTTTTTGCTCATTCGTTAACAAATGGTGAACACAAAATATGAACTTTCTTTTTTTCTCGCCTGGAGCGAATCTTCCTACCACCTTCGTCAGGTTGATCTTCTTCATCACATTGTTTTTCTTTCCATACTTGTGATGGTAACAAGGACTAGAGATAAATGTTCTCCTTGGTTAATTGTGCAACCTTTGACTTAAGATTTCTAATTTCCAAAACCAATTCCTGATTTGAGGAGGCTCCTTCCTCCTCATCTTCTTCACCATCCAACAAAGCCACTTCTTCATTGGAGGTAGGAACTAAAATTTGAAGAACCATAAAAAAAATGAAACACAAAATGTTTTAGAACAATAATCTATGTTAGAAGATTGACATTATAGATAAAATCCCATTATATTACCTCATCATCCGCAAGTATGGCAATAGCATCACTATATGTTCTCATTCGATGATAAGTGGTGCTAGACCATTTTGCAATTCTTGGAAATGCATCTATCATGGAAGGAATCCATACAGTGGAATGTTCAAACAACTAAATCTACAGGTGACAAGATAAGAATTCACTCAACGTTAGCATACAAGGTTTATTAAGTGGAATTAATTTTTATACAAAATGTAAACTTACGATAAGTATAGTAGCACAACCACGTAGCCACCCAGATTTGGGTGGTGCCTCCTTCATCATTAACATAGAGAGTTCATTCAAACTATTTAGTAGCTCCCTATGAACAACACCAGACCAATCATAATCTCTTAATTCTTCAAGCTTATCAGCGTACTCAAACCATTTACAGTCAATGTTATAGTAAGTCTTTGTAAAAAGGAATTAACCCAATATATAGACAATAAGCAACTTTGGGACATAGTTCCTTTCTACTTTCTTGCTTCATAAAAACTCCTTAATTTTTTCTTCTAAATCGCCCCATTGTATCACATTTTTTTCAAAGATTTTTGTTTGTAAATGTAATGTATGTGGGGCCATGTACAAATCTACAAAATTGCCTCTCATAGGCAAACCCAAAACCAAAGCTACATCAGATGCCGTGAATGTGACAAGCTTTCTCCCTAACCTAAATGAAGCTGACCGCATGTTCCAATAATTCACAAGTGCAGATAGAAGTGACTTCTTAGACATTATACCTGAGAAGTCAAGAAAATGTGCAAATGGTGTTTATCCCATGACATCTTCAACACCCTTATGGCTAGACAAGTTAAGTGATGAAATAAACTTCACCAAATGGGTGATACTATTTCTAGTGTATACTTGCATCTTGCATTGTAAATATCTGCAAAAAATAATCAAGGTCAGTTAGAACAAGTATATATACACAAGGAAATAATGAAGAATTCATAGTGCCAAGTATATCCGCTTGAGATAAAACCAATTGTATAAAGTTTCCCCTTTTTGCATGTTTGATTCACAGAATTAATTCCACTACTCTGAAGTTTTTAAATCTTTCATCAAATATGCTTTCAGGCCCGTTGCCTTATGCTCTTGAAAAATGTGTGATGGTGGATTTTAACAAAAATGGTCTCTTTGGTGATATATCTATTATGCAAAGCTGGGGTGATACTTTAGATATCATTGATTTGAGTTCAAATGCATTGTCTGGAACCTTTCCAAACCTTACTTATCAATTTCAGAGATTGTCTTCTATTAAGATCATGAATAATTCTTTAAGAGGTGACCTACCTATTGAATTTGGGACCTATCCAAGACTATCTATAGTTGATCTCAGCTCAAATGAACTTACTGAGCCCATTCCAAGTAGTTTTTTCACTTCATTGTCATTGATAAACTTGAATATTTCAGGAAATATTCCTCTTCAAGGCTCAAGGACAACACAGTTATTGGTTTTACCTTCTTATTCGTAGTTGGAGTCACTTGATTTCTCTGGTAATTCATTGACAGGTTCCTTGCCTTCTGAGCTAGGTAACTTAGGGAAGCTTAGGTTGCTAAATTTGGCAAGGAATAGCTTGTCAGGAGAGATACCAAGTGTAATGAGAAAGCTTAATGGTTTAGAGTACCTTGACTTATCCAATAATAATTTCAATGGTAAGATCCCTGACGGGCTTCCATCTAGTCTAAAGGATTTCAATGTGTCTTATAATGATCTATCAGGACAAGCTCCTAAAAATTTGGTGCATTTTCCAAATACTTCATTTCATCCTGGAAATACGCTACTAATCTTTGCAAATACTATGCCTTCATAGAGCAATAGCCCCATGAGTTTTAATGGTAAGGGGCAACATCATAGTTCAAAATCTAATATTGGAGTAGCATTTATTATTGCCTCTATAAGTGCCACTTTAAAGATTGCTTTTGTTTTACTGGTTTATTATCGTGGAGAGTTCCAACAATTTCCTAGAAAAAGTAAAATGAATGGCCAAACAATGGGAAGAGATATTAAATCTGGAATATTTACACGTACTTTCCTTTTCAAATTCCACAAAAACATTGAACCCGCTCCAACTTCATTGACTTTTTCAAATGATCACTTGTTGACATCAAATGCAAAGCCATTGTCTAGGCAGAAAGAGTTTGTGGCTGAAACTGTAGAGTTTGCTTTACCCAAGGGAAGAGAGGCATGTCCAGAGTCCAAGAAATACTATTGGGGGCTCAGGGAGCAAGAAAGGCTGATACTTGCAGATTAATCCATGGAGATAGTTTGTCTCTTCACCTCTATGGTAAGATCTTCCAACAACTTATATTTAAACTCCACCCAATAAAATAGCATTGCATTGTGCTCTATCTCTATTCTCTACTCAAAGTTTTGCAATTATCTTGCTTCTATATTTAGTATCTAAGAGCCATTATTCATTGTCTATCTACATCTATTATTATTATTGTTATTGTTATTGTTATTATGAAGTTCTTTCATTATCTTTTCAAACAAAAGATGTTAAAAGGTGTTATTCATTCGGTGGCCTTCTCCTTCGAGAGGTTTCAGGCCTAGTTTTCCTTGGGTAAACTAGACTAGTGTATTCTTGTATTACATATCAACAAAGTTTTTGGATTTTGTTCAAGATAAAAATAAAGGAAAATGTTAGAGGTGTTCTTTGTCATGTTCCAGATGCAAATAAAGTTATCCTCAATTATATCTGCTTGCACTTGGACCATCATATCACTTACTATGAAGTATCTCATGACTACTCACTTGTAGCACCTAGGAAACCCCAACAAGCAGAAAACTTCATGCTATGTTTTGCAAAGGGAAAAAGGAAGGAGGTCATTGCCAACTGATTTCCCACCCTCAAGGCATACAATGGATGCATCCTTTAAGTAATATCTTCCAACTTACTGGATCCATTCTCAGAATCTTGTCCAATATGCAAATAGTTGGTTGTGTTTGGTTGGATGTAGAATATTTTGGAAATGGTTATTTTGGGAAATATGAATTTCTCACTTCTTGGTTGTTAGTAAAACATGAGAAGTTTAAATTTTACCAAAATCTAGAGTGCACAACATCACAAAATGAATTTGCACCTTTTAAAAGGTAAGTCATTTTGCTTGATTGAGCTAAGATTGGCTTCAGCTTGACAGGAGAATGGAATCAACTCGATCATAGCCTTTTAAGTTGAGGCTTCTATCATGGTCTGCTTTTTTTTTTTTTTTTTTTTTTTGAAACAGGTTAAGGTATTGAATTATATTAAAGTATGAGGAAGAACATATATAACAGCCCATGTACAATGAGAGCCTGTACAATGGGAATATACAAAAATTTGTCAACAAAAGAAAGGTCCAACTTGTAAAAAAGAGAAAATCCGGACACCCTTGAATGCCCTGTGTACACTTACATGCCCTTGATACTTTTTTTTTTTGAGAGAGAAAGAGAGAGAAGGCAAGGTTAATTGTATGTTATGGCATCAGCTCATTACATGCCCTTATACTTTGTAATTAATGAATTAATTTTTCTAAAAGAAACCAAACTCAATTATAGGCTTCCTACATATATATATAAAGGCTCTCTTTGGAATCATTCAGCAACTTGGTAGTGGTAGACTGGATACAGAGCCAACTTTTTGGCTTTTTTTTTGGGTACATGGTGACTGCTCTTAGACTTGAACCCTTATTATGCTTGTCAGCCTCAGATTTTAATATTGCACCAAGCAATGGCTCCTAATTTAGTGATGCACTCCACACTTCTTGATTGGGCAGTGTAGGTTGACGGTGCATTCATCAGTTAATTCCTGAAGGATGAATCAAAGTTGGCCGATTAGTTGCACTTTGGACTTTTGATAATTTTTGAAATGGGTGCCCAAGTGGAGTGCTCAAATAAAAAACTTCAGGATTAGACTAAAATCCAAGGATGTTGTTGGTAGATATAAATAAAATTTTGAGGGGTAAAAACATGTAGAAAACTTTTTGTACAGAGGAGAAGAGTGTCATACACATACTCTTTTTTCAGTTAATACATTATACTTCACCTTCTCTCAAAGTTGGGCTTTTGGTTAAGTGTACACAGGGCATTCAAGGGTGACATCTCAAGGGCTTTTGTTTAAGATGTACACTTAACCAAGAACAAAATATTCATTACCATTTTGCAGTTTGATTTAATATTTTTAGGTAATGAATTAAATGTGGACTGCTACACATTGGTTAAGGAATATTTGGTTAAGTGTAGCAATATCTTGTGACGATAAAGGAATATTTTGGTTTGTGTTCTTGGACTGTGATAGAAGTTGCTTAGAGGTTGTTTAGAGAAAATATGATAAGATTTTGCCATCCGGTTTTACGGGTATTAGTATAGGATTTGTGAGATCAAAGTTGGGCTTTTGGAAATTTTTATGGATTATCACCATCCTAATGTATTTTTTCCTAATGAATTTTATCTTATTCCTCAACAAAAAAAAAAAAAAAACAAATCTTATTGGCCCCTTGGCAAATAAGGTGCCAAATGTGCCGACCTAGTAACCATCACCTAATTACTATCTTTGATTTGAGGGCATTCAACTTACAAACTAATGTTTCTCATTAACTGAATTTGGCTCTTTATAAGAGGAATTTGAATACTTGCTGAGAAGGCAAACACCCTCCTAGAGTCTACAACAAAACAATATGTGATTATTAATGCTTGTTATGAGTGATTATCACTAAACTATCATCTTAATTTTGGAGAGACATTTTCATAACCAAAGTAAATTGACCTTCCATACAATAAATTTTACAAACACACACTTGCTTGATCTTCTTTTCCATGTATAAACTAATGTACACTCATTCTCCAATGCGCATTCAACAGGAATGAATCAACATCAAACACAACTTAACAATTTTTTTTTTATATAAAAACGACAACCTATTTACTGTGATAGAAATGTAAAGAGAACAAAAAATCAAATTTATTTGAAATGACTTTTTGATTGACTATAACAAATTAAAATATCATACAAAGAAATTGTCAAATACTTGTTAGTGGCACAAGTGTTCAAAATGATAATTTCCTCCGATTAGGGAAGGCCTCAATGTATTGGCCAAAATTTTAGTATGATGGATAAAGCAAACAAAATGATGGAGCAGTGACAAATGCTGTGCAAAAAACAAAAACTATTAAGATGGGCCTTCACTTGGTATAAATTGAGACAGGAATAGAAGTGAAAAAAGCACAATGCTACCTACAAATTTACAGGTAGAGGGAGAACAAGACAGAGGGACAGTAGGAGAGCGATAGATGGGGAGGGAAGCTGGGAGAGAGAGAGAGAGAATGGGGGCAAGACAGAGGGAGAACGGGAGAGAGTTATAGAGTGAGAGCGAGGAGGGAGAACAGAAGAGAGGGAGAACGAGACAGAGGGAGAGCAGGAGAAGGAGACCGGGAGAGAGAGAGAGAGAGAGAGAGAGAGAGAGAGAGAGAGAGAGAGAATGGCGGTGAGACAGAGGGAGAACGGGAGAGACTGATAAAGGGAGAGGGTGAGGGCGCCACAAAGGGGGAGCAAGACTGGGGGGGGGGAGAACGGGAGAAAGTGGGGGCGACAGAGGGAGAGGGAGAACGAGACAGAGGGAGAGCAAGAGAGTGATAGAGGGGGAGGGAGACCGGGAGAGAGAGAGAGAGAGAAAATGGGGGCGAGACAGAGGGAGAATGGGAGAGAGTTATAGAGTGAGAGCGAGGAGGGAGAATAGGAGAGAGGGAGAGCAACCGAAGTTTAGTTGTCTGCAGTCGAAGAGAAGAGAGTTGCGAGTGTGAGAGAACGAAAGAGAGAGAACAGGGAGGGCGGGAGAGAACAATGGTCGTGGGCCCTAAGAGGGTCATTTTAGTCTTTACAATTTAAGGGTAAATTTCAAAATAAAATTTTAAATAAATGTTATTGTGGCATGTAATCCGAGTTGTAATGCCACGTCACATGAAAAGCTTAGGTAGAAGTGTGATGCTTACATGGCGTGGGAATCGGTCTTATAATTTTAAAAGTTGAATTAGAGAGTAATTGTAAATTTTGTATGAGCTGGCTTGGTGTTCAGATTTCTACAATGGGTCTGCTCGTACTTTTCCCTATTTTTTAAGGGCAAATTTTTTAAACTACCCTTATGGTTTAGCTAATTGATTAACTCTACCTTTACTATTTATATATTGTCTTAAAGTATCCCTATTGTTTTTGAAAATTGACATCGTCGTTAAGTGCAAATGAAAAGAAATAAAATGTTGAATTTTCTCTTTACTATTCCTCAAATTTTCAAAATAAAATTCAACTGATGAAAAATTTTCCCTCCCCTCTTTCCTTCCATCTTCCTCTCCTGGTGTAGGGCCTATGTTCATCGACGGACTTGTGCCATTCTTTAAGATGTATCAATTACATGCACTAGTAAACCAGATGAGATGTGATCTACTGCACCATTCTTTAAGATGTATCAATCATATGCTATACGCATCAGTAAACCAGGCGAGATCTGATCTGCTGCCAAGCCAAGACTGGTGTTTGATTTGAATCAGGCTGCACCACGAGATCTGATCTACTTTCTCTTCTCACCACGTCTCGTTGCCATAGAGATCTCCCAAGCCGAAGCTCTCCGCATCCAACCACACCCTTGTCATCTCTGAGGAGATCCAAGAGATCGTCCATGTTGCTACTCCGGATCAAAGGTCGGTGCCACTTGACGTTCCCATGATTCAGATTGACAATGGCAAGATGAAGCATTTAGTAGTATTCTTTGGTAGGCCCTCATCACACGCAAGCGGAGAGTTTTGTTCAACTACTACAACGGATACTGTATCAATGTCCGGGGGCCTATTGAAGGTGTCTCATCTAGGGTGGGGTCACTAGTACACTTTGAGGGTGTTCGAAATGTCGACAAATGGGCTACGAGATCTTCCAGATAGGATGCACGAGCTCAGGAAGGACAGACAGTCCCACCATTAAATACTTAAAGATCAAAGCTTGATGTTCGAGCTCTTGCCACTGCAACACCGTGAACGACTACAATTGTTGTCAACACCGATGTGTTGTTCATCTCTTCTACCTCCTCCTCCTCATCCAGGGTTTCCAACCAATCCCTCATCCAGTAAAAGTTGCAATGAAAAACAACCCCAACTCTAGCTGAAACATACCCCTCAACACAATAAAACCATTTCTCGCACTAAAAGTGAGTATGTGAATGAGGCTTTTAATGTTTTACAAGCTTATGAATCAGCTCTCCTCTCTCTAAACTCCACTGCACCATCGGGAAAGCTCTCCTCTCTCTAAACTCCACTGGCGGAGATTGATCGAAAGTAGTAGCTATTTTCATATGGAAAGATGGCATGCTGGCATGGCTAACAAGGGGGGAGAGAGAGAGGCTGTTGGAGATGCCGGTGTTATCGATTCAGGCAGACATTGTGGTGTCTAAAGGTGACAACAAACGAAAAAGAAGACATTTGACCCTTGATATGCATTCTGCTCCTACTTTCTTATGCTAAGTTTCACAGAACTACTGCTATGTTTTTTTACCAACATCAACTCGCTCCCTCTTGTGTTGATACAAGTGATTGGTTCAACAATAAGAATATTTTATGGCAAAATCATCTTGCCCAAATGAAAAGAGTATTTTTGATCATAAAAGGATAAATTAGAGATTTTTAAAATTAGAACAGTCACCTAATGTCACATATGAATGATTTATGATGAAATATTAATGATGAGGAGGTTTTAGACAATTATCAAAAACAGTAAGGATAGTATAAAATAATAATTAAACAAAAAAAGTATAGTAAGTCAATTTGCTTAAACTATAAGGTGGTTTAAGATATTTGCCTTTTTTAATACTTTAGGTCCAACAGACCTGGCCCACCAAAACTTTTAAGTGAGGCCCAACTAGTCGTTATGGTCTGTGTGCTCCGTAGTCTTGAATCCTCCTTCTGATCCCATGATTGGGTCCCAAAACAAGATTGAAAGCCATTGGATTGAAATGTTGTGAGCCGCGATAGAGTGGGGATGCTGTCAGATCAAGGTAGGGATCTGCTTAAAAAATGTACCGAAAAACAACTGCAGCCGCACATTAGGGAACATGGACATCTCGCTTGTCGTTCAAGAGATGTTCTTGATGTACGGCTTTAATGGTTGGTTGGGACGTTATTGACATCGTGTGTTGGCAGTTGATTCGAACTTCAGGTCTGGGTCCTGTGCCGAACCCCCTGTGTAACCTGTGTAACTATGTTCCGGTCTCGAAGGACCCAGATGTGAAGTCGTGTAAACAACAGACCGTTCTTAGAGTCTACTGTCCACCTATGATTACTCCAACAATCCACAAGTGAAGCAAGGCCGAAAAAGGAACACCGAAAGCCCTAAATGCGTTCTACAGGTGGAGAGAGACTGCGTGCTCGTGTTTTCCCTCCATGCTTACCGCCAAGTAATCTTCTCCATAATTCCGGTATACCTCTTCACCTTCTCCTTCTGCAATTTCTTTCTTCTCCGTCTTCTTCTTCTTCTTCATTTTTCCCTTCTTGTAAAATTTTGAGCTTGTTGTCTCTTGGATGAGTTCGTCTCATCGTTATTCGAGAGGTTTGCAGAGAAGTTAAAATCTTGCTCCCATACTGTTTATGAGAAATTGAAGGAATCAAATTGGAATTCTCCATTGAAGCTCAAATTGATAATTGATTTATTTTAGTATCGGGTTCAATCTTGGTTTCACATTTCGAAACCCTTGAAAATTGAAAGAAAAAATAAAAAAGGAAATGAATAAAGGAGTTATTTCATTAGGCCATTAACTAGCAAGGTTTGCAAACTGCGCATTGCTCACAATTTGGATATCTTTGCACACATGCAGGACAGGACCCTCCCGTGACTCTTTTTGGATATCTTTGTGTCAATGCGTTTTCTTTTTGTATGTTTGCGTAAGGTAGCAGCCTAATGTGTTTCTGTAAACTTTAGGAACATAGGGTTTGTATACGAGTTTAGATTCTCCTTAGCTCTCTTTACTTTGTTCCTAGGATTTACGATAGTCTTACTATGCTTGATCATCAAAATTGTAGATTTCGTAATTCTATCTGGTAATAAGTGCGGGCTTAGTTTTGCATGGGCTTCAAAGTTTCAATACTTATAATTTTGAAGGAGAACCGATTTAATATTCCTCATGTGATGCGCATGTCCTTTGGAAGCTTAATATGTTACTGGTTTTTGAATAGGATGGTGAAGTGAAGATCATTCCACTTAATTTCATCGTCTTTAGCTTCTTTTTGGACTGTGCTAGAAGCTTCAGTTTGAAAACTATTGTTCTCTATGTTTCTTGTCTTGTTTCTGTTGGTGTAGAAGCATTGGATCACTTATCCCGAGTCAACCTGTGAAGAAAAATGGAGAACACACAAAATGGCAAAGTAAACAAAAATTCAAGCAAATAGAGATGAAGACACAAGAATTTACATAGTTCGGAGAAAGTCCTATGTCCACGGGAAGAGCACACACTCCAGATAGATATCTTTCATTAATATTGTAGAAGAAGAAGAAGAAAATACAAGATAGCCACACTTTTTTATAACTGACTTTGTGATTACCATGCACTAATAGCCACTTTCTATAACTAACTTTATGGTTACCATGCACTAATAGCCACTTTCTGTAACTAACTTTATTTTTGAGTCAATTCCAACATTCTCCACCTTGACTCAAAAAAAATTTCAACTCTCTTCTTCACCTTGCTCCATTTCTCTCTCTAGAATACCCCCTCTTCTTGGGGCCTTCACAACTTAGCACCGTTGTATGTTTGGAAGCTTCAGGCAATGGCTGAATCTCTTCCTTGGCAATGGCTTGGTCATCATGTCTGTTATGTTCATCTGGGAAGAAATCTTCTCGAACTGAATGTCGCCATTTGCTACAAAATCTCTGAGCCTTTGATACCACACCCCTATGTGCTTAGTCCTTGCGTGGTATACTAGATCCTTTGCAAGACATATAGCACTCTGACTGTCACAGTGAACACAAATGTTCTTCTGATCAATTCCAAGCTCTTGAACCAATCTTCTCAAACATACAACTTCCTTGGTTGCCTCTATTGCTACCATGTACTCTGCTTCTATAGTAGACAGAGCCATTATATCTTGTAATGTAGATCTCCAACTAATAGGACCCTGACCAAGAGTGAAAATATATCCCGTAGTAGACTTTCTTTTGTCAATGTCATATGCAAAATCAAAATCTACATACTCAACCACTTTGTTTCCTTTCAAACCATTCTAAACCTATATCTTGGGTACCGTTCAAGTGGCACATAATCCACTTTACAACATTCCATTGCTCCTTCCCCGAATTAGCCATAAATATTCTCACAACACCAACTATTTGAGATAAGTCCGCTCTGGTGCATACCATAGCATACATAAGACATCCAATTGTACTGGCATATGGTATATGTATCATTTCCTCACGTTCTTCCTTTGTCTTTGGACAATGTTGAAGAGATAGTCTGAAGTGCTGAACTAGTGGTGTGTTCACTACCTTAGCCTCCTTCATATTGAATTTGGTCAATAGCTTCTCAATATACCTTTTTTGGGTCAATCATGACTTCTGATTGCGCCTGTCTCTTTGAATTTCCATACCCAAGATTTTCTTTGCTCCACCTAAATCTTTCATCTCAAATTCCATGCTCTATTCCTACTTTAACTTAGCAATCTCATGCAAACTCTTACAAACAATAAACATGTCATCGACATAAAGCATTAGTAGTATAATGGAGTCATTATGAAGGAAACAAAAATAAACACAACTGTCGTACTTACTTGTGATGTAGCTATGTGAAGTCATAAAAGTGTCAAAGCGCTTGTACCATTGCCTCGGTGCTTGCTTAAGGCCATAGAGTGACCTATTGAACTTGCATACCAATTGTTCTTTACCTTTCTCGACAAACCCATCGGGCTGCATCATGTAAATTTCCTCTTCTAAGCTCCCGTGGAGGAAAGCTGTCTTCACATCAAGCTGCTCCAGCTCCATATCCTACATAGCTACCATCGTCAACATGATTCTAATGGAACAATGCTTCATTACAGGAGAAAAAATCTCATTGAAGCCCACTCATTCCTTTCGTGCATATCCTTTCACTACTAACCTTGCCTTGCACCTAACTGGTTTGCTTGCAGATGAGGCCTCTTTCTTTCTATACACTCACTTGCACCCAATGGCCTTCTTTACCCTTAGGCATTTCTACTAACTTCCAAAGAGAGGTCATCTCCTCTTTCATAGCACCCATCCATAGTGAGCTGTTCTTATCTTTCATTGCCTCCTTGTAGGTCATTGGATCATCACAATTAGCTGTTAATGCTTATGCAACTGTATCATTAAATTTGACTGGTCTCTTGATGTTCCTTTTAGCCCTGCCTGCAGCAATGAAATATGGTGGTTCCTCTTGGGATTGTGCAACTTCTTGGCTTTGATGAGAAGAATTTGTAGCGACTGGTTCACTACCCATTTTCTCTTCCTCACTTAGCTCTACTTGAATTGAGGTACTGCTCTTTTCACCATCTCGGATTTGCTGTTGATTTTTCTTCAACATAGAAGCTTCATCAAATACAACATCTTTGCTTATCTCAACCTTCTTGGTGTTAGGATTCCCAAGTCTAAATCCTTTCACCCCTTCATTGTATCCCAGAAAAATGCAAGGTTTTGACTTGGCATCCAGCTTTTTCTTCTCTTTATCTCGCAACAAGACATAACAAGGGCATCCAAAAATTCTCAAATTTGAGTAATCAATAGAATTATCAGTCCATTACCTCTTCTGTTGTCTTGAGTCCCAAATGCTTTGGAAGGTAATCTGTTTGCCACATAACATGCCATATTAACTGCCTCGGCCCAAAACTGCTTTGGTAAATCTGCAAAGATTCTCATGCACCTTGCCTTCTCTAGTAGTGTCCTGCTCATTCTTTCTGTTACCCCGTTCTGTTGTGGTGTGCCTAGAGTAGTAAGATGTCGAGTAATCCTTTTTGTTGCACAAAATTTCTGAAACTCTATAGAGGTAAACTCTCCACCATTATCTGTCCGTAGGTATTTTATTTGCTTTTTGGTTTGCTTCTCCACTTTTGCCTTCCAAATCTTGAACTTCTCAAAAGCTTGTTCATGAAGTGCACCCAAACCTTCTAGAATAATCATCAACAAAGCTAACAAATTATCGTGCTCCACCACTAGAAGTCATTGGCGATGAACCCCATGTATCTGCATGCACATACTCAAGAATCTCCTTGCTTCTTTTAGTAGATGTTGTAAAACTAACTCTGCATTGCTTTCCAAAAATACAATATTTGTAGAAATCTAATTTGCAAGGTTTTTAACACCATCAAGTAATTTCTTTTTGTGCAGTTCTACCATGCCTTTCTCGCTAATGTGTGCCAATCTCAAGTGCCATAATTGACTAGAGTCATCATCTAAAGTGGATGTGACAACTGCATCCCCAATGATAGTTTTTCCAATTAACCTATATAATGATAATTTTTTGTCTCCTTTTATGACAACCATAGCACCCCTTTTAACTTTTATGACTCCATTAGTCCCACTATATGTACACCCAAGATCATCTAAAGCACCAAGTGAAACTAAACTTTTTTTAAGATCTGGGACATGTCTAACATTCGTTAATATTCTAACAATCCCATCAAACATCTTGATTTTAATTGTCCCAATCCCAACAATTTTACACTCGGCATTATTTCCCATAAGAACTGTGCCGCCAACATGTGACTCGTATGTAGAAAACCAATCTCTATAAGGACACATATGATAAGAACATCCAAAATCAAGTATCCAAGTATCCAATGGATCCATACCCGAGGAGACCGTAAGAAGATCTCCATCATTCTCTGTATCGGAAGCAACATTTACCTCGTCTGCAACTTTGCTTTTCATCTTTTGAGCCTCTACAAATTTCTTGCAATCCATTAGCCAGTGACCATCTTTCTTGCACCACTTGCATTGTGTTTTTGTTCAATTTGGATTTTGATCTGCGTCTGTTCTTTTTATCTCCCCTTTCTTTAGATTTGCCCCGTTCATAACCCGACTCCTTTGCAGTTAAACTTTCACTATCACTTAAAGAAGGCTTTCGCTACATCTCGTTTGAAAGCAAAGTACTTGTGACCTCATCCATCACCAACGTATCCTTTCCATACAAGATGGTTGTCACCAAATGAACATGCGATTCTAGGAGAGATGAGAGGAGAAGAATCGCCTTATCTTCTTCACCAGTCTTCACATCTACATTGAGAAGTTGCACAATCAACTGATTAAATGTATTCAAATGATCCAATAAATTGGTTCCATTGGCCATACGCAAATTGTATAATTGCCTCTTCAGGTACAACTTATTGGTGAGAGATTTTGTCATATACAATTTCTCCAACTTTGTCCACAAGTCAGTGGTGGTTTCCTCATCAAGTACGTTGTACATCACTTCATTTGCCAAGTATAATTGAATCATACTCAATGCCTTCAGATCTAATTCAGCCCACTCATCACTTGTCATCTTCTTTGCCTTCTCCTTTCCAAGGAGAGCCTTGTGAAGACCTTGTTGTACCATAATTCCCTTCACCCTCTTTTGCCACAACCCAAAATTCATCTTGCCATCAAATTTCTCCACTTCGAACTTTATAGTTGACATCTTCACCATCGTAAGTACTTCATAGGTTTAATAACCTTGCTCTGATACCATTCGTTGGTGTAGAAGCGTTGGATCACGTATCCTAAATCAACCCGTGAAGAAAAATGGAGAACACACAAAATGGCAAAGTAAACAAAAATTCAAGCAAATAGAGATGAAGACACAAGACTTTACGTGGTTCGGAGAAAATCCTGCTACGTCCATGGGAAGAGCACACACTCCAGAGTGAGATTTTTCATTAAAATTGCAGAAGAAGAAGAAGATACAAGATGGCCACACTTTTTTATAACTGACTTTGTGGTTACCATGCACTAATAGCCACTTTCTGTAACTAACTTTATGGTTACTATGCACTAATAGCCACTTTCTGTAACTAACTTTATGGTTACCATGCACTAATAGCCACTTTCTGTAACTAGCTTTATTTTTTAGTCAATTCCAACAGTTTCATCTTCCACTAATTTAACATTACATCTTAAATGATTGCAGTGAATCAATTGAGTCATATTTATTTAGTGTATTGATGAGTCCTGAGTTGTGTTTCAGAGTATGTTCTGATTACCACACTTTTTTCTGTTTGCTTGTTATAATATCATAAGCTATAGGGCTTTTCCTTTAGCAATATGGACAAAAGCAAAGCAGGTTCTTTCAAAAAACGTCCTCATGCTCAATTTAAAAAGAAAAAGGGCTACAAAAAGAGCAAAAGGCAGAACTTTAACCAAAGTTTCAACTATGATCAAAATGCTGGGAATCCCGGTTCTGCAGACTCTGTCTACCGTATTCTTTGTCCAAGTAGAAAGATTGGTAGTGTTATTGGCACAGGTGGCAGCATAATCAATGCCCTGAGAGATGAGACCCGTGCAAAGATCAGGGTTGCTGAATCTGTTCCTGGCACAGATGAGAGAGTAATAATGATTTTTAGCTCTGCTACAAGAAAGCCTAGGAGATACAATACTAGTGAAGATACTGAGGATGATGGTGTTCTCACTGAGAAAGAACATGAGCTCATGCAGCCACATTGTCCTGCCCAGGATGCTCTATTGAAAGTTCATGAGAGGATTGCTGAGGAGGATGAGTTATTTGGTGGTGCCACATTTGAAGATAATGATGAAAATGATGTAGTCACTGCACGGCTTCTTGTTCCAAACAATCAAGTTGGGTGTCTTCTAGGTAAAGGTGGAACCATCATTCAGAAATTGCGAACTGATACTAATGCTAACATTCGTATCCTGCCTGCAGAGCACCTTCCAGCATGTGCTATGAGCACTGATGAATTAGTGCAGGTAAATTCCCCTTTGGCATGTTTGCTGGTTTTCTTCTGTACACATGTCACATGCACACAAGTATTATAGTTGTGGTATCTGAGTTGACTAATGAAGCACATTATTATTTTTTTTTTAATTTTAATTTCCCTTCTAGGTTGCATGACAATGACTGCCTAGATTCCCTATTGATATATCCCAATTATTTGTGACATTTGCGTAGAGGCAGAGTTGTATAATAGCATCATCTCCAAGGTTTTGCATCATACATTTCTTTTTTTTTTTTTTTTTTTTTTTTATCAGCAAAAGAATTTTATTATATTAGAAAAGAGTTAAAAGTTAGCTTAGCTTGGATCCCAATTCCTGTTCTTTGTGCCTTATTTCGAGGTGATCAATTGCTTCTAAATGTTCTCTGTCTGCTTATTGAACCTCCAAAACCACTTGCCTAGAAGGGCAGTGTTTACTGCCTTTAACCTCCTACATCGAAGCCTTCGTTCTTTTCTGAACCACATACTTAAGTTTTTTAAAACACAAGGACCTTCTAGTGGCCAAGGCACAAGGTGCAAGTGTAAGGCGAGATGTGTGCCTTATTAGAAATTTAGAAAATAATATTAATGTATTAAAAATGCAAACCTGGATTAAAAAAAAATAATGTTTTAAAAAGTCTATTGGCTCAAATTAAAATAAATTAGTGTCACATATAAACATATTCAAAATGAAAATGTGGAAGCGAAAACAAACATATGTGGGTTGTACTGAAGTGCTTCAAACATTCAACAGTTGTTTTTTTTTTTGACAAGTGCATTCATTCATTTTTTTTTTGTCAGCAGTGAAGCATTTATTCATTCAACAACAATTTAAGCATGTTAAACTTTCAATGTATTTATTTATCTCCTAGTTGCATTGCTTAAAATAGCTAGTGTGTTAGTAAACATCTTGCATTCCTAATTCTAGGAGAACGACTCTCCACCTATGTAAAGGTTGAGGCAGGCCCAAACATGTCTAGTCCATGTGGGGGTTTGGGTAGTGCACAGAGTCCCAGATCTACATTTTTGGCCTGAATATGAAAAAGGTTGGTTTTTTTATTCCTGTCACAGCTCATTATATTTAAGGATTAGGGATCAGATAATGGTTGTATTGTTGTTGCTTCTATAGTGGAAATCTTTCTATTCAAGATCCTATTTGCAAAAACTAAGGCTTCAGGTATTTAAAAGATCTTTGTTTTTCGTTTATTTGAAAGGTCAATAGATCATTATTATTGTACAAACAGCAATAAAAAGTAAATCAGAGGTTGAGAAACCATTACAATGGTATAAACACATAAGATTCTACAAAAATATAATAAAAATGAGTATTTGAAAAAGGTTTGCACCTAGGCTGATGCACATGACATGCTAGCCTGGGTGTACACTAGGCACATACCTTTTGAAAGGGGTTGTGACTTGTGCTTAGGTTTGGGTGAGTTGCAGGCCTAAAAATGCTTTACTAATTCTAGGAGATTGGCTCTCCACCTCTGTAAAGGCCCCTTGAGGTAAGCCTAAACAAGTCAAGTTCATGTGAGGGTTTTGGGTTGTGCCCAACCTAAATTTTTGGCCTGTATGTAAAAAGGGTTGATTTCATGATTCTAGTTGCAGCTGATTTTTTTAGGATTAAGGATCAGATAATAGTTGTATTCTTGTTTCTTCTATGCTGGAAATTTTGTTATTCATGATCCTATTTACAAGAACTAAGGTGTTGGGTATTTAAAAGGATTTTATTTTTGTTTATTTCAAAGGTTAATGGACCATTATTATTGTACAGCCTCTAGTTAAACATGTGTGTTTTTGATATTTTATTAATGACTTACTAATTTACTTTACCTCTTAAAAAAAAATACTACACCTTATTTTTCTCAAGAAAAAGGTACAAACATCAATAAAAGGTATTTAAGAAGTTGATAAACCATTACAACGGTGTACGACACATAAGGTTCTATAAAAATACAATAAAAATGAGTATTTAGAAAAGGTGTGCACCTAGGCTGAGGTGCAAGGCACACTAGGCATGTACCGTTTGAAGGGGTCTGTGCTTAGGTTCAGGGCTAACTAAAAATGTGCTTTGCCTATTGTAGAGAGAATGGGCCTAATGGCCCATAGGATGCTTTTATTTGTTTATGTTTCTGTTCATTTTGTTAATGGGCCTTTTTATACTTCTTTATGTTATGGTTAATTAAGTTAATCGCCCAATTAACGGCCTCACTGTAAATACCAAAACTTTGTAAATTATGTTTTAATGAAAAGGATTAGGGAAGAAAGAAAACATTCGATTGACCTCTCTAAACCCTATTGCCGCCAGCTTCTTCTTCTTCTTCTCCTCCTCTCCTCTCCTTTTCTCTTTACTGCTGATATCTAACACTTTTTCACAACTTTTAAATCAGTCCTCTCATTTCTTAGGACTATTTTTCTTCTCCTATGCACTTAGGCATGCCCTTTAAAACACCTAAAGTGGGGGCTTCTTTTTGGAAGGTAGTAACACTTGAGAATCAATGCATGTGAGGTTATACTTCTACATGAAGATCTGGTAAGAGTTTATTTCCTTGGATGTGCTTTTTATTTAAGAACAAGTGGTGAAACTACTTCCTACATTTTAGTTTTATTGTTTTAAATAATTTTGTTTTTACTATAAAAAAATTAAACCTAAGTTGGAACTCAATAGATTATCCAATAATTCTATAAGGACTGTTTGTATATATAATGGGTCAAGTAGGGCGATTCTGTTCACGACCTAGCCTAGCCTATTTCTATTGAGGGATGTTGTGGCTGACTCAAATTGTCCATTTGATAGGTGGTCACTTCACATCAGCTAAATGTCCACTCCCACTGTCCAAAATCAGTCACTCCAGATCTTGTATTAGCATTTTCCTTGAGTAACATTGGCCTTTCAAGGTTGCAATTGATACTGCCTATATAAAAGGGCTATTCTTAGACAAGTGCTTAAGACTTAGGATTCAGAGATTCTCCCATAGGACACTACAGCTGTACATTGGGAACATCGTCCGTATTTACATGTTACCACTCACGGGGACAAGTGGCTAAGACTGACCTATGAGATCTTTTTGGGCCCCAATCAATGTTGTCATGTCTAAAATTCCTGGGTCAGTTAGAGTTCTCTGAATGATTCAAAACATTCATACATGTGTACATACATGGATTTCCCACTTCTAAAATGACTGTATAAAGAAACTAAAAACAGAAACTACTTCTAGTTGAAGTGGACTTACCGTGATAACTTAAGTACGAAACTAACTGATCCTATAACAATGTTCAGTTCCATTGGTTTTCCTTGGTAGGACTCAACATGCAATCTTTTATGAGGAATATATGGCTGAGTTGGCCTCCTTAGCCTTTCAAATATGAATGTGGTTGGTTAGTAGGAGTTTCATTTAGCCAACCTTATAGAAAAGCCAAATTTAGTTTTGAATTATTTCCTGTTTTAGCATGGTGTGGGGGCCTGACTTTACACTGTATCGGGCTTGGGCTTCGGGCAGGGCCCATTCAAAATTTGGCAAAAGCCAAGCCTGAGTCCGGCTAATGAAGAAGTCTAGTCCCAGGATCACAAATTGTTTCTGGTACAAAAGACAAGGCTTCACATAGCCTTAAGGTACAACTTTCTGTGTCTCCTCTCTTATTTCTACCAAACCAAAATAAAGGGATAGGGGTGTTCATGGGTCGGGTTGGGTCGGTTTGAGTCATTTTCTTCAACCGGTCCGACCTAGTCAGTTTACTTATTGACAAAAACTGAAACCAACCGACCCTGAAGCAAAACCGACCCAAACATGAAGGGTTGGTTTGGGTCGGTTTATCGGTTTAGTTGGCTTTTATATATATTTTAAACTAAAATATCTATTTCTAAATATCGATTTATATTCAAGTTTATTTCTTTTTATTTTTTAAGCAAAATCAAAATATATATTTAAGTCGATTAGTTTTTTATGCAAAACTGAGTTTTTTGTCAATATATATTTAAATTTATACAAAACTGAATTAAACATTGTACCATTGTATTATATTTGTATTGGTTTTACTTTTTAGTTCTTATCATAAATAACCATTTTTTTTCAAAGTTCAAACATAACACAAATAAAATATTTCAAAATTTAACATATAGGGTAGAGACTAATTAATAATTACTTAAACATATAGGATCAGTTCGGTTCGGTTTGATTTTGGTTTTCACGTATGAAAACTGAAAGCGAACTGAGTTGTCAGTTTATTTTCTCATCAAAACCGAAACCAATCGATGGTTTTGAAAAACTGACCAACTCGGGTTGGGTCGGGCCGGTTTGGTCGGTTTGACATTTAACGTGAACACCCCTATAAAGGGATTGTGTGGTCAATATATGGTAATACATGTGAGGCAATACACAACTGTTCTTGTGACTATGTTAGTGGTCAATGAATACACGCATTTACCATTAATATAACCATCTTTCCAATTATTGTGATTTGTGAAGTTTACTAAACCTCAAAACTCTAGATTCCCCAAGATGGGGGACTAAAGGAAGATTAGGTTCTCCACTTTACCAATACTTTGTGCTTTCTTCCTATTGTTTCTTTCTAAAGGAACCTCCATATGTCAAATGCAGTTAGGTTTCATAGTGTATGACCTCATCTGAATCCTTTCAATATCCAGCAATCAGTAAGCATTTACAAGTTTCCTGGATCATTGATTGATACCCAAATAAGTTAATAATTTAAGATCATATGTTATATGAGTATTCACAGTGAAGAAGGGGGTTGAGGACACAATTCTTCTTAAGTCCACATAGAGAGCATTGGTTCTTAATATCCTTAGCCTTGTGTATCAAGTAATTATTAGTGAAAATACAGCATCTACCTCAAAAACATAATTTGGTGGGAGTAATATCCATTATTATAGGAAGGACATATTATTATCACCAATGATAGTGGTCACTCGATAATTTGGGGTTTGGATCCAAATTCTCCTGCCCTTGTCATCTGGTTTATTATTGTTCTTTGGAGACTTGGAATCCTGCTAGCAAATAAAAAAAGGTGGTCAGCTCTATCATTGATGTGACCCCTAGGCCATGTACTGCATGCAACCTCATGACTTCAACTTGATAAGGTCTACAATGAAGATTATTAACGTCTTTGTAGAGATGAGATATATGCTGGCTAAATTCATATTTGAATTGGTTTTATTTTGAATGTAAATGGTATTTGCCCATTAATAGGAACTTTGTTTGTTATTCTAAATAGGTGTGTTTTTTATGCATTTCGTTATGGGTTTAAAGGAACAATCATGCCCATGTCAACAACCTCTTCAGTTCCTCAAAAAGTACTATGGTTCTCTTAAATAGGAAAGTTTTACACTATTTTGAAAATTCCTATATCAAAGGCTATTACCCAATGTTGATCCCAGCTATCTGGGGTCTTAGGAGGGGTAGATTGGATATGGTCCTAACCTTCGGCATTTTTTGCACAGGGTGGTGATTTCTCAGACTCAAACCTGTGCTCTCATGCTTGTCAGTCTGAGATTTTGAAAATTCATATATAATTTCCCTGATTTGAATGGTAGAAATTCCTATCAAAATCAGATTGCTAACTTTGCAACCTAAAAGCAGAAACATCTATTCCAAACAACAGGAAGAAAGACTTCACACATTGGCCTATTGCCAATCATATGATATTACCTCCTTCGTGAAAGTGAATGGTTAAGAAGACTGCATGGTGTGGTCCACTTTGATTTTTAAGATTTCGAATTAGGGGTTGACTCCAATTCATACTCCAAGCAATTGTACTAGCAATTGTCCTTTTACAGAGCATATAGGATTCTTTCATGAATCCATATAGCTATTTTCTTACAAGTGCCTTGTCCATCAAACAGATAGATATCAGTTCAAGGCTTCAAGCCTTCTTTCTGTTTACACGTGCAAATTTGATTGCCATTCACCCAATTGAATTTCTTCTAACCATTAGGTTTACCTAGAGGTAGTCGGTAGTCCCTTTGCTATCTCCATTAATTATGACAAGAGTAACAGTTCCTTGGGCTTCATCTATTCTTAAATGCTTCTGTATTGAATCCTGTTTTCTGCTCAGTTGTGGTTGATGTTTTATTATGCAAATATGTAAATATGCACAGACATCGGGAGATTGGTGATTTGGTTCTGGGGAGTCTTGCATTGTCTTTGTCGTCCCCAATAAACTCTAATTTTGCAAGGCACTTTTCAGATATCTGGAACATCAGCTGTGGCGAAGAGGGCTCTCTATGAAGTTTCTACACTTTTGTACCAGAATCCACGTAAAGACATTCCTATGAGTTATCCCAAATCTGGTGGTGGCTCAGGTTTTTATCCACCAGGTGGTCCCATGCTGCCACAAGGAAACTCAATGTGGTCTCACCACGGAGCCCATGGTACACCACCAATGCCATGGGGTGGGGGATATGGAAATCAGTCTGGATTTATGCAGGGTTCTTTTGGAAATGCTGGGGAAACATCAGATGAGTTTTCTATGAAAATTTTGTGCTTATCTAGTAAAATTGGTGGGGTGATTGGAAAGGGTGGTAGTAATGTAAAGCAGTTGCAGAAGGAGACGGGAGCTAACATTCAAGTTGATGATACGTTTCCAGATGTTGATGAACGTGCAATTGTTGTCTCTTCTTTTGAGGTATCCCTGCCATCTCCATAAGTAATTAAATTTCTGCAACATAATTCTTTCATGTTAATTGGTAAAGCTGTAGAATGTTTATGGTGCTAAATCAATATCTACTGATATTGTGATTGTAAACACTTTGGCAATGCCTTTATATACTGAACTGTTTCAGGGCCTGTGGAATCCAAGATCACCATCTATTGAGGCAATTCTTCAGCTTCAGGGCAAAACAAGTGAAATGTCTGAGAATGGTATCATTACAACTAGGCTTCTTGTTCCATCAAGTAAGGTTGGTTGCCTCCTTGGACAGGGAGGTAATGTAATTACAGAGATGAGAAGGCGAACACAAGCAGATATACGTATTATATCCAAGGATGGTAGGCCCAAGTGTGCATCTGCAGATGAAGAGCTTGTCCAGGTGATGTGTACTTTCTTCAGAGTATTCCCCCTCCTCCAAATTCATGATTTATGGTTCTTTTAAATAGCTTTGGCTTTTGATCATACAGATATCTGGAAATTATAGTGTTGCCAGAGATGCCCTGTCGGAGATTGCTTCAAGACTTAGAGTCAGAACCCTTCGGGGCTCAAATGCTGCTGTAGAACCTCCTCCGCCACCACCTCCACCTTCAATGGGGCCTTTTCAGGGATTTGGTCCTTCAGGAAACTTCCCTGTAAGAGGGCCACCAGGCCCACCACCTTCCAGTATAATAGGAGCTGGCAGCTCTGGTGGATATGACCATATGAAGGTATCATTTTTGTTTGATCTTTGTAATACTACTCTTACCATATACTTGAGTATGGCCTTGTATCTTTTTCTTGTTTATAAAAAATTAATAGTTGACTGCTAAAGTTCAACTGTGCTATTTTGAAGGGTGCTGGAGGTGAATATGAAGCTCCAAATTATCAAGCTCAGCCTGCTCCTACCGGGTACAGTAACCATTTCTAGTTTAGTCTTCATTCATCTTGACATCATCATTCGTATGGTATTATTCAGATTCCCACCAATCTTTTCTGTTGCCCCAGATATCCAAATGTTGACAACCCCATGGAAGTTAAGATTCCAAACAACGCAGTGGGATCTGTTCTTGGAGCAGGTGGAAGCAACATTTCCAGTATTCATGAGGTAAAACTTTAACCTAATACTTGGTCTACTCAAAATGTAAGTAGTTCATTGAAGCTGTTCTAAATATATGCATGGCGGGTTAGCTTTTATGATTAGGTCAACCAGTTATAATTCGTTTGATTTTTTCTCTTTGAATTATTTTCAAACTAAGTCCACAGGTTTCCATTTTATACAACTACAATGTTTCTGAACACTAGAAACTACTGAGCGTTGTGTGCTTGTGGCTGAACAAGATTTTTGATGCCTGGTTGGTTCTTGTCTCTCTTTTTGTAATTTTCAAATCCAGATTTCTGGGGCAAGAGTGAAGCTGCAGGATCCCCTGGCTGGTGGTTCAGAGTGTGTTGTCGAGATCCATGGGTCTTCTGAGAAGATGAATGCAGCACAGAATTTCCTTCAGGCTTTCATATCATCTGCTGTACAGAACTTCAATACACAGCAACCCTCCTATCAATAACTCGGTTTTGTTTTGTTTTGTTTTTTCTTTTCGGCGGAGGGGTTTTTGTACAACTATTAATGTAATCATGCTAGCTTTGCATTCCTTCCAGGTCTGCTAGCAGGCTAATTGTGGACAAATAAATACCCATTCAGATGGCAAGTACTGCAGGAATTGGCACGCTGTCAAGATCATTACAGTTCAATAGACGTACTGAAAATTTTCATAATTTTCATGCCTTTTGTTCAGTCCATGAATTAAGTGTCTGTTTGGCATCGGTGCCGTTGCTCCAGAAAACAGTGAGACATCAGCGTTACGTCGAAAAAATCGGTGCTCCAGGAAACGTTAATATATTTGGAATCGTTTTTCCATAAAAAACGGTGCTCCAAGTTACACCTTTGAAATCGAGGTGTGGTTTGGAGCAACGTTTTACCTTGGCAGCAAATTTCAAGAAAAAAAAAACACTGTTTTCTCAAAAAATGGTGCTTTCAATCCATACATAATCTGCAGCATCGATGCCAAGCATATACTAAAGACTAAAGTAGTGTTTGAGCAGATCAAGTTTCAAGGTATCGACACATCGATCTGTATCGGTTTATACATATTATGTCGATGGCTTCCTGATATGCCCTTATAGGAATTGTATCGGGTCAGACCATGGTTCAGAGGGTAGTTAAGACTTAAACTGATCCCTTTGAATCGGTTATGAAAAAAAATAAAACGTAGACTGGCGTATGCAACATATCGACCTGTGTTGACACCTTGAACCATGGTTTTCAAAACTGGATTGAACCAGAGGGTCGGACCAGAAAAATCGGTAATTGGTCAGGCCCCTGGGTCTGGTTATACTATAAACTGGCAATTCCTTAAAAACCATTGAAAAAGTCAGAAAACCGTTGACCCGGGCAGTTGAACCGCTAAACCATTCGACCCGGGCAGCGGTTTGTAGGTTATATTTTTTATTTTCATTGATTTAAATAAAATAAAAAACAAAAAATAAAGTGACTCCTGTATCCCTGACCTCAAATATTACGAATGCTTAGGGTTAGAACGACCCCCATTTTCGTTCTAACCTTCCCTCCTCTCAGCCCTCACACCCAACCGACCACGACCTACGGCGTTCGATGGCGACACAGCGACGATGATGATTCACGGCGACCGGCGACGGCGGTCAGTTTCATCTACGGCGGCCAGCGTTGATTTTGCAGCAGGTCCAGCCGTCCAGCAGTAGTAGTTACGGTAGTAACAGGTCCGACGACCGATTTGCAGCGGCGGGCGAGGGTTTCTAGCGGCAATAACAGTTGCAGGCTTGCAGCAGCACTTGCAACGGCAATCACCTGTGACCAAGCCCAAGCCCACCGTCACAGTCACACCACCATTATCGGAGGTGACCAGCTCAAAAACGCAGAAAATTTGCAGCCCCAATTAGCCCAGAAGCTGCCACGGTGCGAACCATCAGAAACTTGCGTAGTTTCCAGTATATTATTTCACTTAGCCTGCCTCTCCCATGACTTTCCGGACTAACCAACCCGGATCTGCCGTCGCAAGTCTCTCTGCATTTTGGGAGCAGAGCATGCAAAATCGAGCAATGGATCTTAGAAGCTTTGAACGGCACGACTCTTTCTGCACTGGCATTTGAGTTGTCTCCCCTCCTCTTTCAATCGACACACTGGATGTAGATAGTTTCGGTGGCCCTGGCTTCTGCCTCTATCAAGCGGCGACAGCCCCTACCCTCCCCTACCACGCTTCCCCAAGAACCCATTTTTCAGGATCTGTCTGGGCCATGATCTTTCTGAGCTTCTTGCAAAGACCTTTGGTGTTTGGAACCTTATCGGCAGTGGTGGCAACTTCAAAACTGGATATATTCTGGTTCTTCCGATGATACAAATTACAAGCTTGGCTGATTTTCTGTTGCTTCCTGACTTCCTGTCACTGCCCCGTTGGTTGCCATTGCCGATTTAATTGAGCGCTTAGTCCTTGGCATTAGAATCTTGGTCATCGTGACCATTGTTGAGCTCATCCGCACACATGCTGTGATTCACCTTCTTTTGTCACTTGGCATTGGATTACCTCTTAGTTCTTTTTCATGCAGTTTTTGGAGTTAGAGATGATGATGAGGATTTCCAGAGTAAAGCTAATTGAATTCAGTCTCAGATTCTCATTTTATGGATATAAGATGATCTACTGTTCTACTAAGGCCCTCGAACAATGTCAGTCATGTAATAATCTGTTGGTTTTAAATTTTATTCATGTTGGTTTCCTTAATTATTAATTATTTAGATAGTTTAATTTTTCTATATTTTTTGAAAATTTTCTGTATTTTTTATGTATTTTGTACTGTATAACTTTTGTATTTAGATAATTTTATTTTTCTGTTTTTAATTAATTTTATACTATTTTCTCATGTTGGGATCCTATAACAGAAAATTGGGTTGTCGATGGTAACCTGGAAGGTCTTATGGCCTTCAACGAATCAAAATCTAATCTAATCACGGCATTGATGTGGATGGGAGTGACCGTGATCCACCTAGAGGTAGAGGCACACGCGTCTTGACCGTGATCCACCTGCGCTCTTTGTTGATTATGGTTAATGGATGTAGTTAATTCCGTCTAACGCCAATTATTCCAGGAAAAAGACAAATAGTCGTATTCTGCAGGTCGGTTAAACTGAAAATGCATCCCCAAGTTTTCAACAAGGATGTGTAGGATGGCGATAGCTACGCGTCCCAGGTCCCACCTTCAAAATTGCGAGGTCTTGTTTTCCATTTTTCTAAGAGTTATTAGACATCGAAAGGATCGTAGCCACTTGCTAAAACAGGGGAATCCATCCACGTCCATCTCTTAATTGGTTTATTTATATCAAAGATACTTGGGAGATTTGAAAAGGCACTGATTCGTATTTGTTAATAATGATAAAGACTGACCTGTCAAGAAGGTTTTTGTCCTAGTTTTGATTTTGAAATAGCTAGCGATATTCCTTGCTGGGTCACCATTAAATAATCAACACTCTTAAGCACTCTGATCTTATAAGCTATAATTCGTCTCACCTTTTTTTTCTTCAATGTCCCTTCCTTCCTGCTGTTTGTGTTGCTTCCCACCCAGGCATGTCATCTTGTTTTGAGGAGAGCCAGACATTTTGCGGTTGCGTGTTTGAATCCGCACCTCCTCAAACGCAATCCATTTTTGTTATGATAACAGCCTTCGGTATATTGCTTTGGATTCATCTTGAAATAGGTAAAGTAGGGCCATAGAAATACCTCTGAGGCTTTGGTTTTACCTTATGGTGGGAGAAGTGGGTGTGGGTAAACAGCCAGAGATGTTGGGAACGTTTTTGTGCATCACACGCTAGCATAAGTGTAGAGTAAAGGATTAATTACATTGCATTCATACTACTATATTGAAAGTGTGAATAAGTGGAACTTTTGTTTGATTGAAATATCTGATTTTTTGAATTCGGTCCCTCTCTAAGGACAAAAATATAATTTGAGCAATTACTTTTCTTCTCACTCAAATATTTAAGTCTTATATTTAAGATATTAACTTTCTATAACATTCATGGAATCCTATTATTGACTATAATACTCTTATTTCTGAAATTGGTCCCCCTCTAATTGTGAAGGGACAAAATGCAATTTGAACTATTACATTTCTCTTCATTCAATTTTTTCTCATTAAATCTTATATTTAGGGTATTAATTCCCGTTCTTTCATTGAATCCTATATTAAATAATCATATTAAAGAAAAATAATTGTAACAAAGAATAATTATTTTTATTGATGATATAAATAAAATACATTTTTTTTCTTTGGTTCATTGAGCCACACAACAAGGGGCAATCAATCCCCCATACCCATTTCCTTCCGACCCTAGTGACCATTGGAATCAATCCCAAGTCTCTCTTGGAACGAATGAGCCAATGTACCAACTGAACCACCCATTAGGTGGTCAAAAATGGAGTTATTTTCTTGCTTTAGTGGTGGGTCAACAACTTAATCTTTTGGGTTAAATGTGTCAACACTTGTTGTCATAATTAAATCTATACTACGATTAAAAATGTGAATGGGAGTGTGAACCTTTTGTTTGACAAAAATACCCAAATTTTTGAATTTGGCCATTCTCTAATTGTAAGGACAAAAATGTAATTTGAACAACCACTTTTCTCCCAATTCAAATTTCTCTCATTAAGTCTTATATTTAAGGTATGACTTTTAATTAACATTCATGGAATCCTATATTAAATAGCCATATTAAAGAAAAATAAGTATGACAAAAAATAATTACCTCGATTGATGATAAAAATAAAATACAAATTTAAAACCAACCCAAAAACAGAATTGTTTTATTGTTTGATGGTAAGTTAGCAATTCAAACTTTTGAATCAAAATGTGTTAATCCTTGATGTCATTGTTAAATAATAATACAAATTTAAAAAAAAAATTAAACCACACAAAAGCATAAAAAAATACAAAAAAAATCATAGAAAAACATTTGGGCACATCTCTAATATCCAATATTCATCTATCAAACGACAATAAGTGTGACAAATAAGAATATTTTTTATAGAGATATAAATGTAAAAAAATTATTGAAATTTTTGAAAACATATTATACTATCATTATCATCATAAAAAATTGGGACATGCAAAGCATGTGCACATTACTAGTATTCTTTTAAGAGAAAATCTGTGATGCCAAACAGACATATGGAAAGGATTTGACAAATCAAAACTCCATGAATTTTTAATTCAAAATTGAGTGGGATAATTAAAATTTAATTAAAAATCAAAAATCAAAACCCTTTTTTAATTAGAAAGACAAATAAAAAAATAAGTGGGAAAACATGTCATGTTCAATAAATTTCAAAATAGTCAATACTATTTTTTGCTCCCAAAACGTAGGGATGTCGAGAGAAATGAAGATTACGCAATTCACAATTGAGGCCCCATCTGTTTTATTCTTAGGGGGCATTCTTTTTTCGAATTTTGAGAGGGGGGAAGTTGGTCAATGGGATTTTGATTCCCATTGACCAAGAAACAATGTTCTTTTTTTTTTTTTTCAGATTTATGTGGGAAATAGAGAAAGTTTAGTTTCTTGGGTATACCCATCTCCTAGGTGGGTAAATAACTTTCCCACTTGGGAGGAAAGTTGCCAACACTTGAATGGGACAAAAATGCCCCTTTTAATAATGGATTTTTATGGCTAAAATGATCATTGTCTTATTTACATGGGAAATAAAAGAACATGGGTAAATGCACTTACTTGGGTAAGTCTTTCCTAGGAAATACTTACCTGGGTACATGCATTTACCTGAGTAAGTAACTTACCAAAAAACGAATAGAACCTTAGAGTCAATTCTAATTTTTTAAAAGGACTAGTAAATGTACATGTGCGCTGCACATGATTTTAAATGACAACAATAATAACAATACAATAACCAAAAAAGAAAAAGAAAAAACCATAGCAGTAATAATAAATTAGTTTTCTTACCAAAACCCATTTAAGAAAGATAAGTAATTGAAGCATAGTGGGCTGTTGTAATTTTTTGGCCTCTAGTAGTGAGAAGTTCATGTGGAATATATGAAAGGGAACCTAATGTAACCGTTTTCGGCCACATACCAATGTTTTGTGATGTAAATTTTTTTGGCTAAGTACCTCGTTATTTGACCCGGTGGTGGCGTGCCTTATGATGGGTTGCTTGGTGGTGAACTGCCTACTGGCGAACTACTCGGTGGAGAACTGCCTGGGGGCGAACTGCCTGGTGGCGAGCTCTCTGGTGGCGAACTGCCTGGTGGCGAACTGCCTGGTGGCGAACTGCCTAGTGGCGAACTGCTTGGTGGCGAACTGCCTGGTGGCAAACTGCTTGGTGGCGAATTGCCTGGTGGCGAACTGCTTGGTGCTGAACTGCCCGGTGGTGAGCTGCTCGGTGGCGAACTGCCTGGTGGCGAATTGCTTGGTGGCGAACTGCCTGGTAGCGAACTGTCTGGTGGCGAATTGCCTACTAGGCGGCTGGTGACTTAGAGAATGTTGGAGCTCCCTGGTGCAGCACAATCCGACTGCCCTCAGCATGAGGTGGTATTCTTTCCTTTGTAGGCTGTGGGAGCTGAGGGACCTGCAAAAACTTCATCTTTTCCTCCTCTTTGTAGGTGGCGGGAGCTGAGGGACCTACGAGAACTCCATCTTTTCCTCATCTTTGTAGGTGGCGGGAGCTGAGGGACCTCCGAGAATTCCATCCTTTCCTCCTCTTTGTAGGCGGCGGTAGTTGAAGGACCTGTGAGAACTGAATCAGAGGTCCCGGAGGTATTTTCCCGGTGAGGGCTCTCCGACGCTTAAATTAGCACTCTTATTGTAGAGAGCTTTGAAGATAATATGAGAGAGCTAGAGAGCAGGGGTTACTTCCCTTTTTCATCCCCCTCCCCTTTGGGGGTGAGGTCTTTATATACCGGAGTCCTCGCGGGTTAGGTGGGTGAAAAGCCTCCAAACGGTAAGACTTGTCGCATCCTGTCAGAACCGGGGTACGGTGGTGAACTCCTCGAGGTCGTCAGGCTGGCGCTTGTGTCAGGCGGCCAGGTTGGCGCCTGGGCCGGGTTGTCAGGGGGGCGCCTGCGTCAGTCGATGGGTCAGTGTCTAGGCCAGGTCGTCAGGTCGGCGCCTGTGTCAGTCGGCGGGTTAGTGTCTAGACTAGGTTGTCAAGCTGGCGCCTGTGTCAGTCGGCGGGTCAGTGTCTAGGCCAGGTTTGTCGATGGGCGCCTTATGGGCAGCTTGGCCGGATCATGCGCTAGGCTAGTCCAGGTCGGCCAGGTCGCGCAGGCCGCACGCAGTTCGCGCAGGACGCGCGCAGGTCGCGCAAGCGCGCATCAGGCCACGCGCAGGTCGCGCCAGGCCTGCTAGACTAGTGCCCGGGTGGGTCACCAACTTTGTAAGTTTGTTGGCTTGGTGTTTTCCTAGTTGTCACGAGGTGCCACGTGTTACAATTTCATTGGAGGACCAAATCTGCCCTCATCAATAGCCCCTGACTCTCGAGCTGATAGTAACTCAGCGAAGGGAGTAGATTTCTTTTGGCCCGTAAGTCGATGAGCTAGTAAGTGCTGATCCAATTACTAGTGTGGCCCGTAGGTTTTGGGAGCGACTCGTAGTCTACTCTTCTTTGACTTTTGCCCGTGCCGGAGAGGCGACCGGGTCTTTAGTAGTAATGTGGCCCGTAGGCTTTGGGAGCGACCAGTGGTCTACTCTTTTCTAACTTTGCCCGTGCCGGAGAGGCGGTCGTGTCTTTAAATAGTAATGTGGCCTGTAGGCTTTGGGAGTGACTAGTGGTCTACTCTTTTCTAACTTTGCCCGTGCTGGAGAGGCGACCGGGTCTTAAGTAGTAATGTGGCCCATAGGCTTTGGGAGTGACTAGTGGTCTACTCTTTTCTGACTTTGCCCGTGCCGGAGAGGCGACCGGGTCTTAAGTAGTAATGTGGCCCATAGGCTTTGGAGTGACTAGTGGTCTACTCTTTTCTGACTTTGCCCGTGCTGGAGAGGCGACCGGGTCTTAGGTAGTAATGTGGCCCGTAGGCTTGGCCTGCATCAGCTTCGTAATGTCGGTCACCTACTCCTACAAGAAGCTACTAGGGGCTCGACCTTCGAGGGCAGTACTACTAAATTTAGGTTGCCAGCTCACACGGGAGCCTTGGAAGGCTCGACCGGTAAGGGCGCCTGTGTAGTCAGTTGGCCGCCAACTCCCGCGGAAGCCACGAAGAGCTCATCTTTGTAGGGGGGACCTTGCGGAGAGGAGTGATGTGGCTTTATCGGAATTGAAAGTAAGGTTGGTAGAGCTACTTAGTCCGTTAGCTCCCTGCATAGTCTCTGAGTTCATAAAAAACGTAAACTATAAAGCGATAGCTTCAATTTCTAAAAAGTGAGGACTTAGCTTTGGCAAGATGAGAACTTAGCTTTTGTAGGATGAGAACTTAGCTTTTTGTAGCGTGTTCCCACAGACGGCACCAATTGATGTAACCGTTTTCAGCCACGTACCAATGTTTTGTGATGTAAAATTTTTTGGCTAAGTACCTCGTTATTTGACCTGGTGGTGGCATGCCTTATGATGAGCTGCTTGGTGGTGAACTGCCTATTGGCGAACTGCTCGGTGGAGAATTGCCTGGGGGCAAACTTCCTGTGGAAAACTGCCCGGTGGCAAACTGTCTGGTGGCAAACTGCCTGGTGGCGAGCTCTCTGGTGGCGAACTGCTTGGTGGCGAACTGCCTGGTGGCGAACTGCCTGGTGGCGAGCTGCTCGGTGGTGAACTACCTGGTGGCAAATTGCTTGGTAGCGAATTGCCTGGTGGCGAACTGCCTGGTAGCGAACTGCCTGGTGGCGAACTGCTCGATGGCGAACTGCCTACTAGGCGACCGATGACTTAGAGAATGCTGGAGTTCCCTGGTGTGACGCAATCCGACTGCCCTCAGCATGGGGTGGTCTTCTTTCCTTTGTAGGCTGCGGGAGTTGAGGGACCTGCAAGAACTTCATCTTTTCCTCCTCTTTGTAGGTGGCGGGAGCTGAGGGACCTGCGAGAACTCCATCTTTTCCTCCTCTTTGTAGGTGGCGGGAGCTGAGGGACCTCCGAGAACTCCATGCTTTCCTCCTCTTTGTAGGCGGCGGGAGCTGAAGGACCTGCGAGAACTGAATCATAGGTCCCGGGGGTATTTTCCCGACGGGGGCTCTCCGACGCTTAAGTTAGCACTCTTATTGTAGAGAGCTTTGAAGATAATATGAGAGAGCTAGAGAGCAGGGGTTACTTCCCTTTTTTCATCCCCCTCCCCTTTGGGGGGTGAGGTCTTTATATACCGGAGTCCTCGCAGGTTAGGTGGGTGAAAAGCCTCCAAACGGTAAGACTCGTCACATCCTATCAGAACTGGGGTACGGTGGTGAACTCCTCGAGGTCGTCAGGCTGGCGCTTGTGTCAGGCGGCCAGGTCAGTGCCTGGGCCGGGTTGTCAGGGGGGCGCCTGCGTCAGTCGGCGGGTCAGTGTCTAGGCTAGGTCGTTAGGTTGACGCCTGTGTCAGTCGGCGGGTCAGTGTCTAGACCAGGTCGTCAAGCTGGCGCCTGTGTCAGTCGGCGGGTTAGTGTCTAGGCCAGGTTTGTCGGTGGGCGCCTTATGGGCGGCTTGGCTGGATCATGCGCTAGGCTGGTCCAGGTCGGCCAGGTCGTGCAGGCCACACACAGTTCGCGCAGGCCGTGCGCAGTTCACGCAGGCCGCGCGCAGTTCACGCAGGCCGCGCGCAGGTCGCGCAGGCGTGCGTTAGGCCGCGCACAGGTCATGCCAGGCCGGCCAGACTGGTGCCCGGGTGGGTCACCAACTTCGTAAGTTTGTTGGCTGGGTGTTTTCCTAGTTGTCACGAAGTGTCACGTGTCACAATTTCACTGGAGGGCCAAATCTGCCCTCATCAGAACCTATTTGTCATCTGCTTGCACTCATCTCTTTTCTCCTCCCTCACTCTTAGTAGACCACCTTCACTTGACACATATGGCATTGTTCTTAGATTTGATGGTAGCCCCTTGGGTAACCCCAATTTGGCTGGGGAGATTTTTGGCCAATTAGAGGTGAGACTTTTTGGATTTCAGCAGACCTATTGAGACTGCAAGTTCCACAAAAGGTAGAGTTCCTAGCCTTGCTCATCAGTCTTCAAATAGCTAAGCAACTAGGGTTAAATTTGTTTATGATTAAAAGAAATTCTACAAATACAATTAGATGGCTACCTTCCAAGGTCCCATGGCAATTGGGGCATCTACTCACCAAGGCTAGGGACCTAGTTATAAATATGTTTACATCCTAGAGATAGACCCCAAGGGAATTTAACATAGCAGCTGGCTCATGGGAAACGTTTGGTCTTTTAGAGAACATTTTGTCTAACTATGCATTGCCTTGAGTTTTAAAGTGGCTCTCTACTTTTTGTCTATTCATTCACCTTTTTCCCTTAGTTAATTTAACGTCCTGTTATCTTTTCTTCAAAAAAAAAAATCAGATATGTGCTCAAATGTTTTTTTACAAAATTTGTATGCTTTATATATATATTTTTGTATTTCTATGTTTTTAAATATTTATTATTTAATTGACATGGAGGGTTTTCCTATTTGGTCCAAAAGGTTGGATTCTTGACTTGCAATTTAGACAAGAAAATGGTTTCATTTTTACATCAATTTTAAAATTTTTATTTCATTTACATCATTAATAAAAACAATTAGTGTTTATCACGCATATTTTTGTTTAATATGACTAATATATAATATTAGAGATATGTGTCTTTAAATATTAAGATTGCTTGATAAGTGTCCTAGTATACCAAGCTATTAAATGAAAGATTTTAAACGCATAAAGATGGAAAGCTTCAATTTAAAGGTCCTTGATTTTAAACCATTTTGGGGTCTCACAATCTTTGAAAAGCTTGAAAGATCTTCTAAAAAGACTTGCCAAATAGACCTTAAATCTTCATACATAATTACCCTAAGGGTATCAAATCTATTATGATGAGCAAGGAGTCTTTACTTCTTTACAAATATCTCAAGTCTTTTTAAAAGCCTTTTAGTGGTCCTTTCTAGGGTTACTTAACTTTGATATTTGTTGAGTTCACTAATAGAAGAAGCAAAATGATTTAATCGGGTTAGGATCAGGTCAGCCTTAATTGGATTTTAGGTTAGGTTCGGTTTGGACCAAACCATGCCTATCCAACCCATCAATTCAATAGGGATGATCATGAGTTAGATTGGGTTTTTACAAGTAGTTAATAGTCTTGAGGCCTACCTAGGCCTCATAATACATGTTCGAGCCTGACCCTAAGCCAAGCATCTAGTTTGGCCCATACGAATATATAGTATTTGTGTTTTAAAACAAATAAAGTTTTGACTTAACTTTATAATCAAATTACAGAAAATAAGCTTAAAAAAGTTACAGAAAATAAATTTGAAAATTTATTGTATGTATATTAATGTATTATATCATATGTGCATATATGCTATATATACATGTGATACGTACCATATTTATATGGATATATATTTGGTAAAGTACTATGCCATAAATAAAATATATTACATAATCACGATAAAAATATAAGATGTTATACAAATAAATAAGACATTATACCAATATTATAGTATGTGTTATAAATATACACACAACTTTTGAGATGGGTCGGTTTTGTTGGACATAGGGCTTGCTTGTCCTAGGCCCAACCTGCATTATGTTGGGGCTCGATACAGGTCCAAGTTAGACCAGCTTGAGAGAAATTTGATTGCCTATGCCAAAGAATTTTTAGGATAGGTAGCCCGAGCGAGATCATAAATAATCATCCCTACCCATCAACATCCCTAATCCCATGTTTGTAAAGCTAAGCACATCCCTAAAATTATAGTGAATATTGTCGATTCAATTCATTGAAACAAGTAGCATTAAAATGGGTCACTGTAATGTATCTTATACAGAAAATGGATGATTTTTTTGAAAGTTAAAAAGAATGAGCGATTGGGACAATTCTACAAGTGTGTGCATCATTTTTTAATTTGGCACAATTGATTATATCGTTTTGGCCCTTTGAGAAGGTGAAAGACCAATTAAACTATAACAAAGATTTGGTCATCGGATGTTAAAATGACATTAATTATCAAATACTTAGCATTGCAAATTAAATAAAAGGGTAAATTGCTAAAACCTCCATTGAAGTTCGGTAATTGTAATCACCTCTCATAAACTTTCTAACTTAGTTGCAAGTAGACCCCCTCTATCAAAATATTTTAACAAGAGGCGTAAAAATGTTCAAAACATTCACGTAGTTCCTTTTGGCCCAAATGTCTATTTTTCAAATTTTCTGTTCATATAATTGCTATCCTAAAATCTTCCATTTTTTTTTTGGAAATTGATTTATTTATCCGCCTCTTTATCTTTGAAAAACTTGCTTTTTAGGGGTAATAGACATTTAGGGTCATGTTTAAAAATGGATCTAAATGCTACTTTCAGATCCGAAACGGTAAGAGGTTGCCCAGCTACTTAATGTAGCCAGAGGCAATTCAGAGCTGATAAAATGTCCTAAATGCCCTCCTATCATTTCTCAAATGACAAAAATTGCTTATTTTAACCCAAATCCAAGCCCCAATTCACTTCCTGAGTTAAAGCTTCATGTCTCCTTCTCCGGTGTTGACAATTCTACCAGGGATAGTTTCCAAGTAAAAATAATGCACTCTTTAGTTTTTTTTTTTTTTTTCTTCATGCCGACAACTCTACCAATGATGGTTTCCATTTCTCACTTAGTAAAACTCTCCATTAATGGTGAAACTCAAGGAACACCTCCTGCCAAGATTTTGGCTAGTTGTAAACGTTAAAGAGCAATCGTTCAGACCCTCTACCTCCAACCAGTCGCTTTTCCAAGGCACGAATTTCCTAGGTTTGAAGAAGCATGGGTAAAGTATGCATCTTGGTGTCGACACCTTTGGGAACTCTCACCTCATTGGTTTCTTGTGGAAGGTGCATCCACCAACCATTTGCTATATATTTTGACTTGCTCAACCTTAATACATGGCTGGATGAATTCTTTCCAATGAATTAAAATAGTAAAATCTACCATTTTCAGATATTGAAGAATTGATCTATCTTAAACAATTTCACTTATTTAGAGCCTCTAAATAACAGAAAAGCATGTATACCTCTTTTCAAACTTCAAAATTAAATAATAGTTTTTTTTTTTTTTTTTTTTTTGTTTTTCCGGTAGAGACAATTCTAATTTTTTAAAACGAATCTTCTTTATTTATGTAGAGAGTTGGAGTGAAAGGGCTGTTACTGTTTGGCCAGCAAGTGGTTGGACACTGGTGTCAGCATCTGATCTCTGCGGGACCATCTTGTTAGCGTACGGTCGCATGCACCAATACACATCTGCCGGACGTGACCATATGTTGCCACTTGTCCATCCATCTGCTCCAATTTAAGATATTTTGGCCTATGTTGAATGGGATAACGGCTTATCATCCACGTGTACAGCACCGAAACGGCAAGGCCCATTCTCAGGTCTCATCTTGGGCCCTTTTGGTTCTGGATCTCTGGCTCCAGAAACCTTTCTTGCCTTTAGGAGGGAAAGTCTCCTTCCGAGTTCCGACGGTAGATGAAAATGGCCACTCATAAGCAGTCTGCCAATCCATGATTAAAAGAAATTTGAACAAGCTTCATCGTTCATTCAAAAGACAACATGGGTTAAGACTTACGTGGCGGTATTGTTCACCAGTGATGATCCAACTCTTTTCTTTTGGTTGGTGATGCCGATAATACAATAAAGATGAACTGTGGTCCGTTAGTGGTACCCACCAGCACCACCACCCAAGAAATAGAAGGGAAAAAATATATAGAAAGAGATAATTTAAATGACGGTCAATACATCCTACATAACTACGTTTGTTGGGCACAACACAAGCCTCATACGAAATAAATGGGGTGGGCCCTTGAATTACCAGGTCAGGCCATAGCTACATGTTGGCCACATGTCACTTTATTATTTTTTAATCTTTTTGCCCAAGCATCCTTGTGGCGCAAATTGGGAAGAGTGATGTCCATCCAATGTTAAGAACCCTCCACCACTCCTCCATTAGACCCTTTCTTCGCTTTGTTTTTCTTTACTTGTGTTGTGTGCCTTATGCCTATGTATCTAAGAAAATGTTTATGTGTAACCTTGAGGTCCACTCAATGTTAAGAACCATCCAGCACTTAAACACTGTGAATGGTAGACCCCTCCCTCCATTTTGTTTTCTTTTGCTTTGCTCATGTTAAGTTAGAAAGATGTGTATGTCTGTAGGTCTACTCTCTCTCTTGAAATGGCGGAAAACGCCCTCATATATTAATTTCTCATTCTTTGTCTTCTACAAGGCGATTTTGTCTTTTCATTATATTCAGTTTGGAGGGAGTACAAATATATTTATATGTAGATTGTAAATCCTTGTATTTTGTATTATTTTATATATATTTATATTTGTATTCTTTTTAAATTGAGTTTAAAGATGTTTTCGGATGCCGCCTAAATATAAAAGTAGGAAAATGGCCAGACGTGTCAGCACAAAAAATGAACCCGTCAATGTTTAGATTTACACTGCTGTGTGTTTGGAAGATCAGTGTAAATCATGAGAGAAAATAGAGAATGGGGTCGCACGGAATCAAAAACGATAATAGAGTTGGAAGATAAAATAGAGAATGGAGAGAGAGTGAGAATGGGGATGCATGGTGGTGGAAATGACGACGGAAAGAAGTGCGACGGTGGTGGAGGGTGCTAGCGAAAGAAACTCGACAGAAGTAAAAATTCGATGGTAAGAGAGAGAGAGAGAGAGAGAGAGAGAGAGAGGGGCAGAATGAGCGTTGCTTCGATCGAGTTTTACATAAAAAAAAATCGATACATTTCATGTCGATTATCTAAATAAAATGGGTTTCAAAAATGAGGTTTTACACTAATCTTCGGTGTACTATTACATTCCATCTAAACGACCGCAAAACTGGACTGAAATGTAAAAATGCACCGAACCAGCTTTTACACTGCATCCAAACGCAGCTTAAGGGAACCATTTGTCCAAAAATTTTCTTTATTCCTCACCAAATTGGCCCTATTTCAGATCATTAATTAAGGAAGATGTACTGAACAAAATCTGACACCTTGATCAATACAGGGATTCGTGCCAAGTCCAGATAGGTTCAATGTAGAAAGTAGAATTAGAACGGAAAAAGGAACTTTTGAAAGAGGAGGCAAGTTAACTGGAGCTCTGAAATTGGGAAGTCAAAGGAATTTGATTATAGTATAGGCTCAAGTTTTCAAGCCTTCATGAGAAGAGAGAGGGTTGACGTAGAGTGTTTGTAAGCTGTAAATAGATGTTAAAATTTCAATTGATTTTCAAACCTTTACTAAATCAATTAGTTTCATTTTTTTTCCATAAAAAAATAGTTTCATTTTATCAAACATTTTTTCCAACCTCCAAACCCCAAATGAATTCATTTGCATATCCTTGGGCTTTAAACGTTTCAGCCGGAATACTAAAACTTGGTACTTGGCAGCTGGTAGAAGACAAGAAGGCTAATAAGTCCACACACACACACATTGAGAGAGAGAGAGAGAGAGAGAGAGCAAAACTGAAGTTTTAATATTAGTCAATACTCGATGGCATTAGTTCACAGGCCATCGAAAATAAAACTTTGAAAGCCCATCAAACAAACTCTTTAACAGACGGTTACTGCATAGTCAGAACTCAGAAAGGAAAAGCAGCTGGTCCTGTACAGGACGCCCTCTTGATGAATCGACCTTTCATTCGAGGTCTCTTCTCCGCATTCAGCTTCCGAACTTCGTACCGTATCTTCTTCGAGAACAACCTTGTCCTTCTCTTCTCTCTGTATCTCGATACCCTCGCTTCTCTCCCTCCATCTCCTGCGGTCACGTGTCCTCCTACTCCTCCCATCTCACCGTAAGGGTGATAATGGTGAACTTCCGTCGTCGGGCACGTACCCTGAACACCAAAACCATTTTCAGGTCAATCACTGCCATAATTTAAGTGTTCGCCAATCGCCATAAACTATCCTTAGTCCTAGTTTCTTTTACAAATTTTGGGGTGTTCTCAGATCGTTAGATGACTAAAGAGCAGTTTGGAGTCTGCACTGCACTGAGAACGATGAAATCTCATTGTGTCTATCTACTTCGAAGACTTTTAACAGCTTGGCGTATTAGAAAATGACGCACGCACGCGTAGATTTTGCGTTCAGTGTTTTGAATTTTTGATAGGTTCTTTTAGTATGTATGATGAAGATGAAATGGTGGGAGTGGGTCCAATTAAGAGCCTCACCATGCAGTCGGGCCAACAGTCGTCGGGGTTGAAGTGTGAGCGGTCGCCGGTCTTCCACGGCAAACCCTTGTTTGCCCAAGCGGAGATGATTGCCTCGTAGTCGAGTTTCAATGATGTTTTTCTCGTCGTCTCCTCTGCTTTACATCCGCCATTCGTCACCATCATGGTTGCTCCGGTGACCATTTTCTCCTCTACTTCGTCATCGGCAGTCGTTGGTGAGTCGTAGTCGAAGTTCAAGTCTAGTGTTTCCCTGGCCATGTCGTGCTCCGGTTCCACTTCCACATGACATTCTACGGCAGCTTCAACTTCCTCCTCTTCAACTTTCACCCTTCCACTACCAAAGCAGCAGTCCGTTTTCTCTTCATCTTTACAATCTAATAGTCCCAAATCCTCCATGCCGAAAGAGTCTTCGTCGAGTCCCTTTCCTAATAAGGTCTCGACGTCGGCGGCGAATTCCACAAGGTCCATATCAGAGGGAAGAAACCCAGGCAAGTTATCCATATTCCCCGTTACATCATGACCTTCATGAAGGAAGGCCTTCGTTTCAGTACCCACAGCTGCAGTACTCGAATCATTTGCAGTCATCGGTGCTTCGTTGGACGTGGCGGGCGTGCATAGTTCAGCGACAAAGGGATCGAATATGGGAACCCGATAAAGAAGCTGTTCTTCATTCTCGTCCGGTGAGGCCTCTTCGCTGCCCATCTCCGGTACAAGAGGAAGTGGGTTTGGTATTGGTTCTTCATGATCAGTACTCTTGGATTGCTGCAGTGCAGTTGGCTTTCCATGACGAGGGGTTCTCGCCTTGCGTGTAAAACCCTGGTGCCACGCCGGTACATAATTCTCAACCAAGGAATCATCGTTAGGCTTGAAAGATGCAGTCTTGAGTCGAACTCTTCCATGCCGTCGTGCTAATGGGTTCGCTGAGTGGACTGAAGCATCACAGCCTTGACAAAGAAAAGCATCGTCTGCGGCGCAATACCAACGCGCACGTTTACGCAGGCAACTATCACAGGCTCGGGCCGTCTTGCCACCGACGGCGTTGGCCACTTTCTTGTCCGAGCTCATCGAGGAGAAAACGGTTTGAGATGGAAGAGCCAAAAACAGAAAAAAAGCAAACTAGTGGAAAACAAACGAAACCGCAACAGGAAAAATGGGGTCGGGTCTTAAGTAGAGACGAGCTGGGTGGGTTCGCAATTATTGATTAGTGGGTGGCCCCCCACAAAGCGCTTTTTTCCTCTTACAAGGCCTCTCTCTATGCACTTTTTGGCGCGGTCAGCAGAGAGCATTGCGCTTTGGACCCACAGTCCTGCCTTATCTCGTCCTCCATTGGCTGAGTTTAAAATCTCCATCCGATTCTTTGCATTCTCATTGGCTACCTCTCCAATTAAGGGGATTTCTCGTGGATCCTACTACTGAGGTCTAGACTTCAGTTGGGTCCCCTCCCCACCCCTCTCTCTCTTTCTATATAGTTGAATGGGACCTGTGGTAGATTTGTCTCTTTGTTACAATTATTCCTGGTTAAGGTTAGAACTCTTGGGTGCGGTCCCCTGTTGCATCTCTCTCACACCCACACCCAGTTAAACTTTCTTTCTCTTTTGTTTTGTTGGTTTTCTTTTCTACCTACCTCTTACAAAATCGAGGGGGCTGTTTGAATTGGCTGAACTAGATTGCTTATTTTAATGGTGACCCTGACATAGTAACAAGTCCATTGCTTATTCACCGAAAGGAAAACCAATAAAGAAACTTGATGATGCGCGAGCTGGCAGTTTATTGTTGGAAGGAAATTTGGATGCCGAGTTGGCTAGTTTGCCGGGTCGACCTGCAAAGAGATAGAATTAGAAAAGTCCGAGTTGCTTAACTTAGGGTGGGTACTTCGATGCTTAAGTCATCAAATTTGAGATTTCAAAGAGAGCTAAAGAGTGAGATAAATAGAGTGTTTAAGAGCTGAATCGTGTATATCTTCTCTAAGGGAGGGGACACCTTTATATAGGTGTAACAAACCGGGAGCTTCTTATAACACACCCGAGATTCCTGAGAAACCACACCTGCCATGTTTGGAGGAGATCTCTCAGTCGAATACGTGATCCACACAAAGGGATAAGGTCGATTTGATCAACTTCGATGCAGATAGATGAGTCTAACGGTCGAGTGTCATGGTTTCAAAGAAGTCGGAGACAATAACTCACTCAAAGGAAAATTTCGGCAAGTCGCTAATTGAACTCAAATAAGGTTGATAGAAGTAAGTGACCTCTCATGCCGTACTAGCATCTTGGCCGGACTAGGGTAATCCTTTGGAAGTAGGTCGCATCACAAATCGGCCTGTGATGGCATCTAATTTTTTGCAGTTTGATCTACCAAAGTGACGGTAAGGTTATTGATACAATTATAAAGTATCCAAAATGATCTGTTTACGTGTTGCCAAAGTGTCACTCAACTGTTTTGAGATGCCGCCTGTCATGAACCCTCGTCAAAACTGATCAATTCAGCCATTTCAGCCTCTATCAAACAGACTTAACATAAGAGTGGCATGGCGTAGGCTGAGTTCGGTTAGGTCAGGCATCGACGTGACCAACCATAAACCTGCAGGTATTACCCATGTTGATCATCAAATGTCCATTCAAATCCGACAAGCACCGCTGAGTTAACCGGATTCCTATTATTAAGTGACAAAATACCCTGTTTGGTTGGATCCATGATTACCTAATTTCTAGAATTGACAACTGAACCATACCCTATTCTTATCTGTCTAGGATGTAGACAAAGTACCTGTAAATGAGAGAAGGGTGTGGGTTTGATGGTCGGGTTAGTAACTGCTACTTCCAGTCCTGTAAATTTTATGCACTCTGTTAAATTGACTTGATTTACACACTCCAATTCCCAACATGCCCCACCTTGATATATATTTACTGAATTACTTTTCATCGTTCAGGAAATTCTAAGAAAATGTCTAATTCAATGTCTTATTCCAGAATTAAAAAGCAGAGAAATTAATGTGTTTGGAAGATGTAGAAAAATGGACAGGGGAGTCAAAATTGACATTATTAGAATAAAAAAACTAAAAAAAAAGGATAAGGATTGCGGATTTCCTTATCTTCCTCTCTAGTATCTAACTATCTACCCCAGAATTTTCTAACGAATCAAGGGAGTTTTCCCATTAATTCCTTGACATGATGATGATGATCATGATGGTCCAATTAATCCAACTTTTGTTGGACTGCTTCGACGGTCATTTGTTGCCTTCACTGACACGTGTCACGATCTTGTTGAATCTCTTACTAATTAATGCATATTTCCATGTCTTGACTATTGACTAACAGTGACACAAAAACATCTATGTATGTCGGGTAATTTCCAGTGTTGTTCTACACAGTAGGTAGAAGTGTAGGTGGTGAGGAAGTTGATAGAAACGGACCTCGGCCGGCCTTGACTTGAGGTTAGAAACACTGGTGAAGAGATAAGAACTGGTGAGTTTTATAAGTACTGGATTGCTGTAATACGGAAAGGTTAGTGTGTATGTGTGGTCCAGTACTGCAGAACTGGACAAACTACTGTAGCTCTCTTGTGCTCAGAATGACACACGTAAGTAAGAGTGCATGTTCTCCGATTTTATTGCATGTTAGTACCAACCCTTTCTTTGCACAGATGACCACTTTGAGTTTCATTCATCAACGAATTCATTACAAAAGAGACAAGTGCCAGGCACTCAGCCTAGCTTATGCTTATCAAGATCGAAAATATTCTGAAATACAAAATCCGTATTTGGGAAATAATTGTAATTTTGTTTGCCTCCCTACAGCTACAGCCTACAGGCTAACAGGACCAAGTTGTTGCTTAAGTGGCAGCCCAAATGGGCCCACTCATTTACCACGCACATCAATATTCTCTATAGATGTGGCAATCTTTAACACACAACACCACCTTGGCAAGTGGCAAAAGAATTCGAACAAAATTGAAAATATATATAATGGGTTGCTGCTAGCTAATTGATTAGTTCTCCGTATATTGTAGAGTATGGGGATATCGTGGATCGGGACATATTTATGCATGGAATCTTTAACAATCAACAGTTGGAGATTGACCATCACATAGCTTCATGAGGGTGTAACCTGTAACAGGAGGGCTGGATATAGAGGTGTTTAAGTTTGGATCAGAAATTGAAAATTGAATCGAATCAAAAAAATTCAATTCGGTTAATTCAGATATTGGTTCGGTTCGGCTTTTGTTGTATGAAAAAATGATTTTAGATTTCGATTCCGGTTCGGTTTGTCTATAAAATCTAATCGAATTAAACCAAAAACCGAACTAGAATGCTATATGTATACCGAATTACCATTCCTAAATCTCCCTTTCAGCTTTGGGCCCAATCAAAATCTATGTTAGTATTAGGGGAATATAATAATAGTAAAATTAATTATTAACTTATCTATTAGTAATTAATAATTACTAATATATTAGTAAGTGGTAAAGTGGATTTGGAAAATTCAAAAGATAGAGCCACCCAGACATTGCCGAATTGGGCTAGAGTCTAGAAGGTAGCCAAACTGTCAAGAGTGTAAACTCAAAGAGGCAAGAAAAGTAAAACGGTGAATTACACAAATTGAGATTTGAAAGAATCAGCGAGAACAAACTTTACTGAGTTGACTCTTGTAACTGCATAATACAGATGCCAGCAGTGATGAATAATAATTCGGCTGGATTAATATATAAAACATAACAGCCCCAACAGAAGGATACAATAATTGGGCCGGCGCTCCACAGCACAGCCACTCATCATATATATAAGGTACTGATGCCAGCAGTGATGAATAATGAATTAATTGCATGCATCCAGCTGCTGCTTGATGAGTGCGGATGAAGAAACCACAAATTAGAGCAAGAAAACCAATAATCTCTTCCTTGTCGTTCTATTTTAGGGTTTAGGGGGCAAAATCAGCCCGGCGAGCTCAGGCCTAGAGGACAATTCGATCCAAGGGATATGTATGTTAAAGTAGGTCATGTATACATTCTGATGTGACCATTAAGGTGGTGGGTTGATTGCATCAAATATAAGTTGCCCTTGTTAATATGGTCAAAATCGACTACTAGTTATAACTTAATTAGAAGTGGTAGTAGGTTGGAGCATGGTTTTTAAAATCGGACCGGACTGAATGGTCGGACCAGAAAAACCAGGAATTAATTAGGTGGCCAGTTTCATTTTCCAAAAAAATCGGATTTCCTTTCAAAACCGTTGATTTTAGTCAGTGAACCACTGAATCGGGCAGTTAACTGTTCAAACTGTTTGAACAATTTTATCGTTTATTATTTTTTTTGTCAGAATAAGTCGAACATTCAGTTCGAACGATCAGACCATTTGATCCGATAACTGAATCCCTGACTAATTCAATCACTAGGTCGATTTTAAAAACCATAAATTGGAGTAAAGTCGTTAATTGAAGGTCGAGCCAACTTAAAAGTAGCTAATTTTACAAAGCTGATTTGGTCAAATTCTGTTATGGACACACCGCCCGGCAACGCACTGCGGCACAGGCATAGGCAGCAGCACGCACAGCGGGCCGCCCAGTAGCACGCACCACCCGGCAGCGCACCGCATGTACCGCTGGCGGAACGCAGTACGCACCGCCTGGCAGCGCGCAACATGCATCGCCCGGCAGCACGCAGCACGCACCGCACGGCAGCAGCACTGCGAAACGTGCGCACTGCCGGCAACAATAGTAGGGCAGGGCCCACATGACAACTCATCAGGGTGGGCCCACACTTATCTTACCACATCAGCTCTGCCCACCAATTCGCCGCCAGTTATACCATTCCTCATCCTTTATCCTTGTCCTTATCTTATCTTAAGTAAGAGTTGTGTTACCATTAGGAGTAGGTAATTAGGAGTTTGAGTTTAATTAGGAATTTCCATCTATAATCTCCTATTTAAGGAACTACGAATTGAAATAAAGGTATTCAGTTTTCCCAATCAAGAGAAGAGTAAGGAGAATTCGGGTGGTTTCTTGGACAAATCACCAATTAGGAGAGTTCGGTTGGTCTCTTGGATAAATCACCCATTCAGTTTTCTACAATAGGTTCTGCATGCAAGGGAAAGCAAGGCTTTTTCACCGTGGTCCGACCCGTAACAAGATCCTACGCACGGGCCCATAACAAATTCACCTTAGAAAGCTAAGCTGACCTAATCAATAATCATGTTAATATTACACCGGCTCACAACATGTATATCTGGTCAACTGAATAAGGGCCAAGTTGATTAGAACATTATAATGCCAGTGTATTCAACGTGTTATAAAGGGCATAATAAGTGGATCAAACTCCGACTACGTGCAAGCCATGTATTTATTCTTAAATGAACCTCCTCTCTTATAAATAGCTGAACCATTCATTTGTTTAAAGACATTACACTGGATACTATACACAAGACACACATTATACACCTCGGCACACCTCACTTCATCTCATCTCATATCATATTACATCATAAGGAACCCACGCCCCCAAGATATTACCTCAGGGCCTTGGACATTTCCTGTGATTATAAATAACACTCTAAAGCCTAAGTAACACCTTATCAACCAAGGTCTACAACAAATTTATATATTTCACCCTTGTTGCAAATTTTGGCAACAACACCAATGATCAAACAATAGCATAGACTATAACATGACTGACATTTGAACCCGCATCTATCATACTTGAAATTTGAAATAACTATTTTTTTCTTTGTTTTACTATATGACCCAATATAAATGTGAAAAATTAATCTTATACTCTTAACTTCCCACTCTTTTTTTTTTCTCTTCTCCACAAAGGAAAAGTCTATGATACTGAGAAAATATATTACTGGAAGAACTTTGACCAATTAAAACACAATGTAAATTTTGATAAATACCACCTGATTGGTCAGCTCTTTTATAATGAAAATAGAATTGTGGAGAAGAGAAAAAAAGAGTAAAGAGTTGAGAGTAGAAGATTAATTTTCCACAATTTTAATTTTTGAGAGAGAATTTTTTTACAATTGAATTGAAGGTATGGAATTATCTACTTTCTTTTGTTCCTTAATTCTTTCGGTCTTATCTTTACTAACTGATATAAGCTATAACCTGAATCCGGATAAAAGGACACCTTTTAATTATTCTGATTTCCGTCCAGTGATTTAACATGTTATTTTCATCAGTTACGGATATAGTTTAACTCCACTCTCCACACTTTGTTTCTCTTTTATTTTCTATCAAACCAGAAACTCAAGAGTTAAGCATAATATCTCAGGTTTTTATTTTTTATTTTTCACAATTCCTCGTCTGTGATGGGTTGTAAAAGCCCCATCTAAGAAATTTCTTGGGATAAAATTCATCACCATTGTGAGAAATCTGTTCAAACAGAGGGTTACGTTGTAGATTCCATTCGGTTTTGTATTGACAAAATTTACAATATTTTGTTTGGTTGTGATGGGTGCAAAGTCCATGAGCACAATATTGTTTTATTTGTTTGTTGGGCATTAAGATGAAGTATATGTAAAAAAATGAGTTTGTGGGTGGGGGCAAAAGTTTACTCCCTAAAAGAGTCCATATATGGTAAAAATATTAGTCCCAGTTTGAAAGGAGTACAAGTACAAATAAGAACAGTGTAAAACTTTGTATTTTATATTATTTTGTATATACTTATATTGTATATATTTGTATTTATATTCTTTTCAAATTGAGCCTTTTAAAAAAAGCAAGCAAATTTGTACTCTTATCAAATATCTGCAAACCTAAACCCTTGCCTCGATTTGGCATCTGTCAAAATTAGAAAAGAAAAAAGAAAACGACTGTTGAGATGATTAGAAAAACAGTCATTAGTGTAATTTTATCTTTTAAATAATTTATTCTCATTAATTTGATAAAAGATCTGCTGCTAAATAATAGGAGAATGATTTTCTTTATTTTAATTTTAAAATAAAACATGTATATTCACTTGACAAACCTGCTGTTAACCTATCAGTATAGACAATCATAGTTACTAATCAGTACTTAGCTTGAATGAAAAAACAAAATAAAATAATCAGCAGTTAGCTAGTAAAGGAAAAGTTAAAGAAATAGGGATCCAAGGAAGAACTGATTGTGACTACACATGGTGTGATGTTAGGTCTACAGTCATCCAACATATCGCAAATTGGCAACTTAGATATTGTAAAATGCAAAATGGTTGACTATGACATGATTTAATAATTAATTAAAACCACAGGCTATTGCTGAGGTGGACTTATCAAAAAAGTTTTAGAGCATTTAGAAAATAAATATGAAATATTAATGGAGAACCCTAATTAATTTAAAAAAATCTAAAATCCATCATCAAAATTAAAATTGAGATCGAAGAATTCATATCTTTGTTCCTCAGTTACCTTATTCAAAAACTAAAAAGAAAAATCCTCAATCCTCAATCCTCAATTCAGAGCCCATGTAGAGCCACAACCACAACGTTCTCTCTCTCAGGTTTGGGCCCAGAGTGGATCAGACAAACCAAACTCATAATACCATCCTCAGTCACGCTGACGCTGTCAATAAAGGTATAACATGTGAGTAAGCTAAAACGACATCATCAACCGCCTACGTATGATCATGGTCATGCTTCAGTACTACTTTCATCCAATGCTTATCCATTCCTGAGTCCCTGACCTAAATATAAATGAAAATTTTAGATTTAAATATATAATCTAATAATTATCCATTTTAGTCCTTTATTTGAACTAAAAATCTAAATGGAAGAATTTGTATGAACGAATGGAAAGAAACAAATCATGTCCTTCTTTGAGAGACTCTTAGGTGGTGGGTGGATAGGAAAAGTGACTAGGAAATCTCGAGTGAAGCTGAAAATCCTTGCTAGGTTTAATCTGCTTTTATGGAGAGATTTTTGCGGTTTAATTTATAATTTTGAAATTTGACTGCAATTGGATGAATAAAGGAATCTCGATCGGATGATGCGATAAATGCCCACTTTAATTATCTTGATTCTGTTGAAAATATATTGCATATCTTTGTTTTTTGCCCTTGCTCGATCTAGCTATTGATCTGTTTGCTTAATTGCTAGCCCTTGGAGTTTGGACCATTAGGGAAAATGAGGATCAATGTCATTCGTCAACTTTTGTATCAAATTTTACAAATGGGAAATGACTCCGAAACTGTGAGAAGCATTTTTGAACCGACTTGTTATGGCCTGGTACGTACTTTTTATATGACAATTAAACTAGAAATGAGAATTATCTTCAAAAATGTTGGAAGGAGTACTTGGGTCTTTAGTTCAGTAAATGGGGCCTTAAATGTTTTATCTTTGGATGATTTGGAATACCTCACGGCATGCAATTGAATGGTAAATCATTTACTCGTAATAATAATTCCTTCTTTCTTCGATGTGATTGGAGAGACTTTGTGCTGATGATGAGAATAATATTTATGGCTTTTGTATTCACAACTCAAAATTTTGTGATGGCTGCTGGTGAAAATATGAGTTTTGTCAAAGGCAATGGAATTCTCCATCTTCTCCTTACACAGTGCGCCTCACACCGACTTCACACGTACATCTTATCATGCATTAGTAATATTTCTCTACTTATAAATTATTATTTATAAAAGATGTTTTCAATGCACGGTGGATGTGCCTATGAAGCACCCCTATGTAAGGAGCAGATCCCATTCCATTCCCTGCATGCAGCATGAAATAATGAAAATCCAGCCACATATTTGAAAACATACCTTCATCAATTTAACATAAATGTATGGGTGAAATTCCTTTTACATAAATGTGCAACTGGATAGAATGTGAGCAGGTTTTTGCTTGTAAGAGATCCGAGCTCTCGTTGAATATGGAGTAGTCCATAAAGCTCTCTTTTGTCTCAAATTAAAGCAAGGTGGGAATTATGTTGTGCTGGTGTGGGATTCACAAAAAGTAATTTCAGTTCTTGCATTTTTTCCATTCCATAGCAGCTTAGATGGTGTTTGGTATGATTTCCAATTATTAGATAAATGGTGCCAATTCATTTGTCCCAAATTGTTATTTGATAAATGTTTGTATTGGTTTACATGCAAATTAACCATTGGGGAAAGTTTTATTTTAAAGTTTCTCTCAACACAAAAGTGTTTATTTATTGTTTCGCTTACGTGGTGTCTAATTGATAAGCTTAAGTTATTCATAAGAATTTGGGGTGTTTTTAGGCTTAATTGTTGTGATTCTATGGTTAATTTGGGTATTTATGAGTCAATTTAATGCATTTGGATGTTTTGTCACTTTTCAGGTAACTAATAGTCAAAGATGAAAGTTCTTGGCCAATTTGGGACAAGCTGATAAACATCAGGGACTAAAGTGCATAGCTCCACACCCAACTGCAGCCCAACCGAAACCTTATGGCCGAACAACAGTTCGGCCCATCAAGGAGAACAACCCAACTGTAGTCCGGCCCACTAAGAACAACAACCCAGTTCGTAGCCTAGGGGAGGCTCCAAAGGCGGCTAGCTTTAGAGAAGGAAGGGAGGCTGAAGAGAAAAGGTATAAAAAGAAAAGAAAAAGAAAGAATTAGGGTTCAGACCCTTGAAGAAAAAAAAAAACAAGAAAAGAAGAAAGGAGGAGGAGATCTTTTGGACGAAGCACACTCAATTCGAAGAGAAGAAAAAAAAAAAAAGGAAAACATAAGAAAACAAGGGCGGAGACAAGATTGAAGATTCTTGAGCCAAGATTGAGAGATCGGTTGCAAGATACTTTCTTTTTCTCTTGTAACATCATGTTTACTCTTGATATTGGGATGTTGCTTGTTCTTAATTACATCATGAGGGGCTAAGTTTCTATTATTATGGATTAATACTTGATCATGCATTGATTTTCATTCATTAATAAAATCGATGAGGTTCTTGTTATATTGTGTTATTTGTGCTTATTACTTATCATTAACCAATGATTCGTTCTTTAATCAAGATTATTCATTGAGAGATGATGATTGATGTGGAACTAATAACCCTTATTCGACCAATAATTAGGTAAAGATATCATTTATTGGTAGGATTTCCTTGTAGGTGTATTAACAACTTGTATTTATTTAAAGAGGATTTCGATTGAAAGAATGAGAATTCATTGATTGTAATTCCATTTAATTGAACATAGGTTTAGCCAATCGACTCTTGAGAAAGATCGACTAGTGCTTTTAGGAAACACCTTGGAATATAACAACCCTCATGAGATTTTATTGATATTGAATCTTGATGATCGTGATAGGATTAATCCCTAGCAACTTTGTTATTGATTTTGTTCAAATTATTGGTTTTTGTCATTTAATTTCCTTAATCAGTAGCGCTAGTTTAAATTCCTTAAATCGCAAACCCAAATTGATTATTGCTTTAAACAAGTTGAGAAGAAATTAATAGGTGGCTAAATAATTCATTCATCGTGGGAATGATTCTGTATTCCTTACTATATTACTTGCATGACTCCGTACCCTTGGGGATAGCGGTCACTAATGGCATCTAACTGCTGTCAATATATACTAAAAAAATGTTTATCAACCACTTTTTCTTAGTTTTAAAGACAAATCAAGTACAAGCGTTTATTTAATAAATGAAAACCAAACCAAACACCCCCTTAATCATTCGATGGATAATATTTTTTCTGTTTTGTAGAAGTCAATTGATGTAAAATTTGTCCATGTAAAGTTATAATTGAAATAGTTGAAGACTTGGCGATCGGATTTAAAACCTAGAGTTTAAATTAATTAATTTCGGAAATTCATGTAATTAATTTTAATTTGAAGCATTGGTATGTAACTGTGATGAAAGGTTGGATATCTGCTACAGTGGCCAATAAAACGCTATCCATACATGATTTATTGTTGGGAGCAGAACTTGTGATGAAATTTTTGCTATATATATATATATTATGAGAATTGTACGCGTGCCTACCATAATGTGAAAATTGAAGCTGAAACTTAATGAAGATTCAGGAACTTTAAAACTTTATTTAGTTTGATATTTTGAATTTTGAGAGATCACATCTCCGTTCTACAACATATCCCTGCTCTATATTAAGAATATTTCCTGATGATAACATCATCATCATCGGTTCTGGTATATCATGGGAAGATGTTTCTAATACATGGCGGGAATGTGCTGTGGGGTGTTGTGAGGCAAAGATGTGAACTCGAATTTTAAAGCCAAAAATACTCAATATGGGGGGATGACGATATGTACATGCCCAGAGTCCTTGCCTTAAGAAATAGTAAAGTACTAATTAGTCAGGTGGCTCAGTTTGTTCATCTAGGAAGAATGACATTAGCTTGGGGTCAAAATTTTTAGGCCCAAAATACAATTAGGGTGAGTGTCAGATCGGAATTGATGTCAATTCAGGAACAAGCATTGGTATAAAGAGTGAGGGTTTTTGCCATTTTGAATGTTCATCTTATCTGGTGGTCTGGTGACGACACCTACATGACTCTTGTACTATAGCACTGCCACTATTAAAAACTGAGACTCTGACCCACCTTGAATTTGCATTGTTCTAAATCTTAGAAAGCATCCTGTAGTGTTTAGAAAAGCATTCAATAACTTATAAAGCAGCTCCGTTTTGTGTGTTCCATCATCTATATATATATATATATATAAACCCATTAGAGAAAAACTTAGAGAATATGTGATGAATTAATGTCATATGTTGATATGTAGAAACGGAACAAAAATATTTTAAACAAACCGAAAAAATAAAATAGACCCCGGTGTGCCTTTTCTCTTCAACTCATCCAAATCGCAGAATTCTTTGTTTGTTAATTCCTCTCCTTTGGGTACTTGAGAGTACAAAAACTATATATATGCATGGTCCATATAAGACATGGCATGGGCTTCTGTTGTCGTGCCTCGATCAACTTTGCCACATTGGCAATTCAATAACATTCAAAGGACAGAAACTCTCCATTCCAATTTAATTTCTTTCTACCTGCTCACGAGGGGCAGGGCTAGTAGTAGTGGCTGAAAGCTCCATTCATGATACCGTAAGTGACACGTGAGTGTTGGGGTTCAGGGGTAAAGTTGCGGTCCCCCAACCATTACTTTTCCATTGCTTAAGTGGGTTGGTGGAGAATGTCAAGAAGGGCCCATAATTACTAATTACTTTCTATTTTTGGCGTTTACTATTGTTATAACTTATAACAATTCCTTCATGTTTGTGAAGTGTGATGCCCTCGCAACCACGAGCAATGCCGCAGCCAAGAATGCGAGCATTTCAATGCTTCAAATAAGCATTGACACATTACTTGGGTTTGATCCTTGGGAGAGTCATCCGCATTAAGTTGTGTTTAACTGGGGCCACACATAACCTATCCAAACTCACCAAAACAAAGTCCATCTTTAACAAGAACAATAGTAACTCTTTCTTCAAAGCTCATTACATTATAAATATTTTATTACTTACGTTTTCTCTTTACTCTTCCAACCAAAAGCCCAAAACCAATAAATTTGATTAGGTTTAACTGGGGCCTATATTTCATTTTTTTTTGGTGTAAAACATAAAAACCTCCCCTAAAGTTTCTTACAATTATAATAGTCTCCCCTGTAATTCACAAAAAAAACTTGCACTTACCTCTTTTTCATCATTGTCCCCATAAGGGAGACTTCAAACTTATAAAATTACCCTTACATCTTTCAATATATTTAAAATGGCAGATTAGTCCTTCTAGACTTCACTAGACCTAACATTTTGTCGAATAAAATTATTTTATTCTTTTCAATATGATTCTAAGATTTTTTTAATTAAAAATGAAAAGTTATTTTAGGTGTATTTTTAGTAAATTTTCATCTAAAATTGATAGGTATAAGGGTAAAATGGATACTTTTGAAAAACTTATGCATTGGACCAACATTTTCGGAAGTAACTGCAGGTTTTTGTGAAATATAAAACCTCAGGAGGCCTTGAGGTTTTTATGATTATCAGAAACTTCCAGGAATATTTTTATATTTTACCATTCTTTTTTTGCTTTATGGGGTTGGCCTTTCACCAAAGCCCTAATCCCAAGTCACCGCTACAGCCAACTAGAGCCTTTACCGAGTCAGTTGGCACCTTCAACCATGACCTAGTCGTGTTAAGGTTTAAATTGTGGATGGCACTGCAAAAGGCGACGTTGTAAGCTTGAACAGCTTGAGCTGTGTTTTAGAGCCAACTCAGATCCTACCCACATGGTTTCTGGGCCCAAGCCCGACGTACTGGCCAACTCAGGCCTAGCCCAAGCTCAAATGGTTTCTGGGCTGGGTAGTTTAAACTGTATAGATGTTTTTACAATCTAAAGTCTTAACTACTTTTCAAATCGGATCCTACACTATCTGATCGAATTTCATTATCAAATTCATATTTAAGATTTTACGTATAAAAAAAATCAGATTTAAGATTTATAATAATCAGGCTGGATTTGGATATGGTTAAGTCTAATACGAAATCCAATTACAGCCCTACCTAGGTTTAACAAAGAAAAAAAGAGAAGGAGAAACAGTTAAAGGATTCAACTGAGTTTGGCCCGAGTTAGCTTTTCAAACTGTTTTGTGCTCAAGCCATTGGGCCGGGCTCATTCAAATTTTGCCAAAAGACCAACCCGAGGTCGTCCAACATACATTAGTTTATATGAAACGAAAAAAATAGGGTATTCTACCTATCATAAAAAAAAAAGAAAAAAAAAAAGAGGATATTACTATAAATGGTTTATGTATCATGAATTCATTTTGTTTAATTTCTTTTAAAAGACTATACAACGGAAATAGCCCATCCCCCAATGCATAACCCCAAACTAGGTGCAGCGGGATTCAATCTGACAATTTCATTCTCATGATAGAGTTGGATAAGGGTTGCAAACCTCGGATTCAAGAACGTATTGGGTTTAGGGTCAGCCGGTCAGGGTTGGGATTTTAGAACATTAGATTGGGCTAGGATTGGTCAGAGTTGGGTTTTAAGCACATTGGATTGGGCTAGCGTCGATCCAACTCGGCCCAAGTTACACCAAGCCACCAACGAATTTTCCCACTATTAACCATGGACAATCGTGTAATTCTGGAACGAACACAAGATGCTAGGTTTGCTGGGCGCGCGAAAGGTGGCATTACAAGAGGGAACTCCGTTGCCGTCGAAGGTCGGATACTCGGAAGCTCCCGGTGAAGTTCCAAAAGAGCGGTTTCCTGTAAGTTAATTATCTTTCTTTGTTTTTTTTTTTTCATTTTTAAAAAACTTTCTGCTTATTTTGTTCGGTATTCATTGTTTGCTTTCTTGCTTTTCTGCCATTATGTAATTCTGAAATGTTTTCTTTCTTTCTTTTTTTTTTTTTTTTTGCTGTTGGTAGTAATGAACTAATGAAAACGAAGTATGAAATGAAGTACATGTATAAAGGACTCGTAATTGTCTGCATAAGAGTCTTCTTATAGGTATTCTATAATGGACTTTTCGTTCAAGTCACTTTTCTGTTCTTAGAGTCTTATTTCGTTTGGGAATAGTAGGAACCGGTTGTGATTTATGGTTATAGATCTTTATTCTCAAAATACAATCCTACATTTATATATCTCATGGCTTCTCTACTGTGGATATACCAATCCGGCAATCCCATTAATTATGGCCGACGAGTTTATCCTTGAAGAGATATACTGATGGTCTTTTTCATTTGCATTATTTTGATGTAAAACTGTTTCGTTTGGGACAAATTTGGGCAGTGGCAGCTAATGTTTTCCCCCTTACCTCCTTGAATTTTAGATTAAAAACAAAAGCTAAGGAGTTCAATTCTTTCTATTTGGTGTAAATCTGTCATTTTCCTGGACCTTCGAGAGGCCTATGATGCGCTTCAAACTATTAAAAAAATATGGTTAAACATGTTATTCAAACCTTTGGAAGTTCTGATTTCCTTCTTTGAGCCTGTAGGGAGGTCATATCCAAAAATTCCTTGTTCAGTACATTTGAACTATTGTACTATCCACCCGTTTCCATATATGTGATTGATGATACTTAGTCATAGTGATCCACTTGATCAACATTAGTACCTGCTGGTTTTGTTATATAAATAAAAGTATGGTCAAATCCAATGAGCAGGACCTAGAGGTAGGAGATTACATTTTGACACATACCTCTTGGAAGCATAACTTTTACCTGGATGACTGGGATGCTCTTGGGCGTTATCTCAAAAAATGGGATTAATCATGGTTTGGTTTTAGTTGCTAAGGTTTTTTTTTTTTGTGCCTTTTATTATAAATAGGAAATATGTTAATTTAATTAGAGAAACTTTCCATTAGCAATAACCTAGTTGGCTTTTACATTTAGGCTGATTCATATTTGATGTCAAAACAAGGGTTTTCCCTAAAAGGTGCTGATATATAGCTGATGTATGCTAGAGCGAATACTTTTCTACTTTTTTGTATTTAACAAATGGAGCCTTAGAAAGGTATTATTTTCTCAAGATTTCCCCATTAGCTGGAACTGATGGATCAAAGTATAAGTTGTGTGGCTTGAAGCAACAAAAACATTGATCCTGACCTTTCGTATTCACATTCCTTTCTCTTCTATCTTAAGTATGCGCTTATTAGTATTGGAGTATATTTATTGCATCAGAGGTGACAAACTTTCCAAATTTTTTCTTGTCTGGTACAAGATATGCTGGACTGGGTCTAGGTGTGGCGGTAACTAGTTGCTCTAATTGATTGTAAGATTGTATTCACTTATTCAGTTGACTATGAATTTCTTGAGGGCAGCTGCTATGTAAAATTTTCAATTTGGGTACCTGAATTGCACCCCTAGTCTGACTTTGACCTGATAAGACCCAATTATAATTGATGATAATTTGGCTTGATAATTTGACAATAACAGGCATTTATTCATTTAAAGGAAGAAAATCTTCAAATCTTAGTATCTTACAAGATAAAATATAAAAAATTATTAAAGAAAATCATAGTACAAAAAAGAGCATTGAAAAACAACTACTTAAAAATTACAATGCACTTAGAGAACAATCCCAAGGGAAAGTTGTGTGGAGTGTAATTCTGGCAGCCAATTTCTGGGTCATGTGGCAAGAAAGAAATGGAAGAATTTTCTGCAATCAACAGTGTTCAGATGATACAGTGTTTCAAAAAGGGCAGCCCAGTGCATGAGGCTCCCGCCAATGCAGGATTTGGCAAGAAAAGAAATGGAAGAATTTTCTGCAATAAAAAGTGTTTCAAAAAGTTGTTGGAAAATTGCTTTCATGGATAAGTATTTAAAGATACTTTAAATAAAGAAATTATAGGACTTTTTCCTCTTGAAACTCTTTTTCTAAACAATCAAGGGATAGTGACTTTGTAAGTCTTTTTGGGGAAGGGTGTTTTTCCCCTTGTACGTCCCCTTGTTGTACAGGGATTTTCGTAGTAATGAGCTATCTTTACATTATCTCATGTGCAGTTTCTTTCACCTTAATGAATTTATACTTTACCTTTTTCAAAAAAAAAAAAAAAAAATCCCAAACCCATCAGTCAACACAACTAAGAAACAATGAGAAAAGAAAGCAAGAAGAATCTCAACATCTCCATCTATTTTGATCACTCCCCGTACTTGAAGTAAAATAATTTCCTCTGTCCTCAGCTCCTTTTGCTTATAACTAGGGAAAAAAATTCTGATATCCCCTCCCTAGCTTTGCAATAATAATCCTAATGGGTAAGCATTTGAAGAAGCAGAAATAGACCCTCCTCAACTTGATGGTATGTCAGTATGTGGTTTCATGGATTGAAATTACTTTCTCATTAATCCTTAAAGGCACAAACTTGTGAGAAGAGATACAAAGAAGCCATTCATAACGCAAAATCCTTCTTGTACACAAACACTGAATCTATTAATTTGTTTCCTAGGATACTTCCCCAATAAAAATAAGGTATGGTTAATGTAAAAAAATAGGAGCAAGAGAAAAAGCAACATATAAAGTGAAAAAGAACAAGAAAAACTAGCAGAAAGATAGGCATAATAAACAAAATGGAGCACTTCCCATTGACTAAATAATATGCATCATATGTAACTGCATGAAAACAAAATCCACCTGTATTTCAATAATCTCAAGATGAGATAAGTTTCAATTTTTCTACCACTTGACGACTTAATCCGTTTTTGAACTACTCAACACTCTGCTTTTCTTTCTCACTATGAAGTTCTCTATCCATCCTATTCTTAGAAAAATTCCCACTGAAACATCACAAATTCTATCTTGACCTTAATGTAATGATTATAATAACAAAAACACCTTTTGTACCGATACTTGAAGTGGGAAAATGCTGAACCTAAATGTAATGTTCAGTGAGCTGATTATTGAATCAAGACTGTGAAATGTTGTGTGAAAAGTGCTGAGGTGTTGAACTTCCAGTAAGCCTGCTATTGCCTAATATGATTGAGGAGGGAGAGTGTGACCAATTAGCATTTGCCTCTCTTTCTCATGTTTCTTGTATATTCATCTTAAATTGACAACTTTGGACATCGTAGTGTAATATCATTACAGATAAACAATGAGAGTATATATGTATGAAGATAAATTTGGTTTGGGTCTTAATTGGGTTGAAACAGGCAAAATCAACCCAACCCTGTTTTTAGTTTGGCTAAACAAGGGGTACAAAGACAGTCTTATGTTTTGGGCCTATATGTAATATTTGGGGGTTTGGACATCTGGTGTCCTCTTTGTTTCCTTCATAACTTCTGGCTGTACTGCTTTATTTAGTTTTAATGAAATCAATTTTCTGAGTTGTTGATAAAAAAATCCAAACCTGTTTTAATAGGGATAGAAAATACAGACACATACATTATGTAATTGTAGTTCGGATTAGCTGAATGTGATGGCTGTGTAGTGAGCTGCGGAACCAATGATAACACCCCCACACCAGTCATAAAATGCTTGGGGTCCACACTGAGTGGTTGAATGGTTGTGGGCCCCATGTATTTTATGACTGGTGTGGGGTGTTATCAGTGGTTCCACAGCCTGCTGAACATTGAACTGATATTGTGTTAGCTAATCTTATCTCATGTAGTAGGGCCAGTTTGGTTTGTGTCTGTTGAGTTGACCCAACTCATTGACAGTCCTAGTTATCCTCTAGGTCCCATGGCCCTTGGTCCTTTAGACGTATGTTAACAGAAGCTTAAGCTGTTGGAATCCAAGATGAACTGCTTGTTCATTTGGATCCCTAGATCTGCCAACAGTCATTGAAGCTCTATAGTCTATATCTAGGGTAGAGGTGATACAAAGGGCTTATTTGAGGGGCCCAAGCCCAGGGGTGAACTTGTAACTTTGTACTGATTTCTACTTGGATACAATGTAAGTCTTAGGCTGTTCTTGTTTTAGCTCCATTGTTTCCAAGCCCTTCTGAATGGTTTTGGTCTTTCACATTTCTCGCATTAATATAAGCTGATTAGTGTTGATGATATGAAAAAAAAAATTCAATGACATGTCCTGCTAAAACTTGGATGCAGAACCCTCTTTAGGATAAAGGTATCAATTTGGTACACCTGTCCTCAAGAATTATAAGTTAGATATACCAAAATAAATAGGTTATCAAGTTGGATTGTGAGCATCTTCTAATCAAGGTTTAAAATGTTGGTATCGGTTGTACTTGTACAAATATGAGATTCAAGCTGATTAGCCTTCTGTTTAGCTTCTATAAAATCCTAGCTAAAGTGCTTGCTGAGAGATTAAAAGGAGTCCTTGGTAGTGTTATATCAAACAACCAAAGTGCTTTTATTCTGGGTGGGCAGATGCTGGATTTTGTTCTTATTGCTAATGAGCTCATTCATTCAAGGAAAAAAGAAAGTTCCTTAGGTTTGATCTGTAAACTTGACATTGAGAAGGCCTATGATTATGTTAACTGGAGATGTGTGGACCTTGTGCTTCATCAGATGAATTTTGGGCAGAAATGGAGGAATTGGATTAAAGTCTGTATCTCTTCTCCAAAGTTCTCAGTCTTGGTTAATGGGTAGTCTGCAGTTGTCTTTGATAGTTCTAGGGGCCTCAGGCAGGGAGACCCTTTATCTCCTCTTCTTTTTATATGTGTAATGGAGATACTTGCTTTGTTTTGTAAGAGGGCTGCAGTCTCAAGAGAGTGGGATGGGTTTGCAATGGTGCCGGGGGGAGAGAAGGTGAATATTCTTCAATTTGCAGATGATACTTTGTGTTTTGTGGATGCCTCCCCCTCTCAGGTGGAGCTAATCCTTGGGATTTTGTCTTGGTTTGAAGTGATTACAGGTCTAAAAGGAAATTGGAACAAGAGCCAAATTATCCCAATTGGCCATGTGTCTAATTTAGTTGAATGTGCTAGTATTTTGGCTTGTCTGATGGAGTCTCTCCCAGTTAAATATTTGGGACTCCTGCTAGGGGCGAGTGGTGGTTCCTCTGCAATTTGGGACCCAGTTATTGAGAGATTGGAAAGGAAGTTGACTTCTTGGAAGGCAAAATACCTCTCTTTTGGGGGGAGGGTGACTCTGATTAAGAGTACTATCTCCAATTTGCCTACCTACTTCTTGTCTCTTTTCTATATACCTAAGAAGGTTGCAAATCAGATTGAAAAGCTTCAAAGGAGTTTTCTTTGGAGAGGCTGGGAGGAGGAGAAAAAAGTGCACTTGGTGAGTTGGGAGCAAGTCTGCCTCCCCAAATCGGAAGGGGGGTTAGGTATAAGGATGCTGAAAAATTTTAACTCTGCTCTTCTCTGTAAATGGATATGGAGATTTGTTGTAGAACCTGATGCTTGGTTGAGATCTCTCATTGCCAGTAAATATGGTGTGAGTTGGGGAAATTGGAGAACTAGGGATCCTCCTCCTAATTGGGGTAATTCTCTATGAAAAGGGATAATGAAGACCTATTCAGATTGGGCCAGGGGGTCTCAATTAGGGTGGGTAATGGTAACAGGACCAAATTCTGGAAGGATCCTTGGTGCTCAGATGTTCCTCTTGCTGAGTCCTTCCCATTCCTCTTTCAGTGTGCTTCAGATCAAGAGGCCTCAGTTGCTGAGTGCTACAGTATTTCGGGTGGTTTGGTTCTTTGAATTCCCTCTTTTCGAAGAAATCTTTTTGATTGGGAGGTGGAAGAGGCAGTGAATCTCTTGACCTGTCTTCAAAATCAAGTTATGGATTATAATTTGGAGGATAAGTGGCTTTGGATGTGGAATTCTGATGGTCTGTTCTCTGTAAAATCCTTGGCTGCTATGCTTGGTAGGAGGGGTGGACCTGATTTCCCAGCTTGGCAAGTGTGGATTCCAATTAGCCCGACAAAAGCCTGCTTCCTAGTTTGGACTATGGTTCTAAATAAATGTCTTTCTAAGGAGAACCTTGTGAGATGGGGAATCCAGGTTTCAGACTTGGCTTGCAGTTTATGTGGTAGCAGTGCTGAATCCACTGATCATTCACATCCATTGCCCGTTTTCTGCTTAGTTGTGGAACCATTTCCTCAACATCATGAAGGTTTGTTGGATGATGCTGAGGTCGGTTAAAGAGTTGTTAAGCTGCTGGCAGATTAGGGGTTTGAGCAAGAGAAAGAAGACACTCTGGAAGTTGATTCCAAGTGTGGTAATCTGGTGCATCTGAACCGGGAGGAATAGAAGGGTTTTCAATAACAAATTTCTAAGTCTGGAGGACTTAACTCAGAAGTTAGTGGGCAAGCTGATTTCTTGTCTGTCTGGGGTTGCAGATTGTAGAAACTGTAATGTGTCAGATGTATTATTTTCTGTTTCTTGATAGTTCATGTATTTTCTGTTCAGATCAGTCAGCCTATTCTAGGACTGATCTCAGCCTCTTGTGTGTATCTCTTTCTCAATAAATATTACTTTACCTTTTTTCAAAAAAAAATGAGAAACATGATGGAAATGTTGGAAATATCGTATGGAAATATTGTAAAACTTACAGACATGGTAGAAACATTATAAAATATGCAAAATATAAAATAATATTTTATGAAATGATAGAAGAAGCATAGGTACACCTTTTAAACTATTATATTGTTCCGAATCACTAAACAAAGCTAAGAAACTAAGGTTATAGACAAAAAGACGTTTTGAAGTTGCCTTGTAAACCTTATGATTTAGAGCTTCATGATAAAATGAGTTAACACAAAATTTAAACACATACAAAATGTAAATGGTTGTAATAAATCAACCAAATATTTCTAGTACACAAACAAAAACTAATATTTAATTTTATGCTTGAAATGAATATTCGGCTAGCTCAAAGTGGTAATTGATGGAGCGCGATCCGGCTGGTCTTAGTTGTCCGTTGCCTTGCTTCCCAACGGGGTAGCAGGGAACCTGAAACGGAGGAGATGGGAAAGCTCCGGGGGGAACCCGGTGTAGAGGCTCTGAAGCTCAAGTTAGAATCCTTCAAAAGCAAGGTAATACCAGATAGCGCAATGTTTGCATACCTCCGTTGTCGGGGGGCAGGGGGCTCTTATAGTCACTTCGTGTACTCGTCCCGAGGCCCTTGTCAGATCGGGTATGATTACCCTTGTGCTTGTCAATTCGGCCGTCGTCCTTTCTGCTGAGACAGAACCGTCACTGCCTAACCGTCTAACTGGAGATGGCGGCGTCAGTGGCGGTGGCAGGTGGCCGTTTAGAGTGCTGCTGCCAAACGTCAGATCCCAAGTCAGTCAGGCGTGACGCCCTCGGGCACGGACTTCCCTAGTGTCAGGCATGGTACGACTTGTTTGGCTTTGGTGCCCAGAAGATGATGCGAAGTGCTGAGCGAGGCGGTCTTGAGCTCGGAGGTATCTATAGGGCAGGTCAGTTTCGGCGAAGTGTATCCCGAACTGTAACAAGGTGGGTCAGTTCGGCGAAGTGTATCCCGAGCTGTTACAAGGTGGGTCGGTTCGGCGAAGTATATCCAGAACTGTTACAAGGTGGGTCAGTTCGGCGAAGTGTATCCCGAGCTATTACAAGGTGGGTCAGTTCGGCGAAGTGTATCCCGAGCTGTTACAAGGTGGCAGTTCGGCGAAGTCTATCCCGAGCTGTTACAAGGTGGGTCAGTTCGGCGAAGTGTGTCCCCTTGTTCCCGCCTAGGCTTGGCCCCTTTTGCCGAGCTGTCGTTTCTGCCACATGTCACATAATAGAGAGGTCGGGCCAAATCTTCCTTCATCAATTGCCCCCCACTCCTTGCGCCGAGGGTCTTGCCATGGTGCGGGGAGTTTTCGCGAGGTAGCTGGTGGATTTGTCCCGTCCTTCAAACCTTCACTGTACGAGACGCTTTTGCTAGGGTTCTTTCGGTTTCCGAGAAAGCTGGAAACGTATTTACTCAAGAACGCTGGTGGTTGTGACTGCGCCTTTTAAACTTCAAACCAATTCCCGCCGCTGGGACGTGACAGCGGGTCATTTCAAAAACTCACGCCACTGCTGTATGTGCGCGGTCGACTGTCAGGGAGACGTGCGGCGCGTCAGTTTCGAAAAGACGTGTGTCGAAGCGACGCCGGTTTCAAAAAGACGCGCTGACGTTTCGCTTTTTTTCGGAAAGACGTGCGCCAGTCACGTCTCGACCTTAAGGGTTGTGCAGACGGTAAGAACGTGGGCCGTCAGATCGTCTTCGGTCTGCACGGTCGATTCTTGGTTACTGTGGATATAAATAGTGGGGGACCCTGGTTGTTGTCACTTCTGCGGTTTGTCTACTGAGTTCGCGTCCAACCCTTCAGCTCGCGTCCAAGTCTTTTCTAGCTCGCGTCAAGGTTGGTTATACAGTTCACGGTTCTTTGGTATTTCTTCAAACCTTCCGGTGAGTACCTTCTTGAATTCGTCTTTTCCCCAATGTCTAGCTTTGATAGCTCAGACGATTCTTCGAGTAGGGCTGATGTAGGTTCCACCAACCGAGCCGTGTCACCGCAATATGAATTTTCTTCTGCCTGTTGCTGGTGGGAATGGCCCTAGGAGGTCGATGCCCCATTGTGCAAAGGGCCACGGGCTGACGAGGTATTTGAGGTCGGAGGCAGGTTGATGGTGGATGTTAGCGTGCTTCTGACACTTGTCACATTTTCTGACGAGCTCGACAGCTTCTGCCTTTATTGTTGGCCAGTAGTATCCTTGTCGAAGTGCCTTTTGGGCGAGTGCTCTGCCCCCCAAGTGTCTGCCGCACAGGCCTTCATGAGTGTTGCGGAGTACGAACTCGGCTTCGGTAGGTCGCAGGCACCACAAATAGGGGAGCGTGTACGACCGTCGGTATAACCGTTCGTCTATTATGACGTATTTGGCCGCCTGGCACTGCACCCTCTTGGCCGCATTGCGTTCTGCAGGGAGGGTTCCATCTATCAGGAAGATCGCGAGTGGATCGTTCCAGCTCGGCTCTGCTTCTAAGACGGGAGCGACCTCCTCTGTCCCTCCGAGAATACTAGGCCGAGGTAAGTCCTCTATGTACACAGTTCTCATATTGTTGTGACTCGTACTGGCTAACCGGGACAGGGCGTCGGCCTCAGTGTTTTCTGACCTCGGGATTTGCCTGATGATGTGTGACCGGAAGTTAAGCATGGCTTCTTTTACTTTGGCCAAATATGCGATCATGGAGAGATCGCGTGCTTCGTATTCGCCGGTAACTTGGTTTACCACGAGCTGAGAATCGCTGCAGATGACTAAGTGTTTTGCCTTAACCTTTCGCGCTAGGTCCAGCCCGGCGATCAGTGCTTCGTACTCTGCCTCGTTGTTGGATGCCGCGAACTCAAAGCGTAGTGCGTATTCTACTTTTGTGCCGCTCGAGCCGCACAAGACTATTCCAGCTCCGCTGCCTTGCCGGTTCGAGGAACCATCCACGTGAAGGATCCAGGGCTCCTCATCCCAATTCGCTCTTCGCCTGACCAGGAGAGATGCCACACTGGCTGCTACTTCACGGGGTTCGGACTCTATGGGCTCAGGAGCTCCGGGTTCGCCGCAACTGGGGACCTCGGGCTCGACCTTGGGCCTTGATAGCGGTTCTCGGTTTGTACTGGAGGTCGTACTCGCTGAGTTCGATGGCCCATTTCGTCAGTCGACCGGAGACTTCGGGTTTGAGTAAAACTTGTCTAAGAGGTTTGTCAGTTAGGACGATGACGGTGTGAGCCTGGAAGTACGGGCGGAGTTTACGAGCTGCTATTACTAGGGCATATGCTAGTTTTTCTATCTCCGGGTACCTTGCCTCTGCTCCTTGCAAAATTTTACTAACATAATATATAAGTCGTTGGACCCGGTCTGTTTCCTTTATTAGTACCGAACTGACCGCCTCGTCGCTCGTCGAGAGGTACAGTTCTAAGACCTCGCCCACCTCGGGCCGGGCTAAGGTTGGCACACTAGCGAGGTAACCTTTTAGTTCGTCGAACGCGAACTGGCAGTCCTGGGTCCACTCGAACCCTTTGCCTTTGACTACCTTGAAGAAGGGTAGGCAGCGGTCTGCTGACTTAGACAAGAAGCAGCTTAGAGCGGCTATGCGGCCATTTAGCCTCTGAACCTCTTTTACTTTAAGAGGTGGTTTCATATCTAGAATGGCTTTTATTTTTTCCGGGTTCGCCTCAATACCGCGTCGATTGATAATGTAGCCTAGGAACTTGCCCGAGGTGACGCCGAAGACACACTTGTTGGGATTCAACTTCATGCTAAACTGACGCAGGATTTGGAAAACAGAATCTAAGTCTTGTATTAACTCTTGTGAAAACTGAGTCTTGACGACCATGTCGTCTACATAGCACTCTATCTTCGTGCTAATCAGGGGCCGAAATAGCTTATTTACAAGTCTTTGGAAAGTTGCCCCGGCATTTTTTAGTCCGAAGGGCATGACTTTGTAGCAATACAGGCCGAACTCAGTTATGAAGCTGGCTTTTTCCGCATCGGATGGGTCCATCCTAACTTGGTTGTAGCCCGAGTAGGCGTCCAGGAAGCTTAGCAACTCGTTTCCCGAGGTCGCGTCCACTAGGCGGTCAATTCTGGGGAGGGGAAAGCAATCTTTCGGGCAAGTTCGGTTCAGGTCGGTATAGTCGATGCACATGCGCCACTTGCCGCTTGCCTTTTTTACCAACACCGGGTTGGCCACCCAGCTCGGGTAATGGACTTCCCTTATGAATTTTGCTGCGAGGAGCTTCTTGACCTCCTCGTCGACCGCTCTCCAGCGTTCTGGGGCTAAGTTGCGTTTCTTCTGTCTAACGGGTCTGACTACAGGGTCAGTATTAAGTTTGTGAGTTATCAGTCCGGGGCTAATGCCGGGCATGTCGGCCGCGGACCAGGCAAAAATATCTAAATTTTGAAGTAAAAAACTCACCAGTTCGGCTCGTAGGGGGTCTTCGATGGAAGCTCCGATGCTTAGTGTGCGAACTGGGTTCGTAGCTGAAGTCGGGATTGCGACTGTTTCCTCCGTGGGCGAAGCTCGCTCCTCACCTTGCTCCGTCGGCCGCTCCAGTTCGAGGTCGTCGGCCGCCTTGGTTTTTCCCTTCAGGGCGACAACGTAGCACTTGCGGGACTCGAGCTGGTCGCCCCGCGCTACCCCTATACCGAAGTCCGTAGGGAACTTCATGGCCAAATAGTAGGTGGAGACCGCCGCCCGTAGGATATGCGTGATCGGCCACCCTATTATGGCATTGTATGGGGAGGGGGTTGCGACTACCAGGAAATCATGGTTGAGTCTGACCACACAAGGCCATGTGCCGACTTCTACAAGGACAATTACTTTTCTGAGGGGCCTGACTTCCTCTCCGCTGAAACCTACAAGGGGAGTGTTCGCGGGCTTTAGCTCGCTCCTCTTTAACTACAGCTGGTCAAATGCTGATTTGAAGAGGATGTCCACTGAGCTGCCCGAATCTACGAGTACGCGCCTGACCTCGAAGTCGCTGATCCTTAGCTTAATGACAAGCGCGTCATCATGGGGGTAGTGGACTCCTCGCGCGTCGTCCTCTGTGAAAAAGATTGGTTCTTCGGTCTTTGGTCTCTTTGGGGTGTTCCGTTCTTCGAGGGCCGCTTCGCGAACTGAAGTCTGAGCTGCTGCCGAGGTACACCCCGCTACCACCGAACCTCCCACTATTACATGGATGGTTCCCCGAATTGGCCTCTCTTCCGGAGGTTGCTTCTGCAACGCTTCGGCAGGTCTGTTGCTAGACTCGGGGGCATATTTTTCGTGCTCCCTTTGCCGACATGCTTTATTGTTATTGCTGTGCTGTACAAAGTTTCTCAAGTATCCGCGACGGATGAGTCCCTCTATCTCGTCCCGAAGGTTATTACACTATTCGGTGCTATGACCATGGTCTCTATGGAAACTACAATACAAATTCTTGTTTCTCTCGTTCGGAATTCCTTTTAGGCGAGGTGGCCACTTAACGTATGGAGCATCTTTGATCGTCATTAAGATCTCTGTCCGCCTCGTGTTTAACGGCGTGTAGTCCGTCTGAACTGCTAGGGGGGCCCGGAAGGACTGGTTCGGCTTCGGCTCCCGGGTCGGGTTTTTTCTATTCACCGGGTTGGAGAGCTCGCCTTCTCTCATTCTTTTCTCGTTCCCGCCTTCGGTTCATTGGTTGATTTCTTCCTTTGTCCTCATGAACTTATCCGCGAGTTTGAGGAATTCGGCCACGGTCGCGGGCTGGTTGGCCACCATGTGCCATTTGAACTCTTTGTGCGTCACCCCTCTTTTGACCGCCGCGAGCTGCACTGTGGGGTCCAACCGCGGTATTTGCAAGCATGCTTCGTTGAACCGCTTGATGTAGCCCCGAATAGATTCTCCTTCTCTTTGGACCACTCCGAAGATGCTTTCCTCTATTCTGGGGCACCGTCGGTTGGTGACGAAGTGTGTGGTGAAGACTTGCACGAACTGGGCCCAACACTTTATCGACCCGGGGGTCAGGTTCCTGTACCAAGTGCGGGCTACCCCCCTGAGGGTGGTGGTAAAGGCCACGCACATGCACGATTCGCTAGCCCTGGCGAGGTGCATTTGCGACTGAAAGGCGTCAACGTGGTCGTTGGGGTCGAAGGACCCGTCGTACTTGTCCAGAGGTGGGAGCTTGAAGTCTCTGGGTAAGGGGACCGCCAGGAGTTCCGATGCGAGGGAGGAAGGAACGGAGAGAGTCGGGGCAGTCCCTACCTCGTCCGAGCTCGCGTCTTTGCCTCTGAATTCCGACAAGGCGCAGGTGGCGGTTTGGCGACTTCGCCGGCGCCTTCGCCGTTGAGCGGGCCTTGTGCTGACGCTGCTGGCCTTTGGAGCGTCAGGGTGCCAACCTCGCGGGTGAGGTTCCCGACCCGCCTGCGGGTTGCGAGGCGGGGATGACATTTTTCTCTCTTCGGCCTGGGGACGAGGCCTGGCTGTTGGGGTGGTTCAGGGGCCGGGAGGCCTTCGCCTGGCGGGGGCGCCCATCCTGCGGGGAGGCCTTGACCAGCCTCGGAGCGGGGTGGCGAGGTGGAAGTAGTGGTTGGTTCAGTGGTAGTTGGGGGAACTGCTGTTGATAGTGATACTGGGAGATGTTGTGCAGCACTTGGTGCTGGTGAAGCTGGTGTTGCTGGAACTGTTGCATTTGGGCTTGCATTGCCCGCATGCACTGCATCAAGTCCTCCAATCGGTTTTGGCTAGCTGCCAGGGGGACGACAGTTGGTTCAGTGAAGGTTGTCTCAATGGGGAGAGGAAAGGGGAGGTTTGTGGTAGGAGGGTTTACGGGTGCCACTGCTTGTGGCGTGTTCAAGATGGGGATCCCATCCGCCGAAAGGGGGATGGTGAACTGTCCAACGCACACTACGGGGACCTGAAGTTGCTCCCCGGTGGCGTTTGTCTCCGTGCCACGTCCGGTGTTGCTGGAGGAGGCCATGAGTGTTGGGTTTTTTGAAGAAAAAAGGGGGTATCGAAGTTTGGAGGGAGGCTTTTTGAAGCGTTTCCCACAGACGGCGCCAATTGATGGAGCGCGATCCGGCTGGTCTTAGCTGTCCGCTGCCTTGCTTCCGAACGGGGTAGCAGGGAACCTGAAATGGAGGAGATGGGAAAGCTCCGGGGGGAACCCGGTGTAGAGGCTCCGAAGCTCAAGTTAGAATCCTTCAAAAGCAAGGTAATACCAGATAGCGCAAAGTTTGCATACCTCCGTTGTCGGGGGGCAGGGGGCTCTTATAGTCACTTCTGCCTTGCTTCCGAACGGGGTAGCAGGGAACCTGAAATGGAGGAGATGGGAAAGCTCCGGGGGGAACCCGGTGTAGAGGCTCCGAAGCTCAAGTTAGAATCCTTCAAAAGCAAGGTAATACCAGATAGCGCAAAGTTTGCATACCTCCGTTGTCGGGGGGCAGGGGGCTCTTATAGTCACTTCGTGTACTCGTCTTGAGGCCCTTGTCAGATCGGGTATGATTACCCTTGTGCTTGTCAATTCGGCCGTCGTCCTTTCTGCTGAGACAGAACCGTCACTGCCTAATCGTCTAACTGGAGATGGCGGCGTCAGTGGCGGTGGCAGGTGGCCGTTTAGAGTGCTGCTGCCAAACGTTAGATCCCAAGTCAGTCAGGCGTGACGCCCTCGGGCACGGACTTCCCTAGTGTCAGGCATGGTACGACTTGTTTGGCTTTGGTGTCCAGAAGATGATGCGAAGTGCTGAGCGATGCGGTCTTGAGCTCGGAGGTATCTATAGGGCAGGTCAGTTTCGGCGAAGCGTATCCCGAGCTGTTACAAGGTGGGTCAGTTCGGTGAAGTGTATCCCGAGCTGTTACAAGGTGGGTCGGTTCGGCGAAGTGTATCCCGAACTGTTACAAGGTGGGTCAGTTCGGCGAAGTGTATCCCGAGCTATTACAAGGTGGGTCAGTTCGGCGAAGTGTATCCCGAGCTGTTACAAGGTGGCAGTTCGGCGAAGTCTATCCCGAGATGTTACAAGGTGGCAGTTCGGCGAAGTCTATCCCGAGCTGTTACAAGGTGGGTCAGTTCGGCGAAGTGTGTCCCCTTGTTCCCGCCTAGGCTTGGCCTCTTTTTCCGAGCTGTCGTTTCTGCCACGTGTCACATAATAGAGAGGTCGGGCCAAATCTTCCTTCATCAGTAATCATGTAAGCTAGGTGGGTAATAACATTGTTACTCTGCATATCTATCTACAATATTGTCAGCAACTTATGTTATAATGCTATCTCTTGTACTCCACATAGTGGTGGTAGTTTTCACCTGGGAATATGTCGTTTCCAGTAAAATTTCATGTCACTACTCATAGAAGTGGAAATGGAAATATGCTGTGGAAATTCTTGTACTTCACATAGTGCTTGTAGTGTTCATAGGGAATATGTTATATTCTAGTAAAATTTTGTGTCGCTACCCATGGAAATAGAAATATTAGGGAAATTAGGGACATTTTTAACCATTCTTCTAATATGTTGGCACTAACAAAAAATAATTGCAATGGACCTCAGGTCACAAAAACGAGTGGTTTTAATAATCTGGTGGTAGGAGTGTATAGTTTTTTTCATTGTTTATCTACCAGAATCATTTTAAGGTGACTCAGGATCCTTGTGCATTTATTCTTCTGGAGATCCTGTTTTATTGTATCATATTAATAGATATTGTATCAAAGTGATTGGAGTTCACGGCAATAATATTACCAGGATGATCCAGGGTTCTTGTGGTGGAAATTTTAAAGATAGTTATCTGAGCAAGTTGTTTTACAAAGATAGTGGATTGATAAATGTAAGAGTCTGTTTCCAGATTGATCGGAATAAATTTTCATGTGAACTGGGATGGTTATATGATGGAATTGCCTGAAAGGTAGTGGTATCGCTCCTGCCCTAACAAACTCATTTGTGATTGTTTTTTTGTTTGTGTTTTTTTATTTTTCTTATTTTATATTGTACATCTTAGATACTTTCCCTTTTTTCTAGCAAGATTATTTGATATATTTAATAGGATACTATTCTTGCATGCCAGCTATCTGAGATCTTGGGAGTGATAGACTGGATACTATTCTCGCTTGCCAGCCCAAAATTCTACCACTACACCAAGTAATCACCCCTCGTAGGATATATTAATAAATGCAAGGAGAGGGTTAGCAGTCGAGATGGGAAATCCATGAAGGTTGGTGGAGATTTAATTGAGTAGAGTGCATATCTTAGCTGCCCTTTCCATCTGGAATGCTTACCCACTTCCTTCATTTATTATCTGGTTAACTTTGAATCTAAAAGACATTTGATGGATCCATTTTGATGGATTTTGGAGTTTGGCGATTGGAAGGTTTTATTTGCATCAAATTTCTATTATTGTGATAATCAAATCAGTACTGCTGGTACATATAGTATTGTTGATACTGGTAGAACTGTTGGATCTGATGCATTTAGATCTGTATTGTCTGGATGCACTGAACGATGTCATGGAACTGGGAGTGCCCAATTCCAAGAGGGACCACAGATGGCTGGGAGAAAGTCGTGCCCGCTGGGGGAAGCGGGATGCTCACTTGTGTAGTACCCTACGGTACGGACAGTGATGGGACTCCTGACACTGTAAGAGGAATAGTAAACTAGCAAATACATACCGTAGGACCTCGAGGGAAGGTTGATTGTTGATCTTGCCCCCAGGTGACATTCATCTCGATACTTTTTCCGGTGTTGCTGGAAGAGTCCATTGGGACAAATTGAAAAATAAAATTATAATTAAAGTTGGGATGACCTTTCAATCGTTCCCACAGACAGCACCAATTGATGGTGCACAATCTAGATACTCCTAGCTGGAAGACAATCCGAACTCCAATTGTGCATCAAGCTGGATCAATCTGCAAAATAGTGGATAAAAAAACCCAGGGTAGCTAACCCGACGAGGTCGCTCCGATGCTTAAGTCAGTATACTGTGGATGTGAGCTGAATACTTGAGTGCTTGAATGCTAGTGAGTAAAATAATCACACGTACCTTTGCCTTTGAAGTTTTATGTCCTTATATAATGGAGTAGTCGTGAGCCTTATGGAAGAGTTTCGGGATCTCTGGGCTGTGCAATATGTTTATAAGGTTTATCATTTTACCTTTGATTCAAGTGGAGGTAGGACGAGTCTCATCGTAATCCCGAGAAATACAGGGTCCGTTGGGGAGACTTTTGGAGTCGATTATGTGGCATTTCGGCTCTTTAGCTCCGAATTGGCACTTCGATTCTTTAGTCCTGAACTAGAATAGGTATCGAGGTGTCTCTACGCTGATGTGGTTTTTTAGGCCAAGGTGGGCTAGATACTCGAGCTCCGAATGTTGCGAAATGGGTTCATTTGGCTGAATTGTCACCCATTGATTAGATCGCGTCTATGTGTCCCCTTCTTACTAGGTCGTGTTAAATCACCATTCATCACTTCTGTTGATCGCTGAATGTGTAATAGGCTTTGTTTGTAGAATGTCTTTTGAATGTGAGAAAAAAAGCAAATGAGGACTAAGTATAGCAGAAATTTGTTTCCATGGCTCGTGAAATTGAGAAACTCATAGCAGAGCACCTGAGCGTGGAGAAGAGAGCAAGGGGTCTACGTAATTTTTTCTTTCACCTTTAATTACTAAAGCCCCAAAAGTTCCTTAAGTCCAGGGTGCTGAAAGCCTTTTCTATTTGAGCAGGTGGTGCAAGCTATGGAATGTTAAAGTAAGCTCTGACCTGGGATACCTAGGTGGTGCTTTTGGTGATACCTACAGTGGAGCAAGGGGGGGCTTATGATGCACGCGGTCCTACCCGTCGCTGAACTCTTTTATAGTGCTGGGTGAAGTTTGTCACTTCTATGTTGGGGTCTTCCCCCTAATTTTGTGACTTGCCCTTGTTTTTCTGCCACTCTTCTTTTGGTTTCCTAAGTTCGTCGCCTTCTTTGCAGTCTGCCTGAAAGTCCGTGGTGTCTAATTCATGTAGGAGGTGTTCTCCAGTTTGTATGGTGTTATTTAGAACAAAAAGAATGTCACACATTGTTTGACAAATGGGTGGGTTCGATTAGGTAAGGGTTGAATATAAATCCACTCATATTGACCCACCGATTCACCATAACCCATCATCAATCCTAATTAAAGGGTCATAATCCACCCTAACCCCAATCCACCCTGACCCACTCATATTGACTAACCACCTTTATCATACTAACCCACGTACTTTTATAAATACAAAAATGGGTTGGGATGGCCTGCATATGCAAAATAATAAATTTTGAGAGAATAATCTCTCTCAAGACTGTCATGTGACAAAAATGAGTCAAGTCAATCCGTATACCCGAAAATGCAAAAAATTGTAAATAAATGCAGAAATTTGAAGAAAAATTACAGAAGAAAAATACAATAAAATACTAAAAACTTATAGAAAATTCAGAACTTTTGTAGAAAAATCAGAAAATGTGCAAAATAAATACCAGAAAATTGTAGGAAATGCATGAAAAATACCAAAAATTATGCAAAAAAGCACAAAATTTTGTAGAAAATGCAGAAAAATACCAAAAATTACAAAAAATGCAGAAAATAACGGAACAATTGCAAAAAATGCATCACTTCTATAAAAGCGAAGTGCTTTCGCAAAAGTACTTTTATAAAAGTACTACAAAAGTGCTTTCATAAAATGATAAAAGTACTTTTGTAAAAGTGATTTTGTAAAAGTTCTTTTGCAAAAGTACTTTTATAAGTGTTTTCGTAAAAGTACTTTAATAAAAGTGCTTTCATAAAAGTACTTATATAAAGTGCTTTTGTTTAAAAGTACTTTCATAAAAGTACTTTTATAAAATTTTTATAAGTGTTTTCATAAAAGTACTTTTATAAAATTTTTATAAAAGTGTTTTCATAAAAATACTTTAATAAAAGTGATTTCGTGTAAAAGTACTTTCATAAAAGTACCTTTGTAAAAGTGGTTTTATGCTTTCATAAAAGCCATTGTCATAAAATTACTTTATAACATTGCTTTTGTAAAATTGCATGTGAACACGAAAGCTAATAAAATCTATTTTATTCCACCTTTATTCTCAAAATGAAATGTGGCATAGTGGTTTAGAAGTATAATGAGATGTTGGTACATTAGGAGGCTTGAGTTTGAATCCTTACAACTTCCAATTTTTGAGATTTGGCGAGTATAGATAGAATTGACTTTGACCCAATCCATCTTGACCCATGCGACCCAACCCATCCTGACCCTAATGGGTACCCTTGACCCAATCCACCCTAACCCTTTTTCCACTAGCCCTAATGGGTTACTCGACCCATATTACCCATTGGGGTCAAGATTGCCAACCCTACTTTGTGATTACCAAAATCATTCATATCCTATCATACATTGGGTCCGAAATGTGGAGTACATGATACTTAGGCCCCGTCCGCTTTTCAATAATTTATTTACCCAAGTAAATGCAGCAGTTATCTGAGTAAGTTTTTCTTAGGAAATACTTATCCGGATAAGTGCATTTACCCATGTTCTTTTATTTCTAATGTAAATAAGGCAGTAGCCATTTTAGCCATAAAAGTCCATTATTACAAAAGACATTTTTGTCCTATTCAAGTATTGGCAATTTCCCCTAGGTGGGAAAGATATTTATCCACCTAGGAGATGATCATTACTTACCCAGGAAAATGATACCCAAAAAATTTTTTTTCTTAGTCTCCACATAAATGTTAAAAAAGAACATGGGGTTATTGGTCAATGCGAACCAAAATTCCACTTATCAACTTTACCCTCTCAAAATCCCATAAAAAAGAATGCCACGCCCAAGGTAATGGCACTACTGTTGATATGTAAAAAAAAAAATCGTAAATTTAAATCTTCCATTCGGTGGATAGAGTGGACAAATCTTTGATTAGGATTACAAAGAATCCCGTTTAAAAGGAAATGAGTATAAGGCCTGATTGATCAACCAAATTTGGAGATCATGGTTGGTCAAATGAATTAAAAGCTTCATGGCCCCACCTCCTTTGCCAAGTGGCACTTGGCTATAAATTATTAGAAGGGAAATCCAATCCATTCCCTTAATAAATGAGGATCACAAATTGATCACCGAATCATGATTGATGGGTCCCATGTCAATCAACCTTAGCATGAAAGTTCAAATTAATTTGAGTTTATTGGGTGGATTCTACAAAGGCCATTATAAATTGAGTAACACAAAAGCAACCCCCTTTGGAGCTCCCATTTGGCTCCTCCATTTGGCTTTTCCTTCAACTCTTCATTAGAAACATTTCTTGCAAGAAGAAGAAGAAAAGGGCTTCACCGGATGAGGTATTCTCATTTCAAGTTGTTGTAGCTTTCTTCTTGAAAGATGTATACCGTAAAATTGCTGCAACTTTCAACTCAAGATTTCAAGTCATTAAGCTGTTGATACAAGAAAACTTAAATCAAATCACCACAATTGAAGGATCTCCTATAGCTGGAGGTTGGTGTTGCAGCTCACGCTCAAATCAACAATTGATTGTGAACAAAAGCTTTGTTCACATATGATTGATCACTGTAAATTCTTTCTACAACTACAAACTATCAACCTTTTCGGATCGTGTTCGTGACAAGTTACAAGTACAAGTTTGGGTTGTGTTCGTGACAAGAGAATCAGAGGGTTTTCTTTGCAAAAAAAAAAAGAGTTTGTATTTACTTACATTTCTACAAAAAAAAAATAATAATAATCTTTGAATTTGTTCGCATTAATTTTTGTGCTCAAATTTAGTGCGAAATTTGTGTCGACAAGCACGACTGATCTGCGGCCTACAAGCTGAGTTGAGCCATGCTTCTCTCCCTTGAGATACTTTAGGGGTCAGCTCGGCTCAAGCCCATGGCCTGGGCCCTCGTAGGCCTGTGCCATGCCATGTTGTGTTGCAGGCTGAAATGGTTTGTGGGTTGAGCTTTGAGCTAGGCTGGGCTATGGATTAGGCCAAGCCATACTTTTTAAAAATTTTGAAAAAAATAATGAAATTTTGAACATAAATAAAAAAAAAAGATAAAAATTAAAAAATTATTTTAAAATTTTATTTTATACGAATTTTGATGTATATATATATATATGTAATATTATATATATAAATAATTGTTTAAAAAAATATTGGGACGTGCTGACCCATGGACTTGAAACCCTAGGCTTGGCACGATGGCATGACCCATATGATCGTGCCAGACTCGACATGGCCCATGGTCCGTTGTATCAAGTTGCCTCAAAATCATGTCGCACAACATGACCTGTGTATGACTTGGGATATTTGGGGGGTCGATCCAACGCAATCTACTACCCAAACCCATGCAGGCCTGTATCGTGCCACGGACTGAGTTAGGCCATATTTTTTAAAAATTTTAACATAAATGAAATAATAAATAAAAAATAATAACCCCAAACCTGATACGACCCATACAATCATTCTGAGCCCAGCATGTGCTGCAGTCCGTCGTGCCATGCCACTTGCAACACAGCCTGATTTACACCACTAATGATACTTGCCTTGATATCTCAAAATTTTTGTTCATTTGTTATTGGGCCATTGAACTAATTATTATAGTGTCTAGCCCATAGACCAAGATAAACCCTATAAATTATCCATTTATTATAGTGTCTAGCCAATCATTCTCTCCATTTGTTATTTGTCCATTCTGAGCTTAATGGTTTATTGATAGATTTACTACAAGTTAAATCATTTATAATATTTAAAAAATCAATTATTTATAATTTTCAGAATTTTAGTAATGGTCATGACTACTTTTATTTTCGATCATTCTGAAATTAAATAAAAACTAATAATCTGGGGTAGAGGCTCCTATTACATCAGCCAGAGGAAGTAGACATACTCCCGGAGCCCGGACTCCGGAGGGGGTGAGTGAAAAAAATTTAAGGGTTCATTTGGATCGTGGCCAAGATCGGAATTGGAATTGGAATGGGAATTATCAATTCCTGGTGCTTGTTTGGTTCAATAAGGAATCGAAATCAGATTCTGAACATTGTTATTTGGTTCAACTAAAAGTTGGAATAGGAATCAGCTTAAATTTCCAACCTTGACCCTGTTAAAACAACTTCAATGGTATCGGTGAAGAAACAGAGTAATCGGGAAGAAGAAGAAAAAGAAGAAGAAAGGACCCACGTACAATTATCGATAGTTTTAAGAAGGGATTCGATAAAATTGTCAGAGATATTCAAGATCTTGGAGCTTGGATAAACACCCAATCGAGTTTGGGAGAGATTTTAAGCTGGTTTGAGTGAACATTTGACACGACAATGTTCAACAATCTTGCTGTTTAATGACTGGAATGCTCTGTAAACATTGCAAAAAAAATTAAATAAATTAAATTTATGAATAAAACAAGATAACTGAGGAATGTTTAGAAGATTTTCTGTTTATATACATGCTTAGATTTACATTAAAATACAACAAAGAAATAAAATAATATTATTGGATGACCTGTAGAGTGTATGAAGCCAAGAGGAAAGAATAATTTTAGAAGTAGAACCAGAAGCCATACAATTTGAGACTCATTTACTGCATTAAGATTTGATATGTGGAGATAAAAAGAACTCAAGAGCTAAGCAAAATAGAAACCAAGAGGCTAATAAAAAATTGTAGATAGCAGAAATATTTTGATTGCTGATAGTGGTGAGGTTCAGAGACGGATTGGGGATAGACTCCATAGACATGTCGTTGAGATCGATGACCTGAAACTTCTCTTCCTTGATGAATTTCCTTGCTCCGTCGACTTCCTTAAGTCCATTCTCACATAGTGTTCGTACATCATGCTTCTACTTTCTGGTTTCTGATATTTACAGAACTCTAGAAATTGAAGAGATGGGATTGGCAGCGGCAAAGGTGGTGGCTGATTTGGAAGAAGAAGAAGGAGGAGGAGGAGGACGAAGGATGGTCGACGACAGTCTTAACTCATCAAAGATGGGGTTGATTGACGGTTGTCTTACTTCATCGGAGATGGGATCGACGGCGCTGCAGCGTGTAGTATGGAGGTTGAAAGAGTTGCTTACATAGCTTTCAAACTTGAACGGAAAAAGGGTTGGAATCGAATAGGGTGTTTTCTGTCAAAAAAATAAATAATTAAATAAATGGACCAGAATGGGAATCCCATTCCAGCAAAAATTGGAATGGAATTCTCATTCCACTCAACCAAATTCTTTGGGATGGGTCGGGAATGACCCATTCCGATTCTAATTCCAGGGTCCTATTCCCTCTAACCAAATGCACCCTAAATCTTTCTTTCGAAGTCCAATCCAGACTTCTTTGTAGCAGTGGGTTATTTGGACCGTCCAATTCCTCTATAAAAGGTGATCATTTTCTTCCTTCATATTAGCAAATAGCAAGCCTCCATGGAAAGAGAATCCGAATGTTTTTGAATCCCAGGTTCCAAACTTGTGTGAGAGCCACTCTGACAGCCCATAGTTCTGCAATGTCGTTTGACGCATTTCCAATGTAAGCGATAAATCCTCCTTTCCAATTGCCCAAATGGTCACGAAACACTCCTCCCGCAGCAGCGTTGCCATTACTTCTTTTTGCTGCACCATCAATACGTGTTGGTCTTGATTCTGGCGGTTTCTATCTGATTTCCTTCCAGCATTTACTCACAGGAGTGTTCTCAATGCAATTGTTACACATTAGGGTAAAATACAAAAATCTTCCCAGAAGTTTCTGGCAATAATAAAAACATTTTCTATAATTTCATTTTAACAAAAACCTCCTCTCTATTTTTGAAAAATTCAACAAATACCTCCCTTCCGTCAATGATCAAGACGACGTTATAGAGATTATCATTTTTTTCAAATACCTATTTTAGCCATCTCTCTATGATCCACTCGAACACCGCTCATCTTCTTCCTTACATGCATTGTAGTGCACTCCCCCCTCCAAAAGATTGCAATAGACCTCTCCATCAAGCACTCCAGTTACCTCCTCACAACAATAAGAGATTCATCGAAATCTAAAAAGGCTTCCCATATTACCTTTTGAAAAGGACAATGGCGTCTTGGTTCTTGGAGACCGAAATCCAAAGAAATCAGGTCTAGGTACATGTCCCCTTCCACTTCCACCTCTTTTATTTCTTCTTCTTCTAGACGATGCCCACCTCCTCTTATTTCGAGGCCCACGTGCCCACTACCTTGACAACCGCTTCAACACCATTGCCGTCTTTGATCAAACGATCTCAGTCTGCCAAGCGGAGGCGTCTAGTCACTCCTCGACCCACCAAACCACTTGCCTGATTCGACGAGGATGGGCAATGCTGCCGGAGTTTCAGTAGCTTCAAAAATGTTGTTCACGTCTGCACGGAGTTTATCAATTTCATGTCATGGGGAATCATTCTCACTTTTGATTAGTAAGATGAAGGCCGCTCCAATGCCCAATTTGAGTAATACCAGAAAGGCTACACTGGAGTGGAGGAGGACAACACCATTGAGAGGGAAGATTGATGGTCCTATAGGAATAGATCAGATGGAGAACTCAAAACCCATTGATCAGCAACGTTGGCTGGGCAGAACTAGAATGGCAAATCCTTTAACAAGAAGTTTAGATTACACTATTGACAAGAAAAAATCCATTGGATCTGGAACCGTGGTTCATGCATTGCAGCAATTAATGATTGATGAAGGTAGGAGGTCATCGTTTGATGGTAGATTACATCGGGATTCAAGTGTTGTCGACTTTGTAAAGACTGTTAAGCATATAATTGATGTCAATTCCACAAACCTCCCGTTGAGGTTTGTAACCGCATGTTTTTTTTTTTTTTCAAAATTACAGGGGGTTTGTTAAATTAAAATCATAGTTCATTCTTTTCTCGGAAATCTTTATCTGACTCTCCTTTTGTTTTCATTCCAATATTTTATTTCTAGTTGAATCTGGTCCTTTAAGACCTTGAGTTGATTCTTTTTCTGGGAGGAGAACAAAGGTGCATTCTTGGTCTTGAATTTTCTCTTTTGATTTGTCTCGTAGAAATTTGTGTTTTCAAGAGTTTGGTTTAGGGTCCTTGCATCCCATTTTTTCCATTGCAAAGTTTGTATTATACAGATGAGTTACTTTTCTTGTACGAGTCCTTAGGGAAAGGACGTAAGAAAAATTGAAGACAGTAACAACGTTTGATCTTTCTCTCGCCATTTCCGTAGTTCTTCAGGTCGCTCTCTATTCCTTTATTTCTCTTTGTCGATTCAAAACTTCTGTTGATCTCCTTACCACTACTTTGGCTTATAGGAACCAGTTTGCAATGAATGCCAATTTCAAAAACGGGTCACCAATTCCCACCAATCTCACTACATTTGATACTGAGGGTGTCTCATTTGGCAGAACTTTTGGAGTATAGGAGCACAATGGGGTTTCTCAAGCTCGGATTGGGCCTCATGGAATCAGTGTCCCTGCTAGGTTTTGGCAGGAAACAAATAGACGGTGGCGGCATTTACAAGACCCTGGTTTGCCATTGTTGATGAACACTAATTCAAGGATGACTACTCCACCAAAACGTATTTCATCCATGGTTGGGTTGCACCATCTTTCATGATGAGGAGGAACAAAGTGGCTCGTGGGGAAGCCTCAGAAAGAGAAAAGAAGAAGAGGGAGAGCAAGAGGAGACGTAGAGATGCCATTGATGGATATTGAAGAATGATAGAGAGAGGGGAATGATGAATAGTGCTATTCTGTGTTGGTGGAGAGAGAGAGAGAGAGTCAGAGGGAAATTCAAGAAGAGGGAAGGTTAGTGGGGGGAGTGCACCGCCATTCTGTCAGTGTTGTGAGGAAGAAGATGAACAATGTTCCAGATGCACATTAATTCGTAAAAGGGTAAAATAGGTATTTTGAGAAAAAAATATCAATCTCTTTAATGTTTTCCGTCTTGGTCATTGACAGAAGGGAGGTATTTGTTGAATTTTTCAAAAATAAAAGAAAGGTTTTTGCTAAAATAAAACTATAAGAGAGATTTTTATGATTATAAAAAACTTTAGGGGAGATTTTTGTATTTTACCCTAGACAGGATGAGAGGATCTTTGTCTAAGAACTTATAGACCAATTTTGATGAGACTTTACCATTTTTTATGTTTGGCCAGACCCAGTTGTTCTCTTTATTAGTATCACGGCTTAGGGGGATGGCCAAGATTTGGTCTTTGATGGCCTGGTGTCTGGTCATGAGTCATGACTACTTCAGCCTCTTTTTGGAGCATTTTAAAGAAACTGAACCAATTTAGCTGAATCGTCGGGTCAGTTCTCACAAACGGGTCCTATGTCTTTTCCATGCCGAAATTTTATTCTACTCTTTCTTTTATTATATTAAGGCAATGTTTGGGAGTGCTTATTTAAATAAGCACTTATTTGCATTTGGCACCCAAATATTTCAAGTGTTTATTTTTTAAAATAAACACTTGTTTTATATTGTGTTTAGTAGTTTTTTTCTCTAATAAATACTTAAATAAGTATTTATTACTATTTTGTTTTTTATTCTTTCAAAATTTTAAAATGTACTTTTTGAAAGCACTGTTATAAAAGTACTTTCTTAAAAGTGCTTTTTGTAAAAATATTTTTATAAAAATGCTTTTATAAAATTACTTTCATAAAATACTATTATAAAAATTGAATAAGTGTTTAAGCACTTAAAAAAAGCTGAAAATTTGGACTTAAAAAATAAGCCCTTATTTTTAAAATAATATATATATATATATATAATGGGTGCTTTCTCCATTCAGAAAACGGAATCTAACTCATGTGAGTATATTTTGCATCTCACGTGCAAATATTTTATACGTGAAAAACAGAGCAAAGCATCAATTTCACTTTTGCCCTCCGACGATCTTCGGGCAGAGCATCAATTTCACTTTTGAGCATCGCCAAACTCTCTCCGAGGGCAAAGGTCGCCAGAGAACGTCGACCTTCGAGTTTCCCTATCGTCGACCTTCGAGGATTTGCCCTCTTTGTTTTGCCCTTCGACAATCCTTGCACAGGAGAATGAATGACAAAGGAGAACGGACGAATGAACGACGAACGACAACCTTGGCCATTTCCGGTGACCTTTTGCCCTCTTTGTTTTGCCCTCCGACGATCTTGACACTGTTTTCCATCTGACGATCCTTGCACAGGAGAACGAATGACGAAGGAAATCTACCTTGCATGCTCTGATAACCTACTGTCACTGCTCGACTGGGATTAATCCGTCACTTGCATGCTTAAGGATTAATCTGTCTCTTTGTCGATGTTTGATTAATCTGATAGCACTCGATTGGGATTAATCTGATAGCCTGTCACTTGTAGGATTAATCTGATAGGCCGTCACTTGCATGCTCGGTTGTGTTTGATTGCCTAGGTAAATAGATATAATAATAATTTTTAGCCATAATTATTTCTTCTCCTAGGCAGATGTATTTGCATGCTGATCTCTCTATCTATCTATTTATCTATATCTTCTTATATGAACTTCTCGTTCTATTTTCTTCTGGTTTTCATTCTTGCTGCTTGGGGGTTCTTCTTGTACTGCCGTTTGGGTTCAGTGTTCTTCCGGTGTTTGTATGTTTCTGCTTTATTTACATCAAACCAAGATTTTTTGTACTGATATTGAACTATGTGTTGACTTGTTTTTTTTTGTGCTATAGTTCTTGTTGTCTGGGTTCTTCTAATACTGCCGTTTGGGTTCTTGCTTCGGTTCTCCTAGTGTTTGTATGTCTATAAATTCTTTGTTTTTCCCATCTCATTTTTTATCTCAAGTATGTCTTTGGATTTCAGACTTATATTATATTGATAGGATGTATTTCTATGCTGAGTTTTGGAATTAGGCTTTAGTAATGTTGGACACAGAATGCCTGCGTATGAATGCCTTTTTTTGGAATTACTAGTTGTTGCCTGGGTTCTTCTGGTTGTTGCTTGGGTTCTTCTAGTACATGTGCTTTGGCATGTGATAGCAAGTATTTCAAGAAGACAACCAGTATATGGATTTCTCTGATATTTTTGGGTGATATCTGAGTAACTCCTCCCTTCCTATTGGCAACTGATTTCCACCACAACCAAACTCTTTTTTTTCTTTCCTTTTCAAGTGTTTTGAGGCTTGGTAAAGAGCTTTAATTTCTTTTCGTTTCCTATTAGTATATGTACCCTCGTTAGCAGTATGGTAGCCTCTCGTTTTATAGGTCAGGATGCTAGGTGCTCCAAACCCATTTTTCCCGGGTATATGAACTCCAGAGTCCAGGTACCTGTTCCAATCAACAATCTATTCTCCTCCCTTAATGTTTTTGTAAGTGCCTTGTACATTGTTGGGAAGTTCAACAAATTGGCTGTTTAGTTACAATGATTGGACTAAGTGCTAAAGTTAGGGAATTCCACTGATCCTCTTACAGAGATAACAGAAGTTACTTATGATGCTTGACACCCCTGTGGCCCTGCCACATAGACATTGGCTTAAAATACGATAATGGAATCAAATATTTAACTATAGTTGGTGTTTCAACAAACAGGTGTACCATTACTCCCGCAAGTAATCTGCTATGTGAGTATTTGTGCTTCTTTTTGTTTACTGTGGATAGTAATCTCTTTCGAAGATGTGCCAGAGTGAGATTTTAGGAATCTGAATGGTGTGGGGAAGGAAGGCTTGGTGACATTTGTTCAAGATTGTAAAGGCTGAGCACAAGAGCACCACAGTTAGTCAATGCTTTGAAAAGAGGGGTATGAATAGGTTGTGTGGAGTCTGATATTCAGGCATATTATATTAGATAGAGAATTGGAATAGTTTTCTGTTATATTTTTAATATTGGAAGCACTGAAGGTGGATATTAATGAACTAAATGCAAGATTGTGGATGGGAACTTTTTCTGTTAAGCCGTTTTAGAAGGTGTTTACAAGAAGTTAGGTTGAAGGATCTGATACTAAGAGGGTATTGGGAAATCCAGTTCTTCCTACATTTGAGGCTCTTGCATGGTTATTATTCTTGAGTAGTATTTTGATGTTAGATTATTTGAAATCAAGGGGTTTCCGGCTTCCAAGTATTTGTTTGATGTATAAAGAAGTAAAGAACATGAGTAAGACATGAAGCACTTGTTCATTTGATGTAGTATGACAAAATTTATGTGGGATTTCTTTATTTCTATGTTCAACACTTCAGAAGGCCGATCATTCTCAGTCAAGCAAGATATTATCAACCTCTCCAAATATGAGGTGTGGTAAGAAGCTCGAAGGAGAGAGAGAGAGAGAGAGAGAGAGAGAGGAAAGAGAGAGAGAGAAAGAGAGAGGAGAGAGATTTCAACACCATATAAGGAGAGAAAGACACATTTTTTAAGATAAAGCAATGTCTAAAAGCATGCTAGTTGCAGAATTTTGCTCATTGATTGTGAACAGGTTGCTAGCATATCCAGAATTAAAGGTGTAAACAGAAAGGTGTGGTTACAACTTATGGGCAATGTTGGGTCTTTGTAATGGGGGATCTTAAATTGGATGTGGGGAGTATCATTGTACTTAATTTTTGGTGAAGTTCACTTGCTATTTGGTAAGAGCACTTCATAAAAGATTATATCTTCTTTTTCCTATTAATGAAAGCAGTCCACCAGGAGTAAAATCTTCTCTATTTCCAGGCAGAGCACTTTTCACTGCATGTATCAATTTATTTTGGAAGCTGATTGCCACATTTGGCTTTTTTGTATTTGCTTCTCTCTCCTTCATATGTGTTCTTCACTTGAGTACTAATAGTTGGTAAAGAATACCATACAAGACATGTGAGAGAAGGATAAGGAGGGAGAGGTTGGCCAGTGCTGCATGCTTAGTGCTTCTTTCTGTTAAGTAATTCTCTGAACCAGTAGACATATCTTTGGATACCTCTTAAGGGTTTTGAAGTCGATATAGACTATGCCAAACCTTGTTGTAAACCCTGATCTCCATTAAAAAATACAATGAATTTTAGTGAAGACAAATACAGGTTCAATAGTTAACTAAACTCATAACCTTAAGAGCTCTGCATTTTGCCATCATCTATGAAGAATTTTGTCTCTCTTAATGATTTATTGAGAGGATGGAATATACCTTTTTGGAACGCTCTTCTTATTTTGAATCACTATTTATACTGCATATGTGGTTTACAATTCGAGTAAACAAAACCAAGTAATTTGACATATGTACCCTTTACTATTTTATGATTTTACTGAAACAAGTATTTTTTTCCCACCCTTATTTACACGTTTTTTAAGAAAACATTTTACCTTCAACTGAACGCAGGGGCCTCTCCGCTAGTTTTACCTTTAGGTACTACCGAACATGACCTAAAACGGATGAAGTCTAACTGGTTTTGAGCATTGGATTGCTGTGTATTTTCTAATTTCAGTCTTAAATAATGAATACTCCTAGCATATTAAAAAATTGGCTTAAATGAACCCAACCCGACTTGGACAAACACATGGCCGCCAAGCTGGCAAGGCCAAAAGGCTCAGCTCCAATCCACCATTCATTGTCAGCCTTTCTGCAAGCTTATACATACAAATTCATGCAATACCGGAAAATAGACTCTCGTTTGTTTGCCTTGAAAGAAAGACCAAAACGACGATAGCACTTTTCGCTAGAGCCTTGAGGGTTGTAGCCAAACACATGAACCAAAGCAAATTATAAAATTGGCAAGGAATGTACAGCACAAAGACATGAAAAGTACCTCTACCATAAATTAAATAAAAACAATAACAAAAAAAAAAAAAAAAGAAAAAGACATGTAAGGTCCTAATTACCGAGTACCCTCTTCTTTTTTGGCTACTGGACTGAGAACCCTCTTAAAACGAAACATTGGAACTCAGGATGCTTCTTTAAAAGCCCTTGAGATTGCTCGAATGGTGGAAGGTGTTGTTCGACAACATCCTCCAATGAGTTTGGCTCCTGCATCACGCCATCTTGTTGCAAATATTTCAAAATTTTCGTCATCAAAGCACTTCGAAGGCTGTCAACCCAAATCAAGAAGAGGCTAATAATAATAATAATAATATAAATGAGAAAGTGATCTTATCAATGTGAACAGGTTGAATAAATGCATCAGCCCAAAGGACTTTGCTGAAGTGGAAAAATTAAACTACCTAGGTTCTTCAAGGCATGATGTGCGCAGAATGCCCAGATGAAGCAAGGCACAGCTTTTCAAAAGCATAAAAATAAAGAACTTAAAAATTAATAATATGCAAATCTGGAGTCTATATCAAATAAAAACACATAAACCTCCATAATGGCATAATGTGATGATCCATAGCTATATATCTTATAAAAACATTGACAATTCAATATCTATAGAACACCATGATCCAAATACATAGAAGAATGTACGAATCCATGAAAGCATAGAGAATGCCAACATCAAATTTCAAAGTTACATGGTAACTATAGAATAAGGCCTGAAGCTTGGGGACTTCACGGAGGTGGAGGGTTGATAGACCTGAAGTTGGAGAATGGTCCCTTGTGTCGAGGCAAAACAATCCCAAAATATTTTGTATATACAGGAAAATCGATTTTGTGAAACCCAAAATATTTTACGTCTATCTAGAAGTTGATAATAGACCATTACAAAGGTGTGAAACGCTTTAAAAATAAGGCCCAGTTTGGTTGCAGTTCAAATTTCATTTGCAATGGTGTAAATGCATGGGAATGCAAATAGGGTGACTGTAAATTTTGGTCTACTATTGCTAATTTGACCTTATCTTCTTTGATTGTGAAAAGCAAAATAGGAAGGAAATTGATATGGTCTACCTTACATGCAAGAAAATGGAGGGAGGATAAGGGTTATTTGTTTGGGAGTGAGGTAAGAAGAAAGATAATGTTGTCCCCACTTTATTTGAGAGAGAATTAAGGTTGGAGGAAGGTGGTGCAAATTTTGTATCAGTTTTTTGAAATGCAAAATTTGAACTGCTAGTGAGTGCAAATGCAACAAAAAAGATACAATTTTTGTATCATGGAGTACGAACCATAGTTACAAACAAATAGATGCAAAACTTAACTGGGTACAAAATTTGTATCTGGTTCAGATTTGCACTGCAACCAAATGTAGTCTTAAGTAACAAAAGGGATTACAAAAAGTGTGCTTTGGTTGCCTTGTGCTTCAACCTAGGCATGTTCCTTTTGAAAGCGCCATGCCTGGGTCAAGCAAGGTATATTGCCTTATGCATCCACCTATGTGGCTAGGCACAAACATTGGTACAAATCATGAGTAGGTTTCACTCCAAGAAAATAAACCATCAAGAGTGATAACAAGAAAACACGTGCTACTTTTAATATGCTTCCAGTGAGTAAAGGGTAATATTCAAGAGCAAAACATGGTAAATTTGTTCTGGAACAAATAAGAAAGCAACAGATGTCATAGCTCAATCTTACACTTACCAGCCATCTCTTTGTTCTTCCATCCCATACCTCTCCACTATTGGGATAAACAATTATGGCCTTTTCAGTTGACTGGGCAGAAGAAGAAGAAAGTATAGCTCAAAACACTGATTATATAACAATATGGATAAAAATTATTATAACGGGAATCCTGCTTGCTTACCTCCCTAAACTTGCAGATTAGATTTTCTACAAAATGGGGTGGTGTGCAATTTATTCCAACAGCATTTACTCTCTTACTCGTGTTTATTATATCAAGACACTCCTTAAAGCTCTCTCCTGATGGAGCATGTTCACCATCTACAGAGTTGAAGCAGATCCAACATGGAATTTGGACATTCTCTTCATCAAGCAGCTCAGCACAGGCCTGTATATAGCTTTTCAGAAGCTAGGATAATAAAAAGCGAAACAACTTTTGAAGAGTCTATGTTTTTTTGGAAACTAAGGGTCCATTTTGTTCGCAGTCGGAATTGGAATCAGAATGGTCTATTCCCATAGTTTATTTGGTTCAGACAGGAATGGAAATGGGAATTGGAATAAGCAGGAATGGGATTTCATTCGCAAGGGAGGGGTAGGGAATGGTAGGGAATGGTGCCATTACAGCAGGAATAGGAATGGGATTCCAGCTCCACTCAACCAAACAGTTAGAATCGGAATAGCCCATTCCAATTCTGATTCCAGACCCCTATTCCCGCGAACAAAACAGGGCCTAAGAGTTAATATGATGTATTGCTTTTTCTTTCCATTGTTGATAATTAACAAAGATCAAACATGATTTTTTAATGACAATAATAAGAATTACAAAGATGAAATGCCATAACAACATGGACCCATTTGAAAGAAATTCTATAAAAAACTGATATATTTTTCAGATTTAGAAAGATAAACCACTTTTCTGAGCCAAAGGCATAACAAATTAATTCCTATGCATACAGTTAGAAACCATAATCATACTAGTCCAAATTATGTGTTGTCAACTGATCAATCCTGTTCCTGCATTAAGTGTAGATCTCTAATATTAATGGTTCAGTTTTTTTTTTTTTTTCTGGTGGAATAATATTAATGATTCTGGGACCTGCAACTTAGCCCTGATATAAATCATATATCACCAAGAAAAAACAAAATTGAGCTATTATAATGTGTGAGGTACACCATACATGTGGTCAAGAAACCATCTAGGCATCCACACCACATTTTTGAAAAAAAAAAGTTATGCCACTTAACATTAGCAATCCCAAAGGATAAAAGGGTTCTATAGTGAATGGCCAAATATTTCCAAGCATCCACCTGCTTGCTACACTGGAAAAGCTACCTTAACTGTGAGGGGAGAAACCAGGAACAGTCTACATAACAATGTCCATCCCAACAAAGCACATTAACATGCCATTTTGGAGTAGGTCATCAACCCCTGGAAAAGACCCTATCCCATGGAAAGACAACAATTTTTATAATACCCCATTTTACTAAGGCTCAGTTTGGAAAGAGTGCAAATACATACAAAATACAAGGTTTGCACTCTACATATTTGTATTTGTACTCCTTCCAAACTGAGCCTAAAGTGAAAAATATCTGTGAATTTTTGTTACTATGGACCTGGTTCAGGTAAGCAATGCTTACTATGAAAGAAAAATATTTCTATTAATATCACTTTTGATTTTGAAAGAACTCTGTCAAACAACTTAATCCATAATTTAGCACTAAAATGGCTCCAATAAATATTTATAAGGTTCTACCACAAAACTATACTGAGAGTCAGAGACAAAGCAAAGTGGTGTGGTCTTCAGAGCTTATAAACTGGATCAGTTACAGCTCAAAATAATTGATACACAGGAGACTGAATTGAGAAAGGGCACAAATCAAAGATATGAAAATGCATTGGCTAGGTTCAATGTTCCAAGCTTTCTTTTTTTTTTTTTTTGGTGGGGGGGGGGGGTGTATTTCATAATTATTACATGCACACACCAGAAGCTACTAATCAACAGCACTGATGGGATATGGATAAGCATACTATATCTTCTCTGGCAGTTTTTAGCAACAAGAATGAATGATTGATGAGAATTTCCATCAGTAAAGCCAATCCACAATAGAAAATATAAAGAAAATGTTTTCTCCATCTATTACTACTCCATTATAGCAACAAGCATTTGATAACACCCTTTATGCCATCTCATTTATGTCTAAAGATTATCAATAGAAAATATCAGGTCTGTAACAGTACAGAGCAGAACTGCCGAACAAAATTTCCACTTGTTTCTTCTATCGGGTCATTTAAAAGTGCACTCTCCGTCACATTTTGTGCTTGTCACCAAATAGAAAAGTTGTTTATCATCAGCCACATGAAGATCAAATATATTAATAAATCAGAAAGTGCTCCAAGTATCTTTTCTATTAAGAAAACTTCTTACAGAAAACCAAGGTTGTAAATATACCATCAGAACAAAGGTGGTAAAACCACGGATTAAGAAAATAAAACAGTTCCTCGGTTACTATGGAAGAATGAAAGATCCATAGATAAGTCAAATAAATTGTAAATATAAATTATTCACACACCACTGGTATCTGTAATGACAAAAGAAATGCATACAAAACAGAGATTTCGTATGCAATTTTGGTCACCCACTAACATAACAAGGACAAATCTACAAAAGTGAAATCTGCAAAGAACTCACCTGAGCTTCAATTTTGTTAGGTATGGTCTCAAAGGCTAGCAAATCTGGCCCTGCCTCTACAAGGACTTGTAATCTCCGTCTATGGAAATCCTTCAACTTGTCCATACTCACATCTGGTCCATAAGCCCCACTGGATGGACCATATACAAACAAAACCGGAAAATGAGATGAATTTCCAATCGATCATATGTAATAATTCTGAGAGCATATTGAAGAAGCCATTTACATCGAAAAGAAAACAATATAAGTTTTAAAACCGAGATGTATCATCTAGAAAAATTCAAACACCTGTACTCTGAACCATCAGCAAGATAAGCACCATAGCTTCCGATAGAAGCTGCCACCAAAGCCCGATTATAACCATGTTTGCCGTTCTTTTGCGCTATGTCCCAAAACTTGTCACGGGCTTCCACGGCCAATTTGACACTCTTTTGCAGTAAAGCCTCTCCTTGTTCAATGGATAGTCCTTTGGACAAAAATCCTGGGATTGTTGCCTGGAAAGCCGATCAGAAGCCAGAACAGAAAAAGGGTCTAGTTAAAGATATCTATCTAACCCACGTCGGAAGTCTAGTATAGCAGAGTAGAGATGTGTCAAAAAATGTTCATACTTGTAGAAATGGAAAACACCCAGAAAGACGATAACATCAAGGAATGTAGAATGTAGTATAACAAGTGTTGCTAAAACAAACAATAGATTGATTGGCATAATAAGATTAAAAGATGAACAACGACAATGGTAGACACCCAAACCTGATACGAAGAAGTTACTAATATATCTGCACCGGCCTCGAGATATTCCAGGTGAACCTACACGTTAACAGAGCCTCTTCATGTTCAACCATTGCCGTTATAAGATAAGACATCATAACTCTATTATGCTTTATGCAACTAGGATGGGAGACATAAGTCAAGTTCCATATATTTGTCCATACACTGATTAATGCATAAAGAAGTGAACCCATGAAGAAAGAGAAAAAAAAAAAATGAAGAGAAGAGTAAACCCGTTGGACTAGTTGAGGGCTTTGGATCAAACAAAGAGCGCTCCACAGAGCATCATTAATGGAGGCACCATGCCTTTCAAGCTGCGTCGCAAATCCTCCGTCAACAATGGCGCATCCTCCTGCCTTTTCGATGAGATCATCTAACGACGTTGTGACAGCCTTTGCTTCTTCCTCACCCGTCCCCAGTCCCATCTCCTGAATCTCCTCCCTCTGCCTCTGTCTCTCTCTCTCTCCCGGGTCCCGGCTTGCGAGCGAGGCAATCGGCGATAAAAACGGATAAATGCAGAAAAAATGGAAACGGAGGCCAGAGTTTTAAAGCACGTGGAAGCAGAGGTCTGATGGCGCTGGCTGGAAACACGTCGGGTTGGGAGAGGAATATGAATCGGGACAGAAATGGGATTCAGGTTCAAAATAAACAAGTGCTTCTACTTTCCAAACCTCTCTCTACACCCCGACGGCCCGAATTTGGGGTCCGCATCTTCCCCCTACATACTTGGCCCCCTAAAAACGTCCCACAAAACCGAAACGCGACGCGTGTCATGAAACACGCGCATTAAGCGAAACGCGTGCGAAACCTATTTCACGGCGTGAAATGCACTTCCGTTAATTCCACTCTTGCTCAAAAGCCTTCTCCCATACTCCTCCATTCTACTTCGAATGGAAATTCTTGGCGCCAGCCCCCTTTCGTAACCCACTCACCGGAGATTAACCTAGTCGAGTTCTGCCGGGTGACGCCGACAGCCATACCGAAATGAGGTAAGTACACTGTAAGTATTTCTCATTTCTTATATATATTGTTTTTTTTTTCATTCGTTTTCCAACATTTATAGATTTGAACCCACCGGAGTGGGAGCCTCAAAAATTCAAGACTCTCCGGAATTTGAGTTTTGACTTGAGGCACTTGGCCATGGCTGGAACAGCCTGAGAGAAGGAGTGAGAGTTGTGCAACGACGACTGCTTCGTTTACAACAAAAAGAAAAGAAGAAAAGATTATATTGCTGCCACTGCACCACCAGTACCGGCTTCTGATCCAGAGTGGTGGAGCAGAGACAGCGGAGGGAGCAGAAGAAGAGGACGCTGCTGAAGTTGAGAGATCAGTTGCGACAAATGAATTTGATCATAATTTCCTTTCTAATGATTGTTGATGTAGCGTGATCTGAGCATTCCTAGCTGTGTGCTGACTGGCTTCTTGTTGGCAACGAACGACACCTGAGAAGATGAAAGGAAAGATTCCCGGGGATTTACCCAGTGGGAATACTCTGATGCTTAAGTTAGTACTGTGTATGGGAAGTAAAGGGAAAAACAAAGGCTAAGAGTGGAGGTTGCGCTTTTTTTCTATACTCGAGAGATTGGAGGTCTCAAGAAGAAGTTTCTCTTCTGCCCTGAGGGCTTTTATAGGGGCGCTCTTTGTGAGATCGGGCATAACCGCCACTGGGCCCCCTGCCACAATCGTTACCTGCCAGGGCTGCACAGGTGGCCGTTGCGACATACTCCTTACTCGGGCGAGTGACACATCCCCAAAGTTATAGGCACGCCTCCGCCTATTGAGAGACGTGGGCGCAGACTGACGAAAGGACAGGGACTGCGTCGTTAGTAAGGGATATGGCGCAGCCTGATTGGTATGGCCTATCAGATAGAAGCTTCCTGCGGAATGCTCGTGCGGCTCACTCACGAGCTACTTTGTAGCGAGCTCGGAATACTTCAGGAGTACCCCTAGTAGAATTAGTCATCGGGATGACTTGCTTGCGTGGGAGCTCGGGCGAGTTGGTTTTCTTAGCTTGCGAGCTGAAGTTGCCTCGAAATATCCCTTTGGGGGTAGCTTGGGGAACCCGGAGCTTGCGTCGTGGTGAGCTCCTCCTTTTGTGCGATATGATGTGGTGAGCTACTTTATGGACCCGTTACTTAGTTGTACTGGGCCACAATGCTAAGCTATCACTTACGTCGGGTCAGTGTCCAATGTCGTCGTTTCATAGATCGGGTCAAATCATCCTTCATCAAAAGCCCCCCACTCCTCGGGCTAAGAGTATCGCCTTAGCACGGGGAGTTTATGAAGCGCGATGGACTGATTTGACCGAAATTCAAACTTGATTGACTACCCCCATTAAATGCATTTGTGAGAATCAAGAGATCTTCTGACTTCCCTGACTTTTCAGATTCCGAAAACGTGCTGAGGTGGCCTTTAATTCCGAACATTGTGCGGTTGCGACTAACTTAATCGTGGAAGATGTGTCGCCAATCGCCTTCGTTTTTCAAAAGGCGTGCGGTTAGGATATCTACGGACCGTTGGCTCTGCTTTGATCCAGGCCGTTAGTTTGAACGGACGTGGGCTATAAATAGGGGGTCCCCCTCGGGCCCTATCTTCCTCCATGCCATCTTTTGGATTCTGAGGTCGTGTTCTTCACCTAGCCTACTCGAGTTCCTCAGTTTGCTCCGTTCTGTCTTACTTTGGTGAGTCCCAATCGCTGTCAACAATGTCTGGGTACCCACGCCATACCTATCACAAGGGCGATAGCCAAGATGATGATGCTCCCTCGAGCTCGGGAGGAGCCTGGGAGCATATCCTGGAGGCTCGGGAAGCCTCTGGCGACACGACGTCTACTTCTAGGGGGAGGGAGCCTGATACCTTTGGCCCTTCCTTAATGACAGCGGAGAGACTCAGGTCTCTAATCCGCTACTTTCACCTCACTGGGGACCTGGTTTACAGCCTCCCTACTAGCAACTTCCCCTAGGAGCATGGTCCCAATGATATAGTGATCTTTCAAGAACAGCTCGAGGCTGGCTTGCGTCTCCCCCTGCACCCCTTGATAGTGGAGGTGCTGAATCATTTCAATGTCACTATTGACCAGCTTCATCTCAACGCTGTTCGGAACATGGTTGGGACTATATCCCTGTGTCACAAGTACTACCTTCCTTTGGACCTTGATATTTTTGTATCTATCCTTTGCATAAAGAATGCTGCTCCTGGGGCTCCTTCGGAGAGGCGCTTTTATTACCTCTCCCCCCGTTGCGGCTATAAGCTCTTATACGAGTTGTCGAATAAGATTCCCGCCTGGAAGCGGGATTACTTTGTGGTCCGTAACCCCGAGGGGTGGCCCTTTCCCACTACTTGGAGGGGCGCTATCCAGGACCCCGAGGTCGAGCTAGACCCTGAGACTCGGAAAACAATGTTGTCTTGGGCGTTAGTAGGCTTTCATTGCTCGGATTACTTAGCCGAGGAGAAGCTCGTGCAGGCAGGCTTGAGCCCGGGTAGGTCAGTCTTTCAGGTCGCATAGTGCCTTGTGACTATTGTGTACACATGCATTTTGTTTATTGTTGGACTAATGCCTTGTGGTCTTGTGGCAGCCATCATGTCTAGTGCCGATTCGCGTCGCCTTCTTTTGGGCAGCCAGAGACGCCAAGTGAAGAGGACGCGCCCTGACCGAACCCCGCCTTCAGGAAGCACTGAGTTTAGGTCTGCCGAGTCGGTCCTGCCCTCTCCTGCGCCCGAGGTTCCGATGCCCCCTCCTGAAGGGACTAGTGGGACTAACCCTGGGGGAAGCGAGCTCCCTTAGCCGGGGGAGGTACCCTTTAACCCCCTTCAGCCCCGTCCTTACCCCTGATTCCCAGTGGGAAACTGGGAAGGGGTAAATGATTATCTGGTAGCTCGCCAGAGGAGTCGGAAGGCAATCACCAATGACGAAATCGCTCAGTGGGGAAACATGGAGCTCGGAGATCTCTCCGCGTTCACCTCTACTCACTACATGGTGGTAAGTGACCTTTTCCCTCTTCCTCTCTTGTTTTGCCCTTTTCCGCTGTCTTTTGATCTTTCTTTTTCACTGATAGGTAAATTCTGCCATCCATGCCATGACTCTCCAGACGCGCATCCATCGCGTCGACGCCCTCGACCAGCGTGCTGCCAACCAGAAGCTCCAGGTCGAGCTCGATCGGATCCGGGGCGAGCTCCATCACACTCGCAAGGGGAGCGAGTCTCAGGAGCTGCTCGTCCACGACCAGGAAGCTCAAATTGCTCAGCTTACTGAAGAGAACGCACACTATAGGGAGGAATTGCCGAGGATGGCGGGGGAGAGGGAGCTTCTCAGGTAGAAGGTGCGGGACTTGGAGTCCACTCTTCTGAATCGGACCCGAAAACTTTGATCAGATGGTGGAGGCTGAGCAAGAGAAAGCGGTCTGGGATTTTAAAGACTCCTAGGAATTTCATGACCTCCAGGCGGAGTATGGTTCGGGTTCGTACCGCTCAGGGTTTAAGCTCTACTGGTGGCTGGTTCGGAAGAAGTTCTCCGGGCTCAACCTCGACGGCATTACTATGAAGAGTCTGTCTCCTGAGACAGCAGACCAAGCAGATGAAGAGGAGCCTGATTATCCAGAGGATGAGGAGGCAGATTCTTGAGGTGGCGTTTCTCTGGGCTTCTATGGCTTTCGGGTGCCATAAACCCGGTCTTTCACAAGTTTTCGGTTGGGCGGTTGTGCCCTATGATGATCAAACCTTTCCCGAGCTGTTTGGCTTGGTGACTGCACTTGTTATATATATATATATATATATATATATATATATATATATATATATATATATATATATATATATTTTGACAATGAAAGTTTCTTCCTTCTTCTGATGATGAACTCCCTTTATTTTTACTAAAGCAATCTCATCATTTGAGTTGTTAAAGTTACATACTTGAAGTAGGGCTCTTCGGTAGGCGTTATCCCGATTTGTCACGTTTAAGGCCCCTGTGGTATACCACGGAGTGATTACAACGTATGTTCGAGGTTGTCTATTCCTCAGTTCGACCAACATGTCGGGACGAGCTATGCTTCGTAGGGTTTAAACCCGAGCTGCTTACGCTTTTGATATTTCATACCTTGCCTTCGCCACTGAAGTGTCTTTCTTCACGCTGAGGTCTTTGTTAGCTCGGTGTTTTGGCCCTTGGGCTGAAGGAGTGGCTCGTGGCTCACTCGCGAAGTTTTCCCATGCCATAGAGGCAGTTGGGTCCTGTTGTGCCGAGGTCATATTAGCCTGGTGTTCTGGCCCTTAGGCTTTGGGAGGGACCCGTAGTCTGCTCCTGGATTTCTCCCAGGCCGAAGTGGTAGCTGGGGTCTTCTTGTGCCGAGGTCATGTTAGCTCGGTCTTCTGGCCCTTAGGCTTTGGGAGGGACCCGTAGTCCGCTTGATTTTTACAAATAATATTGCCTCAAGTTGACAATATTCCATGCTCGAGGTACTTGTTTCCCTTCGAGGGTCTCGAGCTCATATGTTCCTTTCCCGAGCACTCGTTTCACTTGGTAAGGACCTTCCCAGTTGGACCCGAGATTGCCAGCACTGGGCTTAGGCACCATAACTTTACGAAGGGCCAGGTCACCAACACGGAGGTTTCACCTCTTGACCCTGGCGTTATAGTACCGAGCTACTCTCTGCTGGTAGGTTGCGGTCCTAATGTACGCGAGGTCCCTTACTTCGTTGAGTAGGTCAAGGTTGGTATGTAGCTCATCTTCGTTTGTTTGATAGTTGTATGCTTCTAGGCGCAACGTAGGTACTTCGATCTCTGCGGGAATCACTGCTTCGGTGTCATAGGTGAGACTGAAGGGTGTTTCTGTCGTGGCGGTCTTCTCCGTGGTTCGGTAGGCCCATAGGACACTGGGTAGTTCATCTGCCCACAATCCTTTAGCTCGGTCCAGTTGTGCCATTAGTCCGCGGAGGATGGCTCTGTTCATGACTTCTGTCTGACCGTTTGCTTGAGGGTGCGCGACTGAAGAAAGTTCCGTTGGATCCCCATGTATCGGCACCAATCTTGAAATTTGATGTCCTCGAACTGTTTGCCATTGTCGGAAATCAACACCCGAGGTAGTCTGAAGCGGCATACGATGTTCTTCCAAAAGAAGTTTTGGACATTTCGGGCTGTGTTGGTCACGAGGGGCTCGGCTTCTACCCACTTGGTAAAATAGTCCACCGCCACTACTAAGAACTTTCTTCCACCCGTTGTTGGCGGGAATGGCCCGAGTAGATCGATGCCCCACTGCACAAAGGGCCACGGGCTGGTGAGATACTTGAGGTCGGTAGTGGGTTGGTGGTAAATATTGGCATGTCTCTGACATTTGTCACATTTTCTAACGAGTTCAATGGCGTTTGCCTTCATTGTTGGCCAATAATACCCTTGCCGAAGCGCTTTCTGGGCAAGGGCCCTGCCCCCCAAGTGTCTGTCGCACAGACCCTCATGAGTGTCATGGAGTACGACCTCGGCTTTAGTAGGTTGCAAGCAACGCAGGTAGGGGAACATGTAGGATCCCCTGTATAGCCGCTCGTCTATCATAACGTATTTAGTTGTCTAGCGTTGCACCCTTCTGGTTGCATTGTGATCTGCAGGGAGGGTCCCGTGTAACAAGAAGCTCATGAGTGGGTCAATCCAGCTTGGCTCTGCTTGAACGACGGGAGCAACCTCCTCTGCCCCCTCGAGAATGCTAGGCCGAGACAGGTCCTCTATGTACATGGTTCTCATGGTGATGTCGCTAGTGCTGGCTAACTTGTATAGGGCATCGGCCTTGGCGTTCTCCGACCTAGGGATCCCTATGATGAAGTGTGATTGGAAGTTGAGCAGGGCCTCTCTAACTTTGGTTAAGTAGGCGACCATGGTCGGCTTGCGAGCTTCATATTCGCCCGTGACCTGGTTGACCATGAGCTGGGAGTCACTGCCGATAACGATGTGCTTGGCTTTTACTTCTCTGGCTAAGGCTAGTCTGGCTATCAACGCCTCGTATTCTGCTTCATTGTTGGATGCCTTGAAATCGAAGCATAGCGCGTACTCCAGTTTCATGCCGCTTGGGTCGTGCAAAACTATTCTGGCACCGCTGCCCTGTTGGTTCGAGGAGACATCTACGTGAAGGATCCAGGGCTCCTCATCCCAGCTCACGGTTGGCTGAGCTAGGAGAGGTGCCACACTGGCTACTACTTCACGGGGTTCGGACTCGACCGATCCGGGAGCTTCGGGCTCACCCAAGGTGGGAGCTTTGCGCTCAACCGGGTTGGGAACTTCGGAGTTGAATGTGCATTCAACTATGAAATCTACTAAGGCTTGGGCCTTAATGGCAGTTCGCGGCTTGTACTGGAGGTCGTACTCACTGAGCTCAATGGCCCATTTCGTCAACCGACTAGAGACCTCGGGCTTAAGCAATACTTGCCTTAGAGGTTTTTCGGTAAGGACGATAACAGTATGATCTTGGAAGTATGGGCGGAGCTTCGGAGCTGCAATTATCAATGCGTATGCTAGCTTTTCCATCTCCGGGTATCTCGTTTCTGCTCCCTGCAATACTTTACTAACATAATAGATGGGTTGTTGGACCCGATCTACTTCCTTAATTAGTATCGAACTGACCACCTCGTCGCTCGCCGAGAGGTAGAGTTCTAAAGCATCGCCCTCGTCGGGCCAGGTTAAGGTCGGCATGCTAGTAAGGTATTATTTGAGCTCGTCGAACGCAAGCTGGCAATCTTGGGTCCATTCAAACCCTTTGTTCTTTATTGCCTTAAAGAACGACAGACAGCGGCTCGCCGATTTAGACACGAAACGGCTTAGGGTGGCTATGCGGCTATTCAACCTCTAAACTTCCTTTAGCTTTCGGGGTGGTTTCATGTCCAAGATGGCCTTAACCTTATTCGGGTTGGCTTCAATGCCGCGTCGGTTAACGATGTATCCTAGGAACTTACCCAAGGTTACACCGAACACACACTTGTTTGGATTCAATCTCATATTAAACTTACGCAAAATTTCAAAAATAGAACGCAAGTCTTGTATTAATTCATGTGAAAATCGAGTTTTGATGACCATGTCATCCACATAGCATTCTACTTTTCTGCCGATTAACGGCACAAATAATTTATTTACAAGCCTTTGAAAGGTTGCCCCTGCGTTTTTCAACCCGAAGGGCATAACTTTGTAACAGTATAGGCCAAACTCCGTGATGAAGGCAGTCTTTTCTTCGTCTGCCAGGTCCATCTTGATCTGGTTATAGCCCGAATAGGCGTCCAAGAAACTTAGCAACTCATGCCCTGAGGTTGCGTCCACCAGACGCTCGATTCGGGGGAGCGGGAAGTAGTCTTTCAGGCAAGCCCGGTTCAGGTCGGTGTAGTCGATGCACATGCGCCACTTGCCGTTGGATTTCTTTACCAGGACGGGGTTGGCTACCCAACTCGGGTATTGGACTTCTCTTATGAAGTCTGCTGCGAGGAGCTTCTTGACTTCCTCGTCGACCGCTTTCCACCGTTCCAGGGCTAGGTTGCGTTTCTTCTGTCTAATGGGCCTAACTACAGGATCAATGTTCAGCTTTTGAGTTATGAGTCCAGGGTCTATATCGGGTATTTTTTTGCCGCGGACCATGCAAAAATATCTAAATTTTGAAGTAAGAAAACTTACTAATTCGGATCGTAGGGGCTCTTGGACAGAAACACCAATTTGGAGCATCTGAGCTGGGTCTACTGTCAAGGTCGGGACCGCAACCGTTTCTTCCATGGGCGCGGCTCGCTCTTCGCCTTGCTCCATGGGTCGCTCCAGTTCAAGGTCATCGGCTACCTTGGTTTTCCCCTTTAGGGCGACAACGTAGCACTTGCGGGACTCAAGTTGGTCGCCCCGCGCTACTCCCACCCCAAAGTCTGTTGGGAACTTCATAGCCAAATGGTAAGTGGAGACCACTGCCCGTAGGACATGGGTGATCGATCGACCTACTATGGCATTGTAGGGCGAAGGGGTCGCTACCACCACGAAGTTGTGCTCGAGTTTGACCACACAAGGTCACGTGCCGACCTCTACAGGTACTGTTATTTTCCCAAGGGGTCAGACTTCTCCGTTGAAGCCTACCAAAGGAGTGTTTGTGGGCTATAGGTCGCTTCTCTACAACTAGAGCTGGTCAAACGCAACTTTGAAAAGTATGTCAGCCGAGCTGCCTGAGTCGACGAGTACACGCCTGACCTCGAAGTCGTTGATTCTCAGCTTTATCACGAGCCCGTCTCTGCAACTGGAGCTGGTCAAATGCAGCTTTGAAAAGTATGTCGGCCGAGCTACCTGAGTCGACGAGTACGCGCCTGACCTCGAAGTCGTTGATTCTTAGCTTTATCACGAGCCCGTCGTCGTGAGGGTAATGGACCCCTCGTGCATCGTCTTCTGTGAAGAAAATCGACTCTTCTGTTCTTGGCCACTTTAGAGGGTTATGCTCCTCCTAGGTGACCTCACGAACCGACGTCCGAGCTACCGCTGAAGTACAACCCGCAACGATTGAACCTCCCACTATCATGTGGATGGTCCCCCGAACTGGCATCTCCTTTGGAGGCTGCCTCTGCGATTGTTCGACCGGCTTGCTGCTGGACTCGGGAGCGTCTCTTCTGTGCTCCCCTTGCCGACTTGTTCTATTACTATTATTATTATTATTATTATTATTATTATTATTTTTGTACAAAGTTTCTCAAATATCCGCGACGGATGGGCTCCTCTATCTCGTCGCGGAGGTTTTTACAACTCTCGGTACTGTGATCGTGGTCTTTGTGAAAGTTGTAATACAGATTCTTATTTCTATCATTGGGATTCCCCCTCAGACGGGGTGGCCACTTCACGTACGAGGCGTCCTTGATCGCCATCGGAATTTCGGTATGTTTCACATTCAGTGGAGTGTAATCAGCTCGGTCCGGAGCAGGAGCTCAGAACAGCTGACCCGACTTTGCACCCCGAGTTGTTTCCTTTTTTCTTCGGATGTCCTTCTGACTGGAAGGTTCTCCTTCTCTCTTTCTTTTTTTGGGTGCGCCCTCACCCTTCTAGTTGATCTCCTCTTCGGTGGCTATGAACTTATCTGCAAGTTTCAAAAACTCGGTTATGGTCGTGGGTTGGTTGACGACCATGTACCACTTGAACTCTTTGTGCTTCACGCCCTTCTTGGCTGCTGCAAGGTGTACGGCGAGATCCAGGAGCGGTATCTGCATACAAGCGTCGTTGAACCGCTTGATATAGCTCCTGATGGACTCTCCCTCCCTTTATGCTACGTTGAAGATGCTTTCTTCAGTTCGCGGGCACCGCTTGCTGGTGAAAAAGTGGGACGTGAAGGCTTGTGCGAACTGTGCCCAACTTCTTATTGACCCGGGTGCCAAGTTCCGGTACCATGTGCGGGCTGCTCCCCTGAACGTAGTGGAGAAGGCCACGCACATGCACGACTCACTGGCTCATGCCAGGTGCATCTGTGACTGAAAGGCATCTGCATGATCACTCGGGTCGAACAACCCGTCATACTTGTCAAGAGGGGGGAGCTTGAAATCCTTTGGATCAGTACCGCTAGGAGTTCAGAAGACAAGGGAGATAGAACTGAGAAGAGGGGAGCTTTGGCTTCGGCTGAGCCTACCTCTTCTTTGCCCATGAGCTCGGGCAAATCACGGGTGACAGATCGGCGAGCTCGGCGTCAGTGCCTTTTTTTCCTGACGGGCTCGGCGTTCGTGTTGCTCACCTTCACGCTATCCAGAACGGTTTGCACCGGGGGTAGCTTGGTCTGCTGGTGATGGCTACGAACAGAAGGGGCTTGCTTGGAGTTTGTTGCCAGGATCTTGAACCGGTTATCGAGAATCAGGGTTCCAAACTTCGATTGTCGAGGCGACGCTGACCTACCGAGCCGGGGTCCTCCCGACCTGTCCGCCCGCAGCGAGATCGAGGTAGTCGGTCTCTCCCGTCTGCCATGGGGGGAGGCTTGGTTTTTTGGGAGATTTTGGGGGGCCTCTCCCTGGCCAAAGAGTTCGCTCTGGTGGCAGGACTTGGCTTACTGTGAGGCTAGGTGCTGAGGATGGAGCTGAGGCTGTTGAAGCTGAGGTTGGGGCAGTTGGGGGAACTACTGCTGATACTGGTACTGGGAGACCTGGTGCAGCGTGTGCTGTTGATAGAGCTGAAGTTGTTGGAACTGTTGCATTTGAGCCTGCATGGCTCTCATGCATTGCATCAGGTCATCCAGCTGGTTCAGGCTGGTCACTGGGGGCACGACTGAAGGTTCGGTGAACGTCGTTCTGACTGTAGTAGGGAGTGGGGCCATGACAGGTGCCATTGTGAGAGGCACGTTCAAGCTGGGGATTCCGTCCGCTGAGAGGGGGACGGTGAACTGTCCAATACAGACAGTAGAAGCTGGGGTTGTTCCTTGGAGTTATCCATTTCCGTGCTTCATCCAACGTTGCTAGGGGAAGCCATGAATGTTGGATTGTTTCAAGGAAGAAGAAGGAACTGAAAGAGTTTAGAGAGAAAGGCCTTTTGAAGCGTTTCCCACAGACGGCGCCAAATGATGTAGCGCGATCCAGGCACTCCTAGCTGACTACTGACTGGCTCCTTGTTGGCAACGAACGACACCTGAGAAGATGAAAGGAAAGATTCCCGGGGATTTACCCGGTGGGAATACTCCGATGCTTAAGTTAGTACTGTGTATAGGAAGTAAAGGGAAAAACAAAGGCTAAGAGTGGAGGTTGCGCCTTTTTTCTATACTCGAGAGATTGGAGGTCTCAAGAAGAAGTTTCTCTTCTGCCCTGAGGGCTTTTATAGGGGCACTCTTTGTGAGATCGGGCATAACCGCCACTGGGCCCCCTGCCACAGTCGTTACCTGCCAGGGCTGCGCAGGTGGCCGTTGCGACATACTCCTTACCTGGGCGAGTGACACGTCCCCAAAGTGACAGGCACGCCTTCGCCTAATGAGAGACGTGGACGTAGACTGACGAAAGGACAGGGATTGTGCCGTCAGTAAGGGATATGGCACAGACTGATTGGTACAACCTGTCAGATAGAAGATTCCTGCGGAATGCTCGTGTAGCTCACTCATGAGCTACTTTGCAGCGAGCTCGGAATACTTCAAGAGTACCCTTAGTAGAAATAGTCCTCGAGATGACTTGCTTGCTTGGGAGCTCAGGCGAGTTGGTTTTCTTAGCTTGCGAGCTGAAGTTGCCTCAGAATATCCCTTTGGGGGTAGCTCGGGGAACCCGGAGCTTGCATCATGGCGAGCTCCTCCTTTTGCGTGATATGATGTGGCGAACTGCTTTATGGGCCCGTTACTTAGCTGTACTAGGCCGCAATGCTGAGTTGTCGCTTACGTCGGGTCAGTGTCCATGTGTCGCAGTTTCATAGATTGGGTCAAATCATCCTTCATCAGTTGTCATGTATTCTCTCATGAAATATTAAAGGTTCTTTGTAAATATTCCCTCTCTTTATTTGTATCTACACTATAATACGATATCTCTCTCTAAGAGGCAGTTGGTTTCAGCAATGGTAAAAATTTTTAAGTCTTAGGCTTCATTTGCCTTTTCTTATTTCAAGGACTTACCTCTTTTTGGTGTTGGGGGCATTTTAACCGCAAAGAGGATTCCTTAAAACAAGGAATGCCAAATGCAGCCTTAGACCTGGAAGTCATATCTGCAGAGATCATGTAACAGCAATGGAAAGCAAAGATTTAAAGGAGCATCGCTGCTAATGAGAGTATATATCTACTGATACTTGCTACACAACGCTATGACTCCTGTACTACAGATATACAGATAAATATACATTGCCTTGCTACTACAATAGTAGAAATACTGCTGGTCTTTGGTTATTACCAAAATCCCTCTTCCAGACATAGCAACTACCTAAATGCATACATGAGCAATAAACAAGGTGCTTCGAAGATATCATTGCATTTATTTGGTACTTTTTCTGATAACCCGCTCAAGTTGCAGAGGGTTTTAGAAAATGGTTGATAGGACCAATTGCTAAAAGAAATTAGACCTCTGGCTTCTCTCTTTATTATCCTGCTCCCGAACTTCATTTGACGTAGATTACTCCATGCTGCATCAACATAAATTGTGAGCCATATCCTCTTACAGTAAAAGTGTTGAAACACACCAACAGTTCCTAGCATGGCAATTATGTTTCTTTCCAAACTATTGTTTACCATTATGAATCTTAATTGTTTATCATTTATGAATTTTAATTGCTTATGATCGGCGAGTTTCGAATTTTGGAGGACTTTCGAATTCTGGGGGTGTCAAGGGTTTGAAACGGCGTCAGGGGGTTCCCACTTCGGCGGGTTTAGATCTTTGAATGTTAGAAAACAAATGAGAAAAAAAAAAAAAAAATATATATATATATATATATATATATAAAAGAAATGAGAAAAAGTTACAGAGTACTTACCTCCTACCAGTATGGCCGTCGGCGTCGGCTGACGGAACTCGACCGGATTAATCTCCGGTGAGTGGGTCACGAAAGGTGTTTGATGCCAAGAGTTTCAGTTTGAAGTAGAATGGAGAAGTATGGGAGAAGAAATGCTTTTGGGCAAGAGAGGAATTAACGGAGGTGCATTTCATGGTGTGAAATGGGTTCCGCATGCGTCTCGCTTGATGCGCGTGTGTCCTAACACGCGTCACATTCCGGTTTTGTGGGACATTTTTGGGAACCAAATATGTGGGGGGCAGATGCAAAGGATTGTTTCCTTTCCTTTCAAGTTCCGGACTTCCGGTTGGTTTGTTGGTTAGTTGCGTTATAAAATACAAACTTTTAAAATTTTCAATTTACATTTTGAAAGATAATAAAAATGAAGGTTCAACCGTTCAAAGTATAAAATATGAAAAGTGTACTATAAACGCATTATGAGGATATTGTTTGATATATATAAATAGGATTGAAAAATCAAGATATACATAAATATATTATCAACCTGAAATAAATCTTAAAAAAATATATTACTGATAATAATTATAAGGTATATATGACCATATATAAGTTAGTAAAACATAAAAACCTTACTTTAATCATTTTCATGAAGTGCGAGAAATTACGACATATATATGAGTGATGGAAAAACTAAAATATATATTATATACCTTACCTTGATTTTCAAAAAATCAAAATAATTTGTCTAATATTTTTTAATATATAAATTTTAATAATCAATTTTAGCATTTATTGTCAAACATATATGGGTGATGATCTCGGCCCAATCCAACTTGGAAATTCTAGGTCTGGGCCTGGATTTTGTGTTTGAGATTGGCCCAACCCATAATATTTGTCTTATATATATAATTTATCAAAAAAAGTATATGCATACTATATGCCATTAAATGTTAAACATTATATATGTAATATTTTATATATAAAAGAATTAGGCTTGACCCAACCCATAATCACCCCAATAAAAAATCCACTAAAAAGAAAAAGGTTTATTTAATCAGCAAAATGCATAAAATTTAAAACAACAAAATAGATATAGGTGTAGTGGTAGTGGTGCAGCGTGTAGCGCGATAATAGAGATTGCCACACGAACAAATCTCAAGATCAAGTTTCAATCCATAAACCAAATAACACTCACAAAGAGAATTAAGCACACAACTTGAATAATTGATCAAAAGTTGATTACAAAACCTAAAACATAAAGTATTTATAATGTACCAAAATAATGGCAAACTTGTAAATATTAAATAACCAAAATAAGTAAATAAATAAGCAAGATATCAATAACCAGTCATGAACCGATGCTGGGTCACAAACAAACTAGGACCGGTCGCTAAACCGGTTCATGACAGAGATTCGAGCCCCTTCTTCAAGACATCATCCGGTGCCGGGTAACATAGGGTGCAGATCCGGTTGGAGGACCGGTTGACAACAGGGATTCCCCTCTAAAGCTGAACTGGCGTCGGTTCAGTTTGTGAACAGAACTGGTCGCAGGACCGGTTAAGAACAGACACTCTATCATTCACCTCCACTTGAAAAGAACTCGACCTCGAGTCAAGATCAGGATATGCAAGCGTCGCCTCAAGCAAATAAAGATGAAGATCAACAACATTAAAAGTTTTGGAAATACCCATGTAATTAGGCAAATCCACCACATAAGCATTGTCATTGATCTTCTTAATAATCTTGTAAGGACCATATTTCTTAGGCTTTAACTTGCTATGCTTCCCAACAGGTATGTGCTCATTCCTCAAGAACACCATGACTTCATCACCAACTTTAAACACCTTGTACCTTAGATGCTTGTCAGCTACAACTTTATACTTCTTATTGGCTTTTTGAAGTTTCTACTTTACTCTCTCTTGCACTGACCAAATCTGATCTGCCAACTACCTGCTGTAGTACTAAGACCTGGTACTCTGGGTAGCTTCACCAAATCCAAAGCATGATTAGGTACTTTCATATAAACAATATAAAATAGTGATCTACCTGTAGGGCTATGAACTGCACTGTTGTAGGCAAACGCTACTTGAGCTATAGCAAAGTCCCACTGCTTCGGTCTTTCTCTGCAAATACTACAAATTAGATTACCCAAAGTTCGATTCACCACTTTTGTCTATCCATCAGTCTGTGGATGAGCTGTACTGCTGAAATTCAAAGATGAATCAAATAGCATCCACAAAGTAATCAAGAAGTGACTCAAGAACCTCGTATCTCTGTCTGAAGTAATGGTTTTAGGCACCCCATGCAAATGAACAACCTCCCTAAAGAATAGTTTGGTTGTTATTGTTGCATCTGCAGTCTTCTTACATGGAAGGAAATGCGCCATCTTGGAAAACTTGTCAACAACAACAAACACAAAATCCATGTTTCGTGGAGTTTTTGGCAAACCCAACACGAAATCCATAGACAAATCTTCCCAAATAGCATTAGAAACTGGTAAAGGCATGTAAAGACCAGTATTCTGAGTTTGTCCCTTATTTATCTAATATATATAACACCTACTCACAATAATAGTCATATCTCTCCTCAACTTAGGCCAGTAGTAACACCCCTTGACAGCCTCAATAGTCTTGTCCCTACCAAGGTGTCCTACTAAACCACCACCATGCAAATCTCTAATGACTTTCTCGTAAAGGGATGTGCAAGGAATACACAATCGATCACCCTTCATAAGAAAATTATCATGCACATAAAAATCACTCAATGGTTGTCTAGACATGCACTTCTCCCAAACCTGCTTGAAGTCTTCATCTTGATCATACAAATCTTTCAAGCACTCAAAACCTACAACTTCAACACTAAGAGTCTTAATCAAGGCCACACGTCTAGTGAAAGCATCTACCACCTTATTCTGTTGTCCTGACTTATACACAACCTTGTATGGGAATTTATCAACAAAAGCAGACCACCTAGCATACATATCACTCCTCAATTGCTTTTGACTACTTAAATACTTAAGAGCTTGATGATCAGTGTAAAGAACAAACTCTTTAGCAATCAAATAGTGTTCTCATGTCTTCGATGCCTTCACAACAGCATAAAACTCTTTATCATAAGTAGACCACTTTTTTCTAGCCTCACATAGCTTCTCACTAAAAAAGCAATTGGTCTCTTCTCTTGTGATAACACAGCACCTATACCCACTCTACTAGCATCACACTCAACCTTAAATAACTTGTCAAAGCTTGGCAAAACTAAGACAGGAGCGGTACATAACTTCTCTTTTATTATAGCAAAACTTTGCTCTTGTTCCTCTCCCCAATGGAACTTACCCTTCTTTAAACACTCAATAAACCGCCTATAAAAAGTTGCTAACCCATGAAAACTCCTCACATCACTCACATTCTTTGGAGTTGGCCTCTCTAATAGCTTGCACTTTCTCCTCATCTACTTTAATCCCATCCTTACTTACAACAAAACCCAAGAACAATAAACTATCACTCATAAAAGTACACTTTTTCAAATTAGCATATAGTTTATTTTCTCTCAACACACTCAACACCTCTCGAATATGCCCCACATGCTCATCAACAGATTTATTATAAATCAAAATATCATCAAAATACACCACAAAAAATTTACTAATAAAAGGGTGTAGTACCTGATTCATCAGTCTCATAAAAGTGCTTGGTGCATTGGTTAGTCCAAAAGGCATGATTAGCCACTCAAACAATCCATCTCTTGTCTTGAAATCTATCTTCTATTCATCTCCAAGACGGATTTTGATCTGATGATAACCACTTCTAAGATCAATCTTGGTAAAGACCACAGCCCCATCAAGTTGATCAAGCATGTCATCAAGTCTAGGAATTGGAAACTTGTAGCCAATAGTGATTTTGTTGATTGCTCTGCTGTCAACACACATCCTCCAACTCCCATCTTTCTTTGGTGTCAATAATGTTGGCACTACACAAGGACTCATACTAACTTGAACGTGCCCTTTACTCAACAGCTCATCTACCTTCTCTCGCAAAATCTCATTCTCCTTAGGTTGACTAGCACTAGAAACCAAATCAATGTGGTGCTAAATGTCTCGCATAGAAGGTAGCTCATTAGGCAAATCTTCAGAAACTATATCATGAAACTCTTCAAGCAATCTCTACACCTCCACTGGAATTTTATTCACTTCTAGTGGTTCACTCACACTCTCCCCCTTTATAACCAACAAGTAAACCTCTCAAGTATCTTTACACTCCCTTACAAACTCAGAGTGTCGATGCGTTATGGTAAGAAAGTTCCTTCCCTCCACTTTTGAAGCTTTGGTTTGGTTCTTTTCCCTATAGGCAACAATGTATAAAGCACACCCTCTTTTTCAAGCTGGTATGTGTTCTTCCTACCCAAGTGTTTTGTATCTACATCAAACTACCAAGGTCTACCAAAAAAAAAAAAATGGCAAGCACCCATATCCACAATATCACAGTAAATCTCATCAATATACTTACCAATAGAAAATGGAACCTTGTAGCGTTCATCCACACGTATGCCACCAACTTCTTTGATCCACCCAATTATGTAAGGATTCGGGTGTTTCTCAAGAGTTAGTTGCAGCTTCTTCACCACATCTCTACCAATAATGTTCTCCTAGCTACCACTATCAATGATTAATTCAAATAATTGACCTTGCATCGTACACCTAGTGCGTGTGTCATCCCCATTTTTCAGAGATAACATAAGTTTCCTCACAACACACGTGTACTCCTCATGTTCACAATCACTTCCTTCATCCTCTCCATCAGGCCCACAATACACTTCATTATCACAAATTTCTTCATCCTTCCTTTCTACTATATTAACTGCTTTTCTCTTGGGACAATCATTAGACCTATGCCCAACCTCATTACACTTGAAACACTTAAAAGGAACAGGTTTTGCACAAGGATTAGTGTTTTTAGGAGGGTTTGAAGTGTTACCTTGAGTGTTTCCTCCCGTTGTAGCCTTATTGGTGTTAGCTACATTAGGCGAGTTGGAAGGTTGCACCCCTTGAGTTGGTTTTCCCTTATCAACAGCTGCTTGCCTATTGTCATTCCCACTATACCGTCGATAATTATCAGGTCGAGTCCTCTCTTAAAACATTAACTCAGCCTTCAAAGATAAGTTCATTGCTTACTGCACACTCATAACCATCTGGACTCCAATCGTGTCTCGAATAGTAGGCTTCAAACCACTCAAATAACGAGCTGCTTGTCGATTATCACTTTCTGACAATTGGTTTCTCTCGACCAAGCTCAAAAGTTCTGATGTATACTCATTCACACTCCTCATTCCCTGCGCACATATTTGATACGATTCAAACATATATTGTTCATAATCAGGAGACAAAAATCTACCTCTTAATAATTGTTTCATACATCTCCATATTCGAACTAGACCTCTTCCTTTTCTAATCCGAGTCTCCTTCATTCGTTTCCACCAAACAGATGCTCCTCCCTTCAATCGAAAAGCTACTAACTTCACCCTTCTCTCTTCAGGGATCTCCATATACTCAAAGAAACGATCTACCTCGGTAATCCAATCTAGAAGACCCTCTATATCCAGATCTCCACTAAAAGTAGGGATATCCACTTTTAGTTTAAACTCAACATCATTCCTATTGTGATTAAAATTACCCTGATATTGCCAATTCCTACCAATCCTACAAACACTAGGATTAACTGGAGCAACACCAAACTCTAAATCATCATCACTATCATCATCAACAATATGTCTCCTAGGTAATTAAGGTATATGATCAATGATTGGCCTACCGTGGTTATCTCCTCCGGCTTGATTCAATGCATTATTCCCATTCCTTGGAACATCTTCTCGCAACAAGTCCGTAGTTGTCCAGCGATCTCTATCAACTGTTGTTCAATATTACGAGTTTCTATTCGCTGCTTTTCGTTTGCTCTCCAAACAGCTTGTAACCCCTGATCTCCTTCACGAGGTTGATTGCCACCACTACCATCTTGGTTAGCCATCTGATTGGGTGAACTCCCGCTCTGATACCACCTGGTGCAGTGTATAGCGTAATAACAGAGATTGTCACACACAAATCTCAAGATCAAGTTTCAATCCAGAAACTAAATAACACTCACAAAGAGAATTAAGCACACAACTTGAATAATTGATAAAAAGTTGATTACAAACCCTAAAACATAAAGTATTTATAGTGTACCAAAATAATGGCAAACTTGTAAATATTAAATAACCAAAATAAGTAAATAAATCAGCAAGATATCAATAACTAGTCATGAACTGGCGCCGGGTCACAAACAAACCAAGACTAGTCACAGAACCAGTTCATGATAGAGATTCGAGCCCCCTCTTCAAGACATCATCCGGTGCCGGGTAACATAGGGTGTAGAACCGGTTAGAGGACCGGTTGACAATAGGGATTCCCCCTCTAAGGCTGAACCGGCGCCGGTTCAGTTTGTGAACAGAACCGATCGCAGGGCCAATTAAGAACATACACTCCATTAGGTAGATTCATGGATTTTACAAACTACTCACCAAAGTTCAAACTTTTTTATTATTTATTTTAATTTTTACCCCAAAATTATGTGCATTAGGCTTTAGAATGGTGTATCAAATTTGAAATTCAAATTCAAATTTGCCTTAAAGATTAGAGAGAATAATTAAGGAGAAATATTATCAATAAAAGAAACATTAATGAGAGAGGGTGTAATTAATATAATTAATAAGAGAGAGGGAGAAAGACTCATTATAAGGATTAACAATAAAAGAAAAATAAATGATAGAGGGACAGCGGGTTTGTATCGGCCAATATATACCTGAAATGGTTTGATACGGACCTCTATTGGCATGATACAGACGAAAAGAAACACAACTAGTTTCTATACATTCCATCTATTGGCCTGTACATTGCAAAATTTATGAACTTTGAATAAAAGTAAATAAATAAAGAGAAAATTACAAAGACCTCCGTATTATGGGTATGTGACAAATACCCCTATACTTTGTTTTAAGACAAAGACCCCTGTATTATGACCATGAAACAAAGATCCCCATCCGTTAGCATTCCGTCAAAACCTGTCGTAATATTTTTTAATCCCTAAACCCCTTGAAAGAAAAATACTGTTCATCTCCTTACCTCACGATCACGAACAGCAGCAATGACAGACTTCCGAAGTTCTCCCTCTCTCTCCCTCTCTCTCTCCCCCGATCTCTCTTCTTCCCCTTCCCGTTTTTGTCTAGTACAGAGGCTGAGTTCCGTTTTAGAACAAACCGAGGCGATTCGCGAGCTTCGTTTCATCTCCAAGCACGACCCGGATAGCCATTCCTTCATAGTAGAAGTTGGCGCCATTCGAGAGATGGGTACTCTTCTAAACATACATAGCAAAAGCTAGCGCCATCATGACTAGAGAGAGCGGAGAACCTTCATAGCAGAAGCTGGTGTCATTCGGCAATTGCTTCAGTCAATTGCAGAAGTTGACTGAAGGTTAGAGTGAGGGAGAACGTTTTGCTAGAAGTTTCCAAATAAAAGAAAAAACCATTCGGAAGGAAAACACGGTGGCTACTCTAACCTTCATAATAAACTTTGGCAATTGCTTCAGTCAAATAAACGTTCTCCCTCACTCTAACCTTCATAGCAGAAGGTTACCTTCTGATTGTTCTCCACTCTCTTTAGTTTCCTTATTTCAAAACACTGGTTAATGGTGTCTTGATGGATGTTGGGGGAAGATGCGGTGACTGATGAAATTCATGGTCTGTCAATCCACTGAAATTATTAGTGTGATGTTAATCATGAATCCCAACATGTTCTGATTGTTTTCTCCACAACAATCAACACCTTGAATTCATTTCCAACACGCCATTGGAGGTTTTGTTTCTTTTTCTTTTAATTTATTTATTTGGGGTTTGATTTTCTTTGATTTGCAGCTTTCCGTTTTTTTCGTATTTTGGATTTATTGTTTTCTATATCCTTTTAGGAGTATTGCGAGATTTTCTGGTGTCATTCTTGGTTCTACAAAACTGCTCATTCAGCAGCCCTACTCGTCCAGCTGCATTCACAGTTTGTCATGTTCAGCTTCAAGAGTGTCCAGTTATAGGCGCATGCATATTTATATGAACAAACTCTGGTTATATCGGCCTCGCATCAATCAACCCAGGAGAGCTAGGGAGGCTCAGAGGCACAACCACAACCATAGAAGCTAGCTCCACCGTCGCCCAGGAAAACGTGGTGGCTACCCTTCTTAACATCCAACCGCGATGTGCTCATGTCCACTTGCGGCCTTCTTGATGTGCTTTCCCACGTTCTTCGCCTCTCCACTTCAACCCCTGCCACTGTTCAAAATGCCGCCACAACCCTTTACAGCCTTCTCGCCGTTGATGAGTATCAACTCATTATTGGAGCCAAGCGGGATATCATCTTTGCTCTTGTCGACATCATTCGGAACTCCAATTCACCTGCAAGGTCGATGAAGGATGCCCTTAAAGCCCTCTTTGGTATTTCGCTTTACCCGCTCAACTGTGCCACCATGGTTGAATTGGGTGCAGTTCCTGCCCTTTTCTCGCTTGTGGTGAAGGACGGCCGGATTGGGGTTATCGAGGATGCTACAGCTATTCAGTTGAGAGGACCAGATGCAATGATGAATTTTGCTACTTCGCCAAAATATAAGTAGGAGATACAAGTACCAACCAGTTCTGAATACGATTCCTTTTATTGCTACCTCGACATAAGAAAACAGAGGAAATCGAGAAAAAAAAAAGGGAGAGAAAGGGGAAGGGGAAGAGAGAAATCGGGAGAAAGAAGACTTTCGAAGTCCGCCGCCGCTGCTATTCGGGTATCGTGAGGTCGGGAAGATGAACAGTATTTTTTTTAAGGGTAGTATAGGGATTAAAAAATATTGCAATGGTAGATTTTGACGAAAGACTAACAGAAAGGGGTTTTTGTCTAATGCTATATGGGGGTTTTTGTCACAGACCCAATAGTAATGGGGTCTTTCTAATTTTCCCATAGATAAAACAAAGAATTTAGTGTGTATGGGCAACCTAGCTTTTTTTTTTTTCTTTATGAAAAACAGATACATGCTACATACGGCGGGGGGTAGCATGATCCCACGAATCACAAAAACAAACAAAATTTTTTGCCCAAGGAAAACACCATTCAAGTTTGGTCCTCCATTCCCAAGAGTAGTGGTCGCAATTGGGGAGGTTGGGTTGGGTTTGGTTTGGGTTGAGTTGCAACCCAACCGATTTAACCCACCAACCCGTTAATTACCCAATTATATAAAATTAAAAGGATTGGGTTCAACCCAAACCCACTTTAATCCAATCTAATCCACCCAAAATCATTAATCTTATATTTATGTATTTAAAACAAAACACTAACTCATTTTTAACAAATAAGTTAGTCATATCTTAGTGGTAATAGTAGATGCTATTTACACAAGTGGTGAAGGTTCAAATGACATTACATGCATGTTATTTTTATACAAACAACAAAGCCATTTAACTATGTTCAGGTTTCGTATTTGACGAACTATATAGGTTCAAATTGGTTAGACCAACTTGAACTATCTAATTAAATTGTCTTCGAGGTAATCACATCAAATTCAAGAGTGGTTGAACCGTTTAGATCCGGATCAGTCCGGTAGGACAAAACTCGATTGGATCAGTATTGGTTCAATTTGGTCGGGCAAGACCCTGATCAGGCCAACTCAATTTGGTTGGATCAGATCGGACTGGTTCAATCAATGGTGGATTGACTTGAGTAAGCTCATATCAGGTTTGTGCATGGGTTTCGGGCCAAACCGATTAGGCCAAAATGGGTCAAAAGAAGTAAATCAGACCGGGCCAAATTTGGGTCGAGTTGAATGGATATGAACCAAACTGGGCAAAGCAAGTCGGGTGGTTTAGGATTCGAACCCCACCCAGTCCAACCTATTTCAAATTTGGGTCGACTCGGATCAACTTGTACCGAGTCGAGCTGGGCTATGTCAATAATGGTTGGACTGGATGACCCAAACCAGGCAAAGCAAGCGGTATCGAGCCATCCTGTCCAATGTCTATTTCGGATTCGGGTTGACTTGGATTGGTATATGTTGGATTGGGTCAGATCGTGTTGAACTGATCCGAACTTGGGTCAAATTGATTTGGATTTATGTTGGGTGAAGTGTGTTGATTCAAGACAAAACTAAATTTAGTCAACAATTAATAGAAAATTAATGCATTAATTATAAATTATTTAATTCAAATGAAGAAAATAGAAAAAAGGCTAAGAAATTAATACTAATGTTTGTAATGGTTAACCCAATGGTTATTCACAACTAGGGGTGTCAACGGTATTCGGAAATCCAATTTCGAATTCGATATTCGACATAATCGAATCAAATTTGGGTAATTCGAATATCTAATCGGTCAAATTCGGATATCCTATTCTTACTGAATAGTTAATCGAATTCGAATTCGGATATGACCTTATTTGATTCGATAAATATTTGAATTCGGTCGATTATTTAATTCTTATATATAATAATTAAGTTATATAAATAATTTATATATTTATATACTTTATATCAATAAAATATTTATTAATTATCTAAAATAATTAATTAATCGAATTCAAATTGAATCAAATATTCAAATATTTAATCGGATTCGAATTCGGATATTGCCTGATCTGATTCGAAATCGATCCATTTACATCCCTATTCACAACCCAACCCATTTAAATAGGTAGGTTGGGTGACAGGTTGATCACACAACCCACCAAGTAAATGGGCAGGCTGGGCGGGTTAGATATTGGGTGGGTTGGGTGGGTTTAGCAGGTTGGGTGAAAAATTGCCACCCCTACCTAAGAGTGTATTGTTAGGAATGGCAATGGGGCGGGTTCGAGGTTAGGCACCCCCTCTCCATCCCCACTCCATAGCCAAAATACTCTACCTTGTCCTCGGTGGCGGGATGGGGCACTCACTCCCCATTGGGGACAAGGAATCCCCAAATTTTCCCTACCCCGACATAACCACCTAAAAATGCATCTAATTTAGAGGTATTTTAAAAATAGGATTACGAGAATTTGGGGCATTTTAGGAATTAGATTTATGCAATTTGGGGGTATTATAAAAATGGAATTTTGGGACCCTAAGGTTTTAATAATTTGGGGGATCTTGCTGGTATTTTAGAAATTAATATTAAACCCAAGATGTTTTACTAATTTACCATTGGGTTTGGAGAATTATGTACAAACTCTGTTCCATTTAAAATTAGGGAAAACCCACCCCAACCGGGGCGGGGCAAGGCCTTCATTTTAGGGGGAAATTGTCATTCCTATGCATTGTGTATAATAAAATTTGTCTTTTTGATTATGGCCCAAAAATTAAGCAGACAACTTCTATCAATGGAGTCCCATAACACCCAGAAACCCCTATGGGTATGAGCTCTTTTTGGACTTGAGGCTTGAACAAACCCATAGTCCATAGAGGTCAAATTAGTTGAACTCCCTATACTATGTGGGGGGCTTTAGAACCACTCAGAAATCTACATATTATATTCACACGCAAATGATGCCTTTTGATGGAGGGTGATTTCACCCGATCTTGTAGCCCGAGTACATGTATGTGTGACCTTGCTCAAAAGATGACTCAGCGCGACAATACAGCAGGCGCAACCGCAACTCGGAGGGAAGGTCCCACTGAGTTCAGCCCGACAACTCGACGGAATAGAATACTCACCAGGAGCCGCCTGGCTTGCACCGCCACCCCGGGGGCTCAGGCACCCCGAGCTACCTCCGAGCTCGGGGCCCCCTGACCTTTCCTAATACTCGAGCTCCTCCCAGTGGATCTCGGACCACTCCCAGACAAGAACACACCGATCCGCCTATAGACACCCCAAGGTGAAGACACCTCGGGCCAGACAGCTCGGCTTAGCTTACCACAGGTAGCTCGCCGCTTACAAGGTAGCCCGGCACAGGGTAACTCACGGAAGGGTAGTTTGGCATATCGCAGGAAGACCTCCTGCCCGACCACCGTACTTGACAAATCTGGGGACAGTAGCCATATCCCTCGTTAGACAGCGTTGTGCCTGCCACCTTTAGAGGGTGCCTCACACCCGACAGGCACATACCCTGCAATGATGGCCTCGCGCGTGCCACCTCAATCCTTACTAGTAACGGCTGCGGCAGGCTAACAACGGCGATTATACCTGCCCTGTCAGAGGCCAATGGGCCTGATGCAACGGATTTCTGTTATAAGGAGCTTATTATCAAGGGAGAGAGGTATGATCTTCTACTCACGCTCTATCTGCACTCTTAGCCTTCATCTTCTCATTGCTTTTCCTACAGAATACTAATTTAAGCATCGGAGTGTTTCCACCGGGAAACCCCCCGGGGAATCTTCTTCTTCTCCATCTCAGGTACCTTCCAAGAGCCACGTAAGTGCCAGATAGGAGTGACCGGATTATGCACCATCATCTTTCATGTGCAAGTTTGTCAATCATAAGGGTAATTGGTTTTTTATTTTAATTTTTTTTTTGTTTTTCTATTCATATCAAAGATTAAAATATCGATATCGGGTGTATCATATTGATAATGTATCTATATATGCATAGATATACTGATACACAAATAGTTTAAAAGCTTTAAAAGGTCACGAGCATATTTTGGGACCCTTTCATTATTATAAAATAAAAAAAAATAAAGAGTATCAACCATATCAGTACACACCAATACCAAACTTCATATATGAAAACTTCACCCAGTTGCATTTCCTCTGTAAATCCGTCAACCTCCCATGCTAGTTAAAGTTTTTAAGTTCTTTCAAGATTTTGTTTCTCTTTTTTCTACATGTGCTTGGTGGCCTTCTCCATCTCTAACCTACTTGGGAAGAAAAGGTGACCATGGATTTATTCTTTGCGCATGAATCTAATAGCAAATATTTATTGTTATTGTTTTCAAGTCCTTCAAAGAGGTCGGTGAATAAAGCACTTGTTCTCATTCCAACTGCTCCCAAGAGTCCAATTGCTCGTCAGTAGTACCATATCTTCTTCATTCCATTTGAACGTTAAGCCCTTCAAAGAGGTGGAATCACCATTTAGGCCCCGTTCATTTACCCATAAATAAGAAGAGGAAAATTGGTCAATGGGTATCTCTTTTTCATTGACCAACTTTATAATATTCTTTTTGCAATAAGTATTGGGCCCCATGGTAAAATTAGCTTCACTCACTTACTAGAGTTAAACTTACCTATCTCCCAAGTAGATAAATAACTTTCTCACATAAGGAGAAAGTTTGTAAAACATAATGGGACAAGTTTGCCCATTTTAATTTTAGCTTTTTTATGGGTAAAAAAGTCATTCTATTACTTACCTGGGAATCAAAGAACATGGACAAGTGAATTTACTCAAGAAGCATTTACCGGATAAATGCACGTATTCGGGTAAATTACAAAATTGTAAGCGAACAAGGCCTTAGGCTCATTTTGGAATGAGTACATATTAAAAGAAGATATGAAATAGCTGTTAACAATCACCATTGTTAGGGGTGGTGTAAAGTAGAGATGGAAAAGAAAAAGGGAGAGAAGAAGAGGCATTAGGTTCGACAAAACTAAAATTAAGATTTCATAAAATAATAAAAAAGAAATTTGGGATTTTTACTTACACTCATTAGAGACAGTTAAAAGTTTGCACATGGGAATGTTGTGGAGCATGTAACACTAAGTTGGAAGTAGAAGCATAAAATATAAAGCATCCATTCATAGGGATGACAATTTTCTACATCCCCATTGGGTACCCAACCTGCCTAACCCAATGAGGTCGGGGATGGGGCTTTGGCAGGGTGAGGATGGGGATGGGGATTAATAGGGATTCACGACCGGGGTTGGAGTTGGGGATGGTGAATGAAGTCCCCGCCTTGCCTCGACCCCAATATATATTAGATATTATTTATATTAAATATATTATAAAATATATTTAAATTGTCATTTATGTTTTAAAAAGTTTCATTTATTTTTCAAAAAAATACTGTTAATTAAAAAAAATTTGGAAATTTGAGTCCCCGTGGGAAACCCATCTCCATCAGTATTGGGGTTAAGGATAACTTTTAACCCCGGTAGGGATTTGGGGACGGGGAATATAATCCCCCCAATTGCCATTCCTACCCACCTGTGTTTCTAACTTGTTATGTGTTGTAAAGTAACAGGTGAGCCGTAACTATTTATCTACTTCCGGGTTGAATGTTTCAAATTCTAAAGAATGAGAAACAATAAAAGATGAGCGATGTTAACACAATAAAGGTTAGGGAAAAAGTAGATGACTTAAATTTGATGGTGAATCTACTTATTTACCTTAGCATCCCAATCTTTGGAGACAGAAAACAAGAAAAGAAAAATTAAAACTCAACTAGGGCTGATGTACAGATGTAAATCACATTTCCTCTTCAAACATTAACTTGTTTATTTGACCATGGTGCCATGGTGTCAAGTAAGAATGGTTGGGTACCCGTGCTTATTCTTGAGCACTTGTTGGAAAAAAACCTTATTTTAGGCCAGGACCACACCAACAAGTACTACTTATATACATTCAAGGAATAAGCCCGAATAGTCACTTTTTCAGAAAATAAGTTCATTTTGAATAGACTCAAAATTTCGGCTTCTGTTTAAGCCTGTTTTGGCCTATCTCATAAATTTCAAAATACCTATCTTACCCATTTGAAAGAAACACTTTTTCACCAAACACTGACAAGTGTTTATTAGGATAAGGGTTTATTTATGTCATAAGCATTCCCAAACGAGCATTTAGTTCTTATTAATAGAATTCACCTACTTTCATATTGACTTAGAAGTGATTATTCTTCAGTCCAAATGTATCAAATTAAATAACTACCATGACTTGGTTGGCATTTGGCAAACCATAGAAAAGGTTAATTGGAAATTGATTGTCTTCAAATTTATCATTCATACTCTCTCCCTTCATTTATTGTTATTTACTTTTTTTTTTTAGATTAGAAGATTGACAAATTGGCATAGCGTCCCTTTGGATAATAGGTTTGGAGATGGGGATACGTGCTTAATTAATTACAATTAGAAAAATTCTTTGGAGCACCTCGTCCTCCAATAGCCAACTGACCTAACTTATCATGAGACTACCCCAATTTACTCTACATCCAATCAGAGCCAATCCCAATTCCTAATCATCTAATCCTGATTGGAACATCTGCCCGTTAAAATGGGCAAACGACTTTTTTGTCCTTGATTATTTTTCAAAAATTTTAAAATATCTATATCTATGCTACTTCTAAAAGTACTGAATAGCCACTCTTTCTCGAATTTTCTTTGATAGATTTTACCCCTACATGTCTATGCATATAGAGGGCATATATATAATTTACTCATACAATAATTATAACCAAAATACAACAGTTTTATCTCCCACAAACTGTTCCTCCAACTTCACGGTTTTTATCTCCCACAAACACCTCTCACATTTGTATTCTAAGAGACAACTGGTTTATCTCCCACTATCTATTCCCTACAATTTCACATCAAGAAAAGGGGCAGTGGTGGAAGTTTCTATTGTCAAGTCTATTGCATATATAAGCATCTTCCTTTGCACTTCATCACTTAAACAAACCAAACATTGAGAAGGTGCAGACTACGCTCAATTTCTTATCTCCTTTATATCTTTTGTCTTATCCACAAACTGGAAAGGATAGGAGCACGAAACATGTATGTGATCAAGAGAATCAAGAGGGAAGAAGAAGAAGAAGAAGAAGAACAGAAGGTTAAGAGATTTTTTGCGTTGAACAAAAGTTTCAGATACACATCAATGGTAGAAGATTTGAAATTAAAGAGTCATCATCCTTTTCACCTCCAAGGAAGAGGACTAAGCTGATGGGTGAGCAGGAGAAGAAGTCAGGCTGGGTTCCCAAGTTCGAAATGAAAAACTTCGAGGAAGAAATCAAGTTTACAAGCCCTCCAGTAGTGCTCTCACCTCCTTGTTACAGGAAAAAAGAGAAAAGAAAAAAGCAAGGAGAAAGCAGCTTAGACCTGACATTGACCCTCTAACACCATCTTTCACAATCGTGTACAAAAAGAGAAAGAAATAAAAAAAAAAATGATTGCAAACCTCTCATTTCTTTCCTTGACACCCATTCTTAAATGTTATTGGATAGTACTTCTTTCAATTATTAATCCTTTTTTTTTTTTCCTTTAATAACCATGCAATTGATAAATTATATCTGATTTGAATGGAAGCTTCAAGATGGATCAAAAGACCTGTTGTTATTTTTCATTTTTTTTATAAGAAAATAACTGCAAATTTATAAACAATGTGTCATTGGCCGAAATAAGAAAAGGGGCAGTTTTTATGGTCGAGTCTATTGCATTCTGTTAGCATAGTTTCATAGTTTCAAGGATCCTTTGTTTGGTGGAAAAATCATCAAGGATCATTTGTATCACAACCTAGTGGAAGTCCTTTAGTTATTCTTTTCCAGACTAACTAAACTAGAAACTCAAGTAATGTAACTTTGTTTTGCCTTTAATATCAATAAAAATAATAATTTTATATAATAATTAGAATAAAAGGATCTAGACATTGACCTTCTCTTGGAACTGCTGTTCCAACGCCGGAAATTAAATCAGGAATTTCTGGTGATAAACCGCCTAAAATGAACTTCCCTGAAACCACTCATGTTTTCTTCTCTTCTCTCCTCTCTCAAAGCAGTCAATGAGATGGAAAACAAAAACCGCAATCCTCACAGTTCATCGATTTAGCTCCTGGCTTCACTTCACCCAGTCTCTCTCTCTCTCTCTCTCTCATGGAAACCTCCAAACCCCCACCGCCACTGTGACCTTCAAGTAATGAAACCACTTTCGTCTCATGATTCTCATTGTCTGTGTTTTCGAATCCAGATCCTGAGATTTTCAGTTTGGCACAAAGAACTCTTTCTTTGTTAGTTGAGGAAGACGAGCAACAGTACTGCCTACTGTTATCTTTCTTTTTGAGAACGGACCTACCCTTAATTGATATTTTTCCCAAAAAGTTATCTTATTTTAATAATTATATGAAAATTATTATTTTTATTGATATTAAGGACAAAAAGTTGGAGACGGGATTTGCTCCTCACAAATGGGCACCTCTTATGTACATCCACCGTGCATTGGGAACATCTCCTATGAATAATAATGAATAAGTACGGGAGATGTTTCCAATGCATGGTAGGATATGCGTGTGAGGCGCCAGGTGTGAGGAGCAGGTCCGTTCTCAAAAAGTTGCCCTTATCGGCTAAAAGCCCATTTTTATTTGCTATGTTGGAGCTTTTCCTCCAAGGACGATGTTGATAGTTGGGAAATAATTGTTTTAAAAAAGAAGACTTTTAATTTTGCCTCTATTTCTTTCTCATGGTTCATCCTTTGCTTTTTAATCAGAAAACTATCTCATGGATATATAGCTTGGTTTTGATCTTAATCTTAGGTAGTTGTTTATAATCCTGAAGTTAGAAACATGTATCATACAATTTTAAATACCTTATTGAGAGATGTTTATAGCTTTAGAATTGTGGAGGTGGCTACTAAAAGAGTTTATGCAAATACCTTGCTTTCTTTCAAACAAGCAACAAGTATTAGGGAAGTTGCACTTAATAGATGTTGAAATGATTTTGCAGTTAAAGCATCAACAATATTACTGAGCATACATTGATTTCAAGAGGCCAAAGCATATTATTGAGTTTGCTGAGTTTTTTGATGGGCATATTTTTGTTAACTTGAAGGGTAATTCAATGAAATATATTCTTCTATGCATTAAAAGTTTTTTAAAGGTTTTTCTTTATTTATTTGGATTTTGAATTGGCTATGCCATTGCTTTTGAGAGGGAAAACCCGTATTGCATTAGGAGTGAAACATAGTTGAGAAAATGTTATGGGATATGGATTTGATCTATTTTCTATAAGAAATTGTTTTTTTTTGTCATTTATTTAATATGACCAGGTCCAAATTGTTTTTTGTCATTTATCAAAAGAAAAGGAATTTTGTTTATTTGAAGATTAGGAATTACACAAGACATGGGGTATAGGTTCCACCCCTTCACAATGGGTTGCGAAGTCATGGTCCAAGAAAGATGGTCGTGAAGGAACAATATTCATAGGTATTTTTTTATTTGTACCACATATGAAGCTCATCTACTGATGACCAAATAAATCCAAAGCATTATCATAACAATACACATGCACAATGTGTTGAATTTTTTTTCTAATTCTTTGTAATTTTCATACTTTAATCATTATCGTAACAATCTCCCATGTAAAATACACATGCACACTTACTAGTATTAGATTAAAAGGCGGTGCCTGGTGGAAAACTCGGCCTTGTACTAGATTTGAAGAGTCAAGAAGTCCTACAAGATGTATGTATTCGAAGCCTATCCCTCTAGAAGAATGTTTCATGGATTTTCTTTTCCATGTAGCCCCAAATATGTGAATGGGATTACAAGTTTAAAACATATATTTGATGCCTTGATAGAAAACCCAAAAGGAGGGGTCATGTATTCTTTGGAATCTGGATCAGAGGGCATTCATGTTGAGTAGGAGAAATCCAAGGACTCCATTCTACCAGGAATCCATGAATATAGCAAAGTGGTTTTGGTCTGTTCTTTCTTAATTTCATTTCGGGTACCTGGTGGTAGTGGTAATTAATTCATGTCCTCTATTGTTTTATATGCTTGAGCAGTATTTGTGACATAGGAGTTTGAATTAGAGATACGCCCTTGTAAGCTTGTTCAGTTGGGTGAAACTTCCATTTTGCATTAGACCTCTCTGTTGCGCACTCACTAGAGTCGAAGTTGAACTTAGGTATACAGTCCCAACCCACTCCTACCTTTTTGTTTGGTAATTGGTATGGTAGGTGTAATATAATCAGATCAAAACCCAATCAATTTCTGATTTGGTCAAATGAAATCAAATTGACATACATACAAAGTACAAACACATACATATATAAATATGGGGAAAATATTAGAGACATCCATTTTTTTTAAGCCATTAGAGACCTATTTATTATAACTAACTGGACACATCTCTCTAATGACTAGTTAATAATTTTTTTTCTTTTTGTATTTTCTAAATATGAATTACCAATTTATTCCTATCATATAATTAAATAGGGATATTTTTGTTTTTCCACCGGAAACATCCAGTTTATGGGGAAAAACTGTGAGAAAATTAGCACACCAAAAAGAAGGGCTCGTTAGTTTTTCTCTTGAAAATTCATCTACTAAATCGTATCTACTCCTAAATATTGGACGGGCTCGGGTTGAAAATTTGTTAAATATTAAATGGGCCCAATCCAAAAGCTTGGGCCCATTGATGTGTAAATTCTTCAAATTGTATATTCGATTTGCATCCCTCTAAAATCTGAAGAAGAGAGAGAGAGAATGTATGTGTGTGTGTCTTTAGCAGGAAAACTAAAGATTCAGCTACTACAGCTCAAAGAACGGATTGTTTGGTGTGGATTCTTATTCCTCATGGTAATTTCTCCACTTGGTCTTGTTTAAAATTCATTTTACTAGAGGAACCTGGATGCTCAAACAGGAAAAATATTTTTCGGGTAGGTTGACTTGGAAATGACTTTGATACTACAAGAATCTTCTCTCGAGAGTCGAGACTCATACTCTACATTAGGCGCTGCTGCATATATACTTAGAATTGTGTTAACTAAAGAATATGTTTATATCAGCATTTCAAAATTAATGGGAGAAACAATTGAGTCCTTGAAGCACATTCTCTTATACTGCCCAGCGGTCCAACCTTATGGTTTGGCTCCACTATGAACCTAAGAATGGAGGGTTTCAAAATCGGATTGACTATCATTATGTTGGGACCTGGGATAAGTCCCCGGCTTTCCTTCTTGTATGTGTGGCTTCTCAATGTTGTTGTTGATATGGACATACAGAAATGAGCATGTTTTTAATCAAAGAGCTTTTAACCCCGTGACCATAATAAATCATGCAAGAGGTGCTAATGACTTCTTCATGTCTACATCAACTACAAGAAGTGATCCTTCTACAAATCAAACCATCAACCTGCTACAAACTTTGTGATCCAAGCCTTTGATTGGATCGCTAAAGGTAAACATCTCTGGGGCAGTGGAATTACTAAAGCTGGTGCTGGTAACATTGTTAGAGACCATCATGGTAATTTGCTTTGTATTAACACCGAGTCTCTTTGATCAACTATTGAACTGATATTAATCCATGAAAGGCCATCTCATGGACATGAAGATCAAGGGGCACGCGTAATCATCATTCATGAGCTCATCACTCTTAGGGCCAGGCTGTCGACTATCGTCTTAATGGGCTGTCTAGGCCATATATGTTTTAACCCCGACAGTGGGTTTTGTCTGAAAGCCCAACCAGAACTTGGGAACTTGGGATTATATATTTGACCTACCTGGTAGCTTTATTGAGCTACTACTACAGCGGACCTTGCAATAATAACCAATGATCATGCTAGAAATGATACTATATCAGTTACCAGAGATAGTTTTTCCCTACGTAATTGATATAAATATCTTCCTTTCTATTTAGTCGCCGTTTATTTGCAGTGTAAATTTGGACTCCAGAATAGCACCCAGTTCAGCATTGCATCCATTTTATTTGTGATTATGATTTGTACTTTTAATTGATAAAAAAAATTTGCACTTTTTTGTCCCATTGCATCACCTTACTCTTACTTGATTAAAATGGGGAGAGCATCATTTTACCTCTTACACCTTAAACAAATAACCTTCCTCCTATTTCTACTCTCTTTCATATAATATGTAGGGATCACATAATTTTACTTGCTATTTTATTTATCACAAATAAATAAGATAAAGTCAAATTTGAAGCAGAAGAAAATCAGAGTTTGTACTTAACCATTTGCGTTCTGTTGCATTCACATTTGCTTTCTATATTGAACCTCCCCTGTCGGTAAACTAAAGATTATAATAATGCAAGTTGAAAGAAAATTCTAACTGATATAGGTACATGTGGCAAGACCCAGATGGCAGCACATGGTGTCGGCTGGATGCAATCTTGGCCACCCACTACTAACCACCTCCAACTACTCCCAAGGCAAGGTCAAGTATAAATAGGGGTGCCCCTCTCCAGGTAAAACCATCTTGCTCATTCTTGCTCTCCTTCTTATTAGTTCTCGAGTGACCTCGTCTGAGCTCTCGTCTTAGGCCTCGTCCCACCCCTCTCATATGCTTGACTAACTTGATTGTTGGAGTCTCTGCCCATGGGATAACACCCGGGAGCCTCTGACGTGCTCTCTTACTCTTAGGTTGGACATGTCGGCCTCGGCCAAAGAAGAAAAGTTATCTTGTTGCCCTCAGCCCCATCCTTGGTAACAACACTAACAATCTTTTATTGATAGCAGCCCGAGCCAATTTCCCTTCATGCACATTCATGTGGAAAGAAAAGAAAGGGGCTCGAGTTGGTTTCTTGTGGGCTGTATAGTTTCCAAAGTCCAATTTCCAGGCCATGATTCGTTAAGAACCCAAACAGAAAATATAAGCAAAGCTTATTATTTCAAGATTGTTGGGCTGTTAATGAGGGATTCAGATGAACTTGGCACGAAGTTGTAAGCACGTTCAATGAATACTTCGAAAAATTTTGGCGCCTGTCCCTTAAAATACCCTCACCCCGTCCTTGAAAAAGGTTAATATGGTACTTTTGACAGATACGTCACTTTCTTTCTTGAATGCCACCTCAGCTGCTACGTATAATCTTGTAAACTACACCCGATGGGCCTACTTCCCATTATACGTTACTCGGCAACGCTCACTGGGGGAACGTAACGTAAGTAATCGCCCAAGCTGTTCTGGGCTGAAGTTGGATGTGATTTATGGCTAGATTATGGGCTGGGCTAAGATGCAAATTCTAGTAGAACAACATCAACTTCAAAACGCACCTTTATCTCTTTACAGAAGAGGCAAGACTTATCCTGGAATGAGAGGGAATTTGTGTTGTTGGATCCGTCTCCATCTGCCTTCTGCCTGGCAAAAATGAGGAACCCTTTTGTTTTTCTTCCTCACATGAGCTTAAATGGATGCCACCCCTATTCCGTTCAGCTAGCAGACCTTTTTCCCTTAAAAACAAGCGTTTTAATTAAGAAGTGAAGAACCCATTGTTTTCTCAAAATTCATCTGGCAGGTAAATTGGGGTTGGATTCGTGTTCAATATTCCGATGCTCATGGAAGCTAGTTTTTTGTTTTTGTTTTTGTTTTTTTTTCCTAAAGAAAAAGAAAAACTCAAAAATGGTTCATCATAGTATATCCATGTTGTGAGAGAGGAGAACTAGATGCTTTGTTTATTTTATTTGAAAATTTGGTTGACCTCATTGACTTTGTGAATGATGGCAACAGAAGTTGCAAGGAGGCCGACATGGATACCGAATGGGACACTGATTGATTGGTGGGCTTCCTTTAAAGGAATTAGATTTTGATGTCTAGAAATGGATTTAAAATTTGAAATTTGACTCACAAGTCGCCACAAACAAAACAGGATTGTAATACTCTAAAGTGTTTGTTTTTCTTTTTATAAGATCAAGTTGCAGAGGCAATGACCCATCCATCATTATTTTTCATGGTAGCTTAGGGACATTCAAAGCTAAGACCGAGGGCACCTTAGCTAGAGAGAGAGAGAGCGCGCGCTAGCTAACTTGTACTGTAATTACTTGCATCCACCCATCAAAAAATTCCACATCAAATCTTCGAGTTGGAACCAAACCCTCACCAGGCCAGTGTCCACCACAACCAGCTAGCTGATCATTCTCTCTCGTACATCCTTGATCCTCCTCTAAGCTCTAATGACTAGACGCAGTTACCTTCCCAACTGTATATCACACGTCTTTTTGAGTCTTTCCCCTCAAAAGACATCTCTGGGCCAGCTAGTGTTATTCTTGGAGCCCATAAATAAGCAGATTCGGCAACTGTTTACATTAAATAACACCCACCCAATTTAATTTAATTTAATTTGTAGTTGTAGGAGAGATTTTATGCTTATGCGATTAAGCCTAAGGGTGGGTTGACGATTCTCGATGATCCGACCAACCAATAATCCTTTTTTTCATGGAAGTCTCTTCATTCCCCCAAACCACCTTATATAATTATTATTATTATGCATATCAACCATCCAAATATACATGGTCGATCAATAGTAAACAGAAACTTTTGGATCCATTCAATGATTTCAAATCAGCCCGTCATAAGATTGTTTTCCACAATTTCCCACAGCACATTCTCACTGTATATTAGAAATATCTTTAAATGATGATATTATTATTTTTGATATTATCATTAGAAGATGTGTTTAATACACAATAAAAGATGTGCTGTGAGATATTGTGAGGGGTTGATTTGATCTCCCATCCAACACCGATGAATTTTTAATTCTCTCATAAACAGTGGCCAACCAAATTTTCTAATCTAACTTAAAAAAAAAAAAATCAGAACTAGTTGGTTTTCTTTGCATTTTCTGAGCCGAACCGATCGATCAATAACCAGACAAGAAGGACCCCATCCCCACCCCACCAGGAAGGATCTCCATATGGCATATTGCCACCCCCAGTTTTACGCTTTCAACTGGAATGGTACACAAAACCACGATCAGAATCCCAACTTTTAAAAGGTGTGTATATATAAAGGGAATGCACAGTGGTTTCCACTATAGTTGACCATTTAATTTGCAGAAAAATTCCTGAATCGGCCGCGATCTATATATTGAGAATCGAGGCCCAGCTCATGACTTTCTTTCAATCAATGATTGGGTGACCCGGTCTGATGACCAAAATAATATTGTTACGTCATTTGATATTGACGCATGTACATGGAAAAGAAAACACTTTTCTTTTATATATAATAATATACTTTACTCAAGTCAAAATTGTTTGGATTCTTAATGCAACTGTGTGAGGTTTGCTTATCTACTTCTTGTCTTCCATTAGCCAATTAAACTTATATAGTTTAACCGAACCCACTTGACTGCTTTCTTTATTGATTTCATAGTTTCCTTCATGAATCATGATCATCAACGGGTCTTGTCTCTCCTCTCTCTCTCTCTCTCACAGTATTTCTCTTTTTTCATGAATAAATTAATAGTTTTTAAAATTAAATTAGACCAGAAAAATTAGAAACCGATCAGATGATCAGTTCTGTTTTATTTTAAAACTGTTATTTTTCTAAAAATTGTTAATTTGATCAGTAAACTGCTAATTCAAGCAATCCATTCATTCAAATCGTTTAACATTTTAATCAGTTTTTATTTATTATTTATTTATTTTTGTCAGAACAGGCTGTTTATTCAACTTGGACGATCGGATTGTTGAACCTAAAAACCAAACCCTGACCAGTTCGTTATCGGTTTGGATTTTAAAATCCTTGGATAAACATGTAGACATACAAGTATAGTAGTCGGGGATGGGATGAGGCAAATCTTTAGCAGCAGGTCGACATGAAAATTGAAAACCACTTTAGGTCAATCAAGTAATCTCTGTGGACATGACAAGTGCTCTTCCCACTCGTGCCGAGGGTTCTATATTGTGCCGATAATAATCCATATCAGCTAATCAACTAATGCTTATCGTGTCATCATATCCCATATCTTCTAATATTCCTATACCAACATCGTACGACCCTTGTTGGTACATATGTATTTCTACCGGACGGCCGGCGTCGTCGGTGGATAGATAGAGAAGGCTGCACGGTGTGTTATAAACTAAAGATAATTTTGTTTTCATGAATGAAGAAATAAATATATAAAACAAATCCCATCAAAATGTAAATAAAAAAGATTTCATTCTCACCTCTGAATCTAAGATAATATGATCTTATCATCAATCGGCTAATGACCATATGAAAAGAGACCCTATAAGACAACAATGGGTAGTAATTAAAAGGTAGGCGATAGGCACAAATTGTTACATCGCCACTTCAACACCAGGGTTCACCGTTCACATAAAGTGGGGAAGTTTAATTGCACTCTCGTTTTATCTAGTACCCACATGATTTTGACTTGTTTCACTTCTCATTTTATTTTTTATTTTTTTAAATATGTATATACACTTCTTTTGTTTTTTTTGTCTTTTTTAATATATATATATATATATATATATAATTTTCTAGCTAAACTTGAAAGCTGTGGGATCAATCATTTTGGTCCATGTCAGTAATAAAATGCATGGCCCACAATCGTTCAATCTTTAATTCACTTGCATTTTACGCATGATATGGAGCAAAATGAATGATCCCATCCCATAAAACAGATACCAAATTCAATTAAGGCTCAGTTTGGAGGAAGTACAAATACAAATTTATAGAATACAAAACCTTGTATTTTATATTTATATTTGTACTCCTATTAAATAGAGCCTAATTGATATATTTCTTTGTTTTTTTATTAATTTATTTTGGCATTGGATTTCCATGTCAATGGTGGTGTATGTGCTAATAATAAGTTAATAACTAATCACTGCTATTATACATCTTGTTATGATAGAGCTCTTTGATTGCAATTGGCAAGTTTCATCCATTCTCTTCTTTCCCCTTATTATGTATGTGGAACCCGTTTATTAGTAGGGCCCCATGCCATGCGATGCGATGCACGGTAAAAATTAATATCTAATGTGAAGACATATATATATATATATATATTACTTAATTACTTGTAATTGATAAAATTACTGGTTTATTGCTAATTATAATGCTATAAGACTTGAACCAAATTAAAAGTATCAGTATGATCCACATGTCTCGGTTTTATTGGTTAACTGGGAAATTAACTCGTTCAGCCTGTAATCACCCATAAAAACTGTCATTTAGTTGGGACTCAAAAGGACCACTAATTATTACCGATTTTCATGGTCTCACCATCGGATCCGAGCCAACTCTAGTCTTAGAATATTGGCTAAATATTGCAAACAAAATTACTGAGTTATTGTTAATTATTAATTATAAGTAGCAAAGTTAATGTTATAAGTGACAAATTATTGTCATAGTTGGAACCCCTTTAATTGGTAAGCAAGATATTGAAGCATGGGCCTCGATTATTGTGACATGTTTTGGGCAGCAATAGACCGAGTTCAAACCAAACATTATTTTTCTTCAGTCATGTAGCAGCTATATTGGTAAAAATTTCTTTATAAGCTGATCATATACATGATAAGACCTCATAAGTGGACATTGCATTTTCCTCATTTTTCTGGGTGGAAAAAAGCACAGCAATATAATTTTGAGTAACATGGGGCTCCTTTATAATGTCTAAGACATTATTATTTCGGGAGAAGGGAAGAAGAAACAAATGCAAATTAATTACTTGTACTAGTAGATCCTCCATTCAAGCCCAGCTGAGCAACACGTACAGAGAAGACCCCCTATATATGCATCATCATACATCGTGAATGAGCATGAGCATCATTTGTCTATATAAGAATGGTCAAATAAAGTTACTTAAAGCTTGAATAAACATGAGGATCGAGGACAAAAAGAAAGAAAAATCCATATAACTAACAATAGATATCTTAATAATCCATGCAACGTAAGTGCAAGCTAGAACAAGCGGGTCTCCATGTAGTAGGCATGTTAGGTAATTACAATAAATGACTATGTAATGGCTGTGTGATACATGTCCCAGTTAATGTATCTTTTATTCAAGTGTTTTTTTTCATTAGACATAAATTATTCGTCATTTTATTATCTTTGTCAAAATAATTAAAAGGGTCTAGATGTAATAGGCGTGCTAGGTGAGCAGTAATAGTTATGTAACATACGTCCCAGTTAATGTGGCTTTCATCCAATCGTTTTTGTTCTGTTAGACCGAAATTATCCATGATTTTATTATTTTTGTCAAAATAATTAAAAATAAAAACAATAAAAAAGGAAAACCTAAACGTATTAGGACTTGGGAGTTCCTTTTTCATTGTTTTTTTTTAATTATTTTGACAAAGATAATAAAATAATGGATAATTTATGTCTCACAGAACAAAAACATTTGGATGAAAGGCATATTAACTGGGATATGTGTCACACACCTATTACATGATCACTCATTGTGCTTGCTCAACGTGCCTACAACATTCGGACTCAGAACATGCATGATATTCTACTACAAAGAAAAAGCTCATGCTAACATTAGGAAATGCATTGCATGCTAACTTACCAAGTTCCTATACATCTAGTCTATTAATTAGTTGGGAGTTGGTAAGACCGTAAGAGTATACACACCATAGGCTATACTATGAGCCTTCATATTTCTGTTTATATTTACATGACATACAAAAAAAGGTATCAAAAATTTTATAATAAAATAGATCCCTTCTGATGTAACCATTTCTGGTCATGTACCATTTTTTGTGATGTATAAATTTTTTTGGCTAAGTACCTCGTTATTTGACCCGGTGGTGACATGCCTTGGTGATGAGCTACTTGGTGGCGAACTGCCTAGTGGCGAACTGCCTGGTGAACTGCTTGGTGGCAAGCTCCCTACTAAGCGGCATGTGACTTAGAGAATGGTGGAGCTCCCTGGTGAGCGGCATGTGACTTAGAGAATGGTGGAGCTCCCTGGTGCAGCGCAACCCGACTGCCCTCTGCATGAGGTGGTCTTCTTTCCTTTGTAGGCAGTGGGAGCTGAGGGACCTACGAGAACTCCATCTTTTCCTCCTCTTTGTAAGCGGCGGGAGCTGAGGGACCTGTGAGAACTGAATCAGAGGATCCAGGGGTATTTTCCCGGCGGGGGCTCTCCAACGCTTAAGTTAGCACTCTAATTGTAGAGTGCCTACGTCAGTCGGCGGGTAGGTGTCTGTGCCAGGTTGTCAGGTCAACGCCTGTGTCAGTCAGCGGGTCAGTGTCTGGGCCAGGTTGTCAGGTCGGCGCCTGTGTCAATCGGCGGGTTAGTGTCTAGGCCAGGTCGTCGGGTCAGCGCCTGTGTCAGTCGGTGAGTCGGTGTCTAGGCCAGGTCATTAGGCAAGAGATCTTCCTGCGATACGTCAAACGACTCCTATACCGGGCTACCCTACAAGTGGCGAGCTGCTTAGTTGCGAGCTGCCTAAGCAATGCCGAGTTGTCTAAGTTGCCAGGCTATGAGGGTGAGCTACCTGTGGTGAGCTGCCTATGGCAAGCTGCCTGTGGCTAGCCGACTGTGGCGAACTGCCTATGGGGAGCTACCTGTGGCGAACTGCCTATGGGGAGCTGCCTGTGGCGAACTGCCTATAGGGAGCTGCCTGTGGCGAGCTGCCTATGGCGAGCTACCTGTGGCAAGCTGCTTATGGCGAGCTGCTTATGGCGAGCTGCCTGTGGCAAGCTGCTTATGGCGAGCTGCCTATGGGGAGCTGCCTGTGGCGAGCTGCCTATGGCGAGCTGCCTATGGCAAGTTGCTTATGGCGTGCTGCCTATGGCGAGCTACCTGTGGCGAGCTGCCTATGGCAAGCTGCCTGTGGCAATCTGCTTATGGTGTGTTGCCTATGGGGAGCTGCCCGTGGCGAGCTGTCAAGAGGTCACACTTAGTTGACATGTGTCACAATTCCACTGGAGGGCCAAATCTGCCCTCATCAATTGCCCCCCACTCTCGAGCTGAGAGTAACTCAGCGAAGGGAGTAGATTTCTTTTGGCCCGTAAGTCAACGAGCTAGTAAGTGCTGATCAAAATACTAGTGTGGCCCATAGGCTTTGGGAGTGACTCATAGTCTACTCTTTTTTGACTTTGCCCGTGCCGGAGAGGCGACAGGGTCTTAAGTAGTAATGTGGCCCGTATGCTTTGCCTATGAGATGTCGAGCTATGATTGTGCCGCATCAGCTTCGTAATGCCGGTCACCCACTCCTACAAGAAGCTACTAGGAGCTCAACCTTCGGGGGCAGCACTACCAACTTTAGGTTGCCAACTAATACAGGAGCCTTGGAAGGCTCGACCGGTAAGGACGCCTATGTAGTCGGTTGGCCGCCAACTACCACGGAAGCCACGAAGAGCTCATCTTTGTAGGGGGGACCTTGGAGAGAGGACTAATGAGGCATTATCTGAATTGAAAGTAAGGTTGGTAGAGCTACTTAGTTTGTTAGCTCCCTACATAGTCTTTGAGTTCATAAAAGATGTAAACTATAAAGCGATAGCTTCGATTTCTAAAAAGTGAGGATTTAGCTTTCTAGGAGAAGAGGACTTAGGTTTTGTAAGATGAGAACTTAGCTTTTTGTAGTGTGTTCCCACAGACGACGCCAATTGATGTAACCATTTCTGGTCACGTACCATTTTTTGTGATGTATAATTTTTTTTTGGCTAAGTACCTCGTTATTTGACCGGGTGGTGACATGCCTTGGTGATGAGCTACTTGGTGGTGAACTGCCTGGTGGTGAACTGCCTGGTGGCGAGCTCCCTGGTGGCGAATTGCCTAGTGGTGAACTGCCTGGTGGCGAGCTCCCTAGTGAAGAACTACCTGGTGGCGAGCTCCCTACTAGGCGGCCTGTGACTTAGAGAATGGTGGAGCTCCTTGGTGCAGCGCAACCTGACTGCCCTCTGCATGAGGTGGTCTTCATTCCTTTGTAGGCATGGGAGCTGAGGGACTTGCGAGAACTCCATCTTTTCCTCCGCTTTGTAGGCGGCGGGAGGTGAGGGACCTGCAAGAATTGAATTAGAGGACCCGAGGGTATTATCCCGGCGGGCGCTCTCCGACGCTTAAGTTAGCACTCTGATTATAGAGAACTTTGAAGATGATATTGGAGAAATGAGAGAGCTAGAGAGCAGGGATTACCTCCATTTTTTCCATCCTCCCCCCTTTGGGGGTTGAGGTCTTTATATACTGGAGTCCCGCGGGTTAGGCGGGTGAAAAGCCTCCAAACGGTAAGACTCGTCACATCCCGTCAGAACCGAGGTACGGTGGTGAACTCCTCGAGGTTGTTAGGCTGGCGTTTGTGTCTGGCGGCCAGGTCAGCGCCTGGGCCAGGTTGTCAGGGCGGCGCCTGCCTTAGTCGGCGGGTCGATGTCTGGGCCAAGTTGTCAGGTCGGCGCCTGTGTCAGTCGGTGGGTCAGTGTCTGGGCTAGGTTGACAGGTCGGTGCCTGTGTTAGTCGATGGGTCAGTGTTTGGGCCAGGTCATCGGGTCAGCGCCCATGTCAGTCGACGAGTCGGTGTCTAGGCCAGGTCATCTGGTAGGAGATCTTCCTGTGATACGTCAAACTACTCTTCTACCGAGCTACCCTACAAGTGGCGAGCTCTTTAGTGGCGAGCTGCCTATGCAATGCCGAGTTGTCTAAGTTGCGAGGCTATGAGGGTGAGCTACTTGTGGTGAGTTGCCTGTGGCTAGCCGCTTGTGGCGAACTGCCTGTGGGGAGCTGCCTGTGGCGAGTTGCCTATGGCGAGTTGCCTATGGCGAGCTACCTTTGGCAAACTGCTTATGGCGAGCTAACTTTGGCAAGCTGCTTATGGCAAGCTGCCTATGGGTAGCTGCCCGTGGCGAGCTCCTTGTGGCAAGCTACTTATGGCGAGCTGCCAGTGGCAAGCTGCTTATGGCGAGCTGCCTATGGCAAGCTGCCTATGGCGAGTTGCCTGTGGCGAGTTGCCTGTGGCGAGCTGCCTATGGTGACCTGCCTGTGGCAAGCTGCTTATGGCGAGCTGCCTATGAAGAGCTACCCGTGGCGAGCTGTCAAGAGGTCACACTTGGTTTACATGTGTCACAATTCCACTGGAGGGCCAAATCTGCCCTCATCAATTACCTCCCACTCCTGAGTTGAGAGTAACTCAACGAAGGAAGTAGATTTCTTTTGGCCCATAAGTCGACGAGCTAGTGAGTGCTGATCTAGTTCCTAGTGTGGCCCGTAGGCTTGAGAGTGACTCATAGTCTACTCTTTTTTTATTTTGCCCATGCCAGAGAGGCAACCGAGTCTTAAGTAGTAATGTGGCCCATAGGCTTTCCCTGTGAGATGTCAAGCTATGATTGTGCTGCATCAGCTTCGTAATGCCGGTCACACACTTCTACAAGAAGCTACTTGGAGCTCGACCTTCGGGGGCAGCACTATCAACTTTAGGTCTCCAGCTGATACAGGAGCCTTGGAAGGCTCGACCAGTAAGGACGCCTATGTAGTCGGTTGGCCGCTAACTCCGACGGAAGCCACAAAGAGCTCATCTTTGTAGGGGCACCTTGCAGAGAGGACTGATGTGGCATTATCTGAATTGAAAGTAAGGTTGGTAGAGCTACTTAGTCTGTTAGCTCCCTGCATAGTCTTTGAGTTCATAAAAGATGTAAATTATAAAGCGATAGCTTCGATTTCTAAAAAGTGAGGATTTAGCTTTTCGGGCGAAGAGGACTTAGCTTTTGTAAGATGAGAACTTAGTTTTTTGTAGTGTGTTCCCACAGACGGAGCCAATTGATGTAACCATTTCTGGTCACGTACCATTTTTTGTGATGTATAAATTTTTTTGGCTAAGTACCTCGTTATTTGATTGGGTTGTGACATGCCTTGGTGATGAGCTACTTGGTGGCGAACTGCCTGGTGGCGAATTGCCTGGTGGTGAACTGCCTGGTGGCGAGCTCCTTGGTGGCAAACTGCCTGGTGGCGAGCTCCCTAGTGGCGAACTACCTGTGGCGAGCTCCCTACTAGGCGGCCTGTGACTTAGAGAATGGTGGAGCTCCCTAGTGCAACGCAACCCAACTGCCCTCTGCATGAGGTGGTCTTCTTTCCTTTGTAGGCAGTGGGAGCTGAGGGACCTGCGAGAACTCCATCTTTTCCTCCTCTTTGTAGGCGGCGGGAGCTGAGAGACCTACAAGAACTGAATTAGAGGACCTGGGGGTATTTTCCCGGCGGGGGCTCTCCGACGCTTAAGTTAGCTCTCTGATTGTAGAGAGCTTTGAAGATGATATTGGAGAAATGAGAGAGCTAGAGAGCAGGGATTACCTCCATTTTTTCCATCCTCCCCCCTTTGGGGGGGAGGTCTTTATATATCGGAGTCCCCACGGGTTAGGTGGGTGAAAAGTCTCCAAACGGTAAGACTCGTCACATGCCGTCAGAACTGGGGTACGGTGGTGAACTCCTCGAGGTCGTCATGCTAGCACTTGTGTCAAGCGGCTAGGTCAGCGCCTGGGCCAGGTTGTCAGGGTGGCGCCTGCGTCAGTCGGTAGGTCGGTGTTTGGGCCAGGTTATCAGGTCGGCGACTGTGTCAGTCGGTGGGTCAGTGTTTGGGCCAGGTTGATAGGTCGGCGCTTGTGTCAGTCAGCGGGTCAGTGTCTGGGCCAGGTCATCGGGTCAGCGCCCGTGTCGGTCGATGAGTCGGTGTTTAGGCCAGATCGTCAGAGAGGAGATCTTCCTACGATACGTCAAACTACTCATTTACCAAGCTACCCTACAAGTGGCGAGCTGCTTAGTGGCGAACTGCCTAGTGGCAAGCTGCCTATGCAACGCCAAGTTGTCTAAGTTGCTAGGCTATGAGGGTGAGCTACCTATGCTGAGCTGCCTGTGGCGAACTGCCTGTGGGAAGTTGCCTGTGGCGAGCTACCTTTGGCAATCTGCTTATGGCGAGCTGCCTGTGGAAAGCTGCTTATGGCGAGCTGCCTATGGGTAGCTGCCCCTGGCGAGCTCCCTGTGGCAAGCTGCCTGTGGCAAGCTGCTTATGGCGAGTTGCCTGTGGCGAGCTGCCTATGGCGAGTTGCCTGTTGCAAGCTGCCTATGACGAGCTGCCTGTGTCAAGTTCTTATGGCGAGTTGCCTGTGGCGAGCTGCCTATGGTGAGCTGCCTATGGCAAGCTGCTTATGGCGAGCTACCTATGGGGAGCTGCCCATGGCGAGCTGTCAAGAGGTCACACTTAGTTTACATGTCTCACAATTCCACTGGAGGGCCAAATCTGCCCTCATCAGTTGCTCCCCACTCCTGAGCTAAGAGTAACTCAGCAAAGGGATAGATTTCTTTTGTTTCGTAAGTCGACGAGCTAGTAAGTGCTGATCCAGTTCCTAATGTGGCCCGTAGGCTTTGGGAGTGACTCGTAGTCTACTCTTTTTTGACTTTGCCCGTGCCGGAGAGGCGACCGAGTCTTAAGTAGTAATGTGGCCCATAGGCTTTGCCTGTGAGATGTCGAGTTATGATTGTGCTGCATCAGCTTCGTAATGCCGGTCACACACTCCTACAAGAAGCTACAAGGAACTCGACCTTCGGGGGCAGCACTATCAACTTTAGGTCGCCAGCTCATACAGGAGCCTTGGAAGGCTCAACCGGTAAGGACGCCTATGTAGTCGGTTGGCCGCTAACTCCCGCGGAAGCCACGAAGAGCTCATCTTTGTATGGGGGACCTTGTAGAGAGGACTGATGTGGCATTATCTGAATTGAAAGTAACGTTGGTAGAGCTACTTAGTCTGTTAGTTCCCTGCATAGTTTTTGAGTTCATAAAAGATGTAAATTATAAAGCGATAGTTTCGATTTCTAAAAAGTGAGGATTTAGCTTTCTGGGAGAAGAGGACTTAGCTTTTGTAAAATGAGAACATAGCTTTCTGTAGCGTGTTCCCACAGACGGCGCCAATTGATGTTTCTGGTCACGTACCATTTTTTGTGATGTATAAATTTTTTTGGCTAAGTACATCGTTATTTGACTGGGTGGTGACATGCCTTGGTGATGAGCTACTTGGTGGCGAACTACCTGGTGGCAAACTGCCTGGTGGTGAACTGCATGGTGGTGAGCTCCCTGGTGGCGAACTGCTTGGTGGCGAACTGCCTGGTGAACTGCCTGATGGCAAGCTCCGTGGTGGCAAACTACCTGGTGGCGAGCTCCCTACTAGGCGGCTTGTGACTTAGAGAATGGTGGAGCTCCCTGGTGTAGCGCAACCCAACTGCCCTCTGCATGAGGTGGTCTTCTTTCCTTTGTAGGCAGTGGTAGCTGAGGGATCTGCGAGAACTGAATTAGAGGACCTGGGGGTATTTCCCGGTGGGGCTCTCCGACGCTTAAGTTAGCACTGTGATTGTAGAGAGCTTTGAAGATGATATTGGAGAAATGAGAGAGCTAGAGAACAGGGATTACCTCCATTTTTTCCATCCTCCCCCCCTTTGGGGGGTGAGGTCTTTATATACCGGAGTCCCCGCGGGTTAGGTGGGTGAAAAGCCTCCAAACTGTAAGACTCGTCACATCCCGTCAGAACCGGGTTACGGTGGTGAACTCCTTGAGGTCATCAGGCTAGCGCTTGTGTCAGGTGGCCAGGTCAGCGCCTGGGCCAGGTTGTCACGGCGGCGCTTGTGTTAGTCAGTGGGTCAGTGTCTGGGCCAGTTGACAGGTCGGCGCCTGTGTCAGCCGACGGGTCAGTGTCTGGACCAGGTCATCAGGTCAGCGCTCGTGTCGGTCGGTGAGTTGGTGTCTAGGCCTGGTCGTCAGGCAGGAGATCTTCCTACGATACGTCAAACTACTCTTGTACCGAGCTACCCTACTAGTGGCGAGCTGCTTAGTGGTGAGCTGCCTATGCAATGTCGAGTTGTCTAAGTTGCCAGGCTATGAGGGTGAGCTACTTGTGTTGAGCTGCTTGTGGCGAACTGCCTATGGGGAGCTGCCTGTGGCGAGCTACACATGGCGAGCTACCTTTGGCAAGTTGCTTATGGTGAGCTGCCTGTGGCAAGCTGCTTATGGCGAGCTGCCTATGGGTAGCTGCTCGTGGCGAGCTCTCTGTGGCAAGCTGCTTATGGCGAGCTACCTATGGCGAGCTGCCTGTGGCAAGTTGCTTATGGCGAGCTGCCTGTGGCGAGCTGCCTATGGTGAGCTGCCTGTGGCAAGTTGCTTATGGCGAGTTGCCTGTGGCGAGCTGCCTATGGTGAGTTGTCTGTGGCGAGCTGCCTATGGTGAGTTGTTTGTGGCAAGCTGCTTATGGCGAGCTGCCTATGGGGAGTTGCCCGTGGCAAGCTATCAAGATGTCACACTTAGTTTACATGTGTCGCAATTCCACTGGAGGGCCAAATCTGCCCTCATCAATTGCCCCCCACTCCCGAGTTGAGAGTAACTCAATGAAGGGAGTAGATTTCTTTTGGCCTGTAAGTTAACGAGCTAGTAAGTGCTGATCCAGTTCCTAGTGTGGCTCGTAGGCTTTGGGAGTGACTCATAGTCTACTCTTTTTTGACTTTGCCCATGTCGGAGAGGCGACCGGGTCTTAAGTAGTAATGTGGCCCATAGGCTTTGCCTGTGAGATGTCGAGCTATAATTGTGTTGCATCAGCTTCGTAATGCCCGTCACACACTCCTACAAGAAGCTATTAGGAGCTCGACCTTTGGGGGCAGCACCATCAACTTTAGGTCGCCAGCTCATACAGGAGCCTTGGAAGGCTCGACCGGTAAGGACGCCTATGTAGTCGGTTGGCCGCTAACTCCCGCGAAAGCCACGAAGAGCTCATCTTTGTAGGGGGGACCTTGTAGAGAGGACTGATGTGGCATTATCTGAATTGAAAGTAAGGTTGGTAGAGCTACTTAGTCTTTTAGTTCCCTACATAGTCTTTGAGTTCATAAAAGATGTAAATTATAAAGCGATAGTTTCGATTTCTAAAAAGTGAGGATTTAGCTTTCTGGGAGAAGAGGACTTAGCTTTTGTATGATGAGAACTTAGCTTATTGTAGCGTGTTCCCACAGACGGTGCCAATTGATGTAACTGTTTCTGGTCACGTACTATTTTTTGTGATGTATAAATTTTTGTGGCTAAGTACCTCGTTATTTGACCCAATGGTGACATGCCTTGGTGATGAGCTACTTGGTGGCGAACTGCCTGGTGGCGAGCTCCCTGGTGGTGAGCTCCCTAGTGGCGAACTGCCTGGTGGTGAACTGCCTGGTGGCGAGCTCCCTGGTGGCGAACTACCTGGTGACGAGCTCCCTACTAGGCGGCCTGTTACTTAGAGAATGGTGGAGCTCCCTGGTGCAGCGCAACCCGACTGCCCTCTCCATGAGGTGATCTTCTTTCCTTTGTAGGCAGTGGGAGCTGAGGGACCTGCAAGAACTGCATCTTTTCCTCCTATTTGTAGGCGGCGGGAGCTGAGAGACCTACGAGAACTAAATCAGATGACCCGGGGGTATTTTCCCAGCGAGGGCTCTCCGACGCTTAAGTTATCACTCTGATTGTAGAGAGCTTTGAAGATGATATTGGAGAAACGAGATAGCTAGAGAGCAAGGATTACCTCCATTTATTCCATCCTCCCCCCCCCCCCCCCCCTTTGGGGGGCGAGGTCTTTATATATCGGAGTCCTTGCGGGTTAGGCGGGTGAAAAGCCTCCAAACGGTAAGACTCGTCACATCCCGTCAGAACTGAGGTACGGTGGTGAACTCCTTGAGGTTGTCAGGCTGGCGCTTGTGTCAGGCGGCCAGGTTGTCAGGGCCGTGCCTGCGTCAGTCAGTGGGTCGGTGTCTGGGCCAGGTTGTCAGGTCGGCGCCTGTGTTAGTCGGTGGGTCATTGTCTGGGCCAAGTTGACCGGTCGGCGCCTGTGTCAGTCAGCGGGTCAGTGTCTTTGCTAGGTCGTCGGGTCAGCGCCCGTGTTAGTCGGCGAGTCGGTGTCTAGGCCAGGTTGTCAAGCAGGAGATCTTCCTGCGATGCATCAAACTACTCTTGTACCGAGTTACCCTACAAGTGGCGAGCTGCCTATGCAATGCCGAGTTATCTAAGTTGCCAGGCTATGAGGGTGAGTTGCCTGTGGTGAGCTGCCTATGGCGAGCTACATGTGGCTAGTCGCTCGTGGCGAACTGCCTGTGGGGAGATGCCTGTGGCGAGCTGTCTATGCCTATGGCAAACTGCCTATGGCGAGCTGTCTGTGGCAAGCTGCTTATGGCGACTACCTATGGGGAGCTGCCCGTGGCGAGCTGCCTATGGCGAGCTGCCTGTGGCAAGCTGCTTATGGCGAGCTACCTGTGGCAAGCTGCTTATGGCGAGCTGCCTGTGGTGAGCTGCCTGTGGCGAGCTGCCTATGGTGAACTGCCTGTGGCAAGCTGCTTATGGCGAGTTGACTATGGCGAGCTGCCTGTGGCAAGCTGCTTATGGCGAGCTGCCTATGAGGAACTGCCCGTGGCGAGCTGTCAAGAGATCACACTTAATTGACATGTGTCACAATTCCACTGGAGGGCCAAATCTGCCCTCATCACCTTCGGTGGTTGATCAATCCAGTCATAGTTCAGCTTCTAATTTGCAAACTTCTATATTATATCATCTACCAAAAGGATTTGCTTGTAATTTCTGTCTTGAGTAGAGAGAAAGGTATAAAAAAATTTTATAATAAAACAGATCCCTTCGGTGGTTGATCAATCCAGTCATAGTCGAGTTTCTAATTTGCAAACTTATATATTATATCATCTACCAGAAGAATTTGCTTGTAATTTCTGTCTTGTGTTGTTTCCAATCCATGAATTACTGCCCATTACTTAGCCTCAGAGCTTCGTTGAGCCTGGCAGATAGATCCTATTGCAGCTGCAATCACCTTCTTGTTGTGAGATAAGAGGGTGTAAGCCATTGGGAGTTCCATTCTTGAATCCCACATTAATGGAGAAAACCCAATTTTGATTCCCATCAGCAACAACTATAAAATTATTGGCCACTATACTGAACTTTAACCCAAGTCAGCACCAAATTGAAAAAAGAAAATTTCATGGGGAGAAAACAGATCACTATAAACCAACTTCATTACTTGGACAAATACTTAGAGAGTTAAGCTAACCGCATTTAAGTAAACAAAACCCCCATAAAAATTTTGCAGCTCACTGAAAGAAAAAAAAGCACTGCTTTTATAATTACCTGTTTTTGACGGGGATCAATGGGCTGCCAAAGATTTAGATGCAAAGAAACCATACCCGTGAAACAAAAATTAGGTCTAGTGTGAAAAAAAAAGAGTGTTGATTGCATATTCAATAAAGCAACCTTAAGCATTAAAACAATAGTCATAGAAAAACAATGAAGGTCCTATCTTTCACATTTCAATCTTGTAACTTCCTAATAAAAGAATAAAATAAAAAATCAGAAAGTTTAAACCGGCCAATAATTCTTAAAAATCAGGAAACTTAACTCAAAAGTTTGGAAAACAACTTGACAAAGTAATGGAGCTATAAGACAAAGGAGACAATTCATGTTCATATAAAATATTTTTAGAAAATTAGAAGTGAAAATTTGACACAATTTATAGTGATTTTTTAATAGATTTTTTTTTTGAAAATATAGAAGAAAAATGTATTTTATTGAAAATTTAATTAATAGTTAAATTAATATTTAACAAAATCATGTTAATTAATAGTGAAATTAATAATGTTTCTAATAGTAATTTTTAAGATATATTTTCTAAAAATTAATATAATAGATTTAACAAAACAAACTGGGTCAATCAAGATTTGTTCAAATTGATAACTAAATAAATTGGGGAGATCACCTTTTGGGTTATGGAATGATCCAATCCATTAGAGTCATCTTCTTGACCCATCTTCTTGTTACATTAATGTTTGCTCAGTAAACACATATTTGGCCCTCCATTGACATCATGACACATGGCATATCGGAACAACTAGGTGACACCCCAAAACCACCTAAGTGACAACTTACCTTAGCTAAAATGATGGAGTCCCAGCTAATGATTTGCCCCCACTGTTGACCTGGTGGAAACCTAACTGGCGACCTCGTCCACAACTCAGGGCGGCTAGAAGCACCTCGTCCAGGACCAACCTGTGGTACCTTATTAGTACCGGCTTAAGCAACATCCCTTGAGGGCTTGCTGACCTGATTGAGGTCCAGGTGGCAACCTGCGAGACATGCTTGTTGATGGATTCTGCATGCATCCCATCACTCCTGAGTCTCTCGGAAGTCAGTTCTCACACCGAATGTTTTAGAGGAAACCGAGTAAGGCACAAAGATTGGCCTACGTGCACGACTACCTCCAAGAACTTCGGAGCAGTTAGGCACATCTTCCCGGAGATCCCAGATGCAATGCGTGCTACCCACGTCAAACAATGCCTATATAAAGACCTTACCTCCAACCTCAGAAAGTACATGCACAATTTAGTTCTCGCAACTCTCTATCTCTCTTACTTTCAGCTCTCTCACAAAATCTCTGCATTCGCTAACATAAGCAACGGAGTGCCCACCCCAGGTAAAGCAACCCGGGCACTCTAACACAGTTTCCTTGTAGGTCGCATCAAAGCCACCTCTCCAGCTCGCTACCATACAGCCAGACATCAGAGCTAACTCTCCAGGTCGTCACCATATAGCCAGGCATCAGAGTCACGTCTCCAGCTCGTCACCATTCAGTTAGGCATCAAAGCCACCTCTCTAGCTCATCACCATACACCCAAGCATTAGAGTCACCTCTCCAACTCGTCACTATTCAGTTAGGCATCAGATCCACCTCTCCAGCTCGTCACTATTCAGCTAGGCGTCCAAGCCACCTTTCAGGTAGGAACCATTTAGCTAGGCATCGAAACCACATTCCAGGTAGGGATTATTCAGGTAGGAACCATTCAGTTAGGCATCGAAGCCACATTCCAGGTAGGGATTATTCAGGTAGGCATTTGAGTCACCTAGCAGTCAGGAGCTGTCAAAACACCCATCATCATAAATACAAAACTCTATTTACATTACTTGTATTATTTCAATATTTAAGTTCTAACTTAAATTTCAATATTTTAATACATTGAAGAGAAATTAAATTCATATATATGGAAAGTGGAGAGAAGTGGCTTATTGGGTACGTTAGATAGATTAGGAGATGCTTTAGAAGTAAATTTTAGGTGGGGGAGATGGTTTAGGTGATTGGAGAGAGAGAAAGAGAGAGAGAATGAAGGGAGAAAGGAGAAAAAGGAGAAAAAGGAACCTTAATTATATGACATCGCTTTATTAGATACAAAATTGTGAAATGTAGAATTCTATGGAATTGGGACCCAATATATTCCCCGATTCCAATTACACAATTTAACCCAAAATACAGCCAACCTTATGAATTTAGACAAATAACAAAGCATCAAGTTGGGAATTTCTTGAATTAAAAGGCTACTTACAGATGTTTGCCATGATATCTTCTCCTCAAGTAGCAACTTTCTGCCTAAAGAAAAAGTTGGCAAGTTTTTGCTTTAATAATAGCCTTAATGCGATTAAAGAAAAGAAAAACTTCAATTCATTTAAAAAGGATGTATGTCCACAGCAATTTCTGCCCGCCACAATCACTGTCTGCATGCAACTTTATCGGATATTCACCTAGCTATATGAGAAGAGGGTGATAAGATCATGGCTTTTTTTTTTTTTCCTTTTTTGGCATTAAATGCAATGCAACATTCGATCCCATGGCACAGAAAGAATTGCTATAAGCTAGACCTATGATTAGCTAGATGGTTGGTGGGGTTAGTCAGCCCACTGGCTTACGCATCAAGGTGCTTTTCCGTGGGCTTGAACTCACGTCTTCTTAATTTTACTTATCATGTCTTTTAACCTTTCTTAATTTTACAAGGCATTAGGGCGCTACTAATACACATTTGAAATTTAATTGAAACTGGAATGTTAGTGTAAAATATACAGCTTGTAACCATTTTAACATCAAGAAATTTAATTTTTCAAGTCTATATATTGGAAAATGGTCATCATAGAGTACCTAGAGATTCAGGTGGTGTTTAATTCGCAATTGCTATCCATTAATAAGACTCAATTTCCTTTCAAAAAGCAACTTTGAAGTCTAAAAAATGAAAATTAATATTCTCTATTATAAGTGTTCAAAAGCCTCTTTTTATGTAAAAGTAGTTTTGTGCATAAATGAATGCTCGAGAGGTATATTAATTATTTACAATGTTTATTAAAAGATTATAATGAAGGTATTACATGTACTGAACAGGAATTTTAAATTGACAAAAAATATAGAGCAAATTTCTTAAATTATCTTTATGGTTTAGTTAATTGATTAAGCATATTCTTACTGTTGACTAATATTTCCTTTATCATTAGCGTCCGTTAACAGAAACACAAAAAAGACTAATTTACCCTTTATTCTTTTTCAAAATTTCAAAATAAAACAAAAAACGTTAGTTCATCAAAACCCTAACCATATTTACAGAGGCACATTTGGAGCTGGACAAATATGGTTGACCCAGTGCAGAGTTGTTAATTGGGTGTAGAGGAGTTGTCAAGCAAATCCATTGCCGTTCAATCTAACCAGCAAATTCAGACCCTTTTGAGGAACAAATCTTCATGGCGGTGAATTTTACTTGACAGAGTGCAGAGTTGTTAACTGGGTGTAAGCTTCGTCATATCCAAGGGGTTGAACAACCCAATGCAGACTACACCCCGACCCCCTTTTGAGGAACCCAACCTTCCCCGTCTTTGAGATGTCGTTGCAGAGTTGTTAACATTAGAACTCTGTTTCTAAACCTCTCAACACGAAATTATATTCCTTCCCACATGCATTCTTAACAATGATTACCTAGAGAACAGAAAGTCGGAGAACCAAATGCAAAAAGATAGTGGTGTCAAACAGGGGGCACTGCCGAGACTGAGCCGTAAAAAATCATTTGGAACACTGATCTTCTAGCCACTTGAGACAGAGCCATAGGGGGATCTGCTAACCAATGGCTAGAATCAAGTAGCTGCCCAGATCTAGCACTACAAACTGTAGAGAAGGGGGAAATGCTCAACTGTATTCACGGAAACCCCCATACCGGTATCTTCCCATTGATCACTTAAAATAGCATATGTTTGTTCCTTCGTGTAATTGCCAATGAAAGTAGATACTAGGAATGGAACAAGGTGGGAAGATGGGTTCAAGTAGATGGCTTGGCGTTTGGGAGTACTTTTCATTCAAGGGAGATGTTAGAAAGAAACAAAGCATATATGAGAAGAAAGAGAAGGCAGAAACCGAACGTGGAAATGATAAACACTGAGGCCGTGCCATCAGGAGAAAGAGGGTAAAGAGAAGGAAGAGAATAAAAGAAATTGAAACTGTTGGAACCTTCGTCGCTGGAACCGCCACTACCAACCTTCACTGCTGGAGCCTCCGGTGCCCAGTAGGAAACCCCAGAGCCCACTGCCAAATAATTTGTCCATTCTTTTTGTTTTTTCAAAGTTTCAAGAAAGAACTCCAATAACGGCAAATTCAAAGAGAGATGCTGTTGTGGTAGTTTGGACTCTGGAGCGGATTCTATCTCTCGCCGCTTGCACAGCAAAGCCATTGCCTCCTTTGAGAATCCTCATATTGGTGAAAAAGAATGGAAGATAGACAAAGAGGGGGAGAGAGGTGGGGGTAAAATTGGGTTTTAAAAAATGCATACATCACGTGTGAATGAGTTTTGCCGAAATGTTAATGGACCTTAACGGTAAGGGTAGAGTTAATCAATTGTCAGAAACAGTAAAGGTAGTGTTAGTTAATTATTAAACAATAAGAATACAGTTAGTCAATTAACTAAGCCATAAATGTAGTTTAAGAAATTTACCCAAAAGTTTATTGTAAAAGCTAAACATACATGAGAAAATGATTAGAAGAAGCCCAGTTACAGAGTCAAGAGTTTGTGGTTGGACTGCTCTGGTCAAGAGTTTATGGTTGGATTGCTCCATTAATTAAGACCAGGGTTATATATATGTATGTTTTGTCAGGGATTACTTGTATTTTCAGTTGGAAATGGCTATATATATGAACTGATCAATGGTGGGAATGGTTATATAGACACATCTTTTGGGCCATTTCCAGTTGGTAATGCATGGCAAAACCAACCCCGAAAAATCCTTGTTGAATTCAATGGTGGGTTGCTGATAATTAAATGAAAAGCCATCTCCATCTCCTCCATGGCTCTACTCCTGTAGTATGAGTTATCATCAGTAGCATGATTTCATGGCTAAGAAGACTCATTCGAGGGTTGTCAAGAAAGCAATAAAGGAAGATAGTGGCTGCTCCAACAACTCGGATACCCGTACCTCATCTCTTCTTAAGTGGTGCACCCCTGGCTTGAATGTTTCTGCATTTAGACACATGGGCCATACGAACGCCTCTTAAGTGAGTCACCGATTGATATGCCTAGCTAATATATCTTTTTCAGATGCTACATAATTAGTCCAAACAAAGAATGACTAAACAAAACTAAAACCTACATCACTCCACTTCCTTTTTTTTATACCTAGTGGCCGCACAAGCCTTTATTTTTAGTAATATATATAATAATGGAAATTAAGCCATTCGAGTCATTGTCAAGTCGGGTGGGTAAGATTAATATCAAGTTTGTTTATAGCGTCGTCTAGCATTTTCAATTATTTATCAAATTTTTATAAAGTTCTCTTTTTAATTTTGATTTGTTCATCAAAATTTTTATTAAACTAATTTATTTATTAGCTTGGGTGGGTGTAAGGTGGGGGATAGATGGTGGGGGTGGGGATGCGAGTGATTGATGGTGACTGATATAATTTTATAAGAGAGTATTATATTTTGCAGCTTCGGCTTTTTTATATGCTAAAAATATTGCACAACAGCCAATATGAGGGAGTCTCTCTCTATTTATATATATCTTGACTCTTCTTCTTCCTCTTATTCTTTTAGTACTTCTAAGCGACGACCAGTGCTATCACTCTTTTGGTCGCTCGAATTCATCTGTGCAAAAAGAATAAAATAAAGGCTTGCTTTCCAGCTCTAACCATACAACAATTCTGTGGTCAACCAAACAAACCGGAAACCCAAACCAGTAGGGTTTTTTTTTTTTTTTTTTTTTTTTCTATAATATAATTCTAATCCTACTTTTGCGAGTACAACTGCAGATGAGATGACATGGCATCGCACAGAAGACAAAACTAAACATCCTCTACCCCATGTTTTACACAAAATCCCTAGTTTAGATTTTGTCCTTTTGTAATTAAAGGTTCCTCCAGTAGAACCCGTATCGTCATGATAATATATGATTTATGATGAAGTAGGGTTCATACATCCATGCCAGATTGGACTGGCCTCTATCCAAACCCGAATTTGTCGAGTTGTGAGCGTCATGTGGGATGTCATGGGTCTTTAAATAAATCACAATACGACAATACAAAACGAGTTCATCTGCAAATTCTCAGGTTCTGGATACTTGTTTTTTTGTTCAAGTTCAGTTTGGAAGGAATGTGCAGTACAGATATATACAAAATAATAATACAAATATAAATACAATTATATAAAGTGCAAAATATTATATTTTATATTATTTTGTATATATCTGCACTATATATATTCTTTTTAAACTGACACTATATACATTTGTATTTATATTCTTTCTAAACTGAGCCTTAATTCTTCATCATAAAAATTTAACTCGTGGCATTTTGGTCCTGTCTGGTTAATTAAGTGCGCCAGATGTAGCCTTAGCCAGATAGGTTATGGATCTCCTACATAGAGAATTTCACTGAAGATCCGGTGTGCTGGACTGAGACCGACTCATAGGGATGTATGGACAGATGCGATCTATCTAGAACAGAGCCCTTTTAAAATGGACTATGGGTGTGTAAAGTTGGTTTTAATCTAATTGCAAGAAAAGCATTCCTCCATGTAACCATTAACCAGTACATCTTTTGAATCACCTTATCATCTTAGCTTGTTTTTATAGGGTTGATTACATGAATCTTGTTCTGTCATTCCATTTCCATTTTATTGAGTGCCACATCCAATATGAAATTATAGACTGTTCAATCATTTCTCACTACTTTGTATTCAGATAATTCTAGAACCCTCTTCACAAGTGGGATACCTTGGATTGAATCCTCCTCATTTCCTGTGGGTCTAAATCTGGAAGGAATCCCCCTTTCTTGTGTAGATTAGGAATCCCCCTTTCTTGTGTAGATTACCAGTTGATGCTAAAATGAGGCTCCATTAAGTGCCCTTTCGCAATTTGTAACACAAATCCAATAAGTGTAATTTCCTTTATTTTCATTATCAATTTGAAATGATTTGTGTCATGAATTACCTCATTTAGTACTTGCATTTAAGTGGGGATTACTATGTTGGGATAGAGTGGGTGAATATGGAAATGACCTTCTAAGAGTTCTCTATTCCACTCGATTTGTTTTCTCTCAAAAAAATTTTAATTATGCTTATGCTGCGCAAGGAGTGGAATGGAACCATCGACCTGTTGATCACCTGTTGATCTAGTTTTTGGCTGAAATTGTTGAATCGGCCAATAATCCATTGATTTAAGCGGTTAAATTGTTGATCCGTTTAATGGCTTTTGGCCATTTTTTATTTTCTTAATTAAGAACCATCCAAGCAACTAATTTTGTTTTATTCTAATCTTGGTCCCTGACCAAAAATCGTTGAATTGGTCAATGACCCATTGACTTAGGCAGTCGAACCATTGACTCATTCAATGGTTTTTGGTCATTTTTTTATTTTTTTAATTTTTGTTGTCAGACCGGGCCATCCATTCGAACCAAAAGTCAAACCATCGACCTGAAAACTGGTGGTTAGAACGGTTATGTTTTCAAGTCGTATGAATCACACGCTCGAATGACATAACACATATGTCCCGTCTAGGCAACCAGTTTCATTTTACTCCAATCCCAGTCCCTAGCCAAAAACCGTTGAATCAATCAATAACCCATTGACCCAAGTAGTCAAATTGTTAACCCGTTGACCCGTTCAATGGTTTTTGGCATTTTTTTTTCATTTTTGTTGTTAGAATGGGCCATCCATTTGAACTAGACAGTCGAACTGTCAACCCAAAAACCAGTGGCCTAAATGACTCCATTTTCAGGTTATATGAGTCACATGCTCGAATTACATACTACTTAATGGACCTCACACACTCAATTTTTGTCCTATAATTTTTGTTGTCAAAATGGGTCGTCTGTTCAAACCGGACAATCGAATAGTCAACCCGAAAACCGGTGGTCAGAACGGCTTCGTAATTTTTTGCTTGTAATTTTTTGTTGTCAAAATGGGCTGTTTGTTTGAACCGTCGACCCAAAAACCAGTGGCTAGAACGGTTTTATTTTTGGGTCGTATGAGTCACACACTCGAATGACGTAACACGTATGACACTACTTAATGGACCTCACAACTCAATTTTTTGCCTATAATTTTTGTTGTTAGAACGGACCGTCCATTCGAACCAGACGATCAAACTGTCGACCCCAAAAACCGGTGGCCAGAATGGTTCTGCAATTTTTTGCTTGTAATTTTTGTTGTTAGAATGGGCCATCCTTTCATTCGAACTAGATAGTTGAACTGTCGATTGTCAGAACATTATTAACAACATTTATCAATAATAATAAGTAATTATACTATTTAATTAAATAATCATTAATGATAGTTTTAATAATATTATTTAGTGATTTTTAATATAACAATAAATATTAAATTTATGAATAGGATTTATTAATAATATTCATTAAATTAATAATTACCAAAATTAAATTAAATTAATAATATTTATCAATAATAGTCAGTAATTATAATATTTTATTAAATAATCAATAACAGTACTTTTAATAACATTTTTAATTATTTTTAATATAACAATAATTACTAAATTTATTAACAGTATTTATTAATAACAATATTTATAATTACAATAACTATTAATTATAACCACTAATTATATATTTATTAAATAGAGCGAATCATGGAATTAATTCTGCTTCCACCCTAGAACTTAACTTCATTTTAATTTTGGTATTAATCATTACATGACACTCCTTTAGGAGTCGTTATTCTTTTAGGTAAATAGTATAACATCACATCAACAATTTTTTTCTTTGACTTTAATAATAGCGGGATTCGAAATCACACCACTAATGGAACAATTCATCCAAACTGACCTATCCCTCAGTTGGTTAAAACATTCTTCAATTGCTGTGCTAACTCATTGCCTCCCACTTTATTACAAAACATAACAAGAAAATTTTATTATACATACACATGTACATAATATTAACACCTCTCTAATATTAGAGCTGTCAATTGGTCCATTCTATTCGATTGACTGAACCAAACTGATTATGCCATTTTTGGTTATCTTAAATAATTTCTAACCTTTCTATTTTTAAACTCATCTTTTAGCAGTGCATCTAGAAGGTTTTAAATTATGTTTCAAAGCTATTTTACATCAAGCTTAAAACAATGAATATTATTAGAGGTTATTGCACCTTATAGCTCATGTATTGGGGATAGGGGTGTCCATTGGATTGGAATTGATACAATCCGATCCAGTACAATGTGAATCCATTAGAAATGGATCAGGTCCAGTCCAATCCAATAAATAATTTGGATCATTTTAAATCAGTCCAATTTAATATTTGGACCGTCCAATTTATTCAAATTCATTTTAATTTAGATTGGTTTGAGTCAAACACAGTCCATTAACACTTATATTCTTATCTTATATCAATGGATCGAACATTAACTTAATTCAACTAAATCCAATATAGATTTATTTTGAAGGAACCAGATCCAGTCCAATCTAATAAATATTTTGAACCGAATTGATCCAATCCACTATGTCTTTTGATCCGTCCAATCCGTCCAAATTGATTTTGGACTGGACGGTCCAAAACCGGTCCATTGACTCCCTTAATTGAGAATTTGGGATACATTAATTGATGAAATCAGAAAACCGTTCTGAATGCTAATTCCGGTCTCAACAATCGGATTGGTTGTTCAGCACTATACCAAGCTCCTTTTATTGGTGGTTTCCAACTAATTTCAGCTATTCATAGACCACAGTTTTGAATTTTTTTTAATGAATGCATGTCCTGACAAAGAACTAATTTTGAACATGACACAGCAAAGTCTTTGGGGCCTAAAATTTCTACAATTGGTGAGGTGAACATAGTTAGTTTCTTTCATGCTTTTTTTTCTTTTTTTTTTTTAATTATATTATAATCCCCAAACTTTATTCGACATGCAGAGCAGCACTCCGGATCTGCTACCCATAAAATGTTCCTATATCCCTACCCACACAACATTGTCCCAGTGGTTTATTGAGAATATTTTCCCATGAAAGACATCATATTCTTGATGCACAGCTGTAATATATTGTGGGTAAAGATGTAGGAATAGATTGTGGGTAGCAGATTCAAACCCGGGAGGTGGCAGGGCCGCAGGGCTACCATGAGCTGGGCAGCTGGGGACCAACATTTGGTATCGTCCCATGATTCCAATTTTACCCAACTTTGGTGGGCTCTTAGTCTTTATATATGTAGGAACAGTTTTGTTGGGAGCATTTCCCAATTCTATTTCCAATGTTAGAAAATAGAAACCGTTTTTGTTAGGGGAGATTGAGAATCATTCTCGAATTCACATTGGCGTTGCACAGAATATCCCAACCGTGCATTGGGAACATCTCCAATGACATGTACAGGAGATATACCCAATGTACTCTAGATATGCGCTACCAATAGATCGACATGGAGTTTGCAATGAAGTGGAAGAACGAATTTGGGACAACATCAGTGACTAGCGAGCGCAACAGACTGGAAACTGCTGAGAAGAAGCAATAGCCGCAAGTTTATTGATGGCCCAGAAATAAACCTAAATGAATCAATCCAGCGTGTTAGCCATTCCCTTTATACAAAGTAAAAAAGTATTTGGATATCTACTTTAATTTGCCCATTTGTTTAAACTTTCTTTTTTTCTGCCAATTAACCATCGAAATCAAATGACCACTGAGCTGATTAATTAGTTTGTTTGGATCAAGTATCGATCGGTTCATCTCTCTAAAAGATTTTCACGAAGAACTGTCGTAAGTCTAAGCTTGGATGAACAAAGTCGGTGAAAATGTTGCATCAGGGTGCTCTCACTGTACAAAAAAGCATTGAGACCTTCGCTGAACCGAAGCATTACATACATGTTCGTCCAAATTCCAACACAAGAATTAATGTCTAATCCCACCATTGAAGGGGTCCCAAGTCCCAATTAACCTAAGAGATCCTCCACCCACAGACCTACTGAATGCATTAATAATTCACAGTGTTGTCATATATAATCTCTCTATCAATGTTGGTTTTGATGATGCAGTCAATCTATTGGGGTGGGACCCCTTTAGTAGTGCTTCCTCGTTCCATCCTGTTCCCACCGGATGTACACACCACACAGTATACTGGGTGAGAAAGGCAGTTGAAACTCAAAGCGCCATACAACGAGAGAAACCCATTACAAAACACGATCCTTTTTAATCAAACTATTCCGTCTCACATCACTGGTCACTAGTCACTCAATATTATTATTTAGCATTGCAAGGATATCATATTAAAAGGTTATCAATGCAAAAATAGAACGAAATTTGATTAGTAGCTAGAGAGAGAGACTGATGTAAGAAGATGATAGGTTGGGCGAGAGAGCATAATCTGGTTAAAAGGGGATTCAACCTACCACTTTAATAGTTTCTTTGGTTGGTTGTTCATCAAATCAAATTGAAAGCTGAGCACTTACGAATCAAGACACGATTGTAACTCCACGGTGCATATCATGCATCAAAGAAATCTCCTTTGTTTCTCTTCCTCATCCTCAGTTGGTATTTGATTTCTTAATCATTTTCTATAGGAATAGCAGGCTTATCCAGCTTCCCTGTCTCTCTCTCTCTCTCTCTCTCTCTCTCTCTCTCTGTGTTAATAATGCCATAATGGTGATTTGACCAGTTTCGCAATCTCTAAGCACCATTGAAGTCCATAGTTTATAACCGAAAAGGCAAACTCAGGGATGAGCCATGAACTCCTCATTTGTTTATTATTTACTTAATTAATTCGTTTACGTCTCCTTGTACAAGGAATAAAACAAAATTTGGCCGGGGCTCAATATCAAACTTTCTCGGAGGGAGGAGGGGGTACAAAACTCAACCTCGCAATCAGCGATTGATCATGGGTTTAAAGGTTTCAAACAGATCTGAACTCCATGTTTGGGCTTAAGAGTCAAGACCATAATCGGAGCGTGACGATAGTTCCTCGAGATGGTGAAGCTAAATTGTGATAACAGCATGGCTAATATGATCTTAGACTCCATCAGTGCAAAGGATTGACCAACACAATTGCGAGGTCCTGCTGCAAACGGAATGAAATGCCGGCCCGGAGCAAATGACTTCCCTGAAAATCTCTCTGGGTTGAATTCATGTACATCCTTTCCCCAGAGTTCCTCACTATGGTGAATTGCAAGTACTGGAATCCAAAGGGAAAGTCCCTTCGGAATGTGGAGGTCACCCAATTTGATATCCTCGAATGCCATTCGGGGGAGAAGGGAAGCCGGTGGATACAAGCGAAGCGACTCGTTTATCACCATGTTCAACTGCAGACACGGGCCAAAATGAATGTTAACCACTGATCGAACCAATAATTGTTTACATCTAATTTTATCTCCAACTACTAATTCATTATTGACAGTTACATGCAAGAAGAACTTTGATTCAACTTTTCATTTTCTTTTCTGTTCTTTGTTTTGGAGTTTGAACTTGGAAACGAAATGAACCTGCAAATTCACGTAGTAACAGCAACATTTTTCTTACCAGGGAGAGCTTGGAGAGTTGATCAATGGTGGGTGCCTCCCCATTGCAAACCTGGAGCACCTCTGCTCGGACCTTATCTTGCCATTCGGGGTTAGTGGCCAGGAGCATGATTGTCCATGTAAGCAGGAGAGCAGTGGTGTCGTGCCCAGCGAAGAAGAAAGTCTTGCATTCATCCATGAGCATTTGAAGGGTGAAGCTGAACCCCCCAGCTCTCTTCTTCTGGGTCTCGGCCAGAAGCATGCCCAGCAAATCATTCCCATAGGATGAGCTCCGACCGATCTCGACACAATCTTTTCGCCTCTGGATGATCTCCATCAATAGTTTCTCCACCTCCATCTTCAATGATTTGATTTCCCTGTTGTATTTGCTAGGGAAGAATCTGTCAAATGAAAAAAAAAAAAAAAAAAAAAACAAGAAGCAATCAATTTACATAGTTGATGAAACGTTAAATTGCATAAATGACTAATTACTACCATTGTTGGAAGAGGTAACAACAGCATTTATATTGTGATGGCAAGCAGACAGAGTAAAACAGAGGAGCAAATATAGAAATAGAAGGAAGGAATATTAAAAAATAAATTTCAAGTCAAGAAAGATGGAGCAGTGTCACTACTGAGAAATGAGTACTCACCGGCTACCCGGGAAGCATAGGTGGCGGGTGGATTGAGCGCAGAGGCGCTGCAACGAGTTAAGGAGATGAAATATGCGCTTTCCCTTCTCATAGCTACTATCGAATTCAGTTCGAGATATGATGTCTCCAGTGAGCTGACTCATGCATTCACTGATTTCGATTTCTGTTTCGCCCGACTCCACCTTGGAGCGTAGTGATTGGAGCATCTGTTTGGTGCATTCCACCATGTATCCTACATGATTCTGGAGATAACCATTCGACCATTTTATTAAAAAAAAAAAAAGAATTAAGGATATTACAACATTAAGAAATCAAACCCCAAACAACCAAACGACAGAAACAGAAGGAAAGAGAAAAGGAGGAGGAAGAGAAGTTTATTGAAGCCAATCAAATATATGTCCAAACCTTGAGCTTGTCTGCCATAAATGCTGGAGCAACGATATGGCGCTGATGGTACCAGTCATCTCCATTAGCCATCAACAAACCCCGGCCAATAAAGTGCTTCGTCCCTTGCTGCTGTAGCCATGACTTACCGGAGATACTAACACACTTGGAAGACAGAAGCTCTTTGATCTTCTCTGTCTCCGTCAAGCACATCCGCGGCTCGCTTCCATTCCAAAATATGAAGCGTTTTCCTGTGAAAAGTGAAAACATATAATTAAGCGAGCACCCATGAACACGATTCTATTCTAAGACCATTAATAATTTGTCATCAAGCGACATGGGAGGTGAAGAGTGATGAGAAGAGAATGTAAATATACCAAATTGCTTAGACCAGAGAACATAATGCGGCAATAGGCGGCCGACGATGTCGTGGTGGATGGAGTCCATATCTTTAGAAGTGGCGCTAGCCACAAGGGCTGCTACATCGACGAGGTTTCCAACTATAAAACGAGGCTTGGGGCCGGTGATTCCTTGCTTTTCCATGAATTTCTTGATGCGTCTGGGAGTCAACCAGTAGCATGAGATGGTGACATATCCAACTCTAATCAACGAAACAACCAGGACAACTACTAGTCCTAACAACACCACCGATGCCATGGAGTTCTTATTCAACACTGCACAGACTACAACAACACCCAGGATATAAGGCTAAGACGACTTGAAAGCAAAGAGGGACTAGCCAGACACACACACACACAGTACTCACAGCGAGAGAGAGAGAGAGAGAGAGAAGCGGTATTGTATTACTGAGCCTTCCCGCTGAGTAGTGAGTAGTGATCCAAACACCGGCCTTTATAAACTCATCAAAAGTGGAAATTATAAAAACAAAAAAAGTTAAAAAAGATGTTCAGGGATCAACTTTTTGATACAGTGTACAAGCGCTGTCGATGGATTCCTTCACCTGTTGTCAGGTTCAAATTCGGTTCAACATCCCGATCCAATTATTCCGGATTTACATGTTAGAAATTGCATCCAATTAATAATGAATAAAATCTAAATCCTAACCAAGTCCGATATATTGAATTTTGGACCGGATTCAAGCTTAGCTTTTTTTAGTTTTTTGTTATTAATCAGATAAGATTCGGATTTAGATGATCCAACCCGGTTACGGCCTTTCTAATAAGGAACAACAAAATTATGGTTGCATAGGGAAACTCATGTGACACAACATAGAACCGCAAAGAAATAGATACGAATTAAACTAAATTTGATTCGTTAATAATTAGATCACATTTGGATAGGGATGAATCCACATTACATCCCAACTATAAACGGAACGAATTAATATCACATAATTAATAACTGTATTGGGGATTTGAAATTAATATTTTTTTTTTAGAAATAGGAGCAACTACATAAGATGGGGGTAGCTCGGCCCCAAGCATCACAAAAATAAATAGAACTTAAGTCTCTAGGGATAGAGGAAGGGCAAAAACTGAGAATGTTGAGAAGAAAAAAAAAAAAGAGCTTAGTTTGCCATCTGGTCTGCAGTTTGATTGGCCTCTCTGTAGACATGGTTGTAGATGACACCACATTCCAAACCTTCAGCCAAAAACTGAGTGCTGAGAACAAAAAAAAAAAAAAAGAGCTTGGTTTGCCATCCGGTCTGTAGTTTGATTGACCTCTCTATAGATATGGTTGTAGATGAGACCACATTCCAAATCTTCAGCCAGTTTCAAACACTCTTCGGTGATGGTCTTCAATCTCCACAGCCAGTCCACTTTGTTTTTTAAACACGAAGTCAAAAGAAGAGTCTCCCTGATGAAGATGGGGAGACCCCTATAGTTAAAAGCAATATTGTGGGCCTTTTATGCAACCCAAGCTTCCGCTACATTAATTGAGGAATTCCCAATAAAATAAGCTTTGGTCTCAAGAACAATCCCCCATTGATTTCTTGCAACGCAACCAATTGCGCAATCACCTTTATCATTTTTGGACATGTCAAAATTAATTTTGAACAAACGAATCGACACGACATTAATACTAGAGCAACTTACTACGATTGTGTTTGGTATCCATTGCATTTTCCAGCAATGACGCTAGTTGTACTCATGTTATGTAGGCGTTTAATAGAAGAACATTGAACTTATTGTTTGGTTGAGCATGGTTCAAACTATCAATGCACCATATACCTCTGTGTATCGGCATGGTAGAGGTGCATCGAAACTTTAGTTTTAAGTTTTATAGCCCAAAGATACAATATGATAAGTCCCATATTAGATGTATTGTGTGGATACTTTAAACCTTGTGGTTGAGCCATGTTAAGATAATATCAACTTATTCAAGGACTTCACCTAACAGCTTAAGCTTTTAAGTTGAATGGTTCTTTGAGATGGTATTAGAGCCACTTTGACCAAGTGGTTTAGTGTTTAATCCTCATTACCCCATTATAATTAATTAAGTTTTAGCACAAGATATGGGTGGGTCTGTGCTTGTTCACACTTAAACTTTTAAGTTAAATTGTTTTTAAGAAACCGTTTATCGAATGATATTTTTCTCAATTTAAGTGAAAAATGCCAAAGATTGATATCATTATACCAAACATCCCCTACATGTATTGTAACCAAGACATAGGGTATACCAAGCGGCTTTCGGGGAGAAAAACATTCCTTGCAAGCCCAAATGATTTTACACTGTATCAGGCACAGGCTTTGAGCCGGATCCATTCAAGTTTTAACAAAAATCAAACCCAAACCCGTCCAGGAACAGGTATAATCCGGAGTTCGTATTGAATGCCACTTATGATGAAAAACGGATAACACCAATGTCTGAAATAAAAAATCAGTAAAAGTAATGTTTTGAATTTATTGTTAAAGCCGACACGTTTATATTTTATGGAAGGATCTCCGAATTATCCTACCACCTAAGGTTCAAATTATCCTGCCACCTGATACGTATCGTGCCACCCAAGACTTAAACCGGCCCCATGAATCTGTTTTAAAAAAAGAAAAAGCAAAAAAGCATTACCAATATTGCCCGATACGCCCTTACCAGCGTATCTGTCATATCGATATTTTGAACCTTGCTACCACCATGGTCATACGAAATGCGAACTCACTTTTAGGTACTTCCCTCAAAAGTGCCTCAATAACTTTGTTTTTCAATCTTATTCAATTGTTTCGTTAGAGAAATGCTAATTTATGATAATTCTTTTTTTTTTATAGAAAAAGGCATCAAATAATTAATCTTCTCCAATTGAAATTCCACTCACTTGATCTCTTGGAATTCCATTTCAAATAATGACTTTCAATCATTTAATTAATGACTTTTTATTCTGATTGTTATAATTACTAACAAAATCTATATTTACACTACTTTAAAAAGTACAATAGCCTCAAGAATATTTCTGGAATTTTGTGATAATAAAACTTATCCCTCTATATTTAAATTTATTGATAAAAAATGAGGGCAAATAGGATAATTAGTTATTGATATTAAATGAGTTGAAAAGAGTTAATTTTAAGATATTCAATGCATTCAATTATCTCTCATTAAATCCAACACTTAAGGTATTAATTCTCATTCACCTTCATTGAATCATATATTTAAGGCTTCTTTGTTTTATCTCATCATTAAATTCTATAATTAAATGCATACAAATTAAAATAAATAAAAAATTTAAATAACATAAAAACTTGTACTTTTAAAATCTACCTGAAAAAATAGTGTTTTCGTATAGGTGGTGGTAAAAAGCTAAACCATTTGGGTCAAATGGGTCAATCCATGTTAACACAATTAAATAATAAAATTCAAAAATATATAAAATGAAAAATATAGAAATTAAAAAATGAGAACATTTTTAACATCATATATTTGACATATTAAACAATAGGTTGATATCATAGTCAAATAATAAAGAGTCACAAAAACAATAAAATTTAATGTCTTAGTCAAATAATAAAATTTTAAAAATAAAAAAAATATAAAGAATCACAAAAAAAATATTATACATAAGATATAATTTTATCAATAATGGAAATGTAATACAAAATTTAATGTCAACATAGAAATTAAACTATTTTCTTTTTGGATCATGGATTAGTGGTTTGGGTCAAATGGATTAATCGATGATATAATAGTTGAATAATAAATATTTAAAAAATTAATACAAAAGTACAAGTAATCAAAAGAATGTATAAAAAATTATATTAATTATATCAAACAAAAATTAAGTGTGATAAATAAAAATTATGTATATAATGTAGATGAAATATATAATTTAAAATTGATCCAAAAACAAAACTATTTTCTTAGTTAAATGGTGGGTTAATGATTCAACCTTTCAAATAAATTCATGATGCCATGATTGAATAATAAATATTTTAAAAAATATAGAACACACAAGATAAAAAAGTACCGAGTTTTGTCAAAAACATTACAGAACATTTCTAATGTTATATAACTATCATGTTAAATAAAAATTGTTTTAATTTAAGACAAAAATGGAATACAAAATTTAGTAATAGTAGTAGTTGTTGTAATAATAATAATTGTTATTGTAATTTAAAATTTCTGTAGGTGCACATTTAGTACAAGTATTTAAGTTTATTTTTAACCATATTGTTACTTTTATTAATTTTCAACTTTTATCCTAACTATGATATATCTAAAATTAAAGTAATTAATATAAAAAAAATCATATGTGCAATGCACATGCTTAATTAATAATATCTATTATAGATGAATTGGTTTTTTCTTTGTTTTGCTCTGTCCCCAGAGAATTAAAATCATACCCTTGTGGTAAATTTTCTATTAATAAATTTTCTATTATTACATGATAGATAAACAATTAATAATAATAATAATAATAATAATAATAATAATAATATTGTTGTTGTTGTTGCTTCAAAATAGCTGGACGTACTACAAATAAATAATGAATAAAGAAACGACACCGATTCAATGCAATCTGGTTTAACAGAATGAAACGGGGCTCAACGGGATTTCTTATTCACTTTTCCTACCCACCGTGAATTGCAACCACACATCTCTATTATGAATTGAGAGATGTGTGGCTGCAATTCACAGTGGATAGAGAGTGGATAGAAAATCTGGGTTGGTACATGACATGCATGATAAACTTTATACAGTAGTATTATAATTTAAAATTAGCTGAAGATCTCCTTTCTAAACCCTATAGAAAAAGAGGGGTGATTTAGAATTAACTCCAAGATCTCCTTCCCATCTACAACTTGAATAAACCACCTCATTACCATTTACGTTAATTTTTAAATTCAAAGTAAATCTCCAAGAACTCCTTCCATCTACATTACTTCAACCAAGCCTACTGATTTTATGTTTTCCATATAATGCACAATGGTAATGAAATTGAGAGTGAGTGAGTGTGTGATGATATAAAAGATTAAAAATAGTGAAAAAGAGAGGAGAGAAAAATCAAGAAGAATGCAGAATGATAGGTAATGGAACAAGGAAAGACATAGGAATTGTTGAAGTAAAAATTAACATCTCACATAGAATATGTCTAGCGGCAGCACAGGCTATCAAAACCTCAAGAGTGGAATATGTGATTACGTAAAAGCGTGTCAGATGAAAACAGATTGTTAAAATCTGAAAAATGAATACGAGAGATGTGTGGCTGCAATACATGACGGGTAGAGAATAAGTAGGAAAAGTGGGTAGAAAATGTAGGCTCATGTGGAAGTATATATATACTCAAGAGTCAAGAAAAACCATGCACCCTCCTCTTTAATGTGTAGTAGTTCTCCGGCTTCCGCTTACTATGGGCGGATGTGCGTGGTAGCATGTAACCACATTCCACCTAAAGCCAGGTGTTGAATGGAGTATTTAATTTTCTGTCTCTGTGCACAGAAACCACAAATACCGAGAGGACTTTAGGCCAAAATGGGCAGCTTCAGAGGAGAGAGAGACAGAGAGATGGGCAGTACGTAGTAGGTGCGATAGCCGATAGGGTGGTAAAGAAACTGACCCTACCTAGCTATTTCCATTATATGTAATTAATTAATGATGTCTATCTCCTCCTCCAGCTCCAAATTCGGTAGGCTTCTAATTTCCTCCCATCTGTCATCCTTGTTCAGACAAACTTTAGAGTTTAGAGGTGTTTACAAATAAATTTACAGGAGATTTCAATGCACGTTTGAAGGGTTTCTCTAGATGTTTGTTTTTTTTCAGAGTAGGACAACAAGCTAGCTTAGCAGTACTGGTCAGTGGAGTGGAGGCCTATTGATGTTCATGCATGTATTATTTGAAATATATTTGTTTGGGCTCTAGACTTCAAAAGGCTCTCTCTATATATATAAGATAAATCGATCTCTCTCCTATGGTACTGGATTTACCAACTCTTGCATGGTTTGCAGTTGGCAAGAGTAAGAGTTATAGACGGAGTAGAGTGATGATCAGATCAGATGGTCATGATCGACAAAACATTTTCTGCGACCATGTCACATGTGATGACGACCCGCCCCAATATCAGTTGATGCTATGGCTAGCTGACATGTTGCATTTTATTTATAATTTATGCATGCGACCACGATTTGCAGGAATTAAATGCATGTGAGCTCCCTCGGTGAAATTAAACAAACCCTATTTAACATTTCTTGGGTGTCAGAATTTTCTACCCTGTGACTGTGAGAGACCACCAGTCCATCAACCACCACTTGGGATTCTCGATCGATCATTGTTACAAACATTTTCCTTCTGATGACCAACTAAGCATCACACCAGAATATCTGAAACCTGATCCAATAATTAAATAGGGTCATTTTCCGAAGCAACATTCAATTCAGATCCTTCCTATTGAATCCGCCCAATTTCGAACCCTTCTAAAACATGGATAGTTTTATGACCCAAACCCACCTGAATGCAGGTCTAGCTAGAGCAGGATTGACTAAAAAAATTTTCAGGTAGATTTCAATACCTATACAGAAAAATTATGCTCTTCTTCTTCTTTCTTATTATTTTCCGTACTATGTATATATATTTCTTAATTCCTTCTCTGGTTCATAATGTTTTTCATTTCTATTAATACTAGTTAAATCCTCCATGTGCAAGGCATGTGGAGGACCTCAGAAAGTTTTTTGTTTTTTTTTTTTTTTTTGAAAATTTATTTACTAATAATGGCTATGCACTATAAGTGGTATAGAGGAAGGGTTAGAGTCAGACAAGAAGAAAAACAGAAAAATATTTTAAATAAGTAGCATTTAATATGATATTTATTTTGAGCACAAAATTGTGGTACAAACTTGTAAAAACAATCAATTAATTTAAGGTACTTTTTCATTAGTTAGGGTCTATTTGATTCAAGGTGCAATATAGATGGGAAATTTAATTTTTAGCGGGTACAAACTTTGTTTTCCTTTCTACTCACATCAAAGCAATTCTTTTTCTTTTTTTTTTTTTTTTTTGCTCCGAACATCAAAGCAAATTATATGGGGAAAAATAAAATTCTTATATATTGTGAAGTTGACGAAAATAGTTGAAAATTTTCTCCTAAAAGTCCAAAGGACAGAAATCTAATTATTTAGCTAAGGAGAGAATAAACAATTGTATATAGTGATTTGGATGGATTGTCATATCATTAAGAAAAGAGAAGGCAACTAATTGCCTCTCCTTGATTTTGGTATAAGGTAGATGCAGAGAGATATATTATGAAAAGAAACCATGGGAAACAGCATTCGGCATCCCATCTTCTTACCTAAGGTGACCAAAATCAGTCCAGAAATCATTAAAGCTTTGAAAATGCTATAAACAACAAATCGTCAAACATTTTCTGTATACTCACTTTTTGTTATATATGATATGATATATGAATTCTCTTGTTTTGGAAGCATTAATTGGGTGGTGGGTCCTTGTCCTTATATATATTGAAAAAAAAAAAAAAAAAGAGGAATTAAATAGTCAGACTACAGAAGCTATTGGTCTCCCTGTATATCATCAAGATGATCCCAATATTAAAGGTGGAAGGGTGGTGGGGTTCCACCATTGCACACAACCTAACAAATTAACCAATAAGTCTCTCTCTCTCATCATTATAGCCTGCAATTTTAAATTTAGTAGTTAGTACAAATTTGCAATAAGTTGTTTTAATTTTCTGACATTTTCTTTTTTTAGATGAAGTTTGGAGTGGATTTCTCAAACGTACGTATTCCTTGCCTCTATAAGTTCTGTGGTAAGACTTTTGATTAATTAAAATATAAACATTGTTAGCCAATTTAAATAATATTAAAGATTCGGAACGAATGGAGGAAGGAAGAGACATATGTTCATGTGGTCAACTTGTTGCAGACATTTAATTTAATTTCCTTTAGTGGAATACATGACCGGGGTCATTGAGACAAATGTTATCTCATGCACGGTTGTAGAGTCGTGGATGCATGTAAGGAATTAAGAGCTCCACAGAAGCACTCTAACTACATAGTTCCAGTTCACTATTGCTACATAAATTTACCCTTCTATCTGTCTATATATATACCTAAGTACTAAGTAGCTAGCTGTATGGCTGAGACCGTAGGGCCTGGAGTTGTGGCCAAGTGGAGTCAACCTGGTGCTAGTGGCAATCCTAAAATGGTAGGCAATTTGTGTTAGACCCCCTCCATTTGGCATATTTTCTATGGTGGCCCGACAACTTTATAGGGGTGATCTTTCATGGCTTAGCCATCAATTAGAACAGAGAGCTTTCGAGCTTTAATGAATTGCTGCTTTTGAGTCTTGAGTTTTAAGGTTCTTAGTTAAGCCCTTTATTTTAAAGTTGATAAGCCGGATTATAACTAAAATATTAAAGAAGAACAAAAAAGAAACGGGAGCACTTTTTGACTTTGTTAGACGGTGACCAGATTCCCCATATGAGATATTAGACCAGGCGAAAGGTTTAGCAGTGAACGAGATCCCCCTAGGGCTCTGCCCCTAAGGATTAGGTAGAATCCTTAGCAATCGAGTTTCTAGAGAATTATTCACCCTCATCCATAGCCATGGTTGCCTGTCGTTGTTGTTCCAAGTCTTTGAGTCGGGTTGGCAATTAATTGTGTATCCTCATAAGAATAAGAGATTCTCCTAATTAAGCATATAAAGATAACTTGGGTTAAATGTCAAGAAGAAGCATTCCTAAGTTAAAGCTTGGGTCTAGGGCTATTAGGCTCATATTGGGAGTTTAATTAGGCAAACCCAACTTGAAATATGTGCTTTTTCTGCACGCATTTGCTCTACTACAAACTCATTAATCAAATACATGGTTGAATGTTCGAATTATCTTGATAAAGAAAATCATAAGGCTCAGTTTGGAAATACAAATGCAAATATGTAGAAATATGTAGAGTGTAAAACATTGTATTTTGTATTATTTTATATGTATTTACATTCTATAAATTTATATTTATAATTCATAAACATATATGATCGAAATTAATTATTTCATATGCTGATTTCATCGGGTATATATATCAAGTGTATGTATGTTATAGGTTGGATTCATCCATTAATGCAAGCAAGTCACCTCTTGATGGCAGACCCAAGACATTTCATATTCTATTCGAAGTGTAAAACATAAGGCTTTTTATCCTTTAGAGACGAGAATGTTGAGAGAAATAATAGAAAATAAAACTGTGATCTTCTTGCCTGCACTTGGTTTTCACCAAGAGTGGCTAAAAAATTATTGCAATACCCACATAATTGGGATGAGATCAAGCTTTTTATTAGGCCATCTTTGGTTTTGATGAAGGGTGATTTGGCTCTTCAATGATATCATGACACATTGAACAACAGATTGTCACATGATACCTCAGCGCTATACGAATACCTATGAATCTCACTAAATCAAGTAAGTGCACCCTAGAACCAGTCCGAGCACCTTGTATATAGCTCGGGCACCTTGGGAGAGCGGCTAACAGCACCTCGTTCAGGGCCGACCTGTGGTACCACGTCAGTACTGGTCCAAGGGACCTCGGTGTGAGGAACAACCTCCCCCAAAGGACTTACCGATTTGATTGAGGTCCAGGTGGTGACCTATGAAATGTGCTTGCCAACCTCCTCTATGTGAGTCTTATCACTCTCGGGTCCTCTAGAAGTCAACTCCCGCACCAATTGTTTTGGAGGCAACCAGATAAGGCACGGAAGCCAAGTCCGCATGCGAAACTAGCACCGAGGACTTCATACTAGTAAGCCACATCTTCCCGGAGATCTTGGATGCGGTGGGTGGAGCTCACGCCAACCAACACTTATATAAAGACACCCCCATTTTCTAAGAAAGGTATGTATGATTTAGAACTCAAGCTCTCTAGCTCTCTCTTGCTTTTTTATCTCTCAGAAAACTCTAGTTCGCTAACTTAAGCATCAGAGTGCCCACACGGCTAAAGTAGCCAGGGTACTGGGATATTTTCTTTCTTTCCTTACAACTCGACCAAGCGACTATCTAGTCTGGCGTCCAAGCTGTCCTCTAGCAAGGAGCTACTATATTATGCACCATCAATTGGCGCCACCAGTGGGAACACACTATACAAAAGATAAGTTCTCATCCGTTCTCTAAGCCTCAAGTAATGGCATCCTCAAGCAACAACAACAATGCCTGGATCAGAGGAATCCCCGAAGGGGGGCATTATCAGAATAATCAGCTCAGACAAGTTACAACGGTCTCGCTCCAGACGAGCCTCATCATCCTTGATCATTAGGTTGCCTCTACAAGTCGTACCCTCCACAACACTCATGGAAGTCAGCAGCCAATGGACAGTGGAGTCGCCCTCGCAGGTCAAGCCCTTCAAGGCTCCCGTGCGAGTTGATGGCCTATAGATAGTGGAGTTGCACCCCACTTTCTAGTGTTTGCAACGACGTCACCATACAACGCCATTCTAAGCCGGCCAATACTAACTACACACCCTCAGAGCGGTGTTATTGACATACCACCTCGCCATGAAGTTCCCCACCGACCATGGGATAGGAGTAATGCACAATGACCAACTCGAATCATGGAAGTGCTACATTGCAACATTGAAGCATAAAGGAAAGTAGGTCGATGTTGACCTAGAGCCGCCCTCGAAAAACAACAAGGAAAGAGCTCGCTTGATGGAAGACATTGTCTTGGTACCGACCCTTCGAAGACAGTGTAGATTGGTGCACACCTCAAGGAACCACTACGCTTAAGCTTTTTAATTAATAATCTAGATGTTTTTGCCTGGTCGCTCACCGACATGCCTGCCATAGACCTCTTTCTGATAACCCATAGACTGAATGTAAACTTCTTAGTTAGACTAATAAAATAGAGGAAAATGAACTTTGCCTAGGAGAGGTGGAGAATAATAGACGAGGAAGTCGAGAATTTCATCACAACGGACTTCAAGAGGGAGGTCAAATATCCAAGCTAGATTTCCAACTCAGTTCTCGTGAATAGGGCCAACGGGAAGTAGCGCATGTGGGTCGACTGTATTGACCTCAACAAAGCTTGCCCAAAGGATAGGATCGGGTTTGGATGGGTTGGGTTTGGGTCAAGCTTCAACCCAACCCATCTAATCTACCAAGCCATTAATGACCCATTTGTATAAAACTAAATGGGTTGGGTTGAACATAACCTGCCTTAACCCAACCCAACCAACCCAACCCACGAATCTTTTACTTATTAAACAAAACAAGCATAAATTGTAGAAAATAGAGAAATTAGAAAACATAGGACATGCGAAAAAATCAGGAGAATACAAATATGGAAGATAATTAAAATTGCAAAACATAGCCATAATAAAAAACACAAAAAAATGAAGAAAATCAATATAAATTACCAAAAAACAAAGAAAACCAGAAAACATGCCTTAACCCAACCCAACCCACGAATCTTTTACTTATTATAAATTGTAGAAAATAGAGAAATTAGAAAACATAGAACATGCAAAAAAATCAGGAGAATACAAATATGGAAGATAATCAAAATTGCAAAACATAGCCATAATTACAAAAAAACAAAAAAATGAAGAAAATCAATATAAATTACCAAAAAACAAAGAAAACCAGAAAACATAAATTACAGAAACATGGAAAATGAAAAAAATTATAAAAATTACAAAAAAATATAGAAACCCACTAAAATAACATAAATTGCAAAAAGAAATAAACAAAAGTTATAGAGAAAACATAGAAATGTGGAAAAATAGCAAAGTTTACTGCAAAACATTTCAACATAGTAGATAATAGAAGTTGCAAAAGAAAATATAACATAAATTACAGAAAAACAAAAAAAAGGAAATTACAAAAATATATATATGAATTTCAGAAAATATAAAAATTACAAAAAATAACAAAATTATGAGAAAGTATAACATTATTAAAATATAATAGAAATTATAGAAAGGTAGAACTTCAGTTTTATTTAGAAAGGAACTATGAGATATGCATAGAGAAACGATGGGCTCTGGTCGTCTGGATTTTATTAGCACCATTGAAAATGACTATCTTCTTTTACTAGCGCCAACTACTGCCATGACATCACCTTTGATTTTGCCGGTGAACTTGAAGAAATAACTCCAGATTCATGGAAGGATGCCCTGCAAGTAGTTTTGTGAGTTCATGACTACCTTGTAAAATTAATCCAACCATTAATTTGCAAGTTAAAAGTGGCACCTTCCGTATGTCTGAAGCACATCACACTCTGTTTGGGACCCCCTTTTGCTTTTGATAAAATGCAGCAAAGTCTGCACTCTCTCATCCATATTGTTGCAACTGAATGAAGCTATAAAATGTGAAACAGAGCATAACAGAAATAAATGAATGAGCTCTGTGTCATCCTTGTAACAGCTTTGGTTCACATATGGAGGGATCACCATTATTGAGTTAGTATCGGTTAGGGTTTGGATTTGGTGAGGGAGAGGTAGAGAGAGAGAAAGAGGTGAACGAAAAAGAAGGAAAGAAGAAGAAAATAAAATAAAATAAAAAAAAACTTCATTGGGTAACTAGTGAACCGACAAGGCACCGAGGCCAAACCAAATAAAATTCAAGCCGTCCTAGATATGCGACCTCTTAGAACAATAAAAGAAGTACAAAGGCTAATGGGTCAGATAACTGCCATGAAATGGTTTATGTCTAGGTCAGTTGGGCAGTGCCTTCAGTTCTTTAAAGCCATCAAGAAAAACCAAGAGTTTGAATGGACCGAAGACTGTCAACATGCGTTTGATGAGCTGAAAAGGTACCTAAGTTCTTCGCCCTTGCTAACTAGGCCAGAACCTGGAAACGAGCTAAAACTCTACCTCTCTGTGAGTGATGAGGTAGTCAGCTCATTCATAATTCGCGAGATGGACAGATTGCATAGACCTATCTACTATGTGAGTAAAATCATGAATGCCGCTAAGACCAAATATCCCAACATAGAAAAATTGGCCTTCGCCTTGGTATTGACAGCCCATAAGCTGTGCCCTTACTTTTAGGCCCATACCGTGTTAGTCTTAACCGATTGACTTCTAAGGCAAGCTCTTTAGAAGTCTGAGGTCTTGGGAAGGCTAAGAAAATGGGAAATCGAGTTCAGTAAGTACGATGTCCGGTTTAAGCCGCGCCCAGTGATCAAGGTGCAGGTCCTAGCTAGCTTCGTCGCCGAGTGCACATTCAACACGCCGACCCTTGAAATCGCCAACCAAGTGACAGATAAAGTAGCCTGTGTACTCTGATCTTTTCTCTCTTTTCTTATAGCTCGATCAAGCGACCTATCTAGTCTAGCGTCCGAACTATCCTCCAGTAGGGAGCTACCAGATCTCACACAATCAGGTTTGATAGAAAATAGGAGAAACAAGAAGTTAAAGAGCTTTACAAATTTCCTCAACTTTATATTTCTCAATTATTTTCTATCAAACCAAACACAACCTTAGTTAGAAATTGTGCCTCCTAAGTTGAAGGAGAAGAATGTAATTAAATTTGAAATTTTTATATTTTCGAATATATCATCTTCAAGGCAAGAAAATTTTATGAACCTCCAAATGCACATAAGGAAACATTCTCATACGTCCTTTTTATTTAAAGGTCTAGAACCAATTATTAGGCTACAGAGCCTGAATATACTAGCATAAAAAAAAAAGTAAAATAAAATCTTAGCATGCATTATTGCATAGAAAGCATTGTGTATTGAATGCATGTAGATTTTAGATGGATC